>NC_089837.1:521278636-522478636 GCF_035609145.1 Eleutherodactylus coqui | reverse complement strand
AATCTAACGACAGTCCATCGATAGTTTACAACTGGACAGCCCCTTTAAGGATGTGTCAACCTTTTTGAGCACTTTTATACTGTTTCCCAAATAGTAAGACCTACCCTGATTTTCATTGGAGGGGGGGCTTGAAATATAAGCCCTCTCCTGAAAATAAGCCCTAGCTACATGTAAAAACAAAAAAAGACTCCCCTACCACCAGTCCTTGTGCTGGCCTCCGTTGCCGCTGCAGGCAGCCGCATCCTTCAAGCCAACAGACTAGTTCTTCTTGGAGGTGGGGCTTGAATACCCCGCCTCCAGGAAGATAGTGCTCTGATTGGTTAATCCAGTGCCAACTTTCATTGGCTGACATGGCGTTCGATTACACAATCACAGCCGTTCAATGGTGTCATCAATTAAACGATTAACCAATCGGAGCACTAGCTTCCTGGAGGCGGGGTATTCGAGCCCCACTTCCAGAAAGAACTGGTCTGTCAACTTGAAGGAGGACGCGGCAGCCTGCAGCAGCGACGGACGCCAGCGCGAGGACCGGAATGCAGGCAGTAGGTGAGTTTTATTAGACACCCTCTGAAAATAAGACATTGCCTCTTTCGAGGCAAAAATTACGATAAGACAGTGTCTTATTTTGGGGCAAACACGGTAGTTTATCTGTAAGAAGTTAAAGTGTAACTGAGCTTTACAGAAACTTCTGACTTGTTGCAGAGAGATAAAACCAGCAAACGCCGCGAGTAAGGAAAGCCGAGAGTCTCAGCTCTGAGTACAGAATTAAAACAACGGGCGGCGCAGGCGGCGGGCCGTACGGCTGTGGGCGGCGCAGGCGGCGGGCCGTACGGCTGTGGGCGGCGCAGGCGGCGGGCCGTACGGCTGTGGGCGGCGCAGGCGGCGGGCCGTACGGCTGTGGGCGGCGCAGGCGGCGGGCCGTACGGCTGTGGGCGGCGCAGGCGGCGGGCCGTACGGCTGTGGGCGGCGCAGGCGGCGGGCCGTACGGCTGTGGGCGGCGCAGGCGGCGGGCCGTACGGCTGTGGGCGGCGCAGGCGGCGGCTGTAGGATAATCTTCATATGGTCATCAGATTGAATACATCATGTAGCGCACACATCTAATAATGCTGACGGGTTCCAGGCAGTAAATCCCTCCCCATACATTACAGCAGAAACAGCCGCATCCATACTGTATACTGAAGCCATTCATTGGGTTAAATGTTACAGGAACATGTCAAAACCTCATAACGGTGGGGTCCGGGTGCAGAGACTCCCACTGACCACTAGGTGGAGCCAGCTGAAGCTTTCGTCTGAGCATTTGGTAGCTGCGGTGGTCTCAGTAGAACATCTATGGACCCATCTTCAGCCAGCAAGCAGTGGCCGCACTTGGGCAAGAGCTTTAGCTGCTTCCCCCCCAGTCATCAGTGGGGTCTCGCCACCCGGACCCCAGTGGTCAATACTTGTAACATATCAGCAGTGTTTGGACAGCACAGGTACAGGATGTGTCAACCCCTGAACCTTCAGTCCACGATCCCTTCTACACCCGAGGATCTATTCGGAGCCTCTACTGCAGATCCGGCACAAAATCCCAGACGGAGCAGTGCAGCATTCTGCGCTAGTTTGTCCGAGAAAATGTCATCCGGCGTGCTGGGAGCCGGAGGGATCGCATTCTAGTCAGTAGGTTTTGTCTGGTGCCGCCCGGGGCCGGAATGTGTCACACTTGGCGGCTCCGGTGTTTTCGTTGTTCAGCTCTGTGGAAGAAAGCGAACAATGGAAATCCTAGCGCAAGTTTCGAAAGTTGTTATAGTTTTATATATAGAGTTAGTGTACATAAAAAGTTGTCACTGTCTACATACATTACTTCATCTAATCTGTATTATACTTCAGAGCTGCATTCATAATTCTGCATGTTTTTTTGCTCCTCGGTGGGCGCACCCTGTACATCTTAGCGAAGTGCTTTTACATCAGATTTCTGCACAGTACAAATTCATAGCAGTTTCTCTCCCAATGCTGGAGCTGCAGGGAATACGGAAACCTGCAGAATTGTGAATGCAGCTCTTGAGTATTCATAGGTTTTTAATGATTGTAATCTTCTATTCTTGTTTTTAAGCATGTCCGGCCCAAACAGTTCTTCGGAGTGGTCCATTGAAGGTCGGAGGTTGATCCCACTCATGCCTCGCCTGGTCCCACAGACGGCTTTCACAGCTGCCGCCAATGCCATAGCTAACTCGGCAGGGCAACACAACTCCTCACTGCCTGACCCGGCGGAGACTGGGAATAAGGAAGGTGAGTGCGGAGGTGGGAGGAGGCTCACTTGTACTCAGAGCAGAAGGGGGTCTGCAGGTTTGCCTTTCCTGCCCGAGGTTTCTTGACATTCCACCAACCCTGAGCAGGCGAACCCATCCTTTGTAGTCCAGTCCCTACTTGTGTTAGAAAGGGCAGCATTACCCTCCAGCTGCTTCACTCTCTTGTGCTGCAGTCGGGGATAAGCGGCGCCCTTCTCAGGATAACGTGCCATAGAGAAGTATCATGGTGTCAGTCCAGGCTGCCATCCTCCCACTCATTGGCAAACTTTATAGTAATTCTCTTTGCTCATTGGACTACTGCAGTGGTCACCTCCCGTGTGTATAATAGGTATTTTATTATTTCAGCCACAGGACCCTTCTATACCCATGTGAACATTGGGAGTGCATACAATCCTCATGGAGGTGCACCCCCAATTTGGTCATAAGACAGTAATTACTGACACTATCCTTATATTGTCATCCTCTAGTGGTCGTGTGCTACTCGTACACCAGTACAACGTCCACACCCACATCTACACCAGTTCCCAGTGGGAGTGTTGCCACCGTGAAGTCACCCCGACCTGCTAGTCCTGCCTCTAATGTGGTTGTCTTGCCCAGCGGCAGCACAGTCTACGTCAAGAGTGAGTAACATCCGACCGTTTTATTACTAAACTGGGTTATTAAAGCTCTGGAGTCACTGTGTACATACATTACTTATCCTGTACTGCTCCTCAGTTACATCCTGTATTATACCCCAGAGCTGCACTCACTATTCTGCTGGTGGAGTCACTGTGTACATACATTACTTATCCTGTACTGCTCCTCAGTTACATCCTGTATTATACTCCAGAACTGCACTCACTATTCTGCTGGTGGAGTCACTGTGTACATACATTACTTATCCTGTACTGCTCCTGAGTTCCATCCTGTATTATACCCCAGAGCTGCACTCACTATTCTGCTGGTGGAGTCACAGTGTACATACATTACTTATCCTGTACTGATCCTGAGTTACATCCTGTATTATACCCCAGAGCTGCACTCACTATTCTGCTTATGGAGTCACAGTGTACATATATTACTTATCCTGTACTGATCCTGAGTTACATCCTGTATTATACCCCAGAGCTGCACTCACGTTTCTGCTGGTGGAGTCACTGTGTACATACATTACTTATCCTGCACTGCTCCTGAGTTACATCCTGTATTATACTCCAGAGCTGCACTCACTATTCTGCTGGTGGAGTCACTGTGTACATACATTACTTATCCTGTACTGCTCCTGAGTTACATCCTGTATTATACTCCAGAGCTGCACTCCCTATTCTGCTGGTGGAGTCACTGTGTACATACATTACTTATCCTGTACTGCTCCTGAGTTACATCCTGTATTATACTCCAGAGCTGCACTCACTATTCTGCTGATGGAGTCACTGTGTACACATATTACTTATCCTGTACTGATCCTGAGTTACATCCTGTATTATACCCCAGAGCTGCACTCACTATTCTGCTAGTGGAGTCACTATGTACATACATTACTTATCCTGTACTGCTCCTGAGTTACATCCTGTATTATACTCCAGAGCTGCACTCACTTTTCTGCTGGTGGAGTCACTGTGTACACACATTACTTATCCTGTACTGCTCCTGAGTTACATCCTGTATTATACCCCAGAGCTGCACTCACTATTCTGCTGGTGGAGTCACTGTGTACATACATTACTTATCCTGTACAGATCCTGAGTTACATCCTGTATTATACTGCAGAGCTGCACTCACTATTCTGCTGCTGGAGTCACTGTGTACATACATTACTTATCCTGTACTGCTCCTGAGTTACATCCTGTATTATACCCCAGAGCTGCACTCACTATTCTGCTGGTGGAGTCACTGTGTACATACATTACTTATCCTGTACTGACCCTGAGTTACATCCTGTATTATACTCCAGAGCTGCACTCACTATTCTGCTGCTGGTTTCTTTGTGTATCTCATGTCTGTACTCGGCTTTGCACAGATGGAACCTTTTATTTATGACTTGAACCGTTTTCCTGCATTTCTGCTCAGGTGTGAACTGTTCAGACGATGATGAAAAGCCGCGCAAGCGCCGACGAACCAACTCCTCCAGCTCCTCTCCCGTGGTCCTAAAGGAAGTTCCTAAACCCGTAACGCCAGTCTCGAAAACTATCACTGTGCCAGTCGCCGGTAGCCCGAAAATGAGCAACATCATGCAGAGCATCGCTAACTCCTTACCTCCCCACATGTCACCGGTGAAGATCACGTTTACCAAACCCACCACCCAGACCACGAACACCTCCACCCAGAAGGTCAGTGTCGCCAGGCACTCCGCGCTCGTCATTGACATGCAACCAATATGGCTGCCATTACAGCTCACACATAGCTTTCCCAGACTCTGAGAAATGTAATTATGCATCGGTGCAAGAGAAGATGCTTTTACTCAATGAGACTCTGAAAACTCGGACTTGGTCACTGGTGTCCAAAACTGTATGCGGTCTTACCAGTGCTTTATAAGGGGTCACATAATCCTTCCTCCTCTTGAAGCCACGCTGTTCTAATACAATCTTGTTGGCTTTCCATGCAGCAGACTGGCATTGAGTGCTACAATAGCACCCAGATGAAGTGAATTGGAGTCTGCTGCGCTGCCATTCTTGGCCACTGTGCTGAAGACAGTGCTGAGCCTGCCGGTTGGCTTGCTACTGTTCCGATCTGTGGCAGTCGCAGGCAGCGGACCACCCCAAACTGCTATTGATGACCTACCTGAAGATAGATCATCAGTAGTAGTGCGCCAGAAAACCACTTTCAATAGTTGTCCAGAACTTCTGCTATTGATGGCATATCGTCAGGATTGGTCATCAATGGTTGTGGGGGGTCCGCCATTTGGGATCCCCTCCAATCAGCTGTTCACCTGGCCCGTTGCCAGTGCGGACAGAGCTGGAAGCAGACAGCGCCGTCAGAATTGCAGCAGATCGGGCTGTTCTTGCACTTAATTCAATGTGAGCTGCGCCAATCTGAGTGACTGTAGTACGTACAGCGCTATCCGCTTCCAGCTGTGTCTGCACTGATGGTGGCGCAGCGAGCGGCTGGTGGGCATCCTGAGCCACAGACCCGTGCTACTCAACTATGGATGATCTGTCTTGAGGATACGTCTATCACTCCTGTGATAACGCAGCAATGGCGTTCATGTGTGCTGTGTACCGCCAATCGCCGTGCATTATCTTGGCGTGTATGCGTGTGTATCTTGTGTGATTCGGAAGGATATCACAGGATTTAAATCCTAGGTGACCAGCGGGTTGTTAATCCGGGTATACAGACAGGTAGGAACTATTAGGGGTTGGCCCAGGGATTAGTCTGATTGCCATTAGGGAGTCGGGAAGGAATTCCCCCCCCCCCCCCTCCCCAGCCCCCCAAGAGGGCTAATTGGCTCCTGCCTCTTGGTTTTTTTTTTTTTTTTGCCTTCCTCTGGATCAACAAGGAGGCTGAAACAGGCTAAACTAGATGGACATTGTCTTCATTCGGCGTAACACACTATGTTACTATGTGTCAGCGGTAACATGGGAGCGTGTGGGATATTGGTACAGCGTATTACGTGCGCAAAACCTTGGACACCATACGCTTTGAGCATATGGTGTCCCTGGCCTAATGGTAAGAGAACCCCTTCATCACAGTGGAAACAAAAGTTCTGAAGTTTCTAATCTACTTTGTGCTGACCATTTTCAGTACCTCTGCTTGCTGTCAGCAAATGAGGACATTCTTGTTTAAATGCAGAGGCTGACAAACCTGTGCGGATGTCCTACTTCTCACAGCTGGAGGTGTGTTACACTTGTATCCAGTCTAGGCAGTCTTAGACTCCATATTGATACAGTTTACCTGCACTGCTAGTTTGTTACAATGTATCAGAACAGAAGAGAGACCTGGGCTCTCCATGTTTGTCTCACAGAGACTTGTCTAGACTGGATGCAATAGTAACAAAGCATCAGCTGTGAGCAGCTTTAGGCCCGTAAGGATCTCTGGATATAAGCGAATATCTTCCCATTCAATGTTGGCAAGCAGGGATCTTGAAAACGCTGAAACGCAAAGTTTGTATAAAGTTGCCATGCTGATGGTTTCCTTTTCTGACTTCTCCCTGCTTTCTCTCCCTGGCAGGTCATCATAGTTACGACTTCTCCAAGCTCCACGTTTGTCCCGAACATTTTATCCAAGTCTCACAACTACGCAGCCGTCACCAAACTGGTCCCCACCTCCATCATCACCTCCACCACACAGAAGCCCCCGGCGGTGGCCGCCTCGATCCAGTCCTCCTCCATTACTACCAGTGGCACCTTAACTCCGGTGTCCACAGGGAGCATTGCTGTCACCACGGTGGTGTCTTCATCGCCATCCCTTGTGATGTCCACCATGCCGCAAAGTAAGAGGCGTTTCTGGGGTTTCTTTCAAATTGCATGTCCTGCATTAAGCGGTCTTCTCTGTGCCGGTACGATTCCCTATATGAGGGGCGCTGGGAGGTTTAAGCTTTTGTGGCAAAAAATTGGCATTGAACAATGAAGTTTGCCAGTTACTCTACAGAGTCCCCTCGGATATCCATGTATTTCTGGCTGTGGAGCTCAACTTCTCCAACCCATCCTAGAAGTCCTTTGGTTGGGCAGCAGACCAGGCGGCAGCCACTGGAGTTGCATCAGAAATGGAGACTAATTCAGTTCGCTTGAGGTGTTTCTATAAGTTAGAAAACAGATGATGTCCGAGGGGGCCGGATTGGGTGAATAGTGAGGATGATCCGCACCTCGAAGCCCAGGTCAGCCAGTTAGCTGTGGGTGATGACCGCCGTGCGGGACGAGGTGTTATCATGCGAGAATATGACATCTTGGGTCACCTTTCAGACTTTAACGCCTCCTTCAGCTTATCCAGAAGTGTTGTCACACACAGCCGTGATAGTCGGCCCCTTTGGTCATCCACAAACAGATCCCATCTATATCCCAGAAGACGGACGCTGGCACCTTGGAGGACTACGTCTGCACTCTTAACTGCTTTGGATGCAGGAATTGCTGCGTTTCCATTCTTTTGACTCGGGATGATACATAAATATCCACATTTCATCATCGTCACCAGTCCAGACAGGAAAGGGTTGGCATCCTGCTGAAAACATGCCAGTTTCCCCAGGCGGCTTGCACTTGGGCACGCTCTTGATCTGCTGACAAGCCATTCAGGAACCACCTGGCTGACTCCTTCCTGATGTCCAGATGATTGTGAATTACGGACCCGACTGCTTCCCTGGGAATCTGCAGAAACTCGCCGGTCTTCCAGAATCCGTTCATGGATGGGGTCTATGGTCTCCCGGGCACGGCCCCCCTGCTGGCGGTCTCCCGGGCACGGCCCCCCCCTGCTGGCGGTCTCCCGGGCACGGCCCCCCCCTGCTGGCGGTCTCCCGGGCACGGCCGCCCCCTGCTGGCGGTCTCCCGGGCACGGCCGCCCCCTGCTGGCGGTCTCCCGGGCACGGCCCCCCCCCCTGCTGGCGGTCTCCCGGGCACGGCCCCCCCCCCCCCCTGCTGGTGGTCTCCCGGGCACGGCCCCCCCCCCCCCCCTGCTGGCGGTCTCCCGGGCACGGCCCCCCCCCCCCCCCCCTGCTGGCGGTCTCCCGGGCACGGCCCCCCCCCCCCCCCTGCTGGCGGTCTCCCGGGCACGGCCCCCCCCCCCCCCCCCTGCTGGCGGTCTCCCGGGCACGGGCCCCCCCCTGCTGGCGGTCTCCCGGGCACGGGCCCCCCCCTGCTGGCGGTCTCCCGGGCACGGGCCCCCCCCCTGCTGGCGGTCTCCCGGGCACGGGCCCCCCTGGCGGTCTCCCGGGCACGGGCCCCCCTGGCGGTCTCCCGGGCACGGCCCTCATCCTCATTGAAGTGGCCAGTTTTAGGTTTGGTAACCCACTAATTTTTCTCTATGGAGCGTGAAGGTCTGTGGTCACCTGATGTCTGCAGCATCCGTGTCACCGGGAAGGTCTCCGGCCGACATCCCTTTCAGAAACAGGAGCTTCATCACAGCTTCCCTTTTTGGTGAAATCTGCCGCAGACTCCGCGATGTTGTCTTCAGACCTGTATAACATAAGAATGGCGCATGAGATCAGGCCAAAATTTGCTTACAAAGTATTACAAGGATTGAGCGTTCACCTGATCGATCATCTGTTTTCACATCAATAAAAGTTCTAAAAACTTCTAGGACCTCAGCGGCCCTGCTGGAGGGAGCCGAGCGCCTGAGCTCTGCGATCTCTTAACGGTCCCATTGAAGTGAATGGAGTGGAGATGTGAAGCATGTCTTCCACTGCCCACATTTTGGGACCCGTCTGAAGTGCTTCACAAGTTCTCCCCTAACCTGCGGATGGTGATCACTAACTTTTAAAGGGGAATGCCCATTTAAAATAAAAAGGCATGCTCACCACTTGGAGGTGCTCCGGATCCAGCACAGGAGCCCTTGTCCCCGCTGAAGAAGCTGCAGCGGTCCTTGTGCCCATGCCCGCTCTGCCAATCGCTGCCTTCAGTGATCTGCTGCTGCTCATGACCGAATCACATCTGATGAGGAAACGGGCCAGCGATGGTTTTTATGCCTTCATTAAATGGACGAGCGAAAAGCGAACTGTTCTCATCCACCGTAGGCTCGCGCTTACACTGACGATTATCACTAAGCAGCGCCATTTTTATGTCGAAGGAAAGTTTTTGTAATTTATTCCTGTTTGTAAAATAGAATGGAAAATAAGTCAATTCGCAAACCGTGTGCTTTTGTGGTCGTGAACCTGCGCTGCACATGTCGTCTTAGTCAGCGAAGCTTGGGCTCCATAACTGTTAGTAACCGTTTGTTGGCCCCTGATTTCCCAGCCGCACGCACTACTATATATATTTTTTGTTGCCTAGTGTATTTCAGTCACTTTCACTCATTTGAATATATATCGTTCCGTCTAGAAGCGGCCTAAGCTGTATTTACATGGGACTTACGACTCTTGTGTAATTTCACACTATCTCCCGCTTCTTATCTTCCCGGATTAGGTGTCTCCACGACGACCGTGAAAGCCGTTTCCAACAGACTTCCCTCTCCCAAGAGCCTGATAGCGTCTCCCGGCCAAATCCTCGCACATTTCCCCAAGCAATACCAGCAGTCACCAAAGCACCAGATCCATCAGATATCGCAGCAGGCCTCCTCCCTGGCACAGCCGTCCGCCTTATGCCATCCTGCGGCCTCCCAACAGCAGCAGATGCCCCCAGGAATAAAGCCCACCATCCAGATCAAGCAGGAGTCTGGTGAGTACGAGGGGTCCTTTATACTAAACCATTCTTTGGCGCTCGTTCCCGCCATCACTCCTCCTCGTGCAGAATGTGTTCAGCAGCAGCGATCTCCCCGCCTCCCTTGTTTTTATACCTATACAAAAGACCCGATCGGACAAGGGTTTCCTTGTTCGTCGGCTGATTGCCTGCACTTTCAGATGGGCTGTTGATCAGGAAAACAAATGCCTGGCCTGATCATTGGCCCGTGAAAAAGAGCATTAACCCCTTCCCGCCTCAAGATGTTTTTGCGTCAAAGCTGCTGCTTTTTTTTTTTTGTGTCATTTTGTCACCCAAAAAATGCAGTAAATGTGATCAGATAAGCCATACCAGCCCCAAAATGGTAGCAATGAAAACTAGAGCTCGTCACGCAAAAACGAGCCCTCACAGAGCTCTGTCCGTGAAAAATGAAAGTTTTGGGACTTTGAATGCAGCAGTGTAATAAAAATATTTTCTAAGAAATGGTTTTCTTGGCCGTGTTATTGGGGGGAGACAGGAAACCTTGGGCATAGCTGCTGCCCCTAGGAGGCGGACATGAAGCAAAATAAGTGTTAGCTCCTCCTACAGCTATAGCCCCCTGCAGGCACTGGGCTGAATCCGTTCATAGGTGGCAGACCGCCGGCTCCGCTGGGCTTCTGACCTTCTAAAATTAAAAAAAATATAGCTGGGAAACGGGGATGAGAACTTCTCTGATTGCCCCCAAATGGGGAGTGTGAACAGTGCTTTGTCTTACAAAGGCCGTGAATCGCTGCTGTGGGTGTGATCCATCGTTAGTACAATCATTTGTTCCCCGTAGGCCGGCTGCACATTTCGCTGTTCACATGGGGAGATGTACAGCTGATCAGCCAGAGTATTTAGGTTTGCTTTAAATCGGCAATCAGTTGGCAAATGAGCGTTTGCCCGTACCCCGGCTGATTGTTGGCCACTTTACATAGCTTGATTGTCAAGCGAACGAACATTCAGAGAGACATTCGTGCTCCGTAATCGGGCCATCTAGAAGGATCAGCAATCAGCCAACGAATGAGTCACCGTTCTGCGCCCTCGCTGACTCCATCCCCATTTTTGTCTCCTGGACAAACTCTTCTGAAGACCGGCTGCCTCTGCTCTGTGTCAAGTGGGCGGTCCCGTCCGCTCGCTGTTCATCAGGCCGGTATCACCCATTGATAGTTAGTGGTGGGGAGAGGTACAGTCAGACTATGGGGGTGAGCGATCACGCTAATAATCGTTCGTTCCCATAACAGGGATTCTCACTCCGTGTAAGAGAAAAGCAAACAAGTGCTGATCGAGCTTGTTGATCGGCGCTGTGCTTTTTCACTTCGGGTCAAGAAGCAGCCCATGTACAAGGACCTTTTAGTGTTTAAAGGGCTTCTCCAGGATAGGTCATCCATAGTTGATTGGCTGGGATCCACCACTTGGTATCCTTGCTGTTCAGCCCATGGGCGCCTGCTGGTAATGCCGTAATACACGGGGGGTTGGAGTGGTAGCTGCTGCTCAGTTACCTGTGTAGTGGCCATCAGTTGTATCTGCCAGCACAGTTCCCATTGATTTTAATGAGACCCTAGCCTGCAGTTACAAGCGTAGTTTACTACACGGGGTCGGAGCAGCAGCTTCCCCTCCAAGCTCTTGTGGCACTACCAGAGAACAAGCGGCACATCCCAGCCGATCAGCTATTGATGACCTATCCTGAGGATTGGTTATCAGTAGTATCCTGCCTCAAAACTCCTTTAAGTCACGCTGTATGTTGGGGAGTGGGAGCAGCAGGGGGCACATCTGATTGGCTGACGTCACACCCGTAAGACCCCACCCACTCAGTAAGTGTTGCTGATTTATTTATTTATTTTTTTTTAACCTTTTCCTTGTACTTCAGGTGTCAAAATAATCACGCAACAAGTCCAGCCGAGTAAGATCCTCCCCAAACCGGTGTCCGCAGCCTTGCCAAACAGCAGCAACACCCCAATCATGGTGGTCAGCAGCAATGGGGCGATAATGACCACCAAGCTGGTCACAACTCCCAGCGGTAAGTGTCAAACTGACAACCGGTTCATTGCCCTCTTCTCTTTACTCATATATTGGAGATCGGCTACTGAAATCTGCCACCGATTGCACAAGGTGACTCTACTGGTCATGTGCCGCTCTCCAGCCAATCACATGATGGTTAGCTTTATTGCTCAAGCAACTAATAGCGGTTGGAAATTGGTGAACGATCCTCTTCTGAGCATCAGAGGGAACGCTCGCTCATTCTCTGTTATCTTCTCTCTGCAGGGACACAGGCGACCTACACACGTCCAGCTGTCAGCTCTGCGCTCGGGGCTCGTATGGCGGCTACACCTGGTGCCACATATGTGAAGACCACCAGTGGAAGTATTATCACTGTGGTGCCAAAGTCACTGGCCACGCTAGGAGGCAAGATCATCAGTAGCAACATCGTATCTGGTGAGTGTGTCCGGCGGGTTATTATATGTGGTGGGTATACCTAAGCTTCCAGCGCAGATCTGCAATGAAATCCCAGACAAAAAGCACATTGTGCTGCGCTGGTTCACCTGGGAAATTCCCACTAGTCCGACGGACCCTGGAATGGACCTGGGTCTGGCACACATGCTGGGCCTGGCGGTTCTCGTATTTTCTTTGTTCAGCTCTGGAGTCAAACAACGGAAATGACACTGCGAGCGGATGTGAATGGAACCTAAGCTTAACCCCTTCACACCCTATGATGTACATTTACGTACTGGGTGTGCAGAGTTTGTATGGTTAGGGAGCTGATCCCTCTCCATATACGATGGGTGCCGGCTGTCCACAGCTGACACCCACCTGCAACAGCCGCGATCAGCACTCGCCTTAATTGTGGCTGTGTTTAATCCTTTAAATGCTTCTGGCAATTCTGATGGCGGCTCCTAAATGCCCCATTAGATGTTCAGGAGTCCCAAACTGCCCCCTTCGGGATGAGATCGGCTGGTGCCAATTGATTGGCATGGCAGTATGGGGCCTTCTGAAGAGCCCTGGGACTGCCTTGATTGCCCAACGAGGTGTGCTTGTGGCGTGGCTAGAAAGACTGCCTGTCAGAATGCAGTATAATGAAATACCATGGTATTACATTATACTGTATGAGCGATTTAAATTATCACAGGCTTAGGTCTCTATGGGCTTAATTTAAAAAAAAAAAAAAAAAAAAAACAAACTAAACCATAAGTTTAAAAAAAAGTAGAATAAGGAAAACAATTTTTAGAAAAAATAAAGGTAATAAAAGTTCAAAAAACCCTTTTTCCTGTATTTTTATAATAATAGACAAGCATAAAAAGAAACAGATTTTTCGTATTGTCAGGCAAGAGTCTGATCTATCAAAGTAACCCATCATTTATCCCGCACAGTGAAGAAATATACACAACGTCAGAATTGCCTTTTTCCCTTCGACATCATGACGGCATACATCTGGAGGTTGCTCACCTGCATGCTGTCATGATGCCTTCAAGAAAGGGAATTATCGGTAAGAAAAATTCCCGTTTTTTTTTTTGGTCGGTTCTAAGAATAAATTTAATAAAAAGGAAGCAAAAAGTCGTGTTAAAGGGGTTGTCCCGCGCCGAAACGGGGTTTTTTTTTCAACCCCCCCCCCCGGCGCGAGACAACCCCGATGCAGGGGTTAAAAAAGAAAACCGGATAGTGCTTACCTGAATCCCCGCGCTCCGGTGACTTCTATACTTACCGGTGAAGATGGCCGCCGGGATCTTCTCTCTCGGTGGACCGCAGGGCTTCTGTGCGGTCCATTGCCGATTCCAGCCTCCTGATTGGCTGGAATCGGCACGTGACGGGGCGGAGCTACAAGGAGCCGCTCTCCGGCACGAGCGGCCCCATTCAGAAAAGAAGAAGACCCGGACTGCGCAAGCGCGTCTAATCTGGCGATTAGACGCTGAAAATTAGACGGCTCCATGGAGACGAGGACGCTAGCAACGGAGCAGGTAAGTGAATAACTTCTTATAACTTCTGTATGGCTCATAATTAATGCACAATGTATATTACAAAGTGCATTAATATGGCCATACAGAAGTGTATAGACCCACTTGCTGCCGCGGGACAACCCCTTTAACTGCAAAATAATAGTGATTAGAAACTACAGGACGTCCTCAAGAACGAATCGTGCACCAACTTTACTGACCGTTTGGGCGGTAAAAAATAATTTCTTTTATTTTGCAAAGATCTTTTATATTCGAAAAGTATAACAGCGAAAACAAATCTCATCTTCCTGACCCACAGAATAAAGACTCCCTCCCCCACCCCAAAGATGGTGGTGTCTATCTGCGCTCACGGTGCAGGATAAATGTGTCCTTCTGATAGATCAGAATGGATGCGACAATACCAAATATGTTTGGTTTTTTTTTTTGTTTATTTTTTTTTTTTTTATTATGAATACAGGAAAGTTGTGTTTTTTTGTTTTTTTTACTGTTAGTATCCTTTTCTATATATATATTTTTTTTTATATTAAAAAACTTTATTTTCCACTATTGTCTTTAGTCCCCATAGGTGACTGACTGGAACTTGCGATTTGTTTGATCACTTATACTGTATGCTGCGTTACTTCAGTATTGCAGTATATGGTATCTCTGCCAGCATTCCATTGCGATGGGCCATATGCCTGTCCTAATAGGCAGCAGTAGGGGCCTTCAGAAGACGTCCGCTGGCACCGCTCTGTATGTAGCTGGATTGGTTTCCTATCCTGCTCCCTACATACCCCGACACTAGAGGATGTACACGTACGACCAAAAGTATCAAGGGGTTGAAGAGACGCTCCTAGCTTTGGCCATCATGGCCTAAATTAGACTGCCCCTTTTGTACGCTGTGACCACTGAGCCGGCTGTGCCATAGAAGTGAATGGCAGTTACAGAAATAGCATGAGAGTTAGGCAAGTGGTGCAGGACAGCCCGCTTGGCCAGTTCCGTACTGCCGACCTCCCGGCCACCGCATACATCTTGAGATTGGCGCAGGTGTCGCTTCCAGGACCCGCATCTATCAGCCTTTTATGGCCTGATATGGGAACACCCCTCTAAGCTCTACGTCTCCCCTTTTTCTCATGTCGCTGTTGCACATCAGTATGGCTTCTGCTCTGCCGTTCAGGAGTGCAGGAGAGCTGGGTGCCCCTGTAAGACTCAGCCACTGATGACCCCCGCCCGGCTTTCCCAGGAAGACATGGAGGTTGGACTGAGTAGACTTTGACGATCGGACTGAAGCCGCCGCTGGAACGTATACTTCCTGGGGGGGGGGGGGGGGGGGGGGTCTGGCTTTCGGACGGCCTTTGGATGGGAGTTTCTGATCTCTGCTTTATGTCTTGTAGATGATGAAATCTTTTCTTGGTCTTTCTGTCTGGTTGCTTCCAGCAGCCGCCGGGGATCGGCTGTCTTATAGGGTGTCGGGGGACCGGCTGGCTCCAGGCGGTTTTGTAGGACACATTATAGGGTGTCGGTGATGGCCCTGCACCAGGTCACATCCTTCCAGGGTGTAATGCAATACACGGCTGAGGGAGGGGCACAGGACATCGGGGAGGGGGCACTAACGAGACCTCAGACCGGCCGTTCACCTCTGAGAATGCCAGCTGAGGTGTAAAGAGCCTTACATCCGCCATTGTGTGGGATTTGCTGCGGGCCTGCTGTGTATTCTGCCCTGTTCCGCCTCACACATGCGGTTTTTTTTACCGTGATTACTGCGGTGTTGTGAACGGTAATCGCGGCATAACGCTCCTGTTAATTCCAATGGGGCCTCGAAGACGGGCTCAAATGTGCCGTGATTTTTTTCGAGCGCTGTCTGCTTTATTTTGTCGCGTTTTCACGCTTTTTAATGCACCTCATCACAACGATGGGGTGCATTTTAAACCCATTGTTGGATGCAGTAACCTGTGTCCGAAAACGGCAGTCAAAATCACGGAGTTGTGGTCGGCGCGGCGTTGGGCCGCGGCTGTGATTGGCGCGGCGTTGGGCCGCGGCTGTGGTCACGGACTGAACCTCGGGCTCCTTCTACTCAGAGCGCTAAATAATTTGCAATTACATTCAGAATTGCGTTCGCAAATTGTTTAGTCATTCAGATTCACTGCGCCATAGAAATGCGAACGACTAAACAACCGCTGTTCACACACAATGACGTGCGAGCGATTATTTTATATTTCTCGTTCGTCGTTGAGCTGTCGGTCGTGTTTACACGGACAGATTATCGTACAAATTCTTATGATCCAATGATTTGTTTGTACGATAATCACTCCGTGTAAAAGGACCCTCAGCTGCAACGATAGTCGAACGGCGCTACGTACATGGGAGGAGGGGGCAGGCTGCGCCAGGTGGCAGAGAGGAGGAGGAATGGCGGTGACGCTGCATGTAAGAGAAGGGGGGTAACCCCGGCTGGTGGCACCATCGTGTAAAGGGTAGGGGTGGGAACCATTGTTTAGGGTGCTGCGGTGTGTGGAAGGAGGATGGCGGGACGCTGACTGGCGCCATGAGGGAGAGGAGGCCCTTTGACTAATAGCCCTGTAGGTCATCCGGAAGGCTGTCGCATGTTAAGGTGCTTTTACATGGACTGATGATAATTTGGATGCAACCTATTTCTCTCTGTCAGCCAGTTGTAGGCTGGGGAGGGTCTGGCTGTAGTCCTCTTCACTTGGATAAGTTAGCAGCCGCCCGGCACCCCGTACCCACTACTGTACATTGCAGATCCCCGATGCCAAGGACAGACCTTTCTCATAGGTATCACTGCTCTCCTCTTATAATGCTGCGGACTGTAATAAGAGGGCACTGATGTCCGGCTTCTACATCGGGGGTCTCCACATACATTATGAACTGTGGACGTTTATGGGTTCAGCATCCAGTAACTTCTCTCCCGTCCCTTCTAGGTACAACCACCAAGATCACCACCATCCCCATGACTTCCAAGCCGAATGTCATTGTGGTGCAGAAGACAACCGGCAAAGGAACCACCATACAGGGGCTACCGGGGAAAAACGTTGTGACCACGCTGCTGAATGCAGGGGTGAGTGCTGGGGGTCCGGGGACTCGCGTCCAGGCGAGGGTTTGTTGTTGTCGCCACTATAATGGCAGCTGGGGTCCTAACAAAGGTCCCCCAGGTCGTCTCTTGTAAATGCCTGTTGGGGTAATACTGAAAAATCTAACAAACGTCTCATTCTGAAGGACAAAAATGGCTTGGTTATTAAGGAGTTAAATATCGTAAATACAACCAATCTCGCTACTGTGTGCTGCTTTATGTCATTCTAGGGTGATAAAGCACTTCAAGCCATGCCAGTGGGCACAAAGCCGGCAATCATAACCGCCACTCGCCCCATTACCAAGATGATTGTCACACAGCCCAAGGGTATAGGTTCAGCAGTGCAGCCAGCAACGAAGATCATCCCAACCAAAATAGTGTACGGACAGCAGGGGAAAACGCAGGTATGCAGCTGACCGCCGTGTTGTGTGCTGAGGTGTTCGGATATTCCATTTTAGTAAAATATTTAATAATTTGGAGACAGATCCTTAGTTACATCCTGTATTATACTCCAGAGCTGCACTCACTATTCTGCTGGTGGAGTCACTGTGTACATACATTACTTATCCTGTATTGATCCTTAGTTCCATCCTGTATTATACTCCAGAGCTGCACTCACTATTCTGCTGGTGGAGTCACTGTGTACATACATTACTTATCCTGTACTGCTCCTGAGTTACATCCTGTATTATACTCCAGAGCTGCGCTCACTATTCTGCTGGTGGAGTCACTGTGTACATACATTACTTATCCTGTACTGCTCCTGAGTTACATCCTGTATTATACCCCAGAGCTGCACTCACTATACTGCTGGTGGAGTCACTGTGTACATACATTACTTATCCTGTACTGATCCTGAGTTACATCCTGTATTATACTCCAGAGCTGCACTCACTATTCTGCTGGTGGAGTCACTGTGTACATACATTACTTATCCTGTACTGATCCTGAGTTACATCCTGTATTATACTCCAGAGCTGCACTCACTATTCTGCTGGTGGAGTCACTGTGTACATACATTACTTATCCTGTACTGCTCCTGAGTTACATCCTGTATTATACTCCAGAGCTGCTCTCACTATTCTGCTGGTGGAGTCACTGTGTACATACATTACTTATCCTGTACTGCTCCTGAGTTACATCCTGGATTATACTCCAGAGCTGCACTCACTATTCTGCTGGTGGAGTCACTGTGTACATACATTACTTATCATGTACTGATCCTGAGTTACATCCTGTATTATACTCCAGAGCTGCACTCACTATTCTGCTGGTGGAGTCACTGTGTACATACATTACTTATCATGTACTGATCCTGAGTTACATCCTGTATTATACTCCAGAGCTGCACTCACTATTCTGCTGCTGGAGTCACTGTGTACATACATTACTTATCCTGTACTGATCCTGAGTTACATCCTGTATTATACTCCAGAGCTGCCCTCACTATTCTGCTGGTGGAGTCACTGTGTACATACATTACTTATCCTGTACTGATCCTGAGTTACATCCTGTATTTTACTCCAGAGCTGCACTCACTATTCTGCTGGTGGAGTCACGGTGTACATACATTACTTATCCTGTACTGCTCCTGAGTTACATCCTGTATTATACTGCAGAGCTGCACTCACTATTCTGCTGGTGGAGTCACTGTGTACATACATTTATCCTGTACTGATCCTGAGTTACATCCTGTATTACACTCCAGAGCTGCACTCACTATTCTGCTGGTGGAATCACTGTGTACATACATTACTTATCCTGTACTGCCCCTGAGTTACATCCTGTATTATACTCCAGAGCTGCACTCACTATTCTGCTGGTGGAGTCACTGTGTACATACATTACTTATCCTGTACGGATCCTGAGTTACATCCTGTATTATACTCCAGAGCTGCACTCACTATTCTGCTGGTGGAGTCACTGTGTACATACATTACTGATCCTGAGTTACATCCTGTATTACACTGCAGAGCTGCACTCATTATTCTGCTGGTGGAGTCACTGTCTACATACATTACTTATCTTGCACTTAGCACAGCGCCGCTCCTGTATATACAGCTGCGCCTGGTACTGCGCCATTCACTTGCCGCACCTGACACGGCTACATGGACGATAGCGGTGTAGTGCCGGCGGCTGCTGATGGGGCTCATTGTATTCTCTTCCCTTAGGTCCTTATAAAACCGAAGCCGGTGACGTTTCAGGCGACGGTCATGAGTGAACAGACGCGACAACTGGTTACTGAAACGCTACAGCAAGCCTCGCGGGTGGTGGAGACCACAAGTGCCACCATCCAAGAAGTGAAGGAGGACACTGAGAGCAGCTCATCGTCTACAGAGTCCTCCCAGAGCTCCCAGGGTGCCGATGTCTACATGTCAAGTTAAGTCACGAAACAAACCTCTCGTTTAAGACGTTCCCCGCCTGATTCAACCTTAGTATGACCGTGAGATGAGCGCCCCCGCTCCTTCTCTGGCCTCGGTTCATTAGTACTTCCACTGAGACAAGCTGGTTGCCATGGACTCGTAGCATGACAACGTCACTGAACAGAATGGTTGTCAGGCACTGTATCCCTAGCAACCAGACTGTCGGACACGGCTCAGATGTTGGGCTCAAGCGTGGATTGGCGCTGGACTGACGTTGGGACAGAGGCATGAAATGGTATGGATTTCGATGCGACTTTCTGTGCAGTCCGCCTCAAAACCGGCAGTGCAAAAGATGCTGTGGATTCGCTCCAAAGTCCACCATGTGTGAACGCAGCCTTATAAGAGATCGACCTTAATTCTACTGCTCTTTGACAAGAAAAGGCCCAGTGAACCTCGTAATGATTCTCATGTGGTGTTGATCCAGAAAAAGTAGCCTTTAAACCCGTCCTTTTAAATAGGTTGTCTCATCGCCATAACTTCCTTGTAATATTGAAGCAATCGGCTTATCAGCTAGGATGCTTTACTTACAGCGGCCACTACAGGAGAAATGTAGTATTACATGCCAGCTATTCAAATGATTGGGCAACCATGTAATATTTGGATGGTGCTGGGGGGTCTGCTGCAGTCTAGAGGTCTAAAGGTGACAAGGTATTACCGTAAAGCGGTTCCCACGAATGGATACGCATTTACGTCCTATGGATGGTGCCGGCTCAGAAGTTGAGCCCCTGCCACCTTCTGCAGGAACCAGCTGTGACTGCAACAGCGGGGATCAGTGAGCACACCATTCCCCGGAGTTAACCCCTTGCATGCCACAATCAACATTGCGACATGTAACGGGTTCGCAGAGGAAGGGCACTCCCTCAGTGACGTCATCAGCCCTCCGCCACATAATCACAGAGGACCAATGGTCTGCCATGGCATCTTGGTCTGCCGTGTCCTGTGATCACTATGACAAGCGATTATACATTGTAGTATCGCTGTACTGAAATATATTATCTGTGTGATCATTGGTTCAAACTAACTTTCTTTTGCCCACATTTAGTATTGTAGCTTCTGTAAGGACCCGCACAATAAGCTGAACACCTATTTATTCCACAAAGCAAAAGCAAAGAAAAAACTGAGGCAAAACTGCTTTTTTTTTTTTTTACGTTCATTTCCCCTTTAAAAAAACAAAAAACAATAAAAGTGAGTGTGTGCACCATAAAATAGTACCAATTAAAACTGCAGCTCGTCACACAATAAACGATCCCTCACAAACTCCGTCCATGGAAAACTCAAAAAGTTATGGGAATTTGAATATAGCGGTGGGAAAAAAATATATAGATATTTTTTTTTTTTCCAGAAGAAAGTTAAAAAGCCTTAAAAAAAACTATATTTATAATTTTGGTATTATTGTAATCGTACCGACCTGCAAATACAAAACCGTTTGCGGTTATTTATGCCGCATGATTGCGGGTTTGTTCACATTGGCGTTAGAGGCTCCCTTCATTGACTTCTGCTATAAATAGAGCCGCGCGCCCGCGTACGGCCGCGTCAACGGAAAAATAAAGTTATGATTGTTTAAAAATGGAGATGAAAATCCCCTAAAATCGTTGCATCCTTAGTTACACAGCTTATTCTGTAACTAAGGGGTTAAAGCCATTTGGAGAATGACCCGGCGCTCTATAGTGTGACTCCTCTTACCGTGAAGCCCCCTTTTATGTTGATGGCGCCGTTTTTCTCAGACGCACTGAAGGCCTCCCTGCTGCATAAGATTAGTAGTCGGATCTCTCGCCGCGGCGCTTTGGCGGTTACTAAACCTTTGTTGGCTCCTTCAGATTCCCAGCCGGTGGTCCACGTCATCGCATCCCGGGCTCAAGACTGGTCGGAGCATGAAATAGCCATGGACACGACCCCCACAATCATCTACCAAGACATCGGAGGGGAGTCCCAGTCTGCCACGTCCACCATCAAGGCCCTGATGGAGCTGCAGCAAACAAGTGGTGAGTACAGAGAGGCGGTACAAGCTTGTAATAACCTATAATCGTCCACTGGGCCTCAGGCGTTGCTTTGTGTAGTTCAACTGTTAGCAACTTTGTAACTATCTTATCTCGCATTGCTCTTCAGTTCCATTATAATTTATACTCCAGTCACATCCAGAGCTGCGGTACGAGCTCTGCTGTTTGGAATCGGTCAGCCCTGCGCTGTTAGACACTTCCCTAACTCCAATATCCCTTTTTTTGCTGCCCGCTGCTGATCCATTTTCTGAGCAGAACTTGCTGTAGTACCGGAACCGTAGAAAACACCCAAATGTAGCAGCAGGTAACCCCAGACCTGGACTTGCAAGGCGAACAATGATGGGACCTTAGGTAAGATTGGGGTGGGATCTGTGTTTCCCAAGGCACTCTGCTCCCCCTCAGGAATGTCCAAGACCTCCGCTACTCGAGACGGTATCAAAGACAACGTTGGGTGTGCATGCAGCCCCCCACAGTGTTTTTGACCAGAGCATCAATGCCCATCCAGGTTAGTCACTGGCCTGCGTACCCAGGGATCCCCTGCCCTGTGCTGCTGCAAAACTACAGTTCCCAGCATGCCGCAGGTCGGGGAACACTTTGGTAAGACTGCCTCATGCAGGGCAAGGAGTGCCAGACAAAAAATGGGAAAACCTGACAAATCCATTGGAGGCCATGGTGGTCTGTACTGGACCCCACCCCACCTGAGTCATGCTGGGAAAATGAGACTGGAATTACAGGGTTTTCTCATTAAAGATACTGATCCCCTATCTGCATGATGGAGGATAGATGTGTTGTTGCTGGGGGGCCAACCGCTGGGAACAATGGTGATCTCAAGACTGGTGCACCCGAATGCCCCATGTGAATGGAGCAACAGTCACATTTGTACGCTGCCATTGCATTTGGGATGTACCAGTCTCAGGATCACCAGGGATCCCAGCGCTTCGACCCTTTATGCTGTGAATGGGCTAAAAAGGTTTTTAATGGTAAAACCCCTTAAGACCCTTTTAAACGCGACGATTATCACTCAAAATTCCTCCAAAAATGAGTGATGATCGTGTAAACGCGGGCACTGGGCAGTTTTCGTTTGAACTATGGATTTCAGTTCGCTTAAAATCCACCATTCAGCCACTGAAAGACTCAGCAAATACCTTCCATTTAAATGTATTTCGCTCCTCTTTTAATAGACTGCAGGATATTTTCCCCGTGCCGTTTACACCAGCTGTTAGGACAACAATGCAATCTGCTGGCAGCTGCTAGAACAATGGTATGTGTCAGCAGCTGTTTGCACAGCTGGGCGTGTGTTCAAACATGCTGAGCTCTGCAAACAACTCCTAGAGGTCCTTTTACATGCAAATGAAGATGGTACAGTGTTAATGGCCATTACAGCCATTAACACTTGATGCGAATACATTGCTAAAGGACCCTTTAGACGCAACGTTAATCGCTCAAAGCCATCTTTTGAGCAATTTCTCTTTCTGTACAAATGCAGGGACATCGTGCAGTTTTCGTGCACGGGTTGCTCATCGCTGAATTCTAGCGTGCCAGGATTGAGCGATCAGCTGTTATCAGTGGAGCAGGCTGTTATCAGCCAGCTGTGCTGATAAGATTCTCTGTGGCCGTGTCCTGGTGTAAATTCACAGCGGGGACACTGGCGGTGAGAGCAGAGAAGAATACAGCTTTTTGTTTATGGAAAGCAGCTGTATTGTTCTATTAGGGGCCGCGGCAGTGTCTCGCTCCGCCTGCATATTCTATAGTAGCTACTATAAAGTATGCAAAGATGATCGCTCAAAACGGTCACTCCAAGGGCCGTCTGAGCGATCATCCATCAGTGTAAATGGGGCTTAAATCTTTCAGTCATTTGAAAGATTACCTTTGCGTGTAAAAGGATCTCCAGAGCCTTCCATGGTATATGCATGTTAGATGTGTGCGGGATTCATACGGAACTAGCTTGCACTTTTGCAGCTG
This sequence comes from Eleutherodactylus coqui, assembly GCF_035609145.1. Taxonomy (NCBI): domain Eukaryota; kingdom Metazoa; phylum Chordata; class Amphibia; order Anura; family Eleutherodactylidae; genus Eleutherodactylus; species Eleutherodactylus coqui. The sequence goes on along the minus strand of NC_089837.1, from coordinate 522,455,660 downwards.
ACGCCTACCCGCAGTGGCCTGCAAAAATTATATCCTCTTGTAATCCTGAAGTATTGCAGTATATTGTATAAGTGAGCGCCCCATGTGGTGCCAATAGAAACTACAGCGCACCCCACAAAAAATATTTTTTCTTTTTTTTTTTTTTCTTGTAAGAAAACATTTTGTTTAAAAGCAGAACAAAGAAACAAGAGACACTTGGCTGCACCACAATCTGACCGACCCCCAGAAGACTGATATCTGCCATTTATTGCTGCACCATTTACAAGAAAAAGGGCCCAGTTGTATATTTTTTTTTTCCATTTTTGCCCCAGTTAGAATTTTTTAGCCATAGATGATGCGGAACATTAAATGGTAACCTTTTAAAAATACATCCTGTGCCACAAAAAAAAAGAGCCCTCGTGTAGACGTATCACAGAAAGAGTTTTTAAAGTTAGTGATTTTTTTTCTTTTTTTAAAAGCTTGAAGGAAAAGACGACAAAACTGAAAGTTCCGTGTCTGCGGGGTTTGTCCGGGACTTCGGAAATTTGTTTTCTATGGATGACCTATCCTCAGGAACCGTCATCAATAGACAACCGCAGCTTGTGATCCTGACCAATCAGCTGCTCATCAGGCCCGCTGTCAGTGTGGGCAATACTGAAAGCAGATGGCGCTGTCAACATTGCAGCGGACTGGGTTGGTATTCTGCTGAATTCAATGGAAGCTGTACCTGTAGTACCAAACCGGACCACCGCGTTATAACCAGCAGGATCTACTTCCTGTGCTGTCCATACTGACAGCGGCACCCACAATCGGCTCATCAGTAGGGGTTCTGAGCAGCGGACCCCCGACCATCATCTCTTGATCACCTACCTGATTCGTCATCCATAGAAAAAAATGGCCAAAGTCCCAGACAACTCCTTTAAACGATTCCCAATATGCTCCATACATGTACAGCGCACGTCGGGTGTCTGTGTATGGAAGCCGAGCCCACTACATACATGGTGAATGCGAATAAGGGAGATGGAACAATAAACCTGCAGCGCCACCTATTGGATGGCAGCATTCCTGCAAATCTGTCCAACTTTTTAAACAGGTCTTAATGATTGGGTATTGAACACCAAGCCAGAATCCATGCAGATGGTAAATGTGACAGCTAACAGGTGCCGGCTGCGGTGTTGCCGCTGATCACATGTTAACACTTAAATGCCCCGATCGGTGGTTGCAGCTCCCAGACCGGTTTCCCACCCCATAATGCCACTGGGCGGTTGTGATCGCAGCCTGGAGCCTTCTGAAAGCCTGTCAGAAATGTGATATAATGCAGTCCAATGAGCGCACGTTCAGGTCCCCTATGACGGAAATTTTTTTTTACTGCATCGTAAATATAAAAGCCGACGCCCACTAATCTGCGCTGTTGTGTTTATTTTTTAGCATTCCTCCCCACTTAGAAGTTTTTATAACTTTTCCAGTACATTATATGGTACCGCAAAGCACGAGCCCTCATGAAGCCGCGTCACCGGTTTTTGTGAAAGTAGGTTGGAAAAAAATACAATTTGATAGCGAAAAAGGGCAGGAAGGGGTTAAGGAAGAAGTCCTCACTTCACACCCGACCAAGGAGCATGCAGCTCTGGATGTGACTGGAGTATAATACTTGCTACTTAGGTGATTCTTTGCTCGCAGACTTGAGGCTCCTCCACTTCTGTATGGGAATTATGACCCCTCCGAAAATGTGGGGGCTCAAGTTTCATCACCCAATCCATCCCATGAGCTGCAGGCGTAGCATCCGTAGATCCGCACGTCACTCATACGTTATCATGGCCTCATGATTGACAATCGGGCAGTGGTTCTCAGTCGTCTCTATATGAAGAGGTTAGGCAGCAGATACAAGCCTGCGGCCCCCTAGATGATAGGGCCCACCATATCCTGCCCCCCCACCTATAGTAGCTCCACACATGACCTGATTTCGGCTGCTGCTCCCCGCCGGTGGTGAGCGGGGTCCGACATTGGCTTCTATTTATAATTGCCCTTTTATTCTTCAGTGAAGGAGAAAGCGGATTGTAGACCCCGCCAGCCGACTATTGACCTCAGTCAGATGGCTGTTCCCATCCAGATGGCCCCAGATAAACATCATGCTGAAAGTTCTTCCATCGCTCTGGTGGAGTCAGAATTGGTGGCAGAATACATATCTACAGGTAGGGGGCGCAATATAAGTCGATTATGTTAAGATCCTTATTAGGACGACCAATCCCGTGACCACTGCTGTGATTGTCAGGAAGGAACGCTGAGAACGTAGAAGCAGGACTAGGAAGTCATTGGACCGTTGTGTCTCTATAGCTGCTGAGAAAGCTACAACCCTCAATGTGACCCGACCATAATACAAGGTTATACTCCGAAGACTACAATCCCCACCATAGACCGACCGCTAGACGTGACCAGAATACAATTTATTATGCTCTATCCGTAGAGCACTACAACCCCCAGCATGACCGACCGCTTGACATAACTGTAATAGACACCTATTATCAAAATACTAATGACCATCTGTCAGTGAGTGAGTTACATGCTCCACCCCTGATCACATGACTGTGACTTTTTAAAGGTCCTTCACCGCTGTGCAGATTATGGGCGAACTACATCCTCTACAAACCCCCACGGCCTCAGTTGCTATGGAATACTAACAACCACCTGTTTGTAAATGAGTGACTGTGAGTTACATGTGAAGATGCCAACGTCATGTGATCAGTCGCTGGGGCTCTGAACCCCGCCCCAGGTCCTTCACTTTATTAAAAACCTGCAGAGCCGGACAGCAGCCGTGTGCTTACAGGACCTGTGGTGATGTCACCGTCATGTGATCAGTCACCTGTGTGCGAGGAGTCCTGGGTCACATGACCAGGGGGTGATTCGTGTGTGCAGGTTGTGATCCCTGTTGTATGGGATGAAAAGTGTGTGTGTGTGTGTGTGTGTGTGTGTGTGTGTGTGTGTGTGTGTGTGTGTGTGTGTGTGTGTGTGTGACATGCATGTAGCAGAGCTGTGTGGCGCAGAAACACTGGTACTATAATTTCCAAATAATTACTACTACTCTCTATATAGAGCACTACAACCCCCAGCATGACCAACCACTAGACATGACCATAAAACAATCCAGTAATACTCTATAAAGTTGATGAGAAAAGGGTTCGGCATTCATAAAAATTGTAGCTTTGAGAAGCATTAAAAAGGGTGTCGGATGGCGCCACAATGCTGACGGCAGCTCTTAATCAGAGCAACATGAAAGTTATATCTTTTGTTTTAGGTTTTTCCTCTTTTGCATAATAAATTTTATATATATATATACACACACACGAGGGGCTGCTGATAAGTCTTTGGCTTTACCCAGAAAGAAACAAGATAGGAAGATTAAACTTTCCATTTCTTCCACATCCTCTCCACTGATGCCAACACACTTCATACATCAGTATTCCAAGTTCTGTAAGCCTTGCAAAACGAAGGATTTCGGTTGTGCCTCTAACCAGTCATCCGTAGCAGCCATGGGATCAGAAATGGTGGGAAATGTGGTCCCCTTGAGGTGTTTCTTCAGGTTTGGAAACAGATGCTAGTCGGAGGGAGCTAGGTCTGGTGAATAAGGTGGGTGGTCAACCAGCTGGAGGCCTAGCTCCACCAGTTTTGCCGTGGTCGCTTGTGCAGTGTGAGCGGAGGCGTTATCCTGCAGGAACAAGATTCCTTTGGACAGCTTGCCGCGCCTTTTGGCCTTCAGAGCTGCCTTCAATTGGTCCAAAAGTTCAATGTAATACCTTGCATTGATGGTGGAACCATTGTGAAGGTCGTCCACTAGCAGCATGCCCTCCTTATCCCAGAACACAGACGCCATCACCTTAGTGGCTGAGGACCGCTGGGCCTCCACTCTGACTGCTCCTTGGTTTCAGGGTCATACACATAAATCCAGGTCTCATCCATAGTGACCGGTCGGTCCAGGAAGTTCTTATCAGTCCCGAAACGCTGACAAATGGACCGGGACGTTTTCACTCAATGCTTTTCTGATCTGTTGTCACACATTTGGGGACCCACTGTGCAGATGGCTTCTTCATGGATAATGACACAAACACGTTCACCAGAAACCCCCATGATGGCGGCTATTCCTGCAGATGACATTCGCTGATTCTCCAGTATGAGGTTGTGCGTAGCATCGATGATCTCCGGAACAACAACCTCTCTCGGTCGTCCAGGACGTTCATCATTGGTGCTGAAGTGGCCCATCAGTTCATAACTGTAGAATATGAAGGGCATTGATCCCCCAATGTCTGCCACAGATCACCATGAATATCCTTCGCGGACTTTATCCCTCCTCCGCTCTCATTGGCTGTGAATATCCGCCATTTTGTTTTCCCGCGTGCCGAGATCACGGTTGCCATAAGCTACAAACACAAAACATATTTTAGACACAGAAGCCTTTTATGTGATGTAACATTCGTTACCATAGAAACAAAAAAAGAACACAAAGCCAAAGAATTATCAGCAGCCCCTCGTATATAATTATTGTTGTTGTTTTGAATATTTATATATTTTTTCGCATCTCTGTATGAAGTCTTTTATCTTCCCACGGCCGGAGCTCTGTGAGGCCTGTATGGGTTTTTTGCGTGACGAGCTGTAGTTTTCATTGGTACCATTTTGGGGTACATGCAGCTTTTTTTTAAATCACTTTTAGGCCTTATGTCCACTTGCAAAAATACAATCCGCGCGGATTTGCTTTAAATGGCATTTTTTTTGCCTGCAGATATCCGCACACAGCGCCATCAATGTGATAGCAATGTTGCCGATCCGCGCGGAATCCGCGGCAGAATGGAGCATGCCACGTTTTTTTCCCGCGCGTGAAAAAGCAATTCTTTTAAAATGCCATCCGCAGGTGCAAAAATCAATTTAATGGATCCGCGGATGGCAATGATTCCCTATGGGCAAAATCCGCTGCAGAATCCGCAATTCCATTTAGCCAGCGGACATGAGGCCTTATTGTTTCTTTTGGAGGCAAAGTGAACAATAAAATAATTTTAGCTCCTTGTCTTTTTCAGCATTTGTGATGTAGAATAAAAAAAAGTGTTCAGTTTATTGTCCGCCTTAAAGGGGTTGTCCCGCGGCAGCAAGTGGGGGTATGCACTTCTGTATGGCCATATTAATGCACTTTGTAATGTACATTGTGCATTAATTATGAGCCATACAGAAGTTATCAAAAGTTATTCACTTACCTGTTCCGTTGCTGGCGTCCTCGTCTCCATGGAGCCGACTAATTTTCAGCGTCTAATGGCCAAATTAGACGCGCTTGCGCAGTCCGCGTCTTCTCCTTTTCTCAATGGGGCTCCGTGTAGCTCCGCCCCGTCACGTGCCGATTCCAGCCAATCAGGAGGCTGGAATCGGCAATGGACCGCACAGAAGCCCTGCGGTCCACCGAGGGAGAAGATCCCGGCGGCCATCTTCACCGGGTAAGTAAGAAGTCACCGGAGCGTGGGGATTCAGGTAAGCGCTGTGCGGAAAAAAAAAAAACCCGTTTCGGCACGGGACAACCCCTTTAAGGATGCGGCGACGGCAAATGTGGGTTATTTTTTTAAAAATTTTAAACAAAGTTTCCCTCTGTGAACCCTTTACATGTCGCAATGAACACTGATCGCTGCATGTAAGCAGGTAACGGTGGGGATCGATGTTCTTACCAATCCCTGCTGTTACAGCCAACTTCCACCGCGGATGGCGTGGGCGCAGCTTACGTTCATTTGCGTCCTGTGGCGGGAAGCGGGTTAAACGGCTCAACACAACGAGTATAACAATGGGTTTCTCCAAATTCACATGCGTGGCGGGGGCTCGGTGAAGCGTGGCGGGGGCCCGGTGGCGCCGCGGTGAAGCGTGGCGGGGGCCCGGTGGCGCCGCGGTGAAGCGTGGCGGGGGCCCGGTGGCGCCGCGGTGAAGCGTGGCGGGGGCCCGGTGGCGCCGCGCGGTGAAGCGTGGCGGGGGCCCGGTGGCGCTGCTCTGGAACTGCGGCGGGAGCTCGGTGGCGCCGCTCTGGAACTGCTCTGCTTCCTCGGGAAAGCTGCAGCGTGAGGAGGACAAGATGGATTCCATTAAGTATCAGGAAATCCTTGGAGACAACGTCATGCCTTCTGTGAGGAAGCTGAAGGGGAATCTGCCACCTACTTGGAGCCCTATGAGCTAATCTTATGGGCTGAAAGTCAGCGACCCGCTGTGTCCAGGGATGTAAGCGGTTTCCCTAAGGATTTCCTGATACTTGATGGAATCCATCTTGTCCTCCTCACGCTGCAGCTTCCCAGAGGAAGCAAAGCCGCTCCAGAGCATCATGAGCCACCGCCGTGCTCCACTGCAGCATCACCGAGCCGCCTCCATTCTCCACTGTAGGCAGGGGTTCTTGGGAGTTCATGCATGGATATCCTCAGTTTCTTATGCGCTTTACGGTGCAAACAGAAGCCTCAGTGCTGCGGCCACCAGATCTTGCCGCAGGTCCTTTGCAGTCACTGGAGGATTTTGAGTACATAGCTCCTCAGGAATCTGGTGGCAGCCGATGATGGCGCCCTCCTTCTGCCACATCCAGGTAGTGTAGCCAGTATTCCTTTATTATTGAACTGCTTGTTAACTACTTCCCGCTGTATCTCTAGGAACATTCAGCACCTTTACCTTATACAGAGAAGGAAAATGATGCAAAAATGTAGCAATGATCTCTTCTCAACTCTTTGCACCATAGCCATACGTGGCCGTATTTCTAACATGAAATTAAAAGTCACAGTCCGCACAGCCCCCATCGCTCCAAGTATTTGATGTGCTTTATCTGAAGCACACCTGGAGTAACTAATGAAATCTGTAATTAGTTGCACCAGGTGTCCTTGAGGCAAGATGTGATTTGCAAATGTGTGCTTTTATGAGGAATTCTATTCAGGGAGTAGTCCGTTAAAGTGGCATTTGGTGGTGAATTTGTAGAAAGCTTGTTATGTTGTGTAGAGCGATGAAAATTCTTCTTGTTTGATTATTAATTTGCTGAAAGTTTGCGGAATTGTGATTGCCGCTGGTACATAAAACATGACAACCCCCCATGTGACGACCTCTGGACATGACCATATTACAGTTCTGTTATGCTGTATACATTGAGCACTACAACCACCATGCCCCGTCCTCCTAGATGCACTCCTCATATATCCTATACAGTAATAACATACCATTTCCATAGTATATAGGCGCCATCATTAATGGGCATAGTTGTTAATTACTAATACCCACCATGATGCCTCCATGTTTCCATGCCATCCGCTTTTAGTTTGTGGCTCCGTCTCCTTTTGAGGGTTCGTGCCAGGAAAGGTATTGGGTTTTTTCTGCCGGTTACCCACCTCCATTAATAGATGAAGCGTGCCTGCCTACACGGGCCGATTATCAGCGGGTGTTTATGCCTAAACTGAATGACGAATTCTCGGCCATCTTTACATTTTACGATTATCGTTCACTTCCATGTGATCCAGCGGTTGACTGAATGATACTCGTTCAGTGTAAAGGGGCCCGAAGTATGTGGAAGCTTTGAGGTGCTGTAGGTTGGCATCACATGGAGGAAGCGCCCAATGATAAGCCGGTCACAGTGCCTCCTGCTGGTGGGATCCCTGGCGATCACCCGTGATCTGTGGAGAAATGAAAACTGCAGCAAGTGTTTATTTCATGGAGTCTAGTGTGGGTGTTCACAGTATACACAAATGTGCCACTATACAGCGAGGCCAGCTGTGCGCCAAATAGAAAAAGGTCCCAAACAGAGGATCCTCCTCAACACGCTCACGACTTCATCTTTTTTTTTAAAAAGAGTTGTCCAGGATTATAAAAACATTGTGACTTTCTTCCCAAAGTGGCGCCCCCCTTCTTCACATGTTGTCCATGGTATTGCATTTCGGCCCCATTCACTTGATGGAACAGAGGTGCAATACTAGACACAACCAGTGGATGGGTGTGGCGCTGTTTTTGGAACAAATCGGCCTTGTTTTTGTAATCCCAGACATCCCATTTCAATTGCCAGCGGGTATGTCAACCTGTAATCCAGAGCTGAACTCGCTGATCGGGAGTAATAGAAGTAATGTTTGTCTAGTCTTCGCAGGGAGCCGTGAGGATTTGCGCAGATTCCCCGCTATAAACCACTAGAGGTTGTTCTCCGTTCACTATTTTTGAGGCAAATCTCTGTATAATGACATTCTAATTCCTTCTCTGTAAGTGATATGATGGGTGGGCGATGGAGTAATCCTGAGGCTGCGGTGATGCGACCTCGCTCTGCGCTTGTTCCCGAAGGGGGCACTAAGGGCTCTCTCACAGGTGTATGCGGCCCCCGTATTAAGGGCAGATTTTTTGCGCACTTAATATTCCTTACACCTGCATGTTTGCGGCGTATGTTAAATCCCCATAGCTTATATTGCGCCAAAATAGGACATGCTGCGGCTTTTTTTTTCGTGTGCGTAATACGCCGCTGTGAGTTGCTTGATAGAGAACAGCGCCACATATTACACTTGTGAAAAGTATTCGCTTACTATGTGACCACGTACCCCGTGTGAGTGCGGCGGCGCTGATCGCTGGAGGGCCCAGCAGGGAGACCCTTTGTGATCGGCTTCTTGCCAAGGCATCCTAGTAAGTAGTAATTGTCAAGGAGGTGGAGTCACCTGTGACCGAGCGCACGCCCTAACCGCCGCGTGATGCAGACGCCCGCTGTTACAGTAGAGTTCCTCCATTGTAGTCACTGGTACCTTCATAACACCCATCTTTCCCCCACCAGGTATTGTCCACCATTGCTATTTACGTCATGTGACAACGAAGCTCCGCCCAGAGCGCAGGAAAGAAAATCATTATGGGAAATAAAAATGTAAAGCCTGCGATATGTGATTTATATTCTGCACTGTGAGCCCAATTATCCCCGGGTCGCGGTGTTAAGTAACGGGATGATGGGAGGTTTTCCATACGGGAATGTTGTCAGTCCTTGAATGTAAATAAGAATGTTCCCATTCATTGACAGCAAGCAGAGATGTTGAAAATGAGAAATCCGGAAGTTGTACCCAATTCTTTTTCCTTCTGCTGTCCTTGCAGGTAAAGCGAGACCCATGGCCACCACCACCACCGTGGGCTCCGGGGACGTCCCTCTCGCCTCTCTCCTGCAGGTCAGCCACCCGGCGCACCACCATCACCAGCTGCAGTCCTCGCGTACCCTGCTGCAGCACGTCTCGCAGTCCCAGAGCGCAGCGCAGACATCCGTGGTGGTGAAGTCGCTCCCCGCTTCCTCCAGCGGGGCCATCACGCACATCATGCATCAGGTATGTTCAGCGGCGCTCGGCCCGGCATGACGGTCATATATGTCTGTGATTGACCGGGCTGCCCAAAATGTCGTCTGCCTACAACTCGGTTGTTGACGCCCGCTGAAGACCATCTTGGGCCCCGTTCACAGCACAGAGGAGCTCCTGATATACAGCTTCATTAGCCTGATGGAGGCCACAAGGGTGGCCTTCTATTGTGTCGATGGATCGCATGGGCTGTATGGAGTGTTGGGGCTTTGGTTTACAGGGGGTCTCTATTGGCGTAAGGGGTCAGAGTGGGCACTACTAATATGTAGGGGCACAGAATATGCCTTGTGCTTCAGTACTCCATCGATGCGCCACTTAATGGACCCAGTGATGCAGCAGAAACGTCTGGGCGGACTATGGCAGCCGACATGGAGAGTAGTAATGGGGGGGTCAAGCTGAACCCAGGCCAATGAGCCTTCAGCTACACCCCTGGGTATATATACTGTATATTGAGGTATATAATTAGAATTTCGCCTTTTCCCATGATTCTTTTGCTTATGAACTTGCAGGCGTTGAGCAGCCACACTGCGTTCAAGAGGACAGAGGAGACCATGACGGAAGAGGGTGAAGTGGAGGAAATGGACACGTTGGACCCTCAGACTGGTCTCTTCTATAGATCCGCCCTGGCGCAAAGACAGCAGAAGCAGATCCACCTGCACCAGGAGGGGGCGCACCTCCAAGTGAAGACGGTCCAGTCCCTGCAGACCAAGCAGAAGCAGATCATCCAGCTTCAGCCGGAGCAGATCCAGCACAAGATCCAGCAGACGGCGCAGCTGTCAATCAGACAGCAGAAAATCACCCCCCTGCAGCAGGAGCACCTCCAGCAGCACACGCAGCGCCACATGCTGGTCAAGGAGAGGCACATCCCGTCTCTGATGTCTCAGCCGCAACAGACTGTGGTGCAGGTCCTGGCCGTCAAAACTACCCAGCAGCTGCCGAAATTACAGCAGGTTCCGGGTCAGCAAAAGATCTACATGCAGTCCCAGCTCTCCCAGACGCCAATGCACATCCCAGTGTCAGTGGAGAAGCATCTGACCAGCCAGGTAAGACTGCCGAGATGAATAGGGAGTGCAGCTCTGGAGCATACCACAGGATGTAACGCAGGATAACTAATGTATGTACACAGTGACTCCACCAGCAGAATAGTGAGTGCAGCTCTGGGGTATAATACAGGATGTAACTCAGGAGCAGTACAGGATAAGTAATGTATCTACACAGTGACTACACCCGCAGAATAGTGAGTGCAGCTCTGGAGTATAATACAGGATGTAACTCAGGATCAGTACAGGATAAGTAATGTATGTACACAGTGACTCCACCAGCAGAATAGTGAGTGCAGCTCTGGAGGATAATACAGGATGTAACTCAGGATCAGTACAGGATAAGTAATGTATGTACACAGTGACTCCACCAGCAGAATAGTGAGTGCAGCTCTGGAGTATAATACAGGATGTAACTGAGGATCAGTACAGGATAAGTAATGTATGTACACAGTGACTCCACCAGCAGAATGAGTGCAGCTCAGGAGTATAATACAGGATGTAACTCAGGATCAGTACAGGATAAGTAATGTATATACACAGTGACTCCACCAGCAGAATAGTGAGTGCAGCTCTGGGGTATAATACAGGATGTAACTCAGGATAAGTACAGGATAAGTAATGTATATACACAGTGACTCCACCAGCAGAATAATGAGTGCAGCTCTGGAGTATAATACAGGATGTAACTCAGGTTCAGTACAGGATAAGTAATGTATGTACACAGTGACTCCACCAGCAGAATAGTGAGTGCAGCTCTGGAGTATAATACAGGATGTAACTCAGGATCAGTACAGGATAAGTAATGTATGTACACAGTGACTCCACCAGCAGAATAATGAGTGCAGCTCTGGAGTATAATACAGGATGGAACTCAGGATCAGTACAGGATAAGTAATGTATGTACACAGTGACTCCACCAGCAGAATAGTGAGTGCAGCTCTGGAGTATAATACAGGATGGAACTCAGGAGCAGTACAGGATAAGTAATGTATGTACACAGTGACTCCACCAGCAGAATAGTGAGTGCAGCTCTGGAGTATAATACAGGATGTGATTCGGGGTGTGTGTAGGATCTGTGTAGTTTATTTGCTTGCAGTTGCACTCATTCCTTATGCTCTTTCTCTTCTCCCGATGCCGCAGCCAATTGTATCACAGGGTCCTGCAGTTACAAAGATCACATTTGAGGGACATCAGCCGCCCATTGTTTCAAAAGCAACAATAAGTGAATGCCTGCCTAAACTCACCCCTGCGATGGCCAGTATCCTGCCCAGCATGTCGCTGACGGACAAGGCCTCTGTTGCAGATATACTGAAGATGTCCATGATGGAAGCCGATATAGATACGAACATAGAACCCATGATTGTGGATCCCCCATGTAAAGTTAATCCTATTATTAAACCTATGCCAGTGTTAACTGAAGCGGCCATACCTCCTCAGGTGCAGAGGGTATCTACACCAAGTGTAGTAACTACAACTGTACCGCCACCTCCTAAATGCTTTCCAGCGCCCATCATTACAGCGACCTCTTCCACCACGCTACCAGTACCGTTGCCACCACCTCCACCGCTTACCAGGAAAGTAGATATCCCTGTTGCCAGTCAGATAATACAGATCCAGAATGTACAGCAGACTCCAAAAAGAACGGAAGAAATGCCGTCTGAAATTATTATACAGGTAAACAAACCTCTGTTGTGTTATAGGTGCACGTAGTTCTCCTATATAATGGCTTAATGTAAAAACTGCAAATGTTCAGCCATTACTGTAACGACTCAACCAAGATTTCTTCACTACATGAATACTAAAGACTAAATTGCCCCCTCTACAAAATTGAACTAGCATACTGCTCCATATGTACAAGAATATAACTACTATAATACTGCCCCCAATGTACAAGAATATAACTACTATAATACTGCCCCCTATGTACAAGAATATAACTACTATAATACTGCCTCCTATGTACAAGAATATAACTACTATAATACTGCCCCTATGTACAAGAATATAACTACTATAATACTGCCCCCTATGTACAAGAATATAACTACTATAATACTGCCCCCTATGTACAAGACTATAACTACTATAATACTGCCCCCTATGTACAAGACTATAATTACTATAATACTGCCCCCTATGTACAGGAATATAACTACTATAATACTGCCCTCCTATGTACAAGAATATAACTACTATAATACTGCCCTCCTATGTACAAGAATATAACTATTATAATACTGCCGTCTATGTAAAAGAATATATCTACTATAATACTGCCCCCAATGCAGAAGAATATAACTACTATAATACTGCCCCCTATGTACAAGAATATAACTACTATAATACTGCCTCCTATGTACAAGAATATAACTAGTATAATACTGCCCCCTATGTACAAGAATATAACTACTATAATACTGCCCACTATGTACAAGAATATAACTACTATAATACTGCCCCCTATGTACAAGAATATAACTACTATAATACTGCTCCCCTATGTACAAGAATATAGCTACTATAATACTGGCCCCTATGTACCAGAATATAACTACTATAATACTGCTCCCGTGTACAAGAATATAACTACTATAATACTGCTCCCTATGTACAAGAATATAACTACTATAATACTGCCCCCTATGTACAAGAATATAACTACTATAATACTGCTCCTATGTACAAGAATATAACTACTATAATACTGCTCCTATGTACAAGAATATAACTACTATAATACTGCCTCCTATGTACAAGAATATAACTACTATAATACTGCCTCCTATGTACAAGAATATAACTACTATAATACTGCCCCTATGTACAAGAATATAACTACTATAATACTACCTCCTATGTACAAGAATATAACTACTATAATACTGCCTCCTATGTACAAGAATATAACTACTATAATACTGCTCCTATGTACAAGAATATAGCTACTATAATACTGCCCTCTATGTACAAGAATATAACTACTATAATACTGCTCCTATGTACAAGAATATAACTACTATAATACTGCTCCTATGTACAAGAATATAACTACTATAATACTGCTCCTATGTACAAGAATATAACTACTATAATATTGCCCATATGTACAAGAATATAACTACTATAATACTGCTCCCTATGTACAAGAATATAACTACTATAATACTGCCCCCTATGTACAAGAATATATCTACTATAATACTGCCTCCTATGTACAAGAATATAACTACTATAATACTGCCCCCATGTACAAGAATATAACTACTATAATACTGCCCCCTATGTACAAGAATATAACTACTATAATACTGCCCCCTATGTACAAGAATATAACTACTATAATACTGCCCCCTATGTACAAGAATATAACTACTATAATACTGCCCCCTATGTACAAGAATATAACTACTATAATACTGCCCTTATGTACAAGAATATAACTACTATAATACTGCCCCCTATGTACAAGAATATAACCACTATAATACTGCCCCCTATGTACAAGAATATAACCACTATAATACTACCCCAACAGAGCAGTTCTTCCTAGGAGCGGGGCTTGAGTCCCCCGCCTCCAGGACGCTAATGTTCTGATTGGTTAATAGAGTGCCGCGCCTGCCAATGAGAGCTGGCGATGGATTATCCAATCAGAGAATTAGCTTCCTGGAGGCGGAGGTATTCATGCCCTGCTGTCAGGAAGAACTGTTCTGTCGGCACGGACTGAGACCAGCTCAAGGATCAGAGCCCCAGCGGAGGGTGAGTATGTTTTTTTTTCTTTAACATGTAGCCTAGGTACGGCTTATTTTCAGGGGAGGGCTTATAATTCAAGCCTCCCTCGAAATCCCGGGGTCGGTATTATTATTTGGGAAACCCGGTATTATAATAAACAGAACTTCTGCAGTGTTGTGATGCTGGGACTGCAGCTGCGGTATGTTTGGTGGTTGGTGTAGCTGCCACGTTGGCCCATCTGTGTCTTGTTCTCCCCGCAGACCATCCCTCAGTATCCCATCCCCTGCCACTCCAGCTCTAACGTGGTGGTGGAACCCAGTGGCCTCCTGGAGATGAACAACTTCACCAGCCAGCGGCTCGGAGACGAGGACACGGTGATCATACATGATGGCGACATCAGCACGGATGATAGGACACAATGTAAACCTTCCCTCAACCTTGAACATGCGTAGTGGCCACGGACGGCCACCAGCCACGCCACGGCGTGATGCCACCATGACAAGCGGACGGGACGGTTTTCTCTATGAGCACAGATATTTTTTTCTTTAAATCATGAGTGTGGGACCTCCGGCGGACGAATCATGGGGCGACTGCGGGGGCCGCACGTGGCAGAGGAATCAGAGTTTTTATATATATTTATATATACTATGAAGGGTATGAAAACAAGATGGCTGCTTCCGCTCCACGCAGGCGTTACACGAAGGAGGCTGGGAGTGAATAGCAAGGGGAGGCGATGGACAGAAGACGATGGTATCCGTGCACCCTGTGTAGGGGTCCGTTCACACGTAGGCCACAACATCCGCACTGCAGGGTCTCCTTCTGAGGTCCAGCGGCCATGTTGCTCTCTGCAGCAAATAAGCAGCTTTCTGTTTTTTTCCAGCGAGCCAATCGAAAGTTCTGCTTTTAAAAGGAAAGCGGTGCTGTGATTGGTTGTGACGCGGTCTCGGTTGCAGTTGTTTGTTCGCCGTCTCCTCGCCAGTATGAACAAACGCTGACGGAAATAGAAGTAGTAACGGAATCGGGGCTCATTCACATCAGCGCTTCGCTTGCCGATTTTTAGAGAATGAAACTGATAACGGAACAGAATTAAAGGGCCACGACCGGCGCCGCGGGGTCACCAGTGCTGGTAGATCTGCCAGGAAGCGGAACGATTCTTTCAGTTAGGCCACATTCGCACGGGCGGGAATCTCTTGTGTGCGCTGCGAGATGCACAAAACTCGTAAGATTCTGAATGGCTGACACGTACGATTATTTTTTTATGTATTTATTTTTTTATTTATATGTATATTTTTTTAACCTCCCCTCACAGCGCCGCTGCCAGGATTAAAGTCGTAGCATGTCCCTTCTTTTGGCGCACTCTCAACAAGCCTCGCCTGTTGTCGACGGGACCTTAGCCCTTTGCAATCCAATTTTGGATTCAGGGGTTCCTAGGGGGTTTTTCTCTTTCTGCCATTACACAATGCTGCCACCTGCTGGCTAGAGCTAGTACTGCGGTATGGGACATGCTGGAGAGGCCCTCGACAACAGAACGGCCATTAATATACAGTAAGAATACCCTGCCGGACGTCTTCTGACATCGGAAGCTGTACAGCCTTCAATCAGAATGTCGTCAGACAGTGGATTGGAAAGGGTTCAAAGACATTGCGGGCCGGGCGACGCGGTGACTCCTATTAAAAATCTATACGTGCGCCTGAGGGTGACATCTTCACAGTAGCCAAGCGAGGTGTTTTTGAATGAACGCACGTTGGCGAGCGCGATATTGGGCCAAGTTTGTGTTTTAAACTGATTCACTTTTTCTTCCGCCTTTCTCCCCTTCGGCGCACGCAGCTTTAAAAAAAACGGATCCGTTAAACGGACAACAAAACGACAAACCTTTCCCTTCAGTTCCATCAGCAACCGAATATAAAGTAATTAATACATCCATTATTTCCGTTCGCTTTCCTCCTCTCAGCAGGACGAACCGAGCGGAACCTCCAACGATCCCCCGGACATCAACGGGGGAGTAAAGCGGGAGCAGCTCTCCCGTTTATTGCACACTGATGGAACACATGCTGGTGCGACCGCGCCGTCATACCGATTTATAAAGGTGTATTAATAATGCGAGCCGCCGCGGCAATCCGTCTGTTACATACGTTACACAACTGATATGGAACGGTTTCAGGCCGCTATGAGAGCCGCCATATTTATTGACACGGAGAACGCCAGTGGACAAAGAAATTGTCTTCGATCGTGCGCAGCCGGCTCTGAAATCTTCCAGTCCGCATTTTGGCGCTGTTACATGTGACGCAGTGTGAGCGCATCCTCTGCTTGTTTCAATAAACTTTATTGACATCGTCCCCTTTAATACGAAGTGACACAAATTGTTTGAACGGGACGCGCTAATGAAAAATCTCCGTTGTCGTACAATGCGCCAAACTTGTATGTATTGTCGCAGACTGGTCATTCACTCCCAGCCTTCATTGCAGAATCGCCAATTCTCTGTTAATTACTCGAAAATCATGATATGCATCCGGACGCCGACCGTAAATGCGCAAATATTCTGATGGAAAGTGAACGTTTGGCAGGAGGCGGCCGACCGGCTATTTCTCCCGTGTGATAGTGAGACAATCGCCCGGCTCCGGTTTACCAGATGTTGGAGCCGCCATGTCTGTTACTTCAAGCAGCACATTGATGTTGAACTGTGTAATACTTCATTTCTCCCTTGGGGGCGCTGCAGGGGCTGCCACAACAGATCTCCCAGCTTCCCTGGATCCTGCTAGAGTGGTATGGGGAAAAGAGGTAGATTTGTCATTCAGGGCTTTATGAAAGCTGAGTGATCCGTTGGCCGTCTAGTTATGGGAGAAAATTGGAAAGGAAGGCAGGTTTGCCGTTCAGGACACTGGGGAAGCTTTAGTTTTTCTTATGCAAATCTGCCCTTCTTCCCAATTCTATAGCAAAGATTTACCTTCAGGGGGCGAGGAAAGTTGGGTCAGAGTCAGAGAGTCACGAGCTTGTTTTCTAAGTGCACTGAATCTACCTTGCTTTCCATTGTCATGCAATAACTAGGCAGAGCTGCTCTTCATTTATCACCCAGCTTTCCTCGGCTCCTGAAGAGCAGCTCCGCCTCGTTATTGCATGACAATGGAAAGCAAGGTAGATTTGTAAATCAGTGCACTAGCAAAGCTGGGTGCCAAAACAGGCTGGTAAGGTGCCATTCACACCTTTTTATAGAACCAAAATCCCAGAAAGGCGCCAGTATTATCAGGGCCGTCCGTAATTATATGCTGGGTCTCCACAGGGGCCTGCGCCACGGATATGGATGTGGCCTGCAGGCGCCGTCACGTGACGCAGATGTGCAGCGCATTTCACCCCTTCCATTTGAATGCAATTGTAGCGGTGAAATAGCCTGCAGATCTGCGGCCGCTCCCCCCCCCGCGCCGGAGGTGCTGCTGACCGTCCTCCCCTATATGCTGCAGATTTGCTGCCGGCTGCGACTTTTCCATTACGAGGGTTGGAATCCGCGGTTTAAGCTCGCAGCAATAATCATCATCCTGTGGGTTTAGTATCCGCGCCGAATCTTCCCGCTCTGCAGGGATGAGATTTTAAAAAATTCTTGTCTATATGGCTTGTCCTGAAAATGCCGCAGATTGTCCGCAGCACCTCCAGCCGGTGTGACGGCGCCTCCTGCGCGGTTCTCATCTGCATTCGGGTTTCTGTCCGCAGCACCTCCAGCCGGTGTGACGGCGCCTCCTGCGCGGTTCTCATCTGCATTCGGGTTTCTGTCCGCAGCACCTCCAGCCGGTGTGACGGCGCCTCCTGCGCGGTTCTCATCTGCATTCGGGTTTCTGTCCGCAGCACCTCCAGCCGGTGTGACGGCGCCTCCTGCGCGGTTCTCATCTGCATTCGGGTTTCTGTTTTTCACGGATATCAAACTGAAACAAATGGAAACTAAAGTTTCAGTTTTTCTGACACATCGGGCAGAATGTATTTACAGCAGCGAGCGCGAGAACAGGCGGGAAACGTGCGTTTTTTTTTTTTCTCCCATTCTCTTCCCCCCTCTCTCTCAGCAAGTGCGGTGAAAATCACGTTATTTTAATGGGGGTAAAAAAAAAAATTGCATTGTATTTACATAAATGGTTTTTCTGGGTCTTTTTCCCCTTTTCCTCCCGCTGGACACGCTGTGATTTCTCTGCCCCCGTGATCGAACAAAAGAACGGAAACTCTGAGTGCAGCTGGGAACAGAAGCGTATTCAATGGCCGCCATGCTGGGTGACTCACTGGCTGTCGCCCCACTTTCCTCCTGAGGGCGGCGCTGCATCTTTGTGGGGAAAAAAGGCCCATTTCCCAGGTAAAAGGCTACGAAAACTGAATGACAAGTTGCGGTGGCAGCCATATTGGATTCGCCAAGCTACAAAAATATCGTATTAGTCATTACAGCGACAGAAGATGATTGGGATTTGGTCCCAGAATACTCATTGGACGTCTGAAGTTTTTGCGTCTACAGTCGGCTTTACTCGCAGGATGTGCGAACCCAAATCTTATAATTACATGTCTGTACAACCCTCCACGAGAAGCACACGGACAATACTGTAAATACGCGGGCGGGCAGTCCGAGGGGACAGACGGGCATTTCAAGGACTTTTTAAAAGCGAAAACTCCCCCCAAGGAAGCGCGCCGATGTAAGGCAGATTTTAGCGTGCGTGTATATAGTATATATAAGGGCGGCTGTTTTGTACAGAAATGATAAATAACGGTTTCCTGAGCCTCGCTGAGCTTTGTACTGTATATAGTGTGTATACAGGTCGCTCTGCAGCCGGCGCGCCCGTTCTCCCTATATAAGGAGGGCTAGGTAAGCCCCGCCCGGCGCAGAAGACAACATGTTGGTAAGACTTTCTTGTAGAATCCATCGCGAGCCTGGAGAACCGCAGTGGATGCAGATTATCAACGGGATTGACAGATTATTAAAGATCCGTCACCAAAAACGATGATTTTCTGATGTTTGTCTTTTTTTGAGGGGGACGGTCAATGGGCTAGTATGGCAGCCTGAAGGTTCATACATAGACCTATAAGCATCAAACATCGCTCTGTACTACAATACTAAATTGCAGTATATAAAGGAGTACGAGTGATCAATTGATATAAAAAAAAAAAAAAGGATTGAAGGGGTTTTTTTTTTGTTTTTTTAACAGTTGTAAGATCAAGTTTGAACTATTACAATATCACAATATTTAAAATGCCAATGCTACATATATACACACGGCCTCCCTGTGAATAAAAAGTCATAAAAAAAATGTATTTTCCCCTAAGTAGTAGTAATAAAAAGTACTGCTCACGCAGCCCAATCAACATTTTTTTTTTTTTTGTTATGGGTCACAGAATACGGAAACCAATTTTAGTAAGAAAAAAATTGTATTTACTTTTAAAAACTAGAAAAACATTTACAAAACCAAACAATATAAATGTTGCAGGGGTCAATATGATTATGGGCATACCAAAAAGTTCATGTCATTTTCACTGCACCAAGAAATACTATAAACCCCAAACCGCCCAAAGCTGGCGCAATTGCATTTTTTTTTTTCATTTCTGCCACTTCTGAAATACAACTCTTCCCATAAAAAGCAAAACCTCCTACGGCTAGCAATGAAAAAATTATGGCTCCCGGTCTGTAATCGTGCTTACATGAAGCAGGGGCGGATTGGGGACTCAAAGTTGCCCTGCGTTGTAGATGGTCCAAAATCTGCAGCAAATTAGGGAAACGGGTAGCCACACTCACGTTAGCAGTAAGAGGAAGGGAGCCTATGCTGCGTGTAGTAGCTGAACATAGAAAGATTCCCATGCAGCACAGAACATGTTGAAACTGAACACTAAGTCCAATACAGCGCAGACTACAAAGGCTGGGGGCAGGAGAAACGACACAGGTAAGCATACTCTTACTTTATTGTACAAAAAAAAATGGGCCAATCCACCGCTGATGGGGTGTAGAGCTGCTATGTTGTAGATACCAGCCTGTAACAGTGACTACAGGGGGGTTAGAGCCACTACAATGTAGATACGGGCCTGTAACAGAGACTACAAGGGGTGTAGAGCTGCTACAATGTAGATACCAGCCTGTAACAGTGACTACAGGGGGTGTAGAGCCGCTACAATGTAGATACCGGCCTGTAACAGGGACTACAGGGGGTGTAGAGCTGCTATGTTGTAGATACCGGCCTGTAACAGAGACTACAGGGGGGTGTAGATACCGGCCTGTAACGGTGACTACAGGGGGTGTAGAGCTGCTATGTTGTAGATACCGGCCTGTAACAGAGACTACAGGGGGGTGTAGAGGCGCTACAATGTAGATACCGGCCTGTAACAGTGACTACAGGGGGGTGTAGAGGCGCTACAATGTAGATACCGGCCTGTAACGGTGACTACAGGGGGGTTAGAGCCGCTACAATGTAGATACCGGCCTGTAACAGGGACTACAGGGGGTGTAGAGCTGCTATGTTGTAGATACCGGCCTGTAACAGAGACTACAGGGGGGTGTAGATACCGGCCTGTAACGGTGACTACAGGGGGTGTAGAGCTGCTATGTTGTAGATACCGGCCTGTAACAGAGACTACAGGGGGGTGTAGAGGCGCTACAATGTAGATACCGGCCTGTAACAGTGACTACAGGGGGGTTAGAGCCGCTACAATGTAGATACCGGCCTGTAACAGTGACTACAGGGGGTGTAGAGCCGCTACAATGTAGATACCGGCCTGTAACAGTGACTACAGGGGGTGTAGAGGCGCTACAATGTAGAAACCGGCCTGTAACGGTGACTACAGGGGGTGTAGAGGCGCTACAATGTAGATACAGGCCTGTAACAGGGACTGCAGGGGGTGTAGATAGCGGCCTGTAAAAGTGACTATAGAGGGTGTAGATACCGGCCTGTAACAGGGACTACAGGGGGTGTAGATACCGGCCTGTAACAGGGACTACAGGGGGTGTAGATACCGGCCTGGAACAGGGACTACAGGGGGTGTAGATACCGGCCTGGAACAGGGACTACAGGGGGTGTAGATACCGGCCTGGAACAGGGACTACAGGGGGTGTAGATACCGGCCTGGAACAGGGACTACAGGGGGTGTAGAACCGCTATGCTGTAGATACCGGCCAGTAACAGTGACTACAGGGAGGGTAGAGCCGCTACAATGTAAATACCGGCCTGTAACAGGGACTACAGGGGGTGTAGATACCGGCCTGTAACAGGGACTGCATGGGGTGTAGATACCGGCCTGGAACAGGGACTACAGGGGTTGTAGAGCTGCTACAATGTAGATTATCGGCCTGGAACAGGGACTACAGGGGTTGTAGAGCTGCTACAATGTAGATATCGGCCTGTAACCGTGACTACAGAGGGTGTAGAGCTGCTACAATGTAGATACCAGCCTGTACCATTGACTACAGGGGGTGTAGAGCTGCTATCATGTAGATAGCGGCCTGTAACAGGGACTACAGGGGGTGTAGAACTGCTACGGTGTAGATACCAGCCAGTAACAGTAACTACAGGGAGGGTAGAGCTGCTACAATGTAAATAGCGGCCTGTAACAGTGACTACAGGGGGGTAGAGCCGCTACAATGTAGAGAGCGGCCTGTCACAGTGACTACAGGGGGGGTAGAGCCGCTACAATGTAGATACCGGCCTGTAACAGGGACTATAGGGGGTGTGGAGCCGCTACAATGCAGATACCGGCCTGTAACAGGGACTATAGGGGGTGTAGAGCCGTTACAATGTAGATACCGGCCTGTAACAGTGACTACAGGGGGGGGTAGAGCCGCTACAATGTAGATACCGGCCTGTAACAGAGACTACAGGGGGGTGTAGAGCCGCTACAATGTAGATACAGGCCTGTAACAGGGACTGCAGGGGGTGTAGATAGCGGCCTGTAAAAGTGACTACAGGGGGTGTAGAGCCGCTACAATGTAGATACCGGCCTGTAGCAGTGACTACAGGGGGGGGTAGAGCCGCTACAATGTAGATACCGGCCTGTAACAGAGACTACAGGGGGGTGTAGAGCCGCTACAATGTAGATACAGGCCTGTAACAGGGACTGCAGGGGGTGTAGATAGCGGCCTGTAAAAGTGACTACAGGGGGTGTACAGCCGCTACAATGTAGATACCGGCCTGTAACTGTGACTACAGGGGGTGTAGAACAGCTACAATGTAGATACCGGCCTGTAACAGTGACTATAGAGGGTGTAGAGCCGCTACAATGTAGATACCAGGCTGTAACAGTGACTACAGGGGGTGTAGAGGCGCTACAATGTAGATACCGGCCTGTAACGGTGACTACAGGGGGTGTAGAGCCGCTACAATGTAGATACCAGCCTGTAACTGTAACTACAGGGGGTGTAGAACAGCTACAATGTGGATACTGGCCTGTAACAGAAACTACAGGGGGTGTAGAGCCGCTACAATGTAGATACCGGCCTGTAACAGAGACTACAGGGGGGTGTAGAGCCGCTACAATGTAGATACAGGCCTGTAACGGGGACTGCAGGGGGTGTAGATAGCGGCCTGTAAAAGTGACTACAGGGGGTGTACAGCCGCTACAATGTAGATAGCGGCCTGTAACAGTGACTACATGGCGTGTAGAACACCTACAATGTAGATACCGGCCTGTAACAGTGACTACAGAGGGTGTAGAGCCGCTACGGTGTAGATACCGGCCTGTAACAGTGACTACGGGGGGGGGGGGGTGTAGATACCGGCCTGTAACAGTGACTACGGGGGGTGTAGATACCGGCCTGTAACAGTGACTACGGGGGGTTGTAGATACCGGCCTGTAACAGTGACTACAGGGGGATGTAGAGCCGCTACAATGTAGATACCGACCTGTAACGGTGACTACAGGGGGGGTGTAGAGCCGCTACAGTGTAGATACCGGCCTGTAACAGAGACTACAGGGGGTGTAGATACCGGCCTGTAACAGTGACTACAGGGGGTGTAGATACCGGCCTGTAACAGTGACTACAGGGGGTGTAGAGCCGCTACAATGTAGATACCGGCCTGTAACGGTGACTACAGGGGATGTAGAGCCGCTACAATATAGATACCTGCCTGTAACGGTGACTGCAGGGGGTGTAGAGCCGCTACAATATAGATACCGGCCTGTAAAAGTGACTACAGGGGGTGTAGATACCGGCCTGTAACTGTGACTACAGGGGGTGTAGAGCCGCTACAATGTAGATACCGGCCTGTAACAGTGACTACAGGGGGGTGTAGAGCCGCTGCAATGTAGATACCGGCCTGTAACAGTGACTACAGGGGGTGTAGAGCCGCTGCAATGTAGATACCGGCCTGTAACAGAGACTACAGGGGGGTGTAGAGCCGCTGCAATGTAGATACCGGCCTGTAACAGAAACTACAGGGGGGTGTAGAGCCGCTACAATGTAGATACCGGCCTATAACAGAGACTACAGGGGGTGTAGAGGCGCTACAATGTAGATACAGGCCTGTAACAGGGACTGCAGGGGGTGTAGATACCGGCCTGGAACAGGGACTACAGGGGGTTTAGAGCCGCCACAGTGTAGATACCGGCCTGCAACGGTGACTACAGGGGGGTGTAGGGCTGCCACAGTGTAGATACCGGCCTGCAACAGTGACTACAGGGGGGTGTAGAGCCGCTACAGTGTAGATACCGGCCTGTAACGGTGACTACAGGGAGTGTAGAGCTGCTAACGTGTAGATAGCGGCCTGTAACGGTGACTACAGAGGGGTGTAGAGTTGCTAAGGTGTAGATACTGGCCTGTAACTGTGACTACAGGGGGTGTAGAGCCGCCACAATGTAGATAACGGCCTGTAACTGTGACTACAGGGGGTGTAGAGCCGCCACAATGTAGATAACGGCCTGTAACAGTGACTACAGGGGGTGTAGAGCCGCTACAATGTAGATACCGGCCTGTAACAGTGACTACAGGGGGTGTAGATACCGGCCTGTAACAGTGACTACAGGGGGTGTAGATACCGGCCTGTAACAGTGACTACAGGGGGTGTAGATACCGGCCTGTAACTGTGACTACAGGGGGTGTAGAGCCGCTACAATGTAGATACCGGCCTATAACTGTGACTACAGGGGGTGTAGAGCCGCTACAATGTAGATAACGGCCTGTAACTGTGACTACAGGGGGTGTAGAGCCGCCACCATGTAGATAACGGCCTGTAACAGTGACTACAGGGGGTGTAGAGCCGCTACAATGTAGATACTGGCCTGTAACAGTGACTACAGGGGGTGTAGATACCGGCCTGTAACAGTGACTACAGGGGGTGTAGATACCGGCCTGTAACAGTGACTACAGGGGGTGTAGATACCGGCCTGTAACAGTGACTACAGGGGGTGTAGATACCGGCCTGTAACTGTGACTACAGGGGGTGTAGATACCGGCCTGTAACTGTGACTACAGGGGGTGTACAGCCGCTACAATATAGATACTGGCCTGTAACTGTGACTACAGGGGGGCTCACTGTACGTTGGGGGGGGGGGGGGGGTCACCATTAGGTGCGATCTGCGATTTCTATGGCCTAAGAAGGACCGTTGGGGTTCTTGAAACCTAAAATACTCCTATCTCTCTCCCTATAGCAGCTCCGGCACCAGCAGCACTTTCCCTGAACTATGTCAGAATGCATCTGTGGCGAGCCGCGGGAGGGGCAGATTTTAATACTCGGGTGACACCTAATCTCGCCAGCCACTCACTGCGGGGGGGTGGGGTGGGGTGGTATAGGGCTTGAACGTTGCAGGGGAAAGTTGTAATGCCTTCCCTGTCATTCTATTGGCCAGAAAAGCGCGCAAATTTCTCAGGGAAGAAAATGAAAGTAACCCGAACATCGCGTGGTACTCGTTACGAGTAACGAGCATCTCGAACACCCTAATACTCGAACGAGTATCAAGCTCGGATGAGTATGCTCGCTCATCTCTAATAAACATCCTTCAGTTGTTCAAACATCCACCATGAGCGATAAACATTTTATTACGCGCCATCTCCTGCTTCTCCCTACAAAGTTTCCACAGGGGTCATCTCAACTTGTGAGGACAATTGCACCATGATACAACTCCAATTTCAGCAGCCCTGTCCCCTGCAAATAATTCACAATGGCCGGACTGGCAACTTTGAACATCTGAGGCCACAAACCGAGAACTGCAATATTCCCCACACCAAAGCGTAGTTTGTCTGTCAGCCTTGCTGCTATATACATTGACAGCAGCAGAAATATCCCCTCTCCCAATGTACAGACCATGTGTCGTATAGCCATATAAACGTGATGCGGCTTCTTTCTCTGCTCCCTCCTATAGATGCCCGTTTAAGTTCTCTGCTGCTATATAAGCTTTCATACCAGCATCAATATATCTGCTGTAGCATATCCATCGCTAGTTACAACAGACCATGTGATGCAGCTTCTGTCCTCTGCTCAACTGTGAAATAGCCGCTAGTTACATTATGCCTATGTTATATATGACCAGGTCTTATGCAAAACAGAGAATACATTTGGTGACATTATCAGCGCGCCCTCCCTGCATGCTGACCTCTGCAGCAGGCATTATGGGAAATACGGCTTTCTCATTATTTTAACAAAAAAAAGAAAAAAGGCTCAATCCAATTTGCTGAAAATCAGGATGAATTTATCACCCGGCTGATCAAGAGGAGCAACACTAATGATATTCTTGTAGGTAGGAGGCAGTATTATAGTAGTTTTATTCTTGTACATCAGAGGCAGTATTATAGTAGTTATTTTCTTGTACATAGGGGGCAGTATTATAGTAGTTATATTCTTGTACATAGGGGGCAGTATTATAGTAGTTATATTCTTGTACATAGGGGGCAGTATTATAGTAGTTATATTCTTGTACATAGGGGGCAGTATTATAGTAGTTATATTCTTTTACATGGGGGGCTGTATTATAGTAGTTATATTCTTGTACATAGGAGGCAGTGTTATAGTAGTTATATTCTTGTACATAGGGGGCAGTATTATAGTAGTTATATTCTTGTACATAGGAGCAGTATTATAGTAGTTATATTCCTGTACATAGGGGGCAGTATTATAGTAGTTATATTCTTGTACATAGGAGGCAGTATTATAGTAGTTATATTCTTGTACATAGGAGGCAGTATTATAGTAGTTATATTCTTGTACATAGGAGGCAGTATTATAGTAGCTACATTCTTGTACAGAGGGAGCAGTATTATAGTAGTTATATTCCTGTACATAGGGGGCAGTATTATAGTAGTTATATTCTTGTACATAGGGGGCAGTATTATAGTAGTTATATTCTTGTACATAGGAGCAGTATTATAGTAGTTATATTCTTATACATAGGAGCAGTATTATAGTAGTTATATTCCTGTACATAGGGGGCAGTATTATAGTAGTTATATTCTTGTACATAGGAGGCAGTATTATAGTAGTTATGTTCTTGTACATAGGAGGCAGTATTATAGTAGTTATATTCTTGTACATAGGGGAGCAGTATTATAGTAGTTATATTCTTGTACATAGGGGAGCAGTATTATA
The DNA here is from genome assembly GCF_035609145.1 of Eleutherodactylus coqui. Taxonomy (NCBI): domain Eukaryota; kingdom Metazoa; phylum Chordata; class Amphibia; order Anura; family Eleutherodactylidae; genus Eleutherodactylus; species Eleutherodactylus coqui. Next base: position 522,429,050 of record NC_089837.1, on the reverse strand, counting down.
GTAGTTATATTCTTGTACATAGGGGCAGTATTATAGTAGTTATATTCCTGTACATAGGAGCAGTATTATAGTAGTTATATTCTTGTACATAGGAGGCAGTATTATAGTAGTTATATTCCTGTACATAGGGGGCAGTATTATAGTAGTTATATTCTTGTACATAGGGGGCAATATTATAGTAGTTATATTCTTGTACATAGGGGGCAATATTATAGTAGTTATATTCCTGTACATAGGGGGCAGTATTATAGTAGTTATATTCCTGTACATAGGGGGCAGTATTATAGTAGTTATATTCCTGTACATAGGGGGCAGTATTATAGTAGTTATATTCCAGTACATAGGGGGCAGTATTATAGTAGTTATATTCTTGTACATAGGGGGCAGTATTATAGTAGTAATATTCTTGTACATAGGAGGCAGTATTGTAGTAGTTATATTCTTGTACATAGGGGACAATATTATAGTAGTTATATTCTTGTACATAGGAGGCAGTATTATAGTAGTTATATTCTTGTACATAGGGGGTAGTATTATAGTAGTTATATTCTTGTACATAGGGGGCAGTATTATAGTAGTTATATTCTTGTACACAGGGGGCAGTATTATAGTAGTTATATTCTTGTACGCAGGGAGCAGTATTATAGTAGTTATATTCTTGCACATAGGGGGCGGTATTATAGTAGTTCTAGTCTTGCACAAAGGGGGCGGTATTATAGTAGTTATATTCTTGCACATAGGGGGCAGTATTATAGTAGTAATATTCTTGTACATAGGGGGCAGTATTATAGTAGTTATATTCTTGTACATAGGAGGCGGTATTAGAGTAGTTATATTCTTGTACATAGGAGGCGGTATTAGAGTAGTTATATTCTTGTACATAGGAGGCGGTATTAGAGTAGTTATAGTCTTGCACATAGGGGGCGGTACAGTAGTTATATTCTTGTACATAGGGGGCAGTATTATAGTAGTAATATTCTTGTACATAGGAGACAGTATTATAGTAGTTATATTCTTGTAGATAGGGGGCAGTTTTATAGTAGTTATATTCTTGTACATAGGGGCAGTTTTATAGTAGTTATATTCTTGTACATGGGGGGCAGTATTATAGTAGTTATATTCTTGTACATAGTGGGCAGTATTACAGTAGTTATCTTCTTGTACATAGGAGACAGTATTATAGTAGTTATATTCTTGTACATAGGGGGCAGTATTACAGTAGTTATCATCTTGTACATAGGGGCAGTTTTATAGTAGTTATATTCTTGTACATGGGGGGCAGTATTACAGTAGTTATCATCTTGTACATAGGGGCAGTTTTATAGTAGTTATATTCTTGTACATAGGGGGCAGTATTACAGTAGTTATCATCTTGTACATAGGGGCAGTTTTATAGTAGTTATATTCTTGTACATGGGGGGCAGTATTACAGTAGTTATATTCTTGTACATAGGGGCAGTATTATAGTAGTTATATTCTTGTACATAGGAGGCAGTATTATAGTAGTTATATTCCTGTACATAGGGGGCAGTATTATAGTAGTTATATTCTTGTACATAGGAGGCAGTATTATAGTAGTTATATTCCTGTACATAGGGGGCAGTAGTATAGTAGTTATATTCCTGTACATTGGGGGCAGTATTATAGTAGTTATATTCTTGTACATAGGGGGCAGTATTATAGTACTTATATTCTTGTACACAGGGGGCAGTATTATAGTAGTTATATTCTTGTACACAGGGGGCAGTATTATAGCAGCTATATTCTTGTACACAGGGGGCAGTATTATAGTAGTTATATTCTTGTACGTAGGGGGCAGTATTATAGTAGTTATATTCTTGTACGTAGGGGGCAGTATTATAGTAGTTATATTCTTGTACACAGGGGGCAGTATTATAGTAGTTATATTCTTGTACACAGGGGGCAGTATTATAGTAGCTATATTCTTGTACACAGGGGGCAGTATTATAGTAGCTATATTCTTGTACACAGGGGGCAGTATTATAGTAGTTATATTCTTGTACATAGGGGGCAGTATTATAGTAGTTATATTCTTGTACATAGGGGGCAGTATTATAGTAGTTATATTCTTGTACATAGCGGGCAGTATTATAGTAGTTATATTCTTGCACATAGGAGCAGTATTATAGTAGTTATATTCTTGTACATAGGGGCAGTATTATAGTAGTTATATTCTTGTACATAGGAGCAGTATTATAGTAGTTATATTCTTGTACATAGGGGGGCTGTATTATAGTAGTTATATTCTTGTACATGAGGGGCTGTATTATAGTAGTTATATTCTTGTACATAGGAGGCAGTGTTATAGTAGTTATATTCTTGTACATAGGGGGCAGTATTATAGTAGTTATATTCTTGTACATAGGAGCAGTATTATAGTAGTTATATTCTTGTACATAGGAGCAGTATTATAGTAGTTATATTCCTGTACATAGGGGGCAGTATTATAGTAGTTATATTCTTGTACATAGGAGGCAGTATTATAGTAGTTATATTCTTGTACATAGGAGGCAGTATTATAGTAGTTATATTCTTGTACATAGGAGGCAGTACTATAGTAGCTACATTCTTGTACAGAGGGAGCAGTATTATAGTAGTTATATTCTTGTACATAGGGGCAGTATTATAGTAGTTATATTCCTGTACATAGGAGCAGTATTATAGTAGTTATATTCCTGTACATAGGGGGCAGTATTATAGTAGTTATATTCTTGTACATAGGGGGCAGTATTATAGTAGTAATATTCTTGTACATAGGAGGCAGTATTGTAGTAGTTATATTCTTGTACACAGGGGACAATATTATAGTAGTTATATTCTTGTACATAGGAGGCAGTATTTTAGTAGTTATATTCCTGTACATAGGGGGCAGTATTATAGTAGTTATATTCCTGTACATAGGGGGCAGTATTATTGTAGTTATATTCCTGTACATAGGGGGCAGTATTATAGTAGTTATATTCCTGTACATAGGGGGCAGTATTATAGTAGTTATATTCTTGTACATAGGGGGCAGTATTATAGTAGTAATATTCTTGTACATAGGAGGCAGTATTGTAGTAGTTATATTCTTGTACATAGGGGACAATATTATAGTAGTTATATTCTTGTACATAGGAGGCAGTATTATAGTAGTTATATTCTTGTACATAGGGGGTAGTATTATAGTAGTTATATTCTTGTACATAGGGGGCAGTATTATAGTAGTAATGTTCTTGTACATAGGGGGCAGTATTATAGTAGTTATATTCTTGTTCATAGGGGGTAGTATTATAGTAGTTATATTCTTGTACATAGGGGGCAGTATTATAGTAGTAATATTCTTGTACATAGGGGGCAGTATTATAGTAGTTATATTCTTGTACATAGGAGGCAGTATTATAGTAGTTATATTCTTGTACATAGGGGAGCAGTATTATAGTAGTTATATTCTTGTACATAGGGGAGCAGTATTATAGTAGTTATATTCTTGTACATAGGGGAGCAGTATTATAGTAGTTATATTCCTGTACATAGGGGACAGTATTATAGTAGTTATATTCTTGTACATAGGGGGCAGTATTATAGTAGTAATATTCTTGTACATAGGAGGCAGTATTGTAGTAGTTATATTCTTGTACATAGGGGACAATATTATAGTAGTTATATTCCTGTACATAGGGGGCAGTATTATAGTAGTTATATTCTTGTACGTAGGGGGCAGTATTATAGTAGTTATATTCCTGTACATAGGGGGCAGTATTATTGTAGTTATATTCCTGTACATAGGGGGCAGTATTATAGTAGTTATATTCCTGTACATAGGGGGCAGTATTATAGTAGTTTTATTCTTGTACATAGGGGGCAGTATTATAGTAGTAATATTCTTGTACATAGGAGGCAGTATTGTAGTAGTTATATTCTTGTACATAGGGGACAATATTATAGTAGTTATATTCTTGTACATAGGAGGCAGTATTATAGTAGTTATATTCTTGTACATAGGGGGTAGTATTATAGTAGTTATATTCTTGTACATAGGGGGCAGTATTATAGTAGTAATGTTCTTGTACATAGGGGGCAGTATTATAGTAGTTATATTCTTGTTCATAGGGGGTAGTATTATAGTAGTTATATTCTTGTACATAGGGGGCAGTATTATAGTAGTAATATTCTTGTACATAGGGGGCAGTATTATAGTAGTTATATTCTTGTACATAGGAGGCGGTATTAGAGTAGTTATAGTCTTGTACATAGGAGGCGGTATTAGAGTAGTTATATTCTTGCACATAGGGGGCGGTATTATAGTAGTTATATTGCTGTACATAGGGGGCGGTATTATAGTAGTTATATTCTTGCACATAGGGGGCGGTATTATAGTAGTTATAGTCTTGCACAAAGGGGGCGGTATTATAGTAGTTATATTCTTGCACATAGGGGGCAGTATTATAGTAGTAATATTCTTGTACATAGGGGGCAGTATTATAGTAGTTATATTCTTGTACATAGGAGGCGGTATTAGAGTAGTTATATTCTTGTACATAGGAGGCGGTATTAGAGTAGTTATATTCTTGTACATAGGAGGCGGTATTAGAGTAGTTATATTCTTGCACATAGGGGGCAGTATTATAGTAGTAATATTCTTGCACATAGGGGGCAGTATTATAGTAGTAATATTCTTGTACATAGGAGACAGTATTATAGTAGTTATATTCTTGTAGATAGGGGGCAGTTTTATAGTAGTTATATTCTTGTACATAGGGGCAGTTTTATAGTAGTTATATTCTTGTACATAGGGGCAGTTTTATAGTAGTTATATTCTTGTACATAGGGGCAGTTTTATAGTAGTTATATTCTTGTACATGGGGGGCAGCATTATAGTAGTTATATTCTTGTACATAATGGGCAGTATTACAGTAGTTATCTTCTTGTACATAGGAGACAGTATTATAGTAGTTATATTCTTGTACATAGGGGGCAGTATTACAGTAGTTATCATCTTGTACATAGGGGCAGTTTTATAGTAGTTATATTCTTGTACATGGGGGGCAGTATTAAAGTAGTTATCATCTTGTACATAGGGGCAGTTTTATAGTAGTTATATTCTTGTACATAGGGGGCAGTATTACAGTAGTTATCATCTTGTACATAGGGGCAGTTTTATAGTAGTTATATTCTTGTACATGGGGGGCAGTATTACAGTAGTTATATTCTTGTACATAGGGGCAGTATTATAGTAGTTATATTCTTGTACATAGGAGGCAGTATTATAGTAGTTATATTCCTGTACATAGGGGGCAGTATTATAGTAGGTATATTCTTGTACATAGGAGGCAGTATTATAGTAGTTATATTCCTGTACATAGGGGGCAGTATTATAGTAGCTATATTCTTGTACATAGGGGGCAGTATTATAGTAGCTATATTCTTGTACACAGGGGGCAGTATTATAGTAGCTATATTCTTGTACACAGGGGGCAGTATTATAGTAGTTATATTCTTGTACACAGGGGGCAGTATTATAGTAGTTATATTCTTGTACACAGGGGGCAGTATTATAGTAGTTATATTCTTGTACACAGGGGGCAGTATTATAGTAGTTATATTCTTGTACACAGGGGGCAGTATTATAGTAGTTATATTCTTGTACATAGGGGGCAGTATTATAGTAGTTATATTCTTGTACAAAGGAGGCAGTATTATAGTAGCTATATTCTTGTACATAGGGGGCAGTATTATAGTAGTTATATTCTTGTACATAGGAGGCAGTATTATAGTAGTTATATTCCTGTACATAGGGGGCAGTATTATAGTAGCTATATTCTTGTACATAGGGGGCAGTATTATAGTAGCTATATTCTTGTACACAGGGGGCAGTATTATAGTAGCTATATTCTTGTACACAGGGGGCAGTATTATAGTAGTTATATTCTTGTACACAGGGGGCAGTATTATAGTAGTTATATTCTTGTACACAGGGGGCAGTATTATAGTAGTTATATTCTTGTACACAGGGGGCAGTATTATAGTAGTTATATTCTTGTACACAGGGGGCAGTATTATAGTAGTTATATTCTTGTACATAGGGGGCAGTATTATAGTAGTTATATTCTTGTACAAAGGAGGCAGTATTATAGTAGCTATATTCTTGTACATAGGGGGCAGTATTATAGTAGTTATATTCTTGTACATAGGAGGCAGTATTATAGTAGTTATATTCTTGTACATAGGAGGCAGTATTATAGTAGTTATATTCTTGTACACAGGGGGCAGTATTATAGTAGTTATATTCTTGTACATAGGGGGCAGTATTATAGTAGTTATATTCTTGTACATAGGGGACAGTATTATAGTAGTTATATTCTTGTACATGGGAGCAGTATTATAGTAGTTATATTCTTGTACATAGGGGGCAGTATTATAGTAGTTATATTCTTGTACATAGGGGGCAGTATTATAGTAGTTATATTCTTGTACATAGGGGGCTGTATTATAGTAGTTATATTCTTGTACATAGGGGCAGTATTATAGTAGTTATATTCTTGTACATAGGAGGCAGTATTATAGTAGTTATATTCTTGTACATAGGAGGCAGTATTATAGTAGTTATATTCTTGTACACAGGGGGCAGTATTATAGTAGTTATATTCTTGTACATAGGGGGCAGTATTATAGTAGTTATATTCTTGTACATAGGGGACAGTATTATAGTAGTTATATTCTTGTACATGGGAGCAGTATTATAGTAGTTATATTCTTGTACATAGGGGGCAGTATTATAGTAGTTATATTCTTGTACATAGGGGGCAGTATTATAGTAGTTATATTCTTGTACATAGGGGGCTGTATTATAGTAGTTATATTCTTGTACATAGGGGCAGTATTATAGTAGTTATATTCTTGTACATAGGGGGGCAGTATTATAGTAGTTATATTCTTGTACATGTCGTTTGTCTGGCTTTCTATTGTTCTCATCTTTTTGTTATTGTCTGTCTATTTGTTCTTTGTTGCCAGCACTCTGGTTCCTTTCGGACCCCCGCCCTCGTGGAAAAAAGTGGGGTCATCCCTTTCGAGACGAGTGCTCCGCTGTGAGATGGGTTCAGTCTGAGGGGTTCTGAGTGTCCGCTCTGCCCATAACATCTCTCTTCTGTTCTGCCTGCGTCTAACTACCCGTATTTCTAGTTTTCGCGTCCTTTCTGGCTGCCCTTGTCCCAGGTTCCTGCTGGCAGTCCAGGACGAACTTAACAGTTAGACTGTGTATTAGGCACGTTGTGCCTTCTATTACAGACAGCGAGCGCATGGATCTAGAGTAGCTTTTACTCCTATTATGTAGTGCGTTTGCTATCCTACTAGAATGTTTATTGTATTGCACCTCGGGGTACACAGTGGTGCCTATAGTAATAAATAGGAGTTCTTGGGAATATCTCTGAGACCCGATCTTTAGTCCTGAGCACTGAAGCGCCTTTCTGTGGACCATATCACATATCGCGCAATAACCTGATCCTGGGGGCTAAATATCTGTCCTGTCTGCGTCTATAGGTCCGCACCGCTGAGCCGCTCCCTGGTTGGGCATGAAGATCCCTCTGATCTGAGAGATCTCCTATTTGAGGGAGTTGGACATACGGACACTAGGTGTCACTGTGCACCCTAGGATCAGATAAATCAGTTATTACACATCTATAGGCCTCGCATGTCTAAGTGAGCCGCTCGTCATGTATTAGTTTGTTCGCCACTTACATTTTTTATAAGTGTATCAATAAAGTTAGTTTTTAATTCTTTTTCAGTGATTTGTTTAAATACCCAAATTAATTTTCACGGCCTCTGTGAATTATGGAGCCGCACCCGCCGCGGTGAAGGACCCTCAGATTCTGCAGTCATTTTATTTTTTAGGAACGGTGTGAATTTTAGGTGTATTTCCAATCTTCGGTGTTTTCTCAGCAGCCGCTCTGTTCCTTCTATATGTAGTTTCCACTGACTCCTCATTAACTAATCCTATTCATTAGTATTATCACTATACTATTTATAATCCATCTTATGTCCATTCATATGTCCATTTATATCTCAGCACTTTGGAGATCACTGGGACTCAGCAACCCGTCCACCATCTTTCCCCTCTCTTTAGCAACTCCACTCTAGCCACTTCACCGATGAGCTGACTAGAATGTAGTGGCTGGTGGTAGGATCTCCCAGCAGCCACTTCATTCTAGTCAGTTCAGAAGTGAGCCGTCTAGAGTGGAGCTACTAAAGGGAGAACCTACCAGGAGCCACTCCACTCTAGCTGCAACCATGGTAACTCACACACAGAAGACTGTGGTCCCGGAAACACTGGGCTGCCCTTTTGATTGACAGGGCTCTTGTCCAGTCAGAAGGGTTTATCGTCCTGTCCCAACCTGGAAGTAGAGGAGCGTGTTCGGAATGGATGACGTAAGAGATCCGTAGAATGGATGCTGGCAGCGGAGGTGAGCTGGTGCTGAGCGCATGCGGGAGGCGCCGCCGTCTCTGCAGTTTTTTCTACTCTTCTCGAAAATTGCATGCGCTTCCAGTAGTTTTAGTGTTTTTTTTCCTCTTCATTATCGCAGCGCAAGAAAACTGGGTCACGTGAATATGTTGAACTCAAGTGTGTTATTTTCATGCGCGAGTTTCGTCCGTATCGCCGTCCTACGGGTTTTTGTGCAAAAACCCCCCCATAAAATCGTGTGTGAATGCGCCCGTGTAGCGCTAAACACATTTATCTTCTGGGAGTTGCGCGGATGCTCCATGTAGCCCGTTGGGTTCCCCTCTCCTACTTTCCACATTGCGTTTGATGCCTGAATGTTAGAAGGCGGCTTCATTACTAAAGACTCCATGACCTCATCGCTTTCCAGCAGCGTTCGAATACTTTTGCAGAAAGAACGTCGCCGCACTTCGCCATCTGTTTTTTGGGCCGGTAACTATTGCAATGGGCTGTGATAACAGTGTAAACATTTGCGCAGAATCTTCCACACGGTCGTCGTCGGCGAGACATTCAATTCAAACATACGATCAAAATTGCCAAGGAGGAGGCGGAAAGACTGATCGCCAAAGAGAGCAAAAACAACCCAAAACTATTTTTCAACTATATTAACAGCAAAAGGATTTGCAGGGAGAGCGCTGGCCCTTTAACAGATAATGCAGGGGAAATCATTGAAGAGGATGGAGGGAAGGCAAATCTATTAAATAGTTTCTTTTCAAGCGTATTCACAAACGAAAAGGAAATGTCACACGAGATGCAGAGGAATAAAATAAACCCCTCGCAAAATATGTCAAACCTAACGCAGGAGGAAGTGCGGAACAGGTTAAAGAAGATTAAAAATCGACAAATCGCCAGGCCCAGATGGAATACACCCAAGGGTACAAAAGGAACTAAGTGAAGTGATAGCTAGGCCACTATATTTAATATTTATGGACACTATCAAGACCGGGGTTGTACCATTGGACTGGCGCATTGCCAACGTGGTTCCAATTTATAAAAAGGGGACCAAAAGTGAGCCTGGTAACTACAGGCCAGTAAGTCTCACCTCAGTAACGGGAAAAATTTTCGAGGGTTTTCTGAGAGACGCCATCGATGAGCACCTCAAGGAGAATAAGGGAATAACTCCTCACCAGCATGGATTCATGAATAGTCGCTCATGTCAGACCAATCTGATCAGCTTCTACGATGAAGTAAGCTCTAGGCTGGACCTGGGAGAGTCTATTGTTCTTGTATATCTGGACTTCTCTAAAGCATTTGACACCGTGCCGCATAATAGGCTAATATACAAAATGAGGCAGCTCGGACTGGGCGAAAACGTGTGTAAGTGGGTAAAAAATTGGCTCAGTGATAGAAAGCAGAGGGTGGTATTAAATGACTCATACTCTGATTGGGCCCCCATCACTAGCGGGGGACACAGGGTTCAGTATTGGGCCCCACTCTGTTCAAAATATTTATCAATGACCTGATGGAGGGGCTGCACAGTAAAATATCAATATTTGCAGATGACACAAAATTATACAATATAATTAATGCAACGGAGGACAATGTACGGCTACAAACAGATCGAGATAAGCCGGGGGCTTGGGGGGAGAAATGGCAAATGAGGTTCAATGTTGAAAAATGAAAGGTTCTGCACATGGGCAGGAGAAACGGATGTCACAAATATTCACTAAATGGGGTACAGCTGGGAAAAGTGAGATGGAAAAAGACCTGGGGGTACTAGTGGATTGTAGACTAAACTGGAGTAACCAATGCCAGTCAGCTGCTGCAAAGGCAAATAAAGTCTCGGGGTGCAATAAAAGAGGTATAGGGGCGAAGGACGAAAACATTATCCTCCCACTATATAAGGCACTTGTCAGGCCCCACATGGAATACTGCGCACAGTTCTGGTCACCGGCGCTCAGGAAAGATGTTACAGTGCTGGAGGGGGTTCAAAGAAGGGCAACTAAGCTAATACATGGAATGACGGGACTGGAATACCCAGAGAGGCACCAAAACTGGGATTATTCACCCTGGAAAAAAAGACGGCTAAGGGCGACCAAATAACTATGTATAAGTACATGAGGGGACAATACAAGGATCTTTCCCAAGATCTGTTTACACCCAGGACCACGACGGTAACAAGAGGACATCCGCTACGTCTAGAAGAAAGCAGGTTTCATCACCAACATAGAAAAGGGTTCTTTAGCCCGCCTGCACATGGGCGGAAATCCCGCGGCGGGATTTCCCCCGCTCAAAGTCTGCATAGGATTGCGTTAACAAATGCAATCCTTTGCAGACGGCCGCGGTTTGGCCGCGCGAAATCTCACGCGGCAAACAAACCGCGGCATGTCCTATTTTTGTGCGGGGCTCGCAGAGCCTCGCACAGAAACGTCACTCACGCAGCCGGCGGCTCCGGTCTGCGCATGCGCCGGCAGCCGGCACAGGAAAGAGCCGGGGCCGCTGGGCGCGGGTGAGTACGCGCTCGTCCCTGCAGGCGCTCGGGTCGGGTCCGGCTCGGGTCGCCGCCGGATCCGACCCACTCGTCTGCAGGCGGCCTTACTGTAAGAGCAGTGAGACTGTGGAACTCTCTGCCTGAGGATGTGGTGATGGCAAAATCCATAGAGGAGTTTAAAAGGGGACTTGATGTCTTTCTGGAGAAGAAGGATATTACAGGATATAAATCTTAGGTTAATTGTTAATCCGGGTATACAGGCAGGTAGGAACTATTAGGGGTTGATCCAGGGAACAGTCTGATTGCCATTAGGGAGTCGGAAAGAAATTTTCCCCAAAAGGGCTAATTGGCTTTGCCTCTTGGGGTTTTTTGCCTTCCTCTGGATCAACAGCACAGGAGGCTAGACAGGCTGGACTAGATGGACATTGTCTTCATTCGGCCTTACGAACTATGTTACTATGTAATTCTCCGCTCGCTCTGACAGTGGATTTCTGCGGACTGTGTGTGAAGCTTCCACGGACGCTCCGCTGTTTCCACGCTTCCTGGCGGACGCACAGATGGTTGTCGCTTACAACCTTTTTCTTTACAATCGGAGCACCGCTTGCGTATTGTGCGCCGCTGGGCGGAGCTTCACCAAACTGTTTGGAAATGATGCTGCACGCTAACAACAGCCTGGTGGACGTGAAAATCAAGAACACGAAATTACGGCCGGCTCTGCCATTTTTTTTCTCCTTCCGAGCGTGGGCGTGGCCTCTGTGTCCGATGTTTCCGAAGTGCTGCGGAATAAGTTGCGCTGTACGAATGAAGATTATTATTATTCCTGCGCGTTTATGAAGCTGAATGGCATAAAATGGCGCAAAAAGGAATAGACAACATAAAAGATGGTGTAGGTAACGGGTTGGCGCATTTTCCGGCGCTCGCTATGTATTTGTCACAATTTTATTGCACGATCTTTCAGCCTCTGAGGTAAATTTTGAGCGATTTTTAATCTCGGCGCAATTAATCAGTCTTTTTCGCCGTCTCTTTTTCGTCATTTTGGCGCCCTTGCTTTTAGAGGTTCTTCAAACCTTTTATTCTTTCAGTGGGATGACCCCCGTCAGGCCGTATTCGCGCTGCGCATCGCGTTCACACAATTTCCACGTTATGCGCATCAGAGCCCATTGATTTCAGTGGATTCCGTCACATGAGTATTTATTTCACATGATGCGCGATCGCGTGAAAATACGCGACACGCTCTATCTTGAACGCATTTGCGCAGCTCAGGAGTCCATTAGAATTGGATAAGTGCGTGCGCCGTACGCCGAACACCCGCATATTCAAACGCAATCATGCCGGTGAGGGTGAAGTACATCGGTGTAAGCGCGGTTCTGCCTTTTGTATATGCGGTGTGTTCGTGCGGCAGAAATGCGATTACACCTTGGAGGTAAATTTTAAACAAAGTGAAATATTCCCATTTAGTCACATTTACGTGCATTTTGGTGCATCCAGCCTAAATTCTGTCATTTAGGGTCCGGCCCCGTCACAGGATCGCCCAGTTCAGGGCGATGACTATGTGAGGGTGGTTCCACGCAGGTGATAAAATCGCGTGAGGCGAGAGTGAGTAAAAAAGCAGATTTATGAAATCAATGATTTTCACTGATGGGAAAACAAAAAATCGCGGAATGCTGTATTTTTCTGCAATGTGCGTTTTTTAGGCACATCATTCTTCAGTTTTGTATTTTAAGGCCTCATTTCCGCGCCGGTCGGACTTCGCATGTCATTAACAGGGTAATGTCCAGGAAAACCCACACAATCCTGTCCGTCTCGTATACTATGTTTGTTTTATAAATTACTACACGTTTGTTGGGAGGTACACTTTTTTTCGTTGAGTATATTTGTTATGCTATTAAACTACCGTATACACTCTAGTATTAGCCGACCCGAGAATAAGCCGAGTCAATAAGTTTTACTACAAAAAACTGGTAAAACGTATTGACTCGAGTATATACTAGGTAAAAAAAAAAAACACACAATACTCACCTCCCAGGTGGCGTCTGTGTCCGCAGCGCAATGGTCTCCCCGGCGGTATGGCAAGCTGCTTGAGAATTCTCCCCGCTGTTATCCCCCTGCTCGGCTTTGAATTTCCCCGCCGTCAGCGCTGTGTAAGTAAGTGCTGTGATTGGATAGAGCGCCAGCCAATCACTGCCGGCGCTCGATAAACCAATCAGAGCCATTCAGTGATGTCATTCACTGGCTGTGAATGATCGAGCGCCGGCTATGATTGGCTGGTGATCGATCCAATCACAGCGCTTACTTACACAGCGCTGACGGCGGGGAAATTCAAAGCCGAGCAGGGAGATGACAGCGGGGAGAAGTCTGAAGCAGCTTGCCGCATCGCTGAGGAGACCATCGCGCCGGCAGAGGGGGGAGTATTGCAGGTTTTTTTTTTTTACCTCACTCGAGTATAAGCCGAGGGGGGCTTTTTCAGCAGAAAACAATGTGCTGAAAACTCAGCTTATACTCCAGTATATACGGTACATATCTGCTAAACTCAACAATCGAGGCTGTCCGTAAGGCTGCGTTCACACGGGGCGGAATGTCCATGGAGACTTTCTGCATGGAAGATCCACCTGCGTTTTTAATCCCAGGATTAGCCAGCAAAGTGGACAAGATTTGTAAAACCCTCGTCCACACACTGCGGCCAAGCCGCGCGGAAATCAAAGATGCCGCATGTCAATTCTTACTCAGTTTCCGCAGCTGCCTCTCTCCTCTCTATGGGGAGAGATAGCCGCAGCGAAATGTCGATGGCGGAGCTGCTCCAAAATCCACGGGCTTTGAAGCTGCGCTTATCCCACAGGAATCTCGCGTTTTTTCCGTGTGGTCATTCCGCACGATTTCTGTGGTATTTCGGTCCCGTGTTCACCCAGCCTGATGTTAATCATAACCGTACTGCATTTATTAGAGACTTATTACATCCAGTTCATAAAACAATCTTCTTTATTTTGTTTTCCAATAGATTCGGGACTTTTAGATTTCCAGTAGCGCCCCCTGTAGGAGCGGTCCGCCGGTGACCTCATCATGCAGGAGGATCGCTGGGAAGACTCGCCACACGTAATTTCCACCTTAAGCTTCGTAGACTCCTTCGTTTCCTCTTCTTGTGGATTCCTGTTCGGACGCGGCAAATAAAGATCTTGCAATGGAAAGGAAAGCGGCGCTCCAGAAAATGCTTCAGACTCGTCTATCAACGCTTCAATTATTTATCATCGCGTTTCTTGCAAGAATTGTCCTTTTAATATATGGAGTTTACCAAGATCGCACAATGATGGTGAAATACACAGATATCGATTACCACGTCTTCACGGATGCGGCGCGATATATCACTCAGGTAATAATTGCCTTCACTGAACTGCCGGACTCTAAATCATTTATACTCCTAATGAAAAGTCATAGAAAATGTCCCGCACGACGTAGAATCCTGTGAGGGCTCAGCAAGAGCGTCCTGGTGTGTGATGAGGGCAGTGGTCACCATCTAGTTAAGTATAACTACCCCATGTTTTGGGTTATATGCAGTCGAGTCACATTATTATGATCGCCTCCTACTTTCGTCGTCGGCAGTGTGTAGCTCATGAAGAAAGTTACGTGCCGTGAGTTGGCTTAGTGGGTATATAAGGGGTGCAATAGGCCATCTGCTCACATATCACTCGTTGTCATCTGTGAAAGGTTTGCCACAGTTGTAAAAAGGGATGATTGTTATCTTTCGGGCCAGAGTAGCGGTTTGTGAACTGTTCGCGTTCTTTTTTGGGGAAAGTATCGTGAGCGGACCAATGGCGCCATTAGAAATAACCAACGTTGAAACTGCGAGCACCACGTTCCATTGATGTGAGAGGTGATTGTCGGCTACAAAGGTATGCAAGGCCTGACCGATGCGCTACAGTGGGGCAGCCCACCAGGCAAGGAGGCGGGGGCCTACCAGACATGTCTAACACAACATTTCAATAAATCCTACTGCGTATTGGGCTCTGAAGCAGACAGATGGTTACTACACCTATAACAACAAAGGTGCATGGGGGGAAAAGGCTGCAATTATCTCATACCATCCTTATTGAAAAAATGACCAAATCTAGGATTGACAAGGCAACTGTTAGGTGGATTCACAACTGGCTGAGTGATCGTACTCAAAGAGTGGTCATAAATGGCTGCACATCCAAGTGGAAGAATGTATCAAGTGGGGGACCACAAGGCTCCGTCCTAGGCCCAGTGTTGGTCAACATTGTTATAAATGATCTGGAGGAGGGAATTGATGGGAAACTGATCAAATTTGCCGACGACACAAAGCTAGGAGGGATAGCTAACACTAGGGAAGAGAGGGAGAGGATTCAAAAAGAGCTAGGAAAGCTTGCACAGTGGGCGGCGACTAACAGAATGGTATTTAACAAGGAGAAGTGTGAAGTCCTACATCTGGGCAGGAAAAATGAAGAAAGCACATACAGAATGGGAGGAATTGGGCTAAGCAGCAGCACATGTGGAAAGGACTTGGGTATACTAATAGATCATAGACTGAACATGAGTCAACAATGTGATGCAGCAGCCAAAAAGGCAAAACCCAATTCTGGAGCGTATTAAGAGAAGCATAGAGTCTAGATTGATCTGGATTATGGTTTTCTCCAGCAGGTTTCGGGGTATTTTGTAGCTTCCAAATTGTATAGTGTGCACACATCATCGAACCAGATCAGACACAAGCTATCAGCCTCCTATCCAAAATGGCTCTCCTGGGAGAAACATCCAGACAGGCCCTTTTATTAAAAAGCATAACACCTGCCCTTTATGGGCGTTTAACAGATTACATCAGTAACATATATATATTCTTATTCGCTGGGTTATATAGAATTCCCCACCTCCCCCCTGCCCACCTTCTCTCAACTCCAATGTATAAGCAAGTCTTTGTCTTACAAACGTGCTCAAATCTGAAACTGAAAGTAGATATCTCTTTGTTGAAGAAGATTCTGTGTGGGGGATGGGGAGGACTGGGAAAACACTCAAGATGGACACGAGCAATAACATAACACTGTGATTTAACTCTTTCCTTATGCAGCAGAGTTCCACATTAGGCTGAAGTCAGAAAACACACATAATACGTCTAATTTAGTACAAATCGATAGACATTTTATACTAACTAATCATCATGTCTATCACAAGATCATGTGAGGTCATTATCCCCCTCTACTCTTCCTTAGTCAGACCTCATCTGGAATACTGTGTCCAGTTCTGGGCACCCCACTTTAATAAAGACATAGACAAACTGCAGCAAGTTCAGAGAAGAGTTACCAAGATGGTGAGCGGTCTGCAAATCATGTCCTATGAGGAACGGTTAAAGGATCTGGGAATGTTTAGCTTGCAGAAGAGGCTGAGAGGAGACTTAATAGCGGTCTACAAATATCTGAAGGGATCAGCCCTATTCTCATCTGCACAAGGAAAGACTAGAAGCAATGGGATGAAACTGAAAGGGAGGAGACACAGATTAGATATTAGACAGTGAGGGGGATCAATGAGTGGAACAGGTTGCCACGGGAGGAGGTGAGTTCTCCTACAAGTCTTCAAAGTACAAATTACTGTAAAAAGATGATGCCTTAAAGGGACCCTGTCATATATATATGCTGCCCTATATGCAGACAGCATGTCCTAGAGCAGGAGAAGCCCTGGAGATTGATATATAGGCTTGTGGAAAAAGGACTCAGGATAGCCGGTATTTTATTGAGATAAGCCCCTGTTCATTTTGACCTTGAGTCCCATGGGCAGTCTCGCTGACAACCTTCCCTGTACAAGTGTGCGTGATATGAGACCGCCTACTGAACTCTTAATGAATCCTAAGTTATCCTGATTCCTTTCCCACAAGTCTACATCTCGCTCTATTGAACTGGATCATATTTTCCTCCAGCAGGTTTCGGGGTATTTTGTAGCTTCCAAATCGTATAGTGTGCACACATCATCGACCAGATCAGATACAAGTGCTGGTCTAAAACTGGGAGAGTCTCTACAATGTGTAGAGGCTCAGGCTTTTTATTATAACACATGATAACCGCCCTTTAATGGGCGTGCAACAGATTACATCAGTAACATATAAGATTCTCATTTGTCGGATCATATAGAATCTCCCGCCTCTCTGCCCACCCTTCTCCAAGTGTTGATGTGGCGCGGACTTTGTCCTAGCTGAAGTCATTTCTGTGTAGTGATGTCAACCCATTATTTAACTAGCTTCAGGATGGGAGGGGTGGAGAGGGCTAGGAAGACACTCAGTATTCAATGCAGGTATTACATATAATCCTATGACCTTTAACTCTTAGAGGCTGTTTTGTGTAACTTATGTACTCAGCTAACATTACACCACACATGCCATTGTCTAGCAAATACCATGAGGAGATTGTGTGGCCATTAAACTCCACAGAGCTAAAAGTCATTACAATAGCATAATACATTTGGTTTATACAAATCAATAGACATTTTATACTGACTAATCATCATGTCTATCACACTAACACACGGATTGGACAGCATGTGACATGTGACCACTTCCCTTCCATCTGGTAAAAAGGGATACAATGTATTGTCATTAGTACTGAGTAACAGGTGGCTCTTTCTTATTTCAGGGATCTTCTCCTTATGAGAGAGCGACCTACCGTTACACCCCGTTACTCGCCTGGATGTTAACGCCCAACATCTACCTCACAGAAGTCTATGGGAAGTTACTCTTTGTGTGCTGTGATGTAATTGCAGCCTTCCTAATCCACCGGATCCTCACCCTCCAGGGCTTGGACAGCCCCACTGCTAACAAGTACAGCGCTTTCTGGCTCTTTAACCCATTGCCTATGGCGGTGTCCAGCAGGGGGAATGCCGAATCGGTCTTGGCTGTTCTTGTCTTATCCACTCTGTATTACGTGAAGAAGCGTCACCTTGTGAAGGCTGCGCTCCTCTATGGCCTCTCGGTGCACATGAAGATCTATCCTGTGACTTACCTGTTGCCCATCATACTGTCACTACAAACACCAAGAACGGATGGAAACAAGACAAAACCAGCGGGGGGAGCTGTTCTAAAACTCTCTAAGACTTGCTGGGAGCTCTTGCTCGCGCTCCTCAATAGGGACACGCTAACGTTTGGAGTTGTGTCCAGCTTTACCTTATTCATACTAAGTTTTGTCTTCTACTGGAGGTCAGTTTGGGGGATTTTTTTTTCTACTTTTTTAGGTTAAAATATTTTTTATTTAGTTCTGGTAAAAGTGATTAAAGAAATCCTGAGAGGTGGAATTGGGCCACCTAACCGTTAGCGCTGTCAGATGAGCGCTCAGACGGGGCGGGGCATCCTAACATGACCTCATCTGCCGGCGCTTCCATCACACTGGAATCTTCATTCTTCTGCCCCCTGCACTGACAAATGAACCTGAGTCTTCCTCAGCCCCTCCCCTTGCTTTTATGATTGACAGCTCCTTCCTGCAATCATTAACCAAGGGGAGGGGCTTAGGAAGATGAAGAGGAGCAGGGGAGGCGTCTGAGCCAAGCGGCCCGCCAATCGGACGGTCTCAGACTCATTTGTCTCTCTGAAGTTCTTGTGTGATGGAAGCACCGGCAGATGAAGTCATGTTATTATGCCCCGGCACGTCTTACTCCAATATTTAAGCTGAGCTGTGGCACTTCCCCTTGCCCTTAAAATTGGTGTGCGTTAGGTTCTGACACTCTGCTTTTCTTTGGTCACCTCCTTCTGTTTTAGTACGGTCTGTGCTGTCGCAGTTCTGCCCCGCTCTCTGACTTCTGTTTATGCTGTCTGAGTTCTGCATCTGTCTGTACATTTGTTTTCTGTCAGTTCCCATTCCTGTTTATGGTTTGCCTTTGCTCGGTCCTGCATGTGTGGACTCCTCTGTCTGCTGCCAGTTCCTATGCTTGCTACCCCATCGGATAGTCACACCCGTGGTTCCAGCGCAGGGCCACCCTTATCAGGACGATCACCTTGCTGGTAGGTAGGGGGTTTCCATTCCCTCTGTAGCCAAGGGTCAGTCACTCCTTTCCTGGCAACAGTCCCTCTATCTGAGGATTCAGCTGCCAACCACCCCAGGACCTGTCTAGGTTTGGTTGGTTGGTCCAGTGGATCCCCAATCATGGAAAACCTATCCTATCCATGTAGTTTTTGTGTCACAAAATGCACCAATTTCCACATAACATAACACTACTACATGCTCCAGAATTGCGCCAGTTTACATTCAGAAATATGTTTTGCTCCAAAACTTTTATTCTGCATCAGCTACGTATATAAAATACTTAGCTGACAGTCAGAATTATGATGATAAAACAAAAAATGGGGAAAAAACAATTCTCTATGTAGTAAGCGTTACACCAACTGTTAATTTGGCTTTATTAGCCACTTTTTGACAAGCCTTTTTTGCAGTAATGCTTCATAAATGTGCCGAAAAGGTATAAAAGTTGGCCACGCCCAGCTGGGGGTGGAGAGATGAGCTTGTTGAATCATTTTGGCGCAAACTATTTATATATTTGCCAAAAACTCCATTTGCCTTAATTCTGGTGCATGCACGTCACACGAAGAAACATTTAGCATCTTCAAGGTGGTAACATACTGTGAAATTAAATTTCAGAACCCTCCAAGAAAATCGCTGCAATGCAACAAAACAGTAAAAAAAATACCCCACAGGGGGGTGAATACTATCGCAAGGCACTGTATCTATTCCATTGTTATACTTACCTTTCTCTTCCTGCTTTCTCTCTGCAGCTACGGCTGGGATTTCCTGGAGCACACCTACCTGTATCACCTGACCAGGAGGGATATCCGCCACAACTTCTCGCCGTACTTCTACATGCTTTACCTAACGGCAGAGAGCGGCTGGAGCGGCGTCTTCGGTCTTGTTGCCTTCCTACCTCAAGTACTGCTGCTGGCTGTTGTATCCGCAACCTATTATGAAGACCTGGCCTTCTGCTGCTTCCTGCACACCGCCATCTTTGTGAGCTTTAATAAAGTCTGCACATCCCAGGTGAGCCGAGGAACATCATGATTGCAGAGGTTGGGGGTCCTTTTACGCGGGCAGATAAAGCATTGAGATTCCCACATCCTGCAAGAATCCAAACGATTATCGTTTAGTGTAAACCGCAAACGAGAATTTGTCCGTTCAGTTTCTGCATGCATAAAACTGAGTGACAGATCGGCCGAGTGAGCAGGCGGTCCTTCATTTATGCTGAGTTGTAGCGGCTGGTTGGCGCTGGACCACCGAGCCGGGAATCCAGGGAGCAAACATTCCGGACCCCTCGTACCTCACTGTGTGGGGAGGGCTGGCAGCGACTTTGGGCTCCTGTTGGGTTATCCCAAGCCAGAGGTGAGCTGACAGTCTCCACCTAGAGATTGCAATATACTGGGAGCACCACGTAGCTGTCTGGGCTTTGCCCTCCGTCATAAAGAGACTATTAACCTATTAAGAGCCAAGCATCGTAAATATATGAAGCTTGGTCCCGGGCTTTAATCCTGTCCGATAGTAAATATACAGCGCAGGGTTAAAGTTCAATGATGTCATTCTATGAATGGCTGTGATTGGTTCATTGGCTGAGGCAGCACTCATGAACCAATCAGAGCAATCACTTGCTGGAGGCGGGATATTCAAGCCCCATTACGAGTAAGAGATGCTCCGTCAGCTTTGGGGACTACACAGAAGCCTGCTGGAGCGCCACAGCCCAGCGGGAGGGATCCGAACGGTGCCTGCTAGGGGAGTATAAGACACCCCCTAAAAATAAGACCCCTCTTTTGCGGCAAAAATAAATATAAGTCGGGGTCCTATTTTCAGGAAAACACGGTAACAAATGTGCTCCCCAATGGCAAGGGGAGTGCGATAGACATGTCTGTGATTGGAAGCAGTTCTCTCCGAAATGCGTTATCCTCAGACATTAGTAACTTTCATATGAGGAATTGATCCTCCCTATTCCTGCTTCTTGACTGGACTATTGTGGAGTACACTTGTTACATGGAGATTTGCTGGAAGGCGGGTGGGGGGGAAGGGGAGGAGGAACGCGCCCCCTATATCCGGAGAGGGAATGACTTAAACTGTAACAATGTAGATTGATGCATGACTCTTGTATAGTTTTCTCTCTTACCCGTTATACTCCGGGACCGCCCCGGAATACGGATACATTTTGTTACTTTGTATTGTAGATAGGATTATTGTTACCTTCTCCTTCTCTACCTCTCAGGGATTGATACTCCTGTCCTGGAGCTTTGCCCTGTGATTCTTGTTTTCGGGGGCTATGACTCCCACAAGTTGGGGAAGGGGGGCGGGGAGGGGATTTTCCTTTGTTCTGTTCTACATAATTCTGATGGCAAGTGATCATTATTGGATGTGGCTCCTTACAACAATCAGTGCACAACTGAGGCCTGTGATTGGCTGCGGCGGTCAATGTGTATGTAGAAGGTCACCAACTGCAGGAGAGCGGTGGAGGTCTGGAGTCGACCAGTTTATGGTCTTTTATTGTTTTTCACGATGGCCTGTTTAACCCCTTGAGTGGCGGGTTTCCTACCACCCTATCGTGCCCACCAGGGCAGGTTTTTTAAAATGGTCTAATCATTGCATTTCAACTAATTTTGCAGTTGCGTCTCAAGAGCCATAACTTTTTCATTTTTCCATTGACATGGCCATATAAGGGCTTGCTTTTTGCGGGACAAGTTGTGATTTTTTAAACAGGGGGGAGGAAAAAAAGAAATGGGGAAAAAAGAAAAAAAGGGGCCATGTCATTAAGGAGTTAAATAATGTATTTGTACTTGAACGGCTGGTTTACTCCCGCCTTGTAAGCTATCTATCAGAGAACTCTCTCCTCGACCCCCTACAGTCTGGCTTCCGACCCCAACACTCGACAGAAACTGCCCTTACAAGGGTATCAAACGACCTACTGACAGCCAAATCGAGGGGCGACTATTCCCTACTGATCCTCCTCGAACTCTCCGCAGCATTTGACACTGTTGACCACAAACTCCTCCTCAGTATGCTACGCTCCATCGGCCTAAAGTACACTGCTCTCTCCTGGTTCTCCTCCTACTTATCTGACTGCTCTTTCAGTGTCTCCTTTGCTGGCTCTACCTCCCCTCCTCTTCCCCTTGCTGTTGGGGTCCCCCAGGGCTCAGTCCTCGGCCCCCTCCTTTTCTCTATTTACACAGCCCCTGTTAGACAAACCATCAGGAGCTTTGGCCTCCAATACCACCTCTATGCTGATGACACCCAGTTATACACCTCTGCCCGTGACATCTCTGCACCGTTACTCCAAAACATCACCAACTGTCTGTCTGCTGTCTCTAACACCATGTCCTCTCTACCTAAAACTAAACCTCTCTAAAACTGACTTACTGGTATCTCCACCCTCCACTAACCGCCCTCCTCCGGACATCTCCATCTCAGTGTGTGGCACCACCATAACTCCTAGACAACATGCCCGCTGCCTTGGGGTCATATTCGACTCCGATCTCTCATTTACCCCATACATCCAATCTCTGGCCCGAACATGTCAGCTGCACCTCAAGAACATCGCAAGAATCCGCTCTTTTCTCACCGTGGACACGTTAAAAACGCTTACTGTTGCCCTCATCCACTCCCGGCTCGATTATTACAACTCGTTGCTGATCGGCCTCCCCTGCACCAGACTCTACCCTCTCCAATCCATCCTGAATGCGGCAGCCAGGCTCATCTTCCTGTCCAGCCGCTACTCGGACGCCTCTGCCCTGTGCCGGTCACTGCACTGGCTGCCCGTTAAATACAGAATTCAATTTAAACTTACTACCCTAATCCACAAAGCCCTCCACAGCACAGCGCCCCCCTATATTGCCTCCCTCATCTCAATCCATCACCCAGCCCGGGCTCTCCACTCGGCAAACGAAACTAGACTGCACACCCCTCTAATTCGAACTTCTCATTCCCGCCTCCAAGATTTCTCCAGAGCAGCACCAGCCCTCTGGAACACACTACCAAAGGCTACCCGAGCAATCCAGGACTCGCAGAACTTCAGGCGTGCTCTAAAAACGCACCTCTTCAGGGAGGCATACCGAATTCCCTAAACCGACTCCTCTGTATGCCACCTGATAACATGCTCCCTGACCTACTGACTGCAATCCCTGCTAGCCATCATAAACCGCTCCTGCAGTCATACCGATTCTGCCGTCACATGGCTAAATGTCTGACCATTGTTTGTGTATAGAACCCCTCACTCTCCACCCCGCCATACCGTACACATCTCCAGCCCTTTACCTTTTGTATCCCCCCATTACTTGTAGTATGTAAGCTCGTTGGAGCAGGACCCGCACCCCTACTGTTTCCATCAACTGATTACTATGTAACCGCGGTTCTGTAATGTTTGTACTTTTGTCTTTCTGTATCCCCCTGTCTATGTAAGCGCTGCGGAATATGTTGGCGCTATACAAATAAAGATTATTATTATTATGTATTAACTTCCTTCTCTGGGTCATTACGACGCATGGATACCACATGTGTGATTATATTTTAGATTTTTTTACAAAGTAAAGAGAGACAAGTGTTTTTATTATTTTTTTTAGAACTTTTTAACTTTTTTTTTTTTGTCCCTTTAGGGGACTTCCACAGGGACCCATCAGGACCCCTGATCACATTCCGGGGGTCCGATGGTGACAGCCCTTTACATGCTGCAGTGACAGCCCTTTACATGCTGCAGTCACATAGACTGCAGCATGTAAAGGGTTAACACAGCAGAGATCGGAGGTTTTCTCTGATCTCTGCTGTAAGAGCTGGTACCTAGCTGTCCTCTGACAGCCAAGCACCAAGCTCTCCCTGCCACAGAGACCATCGGCTTGCTTCTTACAAGCCGATGGTCTCTATGGCAACCTGTAAACAAACCAGTGCAGGAGACTTAGAAGCAGGAGATTGCTGGCATATCGGTAATATTTTCTGCTGGTTTTTCAAAGCCCTTGCTTTGTTCTTTGTGGGTCTGTGCAGGCAGAGCACACTGTCACAGCTTGTGGCATTGTGCTCTGCAGCTCCCATAGTGATACATAGCCCGGAAATCTTCCGGGCTATGTTGCTATGAGCAGTGGAGCTCGTCCCGGAAAATTTCCGGGCATGCCACTCAAGGGGTTAAAGTAAAGTAAATCAACTCAGAAAACCCCTTTAACCCCTCAAGGACACGGCCTTTATTGGGCTTAAGCAGGCAACGATTTTTGGGGGATTTTCATCTCCACATTTCAAAAGCCATAACTTTTTTATTTTTCCGTCGACACGGCCGTATAAGGGCTTGTTTTTTGTGTGTCGAGCTGTAGTTTTTATTGGTGCCATTTTTGAGTACATAAACTATATTGTAAACCTTTTTATTAATGTTTTTGTCCCTGTAGGGCACTTGTAGCATAACATCTATGATCGCTATGATAAAGCATTGCAGGACAGAAGTCCTGCAATGCTTTATCGCTTCTAATAGCGATCATAGGCAATGGCAAAGCAGGATGTCTGTATGTGGCGTCCTGTTGCCATGGCAACCTGTCAGCTCTCTACGATTGCATCGTGAGAGTCCGATGATGACACAGAGGAAGTGCGCTTCCTTTTGTGAATCCTTTGCATACTGCGATCTACATAGATCGCGTCAGGGAAGGGGTTAACAGCGGGGTCTCTGTCCCGATGCACCCCTGCTGTTGCAGGTGGAGGTCGGCTATCGGTGACAGCCGGCTCCCACTGCTGGATAGTGAGGGATCTCTTCTGATCTCGCGCTATCCACAGGACGTAAGTGTTCTCCCTGTTGCATTAAGTACCCCACAGCCAGGACGTACACTTATGCCCTGTGACGTTAAGGGGTTAATAGGCAGCAGCTATTTCAAGCCCTTAATGCCACAGGACATAAGTTTACATCCTGGTTGGCTGTTACTTAATGCTACAGGACATAGACTTACGTCCTATTGATGGCATGGGCTTAGAAGCTGAGCCTGCACTTTCCCGCAGCAGGAGCTGGCTGTGACCGACAGCCGACTTCCTACTGCAACAGCAGAGATCAGGGTTCACAAAGGGAGAGCACGCTACCTCTGTGATGTCATCGGCCCTCCATTGTGTAATCGTGGAGGGCTGATGGGTTGCCATGGCGTCTGATTGTTATTGTGACCGATAATGTGTTGCAGTGTATAAGTACTGCAGTGCATTATTAGAGCGATCATAGCTTTTCTGGTGTGAGTTCCTTACAAAGACATACAAAAAGTAAATAAATAAAAATTTGGTATCATCGCATCCATAATGACCTGTTCAATAAACTGAACACACTATTTATCCCACACGGTGAAACTTGTTAAAAAAATATATATTAAACCTAAAAAACTGAACCCAAAAGCTTATTTTGTTAATTTCATCTCCCAAACAAAAAAGCAAGAAGTGATCAACAAATCCGAGTCTACCCCAATATGGTACCAATAAAATTACAGTTCTTCACACACAAAAACAAAAAAAACCCTCACCGAGCTCAGTCTACGGGAAAATAAGAAAGTTACGGGACTTTGAATGCAGCGATGCAAGAAAAAAAAGGGGGGATTTATACTTAAAAAGTGAAAAAAAAATACTATATTTGCTATCATCATAATTGTCCCGACCCGCAGTCATTTTGACCGCTCCTGCTCTGCTTCTAGAAGCCACAGAAGAAGATACCGGATGGAGGGGACATGCCTGATGATTGGTCCTGGCCAGGCAAGGTGAGTAAAATTTTAATTTTTTTTTTTCATGTCAGAACCCCTTTAACAAAAGTCCTGCAATACATTATATGTACCCAAAAAATGGCACCAATAGAAACTACAACTCGCCACGCAAAAAACATCCCTCATTCGGCCGTATTCATGGAAAACCAAAAAGTTATTACGTTTTTGAAAAGTGGAAATGAAAATCCCTTAAAAACCGTTGTGTCCTTAGGACCCAAATAGGCCGTCATTAAGGGGTTAAGAATGTATGCGATGCCCTCTTACAGTGCCGGTGTTCTCCAGCTTTGAATGACATCGACTGCATCTGATCTGTCGGATGATATTGTGTCCCCACCGTCCCAGACAAGTTTTGCGCTGTTCATAAACCTGCATGAAGACAGCAGATTGTGTAGAAAGCTTCAGGAGACGGACGACGTCATTATTAATGTTCTTGGTTTTTTCTCTTTAGTATTTCTTGTGGTTCCTTTGCCTTTTGCCGCTGGTTATGCCCGGCCTGAAGATATCGTGGCGTCGGGGGACATTTCTTCTTCTTTTATGGTTTGGTGGACAGGTAACAACTTTAACATAAGTGTGCATGAGTGAGTGAGTTTTCCACCATTAGGGCTCGGTCAAACGATCGTGGTTTGCACGCTGCTGCAGCAGCATGTAAACCACGCTGCTATAGGAACCAATAGTTTGCTATGGAAGCGCTCACATGGACCCTTTTTAAAAGCGCAGAATTTGTGCTTCTAAAAAATAATGGGCGGCGAGTGCTGACTCGCCGGTCAGCTCCGTGGTGTGCAGCGGTGCAGGGTGCTTTCCATGGGCTCCTATGGGAGCCGTGGAAGCACGCAGGCCGCACCACGGATGTGTGACCAGGCTGCTCTACGGAGCTTGAAGCAGCCCGGTCACGCGATCTTTTTCAGGATGACAGCAGTGTGTAAACCACGCTTGTCTGGCCGAACCGTTAAAACCTTATACTTTAAAGTTCTGGTTTTTGGGGTCACATGACCCAAAACGTGTGGCGGCTATCCTGTTTACCGATCCTGTGATCTCCACTTGTCTCTGTGCGCCTTAAAGGAAACATGATGGCTGTCTACAACAGACGCATACGGTGTACCTGGCAGCTGTCATGTTCCGCCAAAGGGGTGGGGCCAGATGAGAATGACTCGTCCTGCCACAAGAATCGCTGCCACACTCTTCGGGTCATGTGATGCTGGGGACAACTGAGGTCAGAATTGTAGTCAAAGTGATCACCAAAATATTGCTAAATATATTTACTTGACCGGGCAACCCCTTTAAAGGGTATCTGTCACCACTGACTCTTAGAACGAGGTAGTGACAGACATGCTGATTAGTGATATATCTGCTGTATTTGTCTGTGCAGTAGTTTGGGAGAGACTTTCTTATTTCTTAGCAGCAGCCAGACACAAAGGACTACAGGAAGTAGTCCTCGATAATCAGGAGCTGCAGCTAGCCCCCCCCCAGCCCTGCTCTCCAGTCACTGACTGACATCTCTCTCTCTGACTATGCACAGTTATAGGCAGGCAGCAGTCAAGTGCGGGGCAAACCTGCAGCTCATGAATATCAAGGACTACTTCCTGTAGTCCTCTGTGTCTGGCTATTACTATAAAATACAAGTTGCTCCCAAATTACAACAATACATATAGCAGACGTATCGCTGTGATCAGCCTGCCTGTCACTGCTGCGGGCTGCTGCCATAGAGGACTGACTATTTCCTGCGTAGTGCCCCCATTGATTTCAATGGACAATTGACTTTAATATGGGCTATTTTGGTGTATAATATGCACTATACTAGGCCATGCTGCTTTTTGTGGGGGTTTTATGCAACAGAAATACGCGACATAAATACAGATGAATAAACCCATAGAAGTCAGTGCCTTTTATTGACTTCATAGTAGGCTGCGTAAATACGCCCGTGTGAATGAGGCCTAAATGCTCATTGTCCCTGCAGAAGAAACGCCGGAGGTGCCTCTGTTCTCCCAGTCGGTGGTGGTCCATGAGGTCGGACACCGCTGGTCAGTGGTCTTATATATACTACTGATAGAACACTAAATTACGGGAATATCCCTTTAAACACGCCGTCCCCCCCAAACTCTTGTACATACAACTACAGCCAGATGCGTTTTGTCACATTTTACTAACTTCTTGCAGTCACACCTTTGAAGCTCAGTTGGCTTATAACATACAATGTGTCCAGTGATGCCTAACGTACTGACCTTCGTTGTGTTGCAGGCACTATGGCTCGCCCCAGCCTACTTTCTGGAGTTTGAAGGGATGAACACCTTCCTGCTTGTTTGGCTGGCTGGGCTGGCGTTCTTCATTGTGAACAGTTATGTTCTCGCCCAAATCATCGTCAGCTACAAGGTCCGTAGAAGAAAAGTTACAAAACTTAAACAGCGGTAACCATTGTGCCTCCCGTCGAGGCCGCACATCCTCCTCCTGCTGTTGACGCTCCTTCATTGGGGCATGCACTTTGACCGTACCGACAATATGGCTGACCTCTCACTAGGAAGAAAACCAGGACGGGCCTTCAAACAGCCTCACTTCATGGATTCCAGATGCGGTGGGGACTAAAAACCTGGTGCCGTATGTTGGGGGAATGGATGGGTCAAGGTCAGTAGAAGCTTCCTCGATGGAGGTTCTTGTTCATGTTCTGCTTCGCAACTTCATCAGCCTTAGATGAAATTATCGCACTGCCTGTCACAGCGGGTAAAATTATTCCTTCTGAGCCGCATCGGGCATCCGAACAGCACTTTACTTCAACATATCAGACATTTTTGTACTCAGGAGAAATTGGGTTGCAAATTTTGCAAGGTTTTTTTTCATATGACCCCTCATGAAAATAAAAAGTTTGGGGCTAAATCTGTGTTTTCCCCAAAAAGTTGAAATTTTTCATTTTCATGGTCCAGTGTTAACAACTGCTACCAAATACCGGAAGGGTAAAAACATTCACTACACTCCTTGTTGATTTTTTTGAGGGCCTTAGTTTCCAAAATAGCAGTTGCTTTTGGGATGGTCCACTGTTTTGGGTACTTTATGGATTTGCAAATTCAATATGGCCTCCAAAAACTGATTTCAGCAATATCTGCATTCCAAAAGCCAATTTGTTTTCCGAGCCCTCCCATGTACCCCCCAAAAAGATTAAACCCACATGTGGGGTATGAGAATACTTGAAAGAAATAGGCTAGCAAATTCTGGTGTGTTTTTTTTTCTCTTGCCCTTCATTGGAAAATTTTGGGGCCAAACTAATGTGTTTTGGGAAAAATTGTAATTATTCAGATTTCAAAATCAATTTTGAAACGCCTGTTGGGTCAAAATGGGGGTTTTGCGGGGTGTTTCTTATGTCTTGGCACCTCAAGGTCTCTACAAACCTGAATGGGTGCCTGGAAATTGTCCCATGAAACGATTGGCACCAAAATCCACGAGGCGCTCCTTCATTGCTGAGGTCTGTGTTTGGGTCGTGGTGCGGACTAAGGCCAGCAGATTTGGGGTAATAAATATGTAGTTCTGTTCCTTTGACAAATGATGACAACATAAATTGAACAGATGTTAATGTTATTTACTATTTTGTGTGGTTAGGGTATTTTGTCTTAAAAACTGAACAAATCTTAGTTTAAAATTGCTATTTTTTTTAATGTTTTTGTAAATTTGGATTTTATTTTTAATAAATGAACACAAAACATATTGACCAAAATTTACCTGAAAAATAATCTCGGAATTACTTGCATCCTTACAAAGTTGCCTCATAAAGTGACACATCTTAAATGAAAAAGCGGGCTCTGTCCAGAAGGCCAAAACTTGCTGTAATTTCAAGTCGCTAAGAGTGGTTTCACAAGCTTTCGAAGCCAAAAGCAGCTCCAGCAAGAAGTGGGAAATCTTTGTTAGACTTCCCATATGTTTGCAATCTGGAAAAACTATGAAAAACTTCCAAAAAAACCCTTCATAAAACCACAAACTTTTTGTGACACAATGTGGTTACGTACCCACCTCTCCTGGCGGCTGTGCCACGCACCCTTCTCTTCTCCTCCTCCAGTTCCCGGCTCCAGCATCTGCTCTGGCTCAGTCAGCGACCCAGAGGGTGAGCGCACTCCAGGCTGTGTTCTAAAAGGGCCTAAATGTTCCCCTGGCAATTGTGGGGGCCCTCGCTGTATTATGCATCCTCTCCCTGTGGAGGTGCCTGTGTATTGTGATCATTTCGTCTCTCTCACGGTGCTCTTGCTGGCCTGGTTTCTGACTGAGTCCGGTCTCCTCTCCTGACTTTGGCTTGTTATGTGGGGTTTTGCCACAAAAAGTTTGGATACGGCTTTAAAGAAGGACAAGGGGGTTGATGCAACACAATTTATCAATACAAATGAGTAAATGATAAAGATAAAACACAGTTACATAAAATAGGTGATGTTGTCTATACTTTTTAATTCTTGAACAAGGGTTACATCAATAGTCACATCACCAAGAGCCGTATGTATACTTCATCTGCTTTGCACATCAACCGGAGAAGCAGCGGTGAAAAGTCAGAGAACAAGTAACCTCTTAGGAATCACACTGTGAGAGGGCATTCCCCATCACAGGTACAAAATGCTTCTAAAGCCCCATTTACACGCAAAGATTATAGCCCAAAATCCACTCAAACAATGTCTTTTGAGCCATAATTGTTGCGTGTAAAAACTACCATAGTTTGCTTTTCGTCCGAACTATGATTTTTAGTTGAGTTTAAAATCCATCATTCGGACGGAGAGCTGATAGTAGGAACCACACGCTGTGTTCTCCATGGGAGCGCTGATTACATTGTATTCTGCTGCAGCCCTGCGGCAGAAGAAGAGGATCTATATGCAGATTACAGACGACTTGCTGTTCTCTGCATACAGCTCAGGGAGGCTCATTTACATGCAAATAAAGCTAATAAGCTGCTAATAAGCATTCGTGCCCAATAGCAACTTATGCAAACTGATCGCTCAAACTATCATTCTCCCTATCTTTTTAACGAATTTTGAACGATCATCTTTGCGTGTAAATGGGGCTTAACTCTCCAAACCCCTCCCCTGTCTTTTATACTTAGTATGATCTATTGCTTGAATATTAGCATTGCAATTAACAATGCATAGCATTGTTTGTCTGAAAAGGTCACAATCCCAGGTGGCCATTCCTCAAAGGGGCTAGATTAGACAAACCAAACTGATTCCTAAAACAATGACAACTAAGCTCTGACTGTAAGGCCCCCCCCCCCGCCCCCCGTTCAGTCTGAAGACAATGAGGATAGATATGAAGACCAATTAGACAATAGAATCACAAGACTAATTCTATAGACGATGGTGACACTATGTCCAGAAATGAACGTCGTTCCAGCAGGTCTATAAGACTCAGTTATACAATCCTCATAATTAATACACTGAACATTCTTGGCTGTTCGGATACAAGAGGAAGGGTTAAGGCCCATTTACACGCCATGATTATCGCTCAAAATTCATTAAAACGATGGCATATGAGCGATAACACTGGTCGACGAAATAATATGATTTCTTTGTCACAAATGAAGCAATATATTGTCTAAATGTAACTTTTTACACCCACCTGAAATTTTAGGAAAAGGTTTATTTTAATGCATAGGCCAACATGAAACAAATATATTTCTTTTCTCAGAATGTAGTGACAGAGGATTTTCTGCTATATTTTGCTTGTGGTCCGTCCCTCTTGAGTGTCCAGCAGTAATCAGCAAGCATTCTGGGACTCCATTTGCCTTGGTACCGCTTCTCCATGCTTGAGATATCTTGATGAAACCTCTCACCATGCTCATCGCTAACTGCACCAAGATTGTCCGGAAACAAATCCAGATGTGAATGGAGGAAATGGATCTTGAGAGACGTTACATCCCAGTGTTTTGTAGGAAAGCAAGAGTTCACTAACTAAGTCACTGTGGTTTTCGGCCTTGACATTTCCCAAGAAGTTCTTACAAACGTTTCTAAAGGAATTCCATGCTGCTGCTTTAACTTCATTTAAGGGATCTTCATAATTTCCACCCTGCAGCAATTCTCGAATCTGGGGTCCAACGAAAATGGCTTCTTTAATTTTCGCATCACTTGTGCTAGGAAAGTTTTGCTCTAAATAGGCAAATCCAGCAGCATTTCCATCCACTGCCTTGGAAAAGTTCTTCATTAATCCCAGTTTAATATGTAATGGTGCTAAGTAAATATTTGCAGACTCGACCAGTAGAGGATGTGCAATATTTGTAAGTCCTGGAGTAAGGGTTTCATGGTTTGGCCAGTTCTTCTTGATGCCTTTCCTTGTCTCTGCTATCCCACTCACACAGAAAACAACAACATTTTAGAGTTAATTCCCCACAGATGTAACAGAAGGAATCTGGAATACTTACCCAACACCTTGGCATAGTGACACCGTCTTGTGCCCACGACCCGATAGAGATTACTGTATATCCCAATATGTATACACAAAAAATATAATTTAACCAAAATGCTGTCAAGCAAAAACCATGGGTGATAGAAAATGTCTGATTACATTTTTGAATTCAGCATGAAAAGTTACATTAGAAGCACCATGAATGTTTCTTGTGACAAAAATTGTGTTTACCAGTGTAGTTGTTGCGTGTAAATGTTCCCATAAACTGAGCTTAAAAGCCATAGTTCAGCCAGAGAGTAGATAACACAGACCGCATGCTGTGTTCTCCACGGGAGCAGCTGATTACATTGTATTCATGCTGTCAGCCCATGACAGCCCCTGAAAGAACAAAACTTAGACCACCTGCTGAGTTCAGCACACAGCTCCAGGAGGCTCATTTTCATGTAAATGAAGCTGATAAAGTGCTAATGGGCATTACTACCCACTAGTGCTTTATGCAAAATCATTGCTAAAACTGTCAATCGTTTGAAAGATTGTCTTTGCATGTAAATGAGCCTTTACAAATAGCCAATTACATTTTACCACAATCCACCCTTGGCTATTTGTAGCCATCAACTCAAAAGAATTATACAAGAATTCCATAATGTGATCAGGATATATAAAATCAACATCCAAGTTCGGATGTTTGAATATACCTTTTGACATCTTATGGTTTGATTTTCAAGTTCTACTAATGAATGTTTAGCAACTTCCAACCTTTACAATGGCGTCAGTCTTCTTATCTCCTCCATTCTCCATGCCCATGGGTGTGCAGGTACCCATGGCTGACTGTGGAGCCCCTTTGTTCTTTACAAATTCCTCTGTTCGAGTTGCCCTTTATTGCTTAAGGTCTTCAGGGAGGAGCTTTTATGTGTAGCCCTGCTTTGACAGGTCCTCAGCTGTCGGTTGGTTTTACAACATTCAGGCCCCCTGCACACGACCAGGAATGAATTGCGAAATCTGCGATCGTCTCCTGCGCGTGGAAACAAAATTACAGCATGCTCCATTTTTGGGCAGATTACACGCGGATTGATGTCAGTGGAAGCCATCTGACCCGAGGCCCTACCACAATTGACGCGGGAAAATCAGGAGTTTAAAAGTAAAAAAAATCTGTACTGCGAAAGTCCGACAGCAAGCCGGGCGAATCATCAGCAGTACAGGTTATGAAGACAAATGACCGCTACGTGCAGACGCTGGCCGGGCACAGGGTCAGATTTTGCTGCGGCCTTCCGCATGCGGAATCCGACTCGTTCGTGTGCAGGTGGCCTCAGGGCTGAATCAAAGCTAACACTATCAATTGTATGGTCAAATAGCATATTACATTTTCACCGTATATGGACTATGCTTTTGCCTGCTCTGACCTCTGAACTGCTTTACTGTTTTGAACCTGCTCTCCATGATCTAACCCCGGGCGTGTTCCTTGTACTGAAGCTGTGCTGCCCGCTCCACACCGGACTGTCTGTCCCACCTGTTCAAACCCTCAGGTACCGTGTCTTGGTCTACCATAGCGTCAGCTACCACACTACTGGGATCACTCCCAGAGTAATGGCCCGGAGACCCGGCAGCTAAGCCCACATCCCGATTTGGTGGGGTTAACGGGTGAAGACCAGCATGCCTCACGTATCGCCTCTGGGTTTGGTCCAAGCTAGTGTGTGGTACAGCCGATCCATATCTGCTGATCCTGATACATTTATTAAACCAAAAACCATTTGTTGCTGCCACCTACCACAGCTAACCATATCATATAGAGTGCATACTCCACAGCTGCTGAGAGGTTTAAGGGCCCTACACACTAGACTAGTTGCCCAAACCTGTCAATAATGGCGAGGCTGGGCAACTGTCTAATGTGTATGGTGGCAGTTCAACTTTTCCCTGACAAATGCTTTTTGGGGGGAAAGGCCAATCCTTTCTACAGGAGAGAAACCAGAGTTCACTGGCTGCGGCTTACCTCCCAAAACACATAAACATTCAGGCAACAATTATTGATAGCTTATTAGCACCTTTAGTAGAAAGCTTCTTTACATCCAACTATTGAGGATCTCCAGAAATCTCAGCTTCATCTACCTGATGATCCGGTGGGACATTTTTGGTTTTCCTCTGGACAATCTTTGGCATATGGAGAACTGGGCCATCTCATTGGTGGATTTCTCTGCCTGGATCCAAAGGAACCTGAGAATTTGGGATGAAAACAGAGGGCTAGACAGTAGGACCAAAAAGGGCCCTGATGACCATGGGCCAAAAATGAAGGATCAAAAGGACTATGATGACTGGAGTCAGAAGAATGACAGTATGCAGCCAGATGGACTGGGGCTGTAAGCTAGAACATCACAAGTGGTTGAGATTATATCTTCCGCCAAAACAGTATGTAAACTGGGCCCCAGTCTTAGGTGTGCACACCAAATGGGACTATGATAGCTGTTCACAGGCCTAGGATAGGGATCATTACCGGAGGAATGGACCTGTGATACTTAGAGACCTTTTGTCATATGGAACTAATGAATGATTTGAACTGAGGTAAGAGCCAGTATTATTTGAGAGTGATCTATAAGTCTTTATAGCCAGTAATGTATGGATAGAGTATAGGAATTGTTAATTAATGATGCATGACAAAGGTTGCCTCCTGGTGTGAAGGACGTGGCCCCCACGTTGCAGAAGAGGTCCAGTAACTGGAAGAGAGGCCAGTCTTAGGCGTAACTTCGGAAGGCCTAAGTGAATTACAGGCGCTTACTGCTGCCCCCCACCTGCTTCGTTATTGTATAATGGTCCACATTTCCAGCAGCGCTCACCTCTGCGGTCAGCAGCTCGGCCATCCTGTTGGTAAGTTCTAGGACCTTCTGCTCATGTATCGGTGAATGAGGTGGAGGCTCGGTGATGGGGCTCTGAGTCCGGCTCCGCCCTCCTGACACCCGGCGTGTCATACAGGCACCAGACTACTTCACTACCGTGTAATCCTATGTGGTGAGGCGCTGACCACTATATAGTCTAAGAATACTTTTACATGAGACGATCTGTTGGACAGCTCATCCCAGCGATAATCAGTCCTGGGCTTTTACACAGGAATGAGCTTCGCTGGCTGAATGAATGTGGATCGGGCCGGGGATCGTACCCACCCACCCGCTTCCTTTCACAGTAAGTAGGTCGTCGTTCATAAGGGAGCGCATGCCTGTTTTCACGGAACGATCAGTCGTTCAGATTTTTGCATGCAGAAACTGATCAACGAACAAGAAGCGAATGAATTCTCGTTCGTCGTCCAGTCGGGCCATTTATATGGTTGAACAATTGCCTCTTCACAGTGAATGGAGGTGGCAGCGGGAAGAGATCTCTGGCACGCTCCACTCCATTCAGTGAACGACTATTGCTTCTGTGTGAAGGTACAAGAGCAGTAAGTTTCCCTAATAACGGCAGGGATCTGTCACTGGGAACGGTTTACATCCTGCTCGGATCATGGTTTTGCCCCATGTTTAGGGTGTACTTTGTGAATGCTCACAAGATACTCTCCACCACACACTAAATGTGCCCATAGGGCTGCATTAGTCAGAGACAGACCAAAGAGTGTCCTTATGGCCTTGGTCTGGCTGGTGTATGTCAGTATGCCACAAAAGAGGATGGAACACCATAGGAGGCTAATCTATTCTGTTTGATTCCCTTATGTTCTGTAATAAACAATCATCCGTTAGGTGGAGGCAATAATAGTATATAGATGATAGATGTCACTGTATAGCACCTGCCGATGGCCTCCATTATAGAGATAGCGCAAGGAGTGGCACTTGTATCGCCCTCCATAGCTGCTTTCATCATCTTCCCTCTCGCACTTCTTTCCTCATCTCTCCTCCATCGGCTCCATTCAGACATAATCTCCCCCTGACGTTCTTCTCATTTCTCCTTAGCAGCTCTTTCATATCTTCAACCCCCCTCCACCTTCCCTGGCGGCTCTTTACCTTATTTTCCCTTCTGCGGCTTCCTTCCTTATCTTTCACAGCAGCTTCTTTCCTCGTCTCCCCGATGGCTCATTTTATTATATACTCCCATCGATGGCTCCTTTCTTTGTCTCCCCCTAGCAACTTCTTTCATCTTTCTCTAACGGCTCCTTTCATAACTTTCTTCACCGATGGCTCTTTTTACATATCCTATGGTGGTTTCTTTCATGCCATATCTTCCCCTAGTGGCTCCTTTATCAATCTTCCCTAACTGTTCTTTTCATATCTTTTCCTCCCCAGTGGCTCCTTTCCTCATCTCGGCCCTGGCGGCTCCTGTGGGCCCTACTTGTGCTTCCCTTGGGATCTACATTGGTATAACTAGACATATGTGGACAGTTAAGACACAGGAGGTTCTGTGCATCGCCACATGTTTCAGGCTCTCCTATGATCTGTTTTACCTGCCTGAGGCGGTGGACTTTGGGACCGCTCCTTAAAGGGGTTGTCCCGCGGCAGCAAGTGGGTCTATACACTTCTGTATGGCCATATTAATGCACTTTGTAATATACATCGTGCATTAATTATGAGCCATACAGAAGTTATCAAAAGTTTTTCACTTACCTGCTCCGTTGCTAGCGTCCTCGTTTCCATGGAGCCGACTAATTTTCGCCGTCTAGTGGCCAAATTAGACGCGCTTGCGCAGTCCGGGTCTTCTGCTCTTCTCAATGGGGCTCCGTGTAGCTCCGCCCCGTCACGTGCTGATTCCAGCCAATCAGGAGGCTGGAATCGGCAATGGACCGCACAGAAGCCCTGCGGTCCACCGAGGGAGAAGATGTCGGCAGCCATCTTCACCGGGTAAGTAAGAAGTCACCGGAGCGCGGGGATTCAGGTAAGCGCTGTCCGGTGTTCTTTTTTAACCCCTGCATCGGGGTTGTCTCGCGCCGAACGGGGGGGGGTTAAAAAAAAACAAAAAACGTTTCGGCGCGGGACAACCCCTTTAAGACAAGCATGCATTGCAGTCGGCCAGGATGGCTGTGAATACCGCTTTGGCTGTCAGGGATTGCTACAGTGAAGATGATGATACTCCAGTATACCAGACTGAGAGGTTAGTATCACGCTGGCAAATGTCTCTCTCCTGCCCAACTACACTACAGTAAAATCTTGGGGCATCGATGTTAAAAGCTGGTTCCTGCCCCCTGGTGTGATATAGAGGTGCAGAGGCCCCTCACCACAAGGAGAAGATTCCAAAAAGTCATTCAGATGGTAGCGAGGTAACATCTAATGCTGCTCACTTTGCAATATCCTGATCTAGAGGTGGTGGCTGGAAGTACTGCTGCCTAAAATCCAATAATGCTTGGGACAAATTTCGCAACCTGTACTTGGCACCCTTTATCCTCCAATCGATGGAACCAGGAAAATGACTGCTGCTCACTTGTTACTACACCTGTTCTATTCTCTTCTGAGCTTTCTAGAACTTTGCAACTACTTTTATAACTTTGGGTTTGCCTAACCACACAGAGCTGATTGACTGAGAGTAAGTTAAGAGATATTCTGAGTCACTGGGGCTGCTCTGTCTCCCTCTAAACCAAAATCTATGATCTTCCAACCACCAGCCTCACCTACAGGCACTAAGCAATGTTAAAATACAACCATTATAATATAAGGCATAAATAAATGCACATTCTCAAAACACAGATCCTCCTTTCACAAAACTACATTAATATTATGTTGGGACCGTGCTGGATCACTACAATACCAGTCTGGTAGGTGAGGGCTGCATGGGCAACATAACCCACTATGTGCCTATGCAGTGCAACACATTGCAGCCTTCTGTTGGAGGTATATGTCAAGAGTCTCGTGGACCTATATCCTGATAGAGGACTCCAAATGTGATCTGAACTTTACAGTACATATTGTTTCATATAAACCCCTGATATTTCCTATTCTAGAGTTTTCTGTTCCAGTGACAGCTACTGATGATGGATCAACTCACGTTACCCTTCACTGAGATAAGACCACACATCTCTCTGTGTTAAGCCATGATGGTTTTCTGTATTGTAGTCTGACACCATCTGAAGACAACAGGTCTACAAAGGAGCTCCACACTCACCACATTTCCTGCAGTCTGACCATTAAATTGGCTTCTCTCCCGTGTGAATTCTCTGATGGGAGAAAAGATATGATTTTGGGGTAAAACACTTCTCACATTCAGGGCATTAAAAAGGCTTCAGCACCATGTGACTTAACTGATGTGTCTAGAGATTGTTTACATGTAAGGGTGACTACCCACTAGCATTTTGTTTCACTGCGAAATTCGCAGCGTTTTTTTTCTGCAGGGGTCTATGGCACTTGTAATGTTAAAATCGCGATCGCGATTTTAGCTTTACAAGTCCCATAGCCCACTGACCCCTGCAGAAAAAAAAAAACGCTGCGAATTTTGCAGTAAAAAAACGCTAGTGGGTAGTCACCCTAAAAGAATTCCACATATTCTAGGCATAAAAAAGATCTTCTCTCCTGTGTGAATTCTCTGATTTATCTCAAGCCCTTGTTTAAAATTGAAACATTTCCCACATTCCGGGCATGAACATGGCTTCTTCCCTGTGTGAATTCTCTGATGTATAAGAAGAATTGATTTCTGGGTAAAACCTTTCTCACATTCTGAGCAAGAAAATGGCTTCTACCCTGTGTGAATTTTCTAACGTTGCGTACGGCCATTGTCACACATGCGTATTTGCGCACACAAACTTTGCATGCGCAATACGCAGTGAATAGGACCCATTCATTGCAATGGGTTTGTTCACATGTGTGTATTTTTCATACGCATTTCAAGTGTGCAAAAAAATACGCTGTACACCATTTTCCTGCATATTTGAACTAATTACACTAATTTCCCATTGCAATCAAGGGGATGTTATTTGCATGCTTATTTGTACTCACAGATGTGCACAGTTTCCGAGCGCAAAAATAGAACAAAGCACGCACTGATGTGCGCAAAAACACAATGCTCATTATGCAATTACACAGTGCAAAGATGACACCGACCTAAAATTTGATTTATAGGTAAAATATTCCCCACAGTCCAAGCATGGAAATCACTTATCTCCTGTGTGAATTCTCTGATTGCCATATGCTCAAGTTACAGTGCAACATATTTGCGCTAGGAAAGAACGCAGTTGATTTGCGTGTGTACCTTACTTCTTGCACACACAGGGTCTGTTCATATGTGCACGCCACAACCCCCCCCCCCCCCCCCCGATTTCAGAGGCTACTTAGCCTAATGAGGTCCAGATGTGTTATTTTCTTCATGGAATTGCGCTGCATATTGCCCATTTACGCACTTCCCATAGAATTCTATGATAATCTTTGGTGTACAAAAATAGAGCACATCCTTTGTGCCCAAAAAAAGGAAATGAGAACAAACCCAATGAAATCCATGGATCCTGTTTTCTGCATATTGTGTGTGCAAATACTGTGAAGCCGCCCTAAAAACTTTCCCACATTCAGAACATGTAATAATTCTAGCCCGTTTATGTCCAAAGCTTTTTCTGCCTATAGTATATTGCTTATCTTCTGCTTCATGCGGCGAGACAACAGGCGGTGCCCCCCGGAGCCGCTCGCCCCGGCTTCACCTGAAGAAACAAACTTTTGCCCCAAATTGATCAGTATAGTTTATAGGTGAAGAAGCCATCCAATGAGTGAGACCGAATCCCATCACCAGATCACAGCGGGTTCTCTGCTTCCTCCTTATTAAGGTAGGACTTGCTTTTACGTTTATTTTTGGCCATATGTAAAAACCCAGTACGATCTTGTGGTTAATTAATGGCATTCATCAACCCCAAACCAAGCACTAATATAGGAAAGCCAAGACAATTCGAATTTCATTGAACTCCCCGAGGAGCCGCTGTCTCTTGTGTTTCAGGGATTCACAGATTGAAGTAGA
Source organism: Eleutherodactylus coqui (assembly GCF_035609145.1). Classification (NCBI taxonomy): domain Eukaryota; kingdom Metazoa; phylum Chordata; class Amphibia; order Anura; family Eleutherodactylidae; genus Eleutherodactylus; species Eleutherodactylus coqui. The sequence goes on along the minus strand of NC_089837.1, from coordinate 522,389,180 downwards.
TGTCTGTGTTCTTAGTAGGAGGCTGTGCATAAAAAAGCATAAAACAGTCATTAAAGGGGTATTCTGGCTGTAGGTCGGTTTTTTCAAGTTTTCACCCATGCACTGGATGGGGGAAAACTGATAGATTGGTGGGGGTCCGTCTGCTGGGACCCCCATCGATCCCAAGAATGGGAGATCTGTGTCCTACTTTTATTTTACAGTTGTAGATGCAGACTCCCATTTCCATAGAGTAGTTGGAACGGAGCTGCTGGTCATCGCATGCGCAACAGCAGCTCCATTGCATGCAATGGCACAGACACATAGTGGAGTGCTGCCCTTGGCTATCTCTGTCTGCCCCATGGAAATGAATGGGGCGATGCATGCGTGACCAGCGGCTCCCCAACCCTCCAATAAAGGGAGCCTGCATATTGAAGTATAACATAGGGGGGACACGGATGCCCCATTCTTGGGATCTGTAGGCATCCTAGCGGTTGGACCCCCACCGATCAGTCAGTTTTCACCCAACTACTAGTGGGTGAAAACTGAAAAAATGACTTCAAAGATAATTACTCATAAAAATGGATCAATAAAATAGCGCAATTGTTTTTAGGTTCAATCAAGAATATTTTACTTCATTTGTAGAAAATGAAATAAGATGTGTTTACTTGGTCGGTGTAAACTGGGGTGGTAGGCAGGGATGTGCAGGGGAGAGAACAGGAGAAAACATTCAGGAGACGAAAAGATATGCTCTAACCCTGAGCGGTGAAGTCAGCTCTGGCCGTTATAACAGCCGTTGTTTCATTTTCTTGCAACCAGAATGTTGTTTATTTTTTACGGTTTGCGATATAAATGACCTGTCAGTGTGTTTTACTAGTCGATATCACTGCAGGGATGCCAACATTATTTACTTTAAGTTTAACTGCTACAGTACAAAAAATACTTATAGACGCTTTTCAGGACATGTTGTAAAATGAAAAAAGGAAAACATAATCTCTTCTTTTAATGGCCCCCAATCCTTCGCAGCAGCCCCGGTCCACACCAATTCGAACCTGGAAGCAGCTACAGAAGTCACGTTACATTCATTGTACAAGTGAGTGGTCAGCAAATTACTGGCTTCAGTGGCCAGATGCCATTCATAACTAAATCATCCCTGAAGAAAAAGAAACCGGTCATATGGACAGTATACAACGGCTTTACCTGGGATTGAAGTGACAGGGACTGGGGCTCCTGGGTGCAAATAGAGAGATATTTATGGAAGTGCGTATGGCTTATTTTTTTTACTTCACAACATTCCTTGCCCAAACGACTATAATACTGCCCTGTATGTACAAGAATATAACTACTATAATACTGCCTCGTATGTACAAGAATATAACTAGTATAATACTGCCCCCTATGTACAAGAATATAACTACTATAATACTGCCCCCTATGTACAAGGATATAACTACTATAATACAGCTCCTATGTACAAGACTATAACTACTATAATACTGCCCCTATGTACAAGAATATAACTGCTATAATACTGCCCCCTATATACAAGAATATAACTACTATAATACTGCTCCTATGTACAAGAATATACTATAATACTGCCTACTATGTACAAGAATATAACTACTATAATACTGCCCCCTATGTACAAGAATATAACTACTATAATACTGCCCCCTATGTACAAGAATATAACTACTATAATACGGCCTCCTATGTACAAGAATATAACTACTATAATACTGCCCCCTATGTATAAGAATATAACTACTATAATACTGCCCCCTATGTACAAGAATATAACTACTATAATACTGCCCCCTATGTACAAGAATATAACTACTATAATACTGCCCCCTATGTACAAGAATATAACTACTATAATACTGCCCCCTATGTACAAGAATATAACTACTATAATACTGCCCCCTATGTACAAGAATATAACTACTATAATACTGCCTCCTATGTACAAGAATATAGCTACTATAATACTGCCCCCTATGTACAAGAATATAACTACTATAATACTGCCCCCTATGTACAAGAATATAACTACTATAATACTGCCTCCTATGTACAAGAATATAACTACTATAATACTGCTCCCTATGTACAAGAATATAACTACTATAATACTGCCCCCTATGTACAAGAATATAACTACTATAATACTGCCCCCTATGTACAAGAATATAACTACTATAATACTGCCCCCTATGTACAAGAATATAACTACTATAATACTGCACCCTATGTACAAGAATATAACTACTATAATACTGCCTCCTATGTACAAGAATATAACTACTATAATACTGCCCCCTATGTACAAGAATATAACTACTATAATACTGCCCCTATGTACAAGAATATAACTACTATAATACTGCCCCTATGTACAAGAATATAACTACTATAATACTGCTCCCTATGTACAAGAATATAACTACTATAATTCTGCTCCTATGTACAAGAATATAACTACTATAATACTGCCCCCTATGTACAAGAATATAACTCCTATAATACTGCCCCTATGTACAAGAATATAACTACTATAATACTGCCCCCTATGTACAAGAATATAACTACTATAATACTGCCTCCTATGTACAAGAATATAACTACTGTAATACTGCCCCCTATGTACAAGAATATAACTACTGTAATACTGCCCCCTATGTACAAGAATATAACTACTGTAATACTGCCCCCTATGTACAAGAATATAACTACTATAATACTGCCTCCTATGTACAAGAATATAACTACTATAATACTGCCCCCTGTGTACAAGAATATAACTACTATAATACTGCCCCCTATGTACAAGAATATAACTACTATAATACTGCCTCCTATGTACAAGAATATAACTACTATAATACTGACCCCTATGTACAAGAATATAACTATTATAATACTGCCCCCTATGTACAAGAATATAACTACTATAATACTGCTCCTATGTACAAGAATATAACTACTATAATACTGCCCCCTATGTACAAGAATATAACTACTATAATACTGCCCCCTATGTACAAGGATATAACTACTATAATACAGCTCCTATGTACAAGACTATAACTACTATAATACTGCCCCTATGTACAAGAATATAACTGCTATAATACTGCCCCCTATATACAAGAATATAACTACTATAATACTGCTCCTATGTACAAGAATATACTATAATACTGCCTACTATGTACAAGAATATAACTACTATAATACTGCCCCCTATGTACAAGAATATAACTACTATAATACTGCCCCCTATGTACAAGAATATAACTACTATAATACGGCCTCCTATGTACAAGAATATAACTACTATAATACTGCCTCCTCTGTACAAGAATATAACTACTATAATACTGCCCCTATGTACAAGAATATAACTACTATAATACTGCCTCGTATGTACAAGAATATAACTACTATAATACTGCCCCCTATGTATAAGAATATAACTACTATAATACTGCCCCCTATGTACAAGAATATAACTACTATAATACTGCCCCCTATGTACAAGAATATAACTACTATAATACTGCCCCCTATGTACAAGAATATAACTACTATAATACTGCCCCCTATGTACAAGAATATAACTACTATAATACTGCCCCCTATGTACAAGAATATAACTACTATAATACTGCCTCCTATGTACAAGAATATAACTACTATAATACTGCCCCCTATGTACAAGAATATAACTACTATAATACTGCCCCCTATGTACAAGAATATAACTACTGTAATACTGCCCCCTATGTACAAGAATATAACTACTGTAATACTGCCCCCTATGTACAAGAATATAACTACTATAATACTGCCTCCTATGTACAAGAATATAACTACTATAATACTGCCCCCTATGTACAAGAATATAACTACTATAATACTACCTCCTATGTACAAGAATATAACTACTATAATACTGCCTCCTATGTACAAGAATATAACTACTATAATACTGACCCCTATGTACAAGAATATAACTATTATAATACTGCCCCCTATGTACAAGAATATAACTACTATAATACTGCTCCTATGTACAAGAATATAACTACTATAATACTGCCCCCTATGTACAAGAATGTAACTACTATAATACTGCCCCCTATGTATAAGAATATAACTACTATAATACTGCCCCCTATGTACAAGAATATAACTACTATAATACTGCCCCCTATGTACAAGAGTATAACTACTATAATACTGCCCCCTATGTACAAGAATATAACTACTATAATACTGCCTCCTATGTACAAGAATATAACTACTATAATACTGACCCCTATGTACAAGAATATAACTACTATAATACTGCCCCCTATGTACAAGAATATAACTACTATAATACTGCTCCTATGTACAAGAATGTAACTACTATAATACTGCCCCCTATGTATAAGAATATAACTACTATAATACTGCCCCCTATGTACAAGAATATAACTACTATAATACTGCCCCCTATGTACAAGAGTATAACTACTATAATACTGCCCCCTATGTACAAGAATATAACTACTATAATACTGCCTCCTATGTACAAGAATATAACTACTATAATACTGCCTCCTATGTACAAGAATATAACTACTATAATACTGCTCCCCTATGTACAAGAATATAGCTACTATAATACTGCCCCCTATGTACAAGAATATAACTACTATAATACTGCCCCCTATGTACAAGAATATAACTACTATAATAATGCCTACTATGTACAAGAATATAGCTACTATAATACTGCCCCCTATGTACAAGAATATAACTACTATAATAATGCCTACTATGTACAAGAATATAGCTACTATAATACTGCCCCCTATGTACAAGAATATAACTACTATAATACTGCCCCCTATGTACAAGAATATAACTACTATAATACCGCCCCTATAGAACATGGTTGTATTGTGATGTGTGAATGTTCTATATAATCAGGTTACTTTGCAGTGTTCCTACAACACTATAAGATCTTCGTTCTATTATCAGATGTTGCACATATATAGCGGTTCGTGGTCATGCACATGATTTCCTCTGCAGTACTTGGTAACAAGTCTTCAGGGCAGCAGTCAGCTCATAATACGCGGTGATCCGGGCGTAGTCCTGTGACCCGAGCAGCAGATGTTCCGTCCGGTGAGATCATCGCTCTTGGATTTGGCCAGATCTGGTTCCCATTTTCAGCCTCGTGGTTTTGTGTTTTCTTCATTTTCTGATCCTTGTTGATGGGAGTGACTATAAACACATCATATAACCAGGACCAGATCTGCACCCAAACCCTCCGGGGACCTATGATCCCGCTACTACGTGACTAATAAAGTAATCACTCCCATCATGTCTTCTACACTGAACTCTACTTGCCCTTTTATATGTATTGTAGCTGTTTATATCACTGTGACCTTTTTGTCCACCTACAGTAGGGGGCAGAGCAGAGTAAATGGTTGGATAAATGGGCGGACGTGAAGACTGGCATCTGAAGGACTTGCCCGTACAATGAATGATGTTTAACATTAAAGGCATTATTGCTTACGTGCTAGGAAATTATAGAGTAATTAGTCCCAGTTATTGACCACACCCCCTTGTCAGAATGCCCCCTCCATAGTGACCCCTTATAACAGTTCAAAAATGCTTCCATAAATATCCCAGTGTTACCCAGTAATACTAGCTTCATACCAGTTCCAGAGCTCCCTGAAACAAACTCTGGAGCCTCCATGCACACTTGTATCGCACCATATATCTAAGCTAGAGGCGGTACAGCAGGCTACTAGAGCCTCCATGCCTGCCCGTATCACATCTTGTATCCAAGCTAGAGGCAGTACAACAGGGTACTAGAGCCTCCATGCCCGCTCATATCACATCTTGTATCCAAGCTAGAGTCAGTACAACAGGGTACTAGAGCCTCCATGCCTGCCTGTATCACATCTTGTATCCAAGCTAGAGGTGGTACAACAGGGTACTAGAGCCTCCATGCCCGCCTGTATCACATCTTGTATCCAAGCTAGAGGTGGTACAACAGGGTACTAGAGCCTCCATACCTGGCTGTATCACATCTTGTATCCAAGCTAGAGGCGGTACAGCAGGCTACTAGAGCCTCCATGCCCACCCGTATCCCAACTTGTATCCAAGCTAGAGGCAGTACAACAGGGTACTAGAGCCTCCATGCCCACCTGTATCACATCTTGTATCCAAGCTAGAGTCAGTACAACAGGGTACTAGAGCCTCCATGCCCCCTGTATCACATCTTGTATCCAAGCTAGAGGCAGTACAACAGGGTACTAGAGCCTCCATGCCCGCCCGTATCACATCTTGTATCTAAGCTAGAGGTGGTACAACAGGGTACTAGAGCCTCCATGCCCGCCCGTATCACATCTTGTATCTAAGCTAGAGGCGGTACAACAGGGTAATAGAGCCTCCATGCCCCCCGTATCACATCTTGTATCCAAGCTAGAGGCGGTACAACAGGGTACTAGAGCCTCCATGCCCGCCCGTATCACATCTTGTATCTAAGCTAGAGGCGGTACAACAGGGTAATAGAGCCTCCATGCCCCCCGTATCACATCTTGTATCCAAGCTAGAGGCGGTACAACAGGGTACTAGAGCCTCCATGCCCATCCGTATCACATCTTGTATCCAAGCTAGAGGTGGTACAACAGGGTACTAGAGCCTCCATACCTGCCTGTATCACATCTTGTATCCAAGCTAGAGGCGGTACAGCAGGCTACTAGAGCCTCCATGCCCACCCGTATCCCAACTTGCATCCAAGCTAGAGGCAGTACAACAGGGTACTAGAGCCTCCATGCCCGCCCGTATCACATCTTGTATCCAAGCTAGAGTCAGTACAACAGGGTACTAGAGCCTCCATGCCCCCCGTATCACATCTTGTATCCAAGCTAGAGTCAGTACAACAGGGTACTAGAGCCTCCATGTCCGCCCGTATCACATCTTGTATCCAAGCTAGAGTCAGTACAACAGGGTACTAGAGCCTCCATGCCCGCCCGTATCACATCTTGTATCTAAGCTAGAGGTGGTACAACAGGGTACTAGAGCCTCCATGCCCGCCCGTATCACATCTTGTATCTAAGCTAGAGGCGGTACAACAGGGTAATAGAGCCTCCATGCCCCCCGTATCACATCTTGTATCCAAGCTAGAGGCGGTACAACAGGGTACTAGAGCCTCCATGCCCGCCCGTATCACATCTTGTATCTAAGCTAGAGGCGGTACAACAGGGTAATAGAGCCTCCATGCCCCCCGTATCACATCTTGTATCAAAGCTAGAGGCGGTACAACAGGGTACTAGAGCCTCCATGCCCATCCGTATCACATCTTGTATCCAAGCTAGAGGTGGTACAACAGGGTACTAGAGCCTCCATACCTGCCTGTATCACATCTTGTATCCAAGCTAGAGGCGGTACAGCAGGCTACTAGAGCCTCCATGCCCACCCGTATCCCAACTTGCATCCAAGCTAGAGGCAGTACAACAGGGTACTAGAGCCTCCATGCCCGCCCGTATCACATCTTGTATCCAAGCTAGAGTCAGTACAACAGGGTACTAGAGCCTCCATGCCCCCCGTATCACATCTTGTATCCAAGCTAGAGTCAGTACAACAGGGTACTAGAGCCTCCATGTCCGCCCGTATCACATCTTGTATCCAAGCTAGAGTCAGTACAACAGGGTACTAGAGCCTCCATGACTGCCCGTGTCACATCTTGTATCCAAGCTAGAGTCAGTACAACAGGGTACTAGAGCCTCCATGCCCGCCCGTATCACATCTTGTATCTAAGCTAGAGGTGGTACAACAGGGTACTAGAGCCTCCATGCCTGCCCGTATCACATCTTGTATCTAAGCTAGAGGTGGTACAACAGGGTACTAGAGCCTCCATGCCCGCCCGTATCACATCTTGTATCTAAGCTAGAGGCAGTACAACAGGGTAATAGAGCCTCCATGCCCCCCGTATCACATCTTGTATCCAAGCTAGAGTTGGTACAACAGGGTACTAGAGCCTCCATGCCCGCCCGTATCACATCTTGTATCTAAGCTAGAGGCGGTACAACAGGGTAATAGAGCCTCCATGCCCCCCGTATCACATCTTGTATCCAAGCTAGAGGCGGTACAACAGGGTACTAGAGCCTCCATGCCCATCCGTATCACATCTTGTATCCAAGCTAGAGGTGGTACAACAGGGTACTAGAGCCTCCATACCTGCCTGTATCACATCTTGTATCCAAGCTAGAGGCGGTACAGCAGGGTACTAGAGCCTCCATGCCCATCCGTATCACATCTTGTATCCAAGTTAGAGGTGGTACAACAGGCTACTAGAGCCTCCATGCCCACCCGTATCCCAACTTGCATCCAAGCTAGAGGCAGTACAACAGGGTACTAGAGCCTCCATGCCCGCCCGTATCACATCTTGTATCCAAGCTAGAGTCAGTACAACAGGGTACTAGAGCCTCCATGTCCGCCCGTATCACATCTTGTATCCAAGCTAGAGTCAGTACAACAGGGTACTAGAGCCTCCATGACTGCCCGTATCACATCTTGTATCCAAGCTAGAGGCAGTACAACAGGGTACTAGAGCCTCCATGCCCGCCCGTGTCACATCTTGTATCCAAGCTAGAGTCAGTACAACAGGGTACTAGAGCCTCCATGCCCGCCCGTATCACATCTTGTATCTAAGCTAGAGGTGGTACAACAGGGTACTAGAGCCTCCATGCCTGCCCGTATCACATCTTGTATCTAAGCTAGAGGTGGTACAACAGGGTACTAGAGCCTCCATGCCCGCCCGTATCGCATCTTGTATCTAAGCTAGAGGCAGTACAACAGGGTAATAGAGCCTCCATGCCCCCCGTATCACATCTTGTATCCAAGCTAGAGTTGGTACAACAGGGTACTAGAGCCTCCATGCCCGCCCGTATCACATCTTGTATCTAAGCTAGAGGCGGTACAACAGGGTAATAGAGCCTCCATGCCCCCCGTATCACATCTTGTATCCAAGCTAGAGGCGGTACAACAGGGTACTAGAGCCTCCATGCCCATCCGTATCACATCTTGTATCCAAGCTAGAGGTGGTACAACAGGGTACTAGAGCCTCCATACCTGCCTGTATCACATCTTGTATCCAAGCTAGAGGCGGTACAGCAGGGTACTAGAGCCTCCATGCCCATCCGTATCACATCTTGTATCCAAGCTAGAGGTGGTACAACAGGCTACTAGAGCCTCCATGCCCGCCCGTATCACATCTTGTATCCAAGCTAGAGTCAGTACAACAGGGTACTAGAGCCTCCATGTCCGCCCGTATCACATCTTGTATCCAAGCTAGAGTCAGTACAACAGGGTACTAGAGCCTCCATGACTGCCCGTATCACATCTTGTATCCAAGCTAGAGTCAGTACAACAGGGTACTAGAGCCTCCATGCCTGCCCGTATCACATCTTGTATCTAAGCTAGAGGTGGTACAACAGGGTACTAGAGCCTCCATGCCCGCCCGTATCGCATCTTGTATCTAAGCTAGAGGCAGTACAACAGGGTAATAGAGCCTCCATGCCCCCCGTATCACATCTTGTATCCAAGCTAGAGGTGGTACAACAGGGTACTAGAGCCTCCATGCCCGCCCGTATCACATCTTGTATCTAAGCTAGAGGCGGTACAACAGGGTAATAGAGCCTCCATGCCCCCCGTATCACATCTTGTATCCAAGCTAGAGGCGGTACAACAGGGTACTAGAGCCTACATGCCTGCCTGTATCACATCTTGTATCCAAGCTAGAGGCGGTACAACAGGGTACTAGAGCCTCCATGCCTGCCCGTATCACATCTTGTATCCAAGCTAGTGGCGGTACAACAGGGTACTAGAGCCTCCATGCCTGCCCGTATCACATCTTGTATCTAAGCTAGAGGCGGTACAACAGGGTAATAGAGCCTCCATGCCCCCCGTATCACATCTTGTATCCAAGCTAGAGGCGGTACAACAGGGTACTAGAGCCTACATGCCTGCCCGTATCACATCTTGTATCCAAGCTAGAGGCGGTACAACAGGGTACTAGAGCCTCCATGCCTGCCCGTATCACATCTTGTATCCAAGCTAGTGGCGGTACAACAGGGTACTAGAGCCTCCATGCCTGCCCGTATCACATCTTGTATCTAAGCTAGAGGCGGTACAACAGGGTAATAGAGCCTCCATGCCCCCCGTATCACATCTTGTATCCAAGCTAGAGGCGGTACAACAGGGTACTAGAGCCTACATGCCTGCCCGTATCACATCTTGTATCCAAGCTAGAGGCGGTACAACAGGGTACTAGAGCCTCCATGCCTGCCCGTATCACATCTTGTATCCAAGCTAGTGGCGGTACAACAGGGTACTAGAGCCTCCATGCCTGCCCGTATCACATCTTGTATCTAAGCTAGAGGCGGTACAACAGGGTAATAGAGCCTCCATGCCCCCCGTATCACATCTTGTATCCAAGCTAGAGGCGGTACAACAGGGTACTAGAGCCTACATGCCTGCCCGTATCACATCTTGTATCCAAGCTAGAGGCGGTACAACAGGGTACTAGAGCCTCCATGCCTGCCCGTATCACATCTTGTATCCAAGCTAGTGGCGGTACAACAGGGTACTAGAGCCTCCATGCCTGCCCGTATCACATCTTGTATCTAAGCTAGAGGCGGTACAACAGGGTAATAGAGCCTCCATGCCCCCCGTATCACATCTTGTATCCAAGCTAGAGGCGGTACAACAGGGTACTAGAGCCTACATGCCTGCCCGTATCACATCTTGTATCCAAGCTAGAGGCGGTACAACAGGGTACTAGAGCCTCCATGCCTGCCCGTATCACATCTTGTATCCAAGCTAGTGGCGGTACAACAGGGTACTAGAGCCTCCCTACAAGGGGTCGGTTCTCCACAATAAATGATGCTTTTGCTCTGATATTGTAATCACTCACTTATATCATCCTTACAATCACAGAGAACGTTTCCTCCATCCTACACTTCTAGGTCTAAGGTGGGGATCGCTGCTACTTCTGCCTCTTCACAAGCATCCACCTGCGGCGGGGCTCATTATCAGATACATGGGGATGCACTAACGGTTTATAACCTCCTTCTTCAGTATTTCGACCACCTGAAAGATGTCTGTGTCTTTGTAACTAAACCATAATCATTATATTAATGTGCTGTGTGTCAGCTCCTCACCATTTCAACACCTCTGCTTGCTGTCTGCAGATGGGAACAATGAATGTGACGTTTTTGCTTGCATCGAAAAGCTGACAATCCGCACAGACTCAGGCAGGATTCACACAGCCTTATTCGCGCAGCGCATTGATTTCAATGGGTTCCTTCACAACACGATATTTTGTGCGTGTTTTTCGGTCACGCCATAAAATACGCAACATGCTCTATTTTCTTCTCATGCGCGGTGTATGAGCCCACCGAAATCCATCGGCTTGCACAAACGCGCCACAAATACTTAGTAGTCATGCAAAAATACGTCCAAGCGAAATTCGCGGGTGTCAACACATTTCGACAGCAAATACCCGCTTACACCTGTGTGACTGTGGAATTACATGGACAGCACGCGGCCCGAGAATCCAGCTGTATAACACTGGCCTGAGGTAGAGTGCTGCTGGTACCACTAGAGGGCAGCACAGCTATACAACAACCAGCGTATCCGCATGCTGAAGGTATATGAGCTGCAGGCGGCTCCAGAGCTGCAGGATCCTGGGGGGATATGATGTCTCTGCGGGGGTCTCCTTTGAGGATAAGAGTCAATGACTCCTATGTCCACCTCTCCCATTGTTGTCTGCGGGTGCGCAGAGATCCAGCGCCATTTTTAGTAGATTGGATAGCGGATTATTGGATCTTTACGGTTTGTTGGGTTCTCCTGTGAAGGGATTCCTTCTTTCGCGCCCGCTCACACAATGCAGGAACGCTGCTGGGAATAAAGCGAATCCCGTTCACACGTAGAGATAAAGCCGCTGCAGACGCTCTGCTGTGACCGTACGGTAACGCTAACCTGCGGGTTGGCTGCGTTTCCGCAATGTGTGAACGCACCCTTACAGGTATCTAAGTCCTCCCATGCTGGAGAGATTAACCAGTAAACTACAAGCCATTTTTCGTGTTTTCAATATTTTTGTCCCCGTTCTTAAAGAGTTATAACTTTATTTCACATTTCTCTGTCCACTTAACAACATGAGGCTCGTTTATTGGTGCGGCAAGTTCTATATTTTAATGTACCTTAGAATGTATTAAAAAACTGTTAAATACTTTTAAGTGGGAAAAAAAACGTACTTGCGCCATTGTTTTTTGAGCTTTGTCTTTACATTGCTCGCGGTGTGGTAGAAATAACGCCTACTTTATTCTGTGCTGCGTCAGAGTGATTACAACAAATTATATAGTTGTTCCTCCCCGATGGTGGAGGTGATTGCTGCTAATGGGGGAACTACAGGTCATTAAATTCACAGGTTCACTTACTTTATCTCCCTGCCCTTTGGATGTTACGCAATAAAAGACATGAACGGTACAACAGTCTGGTCCCTGCAGACGGCCGGGTCGGATCCCGCTGCGAGAATTCTCGCGGCGGGATCCGACCCAAGCCCCTGCAGGGACCATCGCGGCACTCACCTCTCCCGCGGCTCTGGCTCTTTGATGTGCCGGGGAGTGACATTTCTGTGCGGGGCTCGCAGTAATAGAGCATGCCGCGATTTGTTTTCCTCGTGTGATTTCGCACGGACAAATCGCGGCCGTCTGCCTAGGATTGCGCAATCCTATGGCAGCTTCCACGGGCGGAAATTCTGCGGGATATTTCCTCCCGGGTGCAGGGGGCCGCATTGTGTTACTAGTTACATTGTTTGTTTATAATTGTGACTTACTTCTGATTGATACAATCTATTAGAAACATTGTATTAATATCAGTGCAGATATGCAGGGAATTTCAAGGGGTTCACTTACTTTTTTGCAACGTAACTATATTGCCTGTGTACTGTGACATTACTGGAGCATATATACTTGTCCAGCGTTTATATGCCACTTAAAGGCCCATTTACACGTAAGGATTATCACTCTCAATTCATTCAAACTACTGAAAATGAGCGACAATCGTTACATGTAAACGCGGGCATCGGGCAATTTTTGTTTGAGCAATTATTTTAAGGGGAACTTAAAATCCATCCTTCAGGAAGAGAACACCTTTATCTCTCAGTAGACCATATGCTGTTATCTCCACTGGAGTCAGCAGATAACATTGTAATCTGCTGACAGCCTCCAGCAGAACAATGCAGCTGTGTGCACAGCTGGGTGTGTGATTAATCACAAGCTGGGATCTGCAAACAGCTCCTGGAGGTCCTTTTCCATGCAAATGAAGATGATAAAGTGTTAATGGAAATTAGTGTCCATTTATACTTTATGCAAGTAGATTGCAAAATCTTTCAATCTTTCAGTCATTTGACATATTATCTTTGCACGTAAATGTGCCTTAAGTAAAGTTTGCCCCAGTCTAAGTGCCACAGATGTGGGATTGACAAGGCAACTGTTAGGTGGATTCACAACTGGCTGAGTGATCAAAGAGTGGTCATAAATGGCTGCACATCCAAGTGGAAGAATGTATCAAGTGGGGACCACAAGGCTCTGTCCTAGGCCCAGTGTTGGTCAACAGCCTTATAAATGATCTGGAGGAGGGAATTGATGGGAAACTGATCAAATTTGCCAACGACACAAAGCTAGGAGGGATAGCTAACACTAGGGAAGAGAGAGAGAGGATTCAAAAAGATCTCGAAAAACTTGCACAGTGGGCGGCGACTAACAGAATGGTATTTAACAAGGAGGGATGCAAAGTCCGACATCTGGGCAAGAAAAATGAAGAAAGCACATACAGAATGGGAGGAATTGGGCTAAGCAGCAGTACATGTGACAAAGACTTGGGTATACTAATAGATCATAGACTGAACATGAATCAACAATGTGATGCAGCAGCCAAAAAGGCAAACACAATTCTGGGATGTATTAAGAGAAGCATAGAGTCTAGATCACGTGAGGTCATTATCCCCCTCTACTCTTCCTTAGTCAGACCTCATCTGGAATACTGGGTCCAGTTCTGGGCACCCCACTTTAAAAAAGACATAGACAGACAAGAGCAAGTTCAGAGAAGAGTTACCAAGATGGTGAGCAGTCTGCAAATCATGTCCTATGAGGAATAGTTAAAGGATCTGGGAATGTTTAGCTTGTAGAAGAGAAGGCTGAGAGGAGACTTAATAGTTGTCTACAAATATCTGAAGGACTGTCACAGTGCAGAGGGATCAGCCCTATTCTCATCTGTACAAGGAAAGACTAGAAGCAATGGGATGAAACTGAAAGGGAGGAGACACAGATTAGATATTAGACAGTGAGGGGGATCAATGAGTGGAACAGGTTACCACAGGAGGTGGTGAGTTCTCCTTCAATGGAAGTGTTCAAACAAAGGCTGGACAGACATCTGTCTGGGATGATTTAGTGAATCCTGCACTGAGCAGGGTATTGGACCTGATGACCCTGGAGGACCCGATAACCCGGATGACCCTGTTGGACCTGATGACCCTGGAGGACCTGATAACCCAGATGACCCTGTTGGACCTGATGACCCTGTTGGACCTGATGACCCTGGAGGTCCCTCCCAACTCTACCATTCTAGGATTTATGTCACAATATTTTACCTTTATATTTAACATTTTCTTTGTTTTATGCAATCAATTGATTAGATTTGTCTTTGGACAGAAGGTGTGCTCTTGAGGTCAGTTATACTATACTAACATTTGCGCATGTGCTCATTTGCACTTTCTATCGTTTTTGCGCTTGTTTATGTTATTAAACCTCTGACCGGAAATCTTCCGTGATATTTATTTTCCAAGACTCCTTTTTAGTTTTTCATGTAGTTTCCGCCCGTATGCAGGGGGCCTTAACCTCATTAGACGCAGTATATATTGCAGTGTATGTATACTATGTAGAAGCTATCTGAGTATAGCGATACCTGTGGGGATTTTTTCCCTGTGCTATCTGTCTATTTTCTTCTGTATTCTCTCCCTGGCCCTTATTATGGGGTTTGGCTGAGGTTTATAATGCTACTTTTCCTGATATTGGGTGTCATGTTTTATTATTATTTGCTGTGGTCTTCATGTTCTGTTGGTATTCGCACTTCATCCTTTGGATAGTTATTCATTATTTAAAGTGTTGTCTTTAGTTTTTGTATATCTTTTATAGACACTGATTGGTTTCACACCGGCGTTGGGGATTCTGCTTTCCTGCTCTGTTCAGGGTACGGGGAATCCCCGCGACCAAACTGTTGAGTCTCTGGATGGGACCGAACAGCGCAGGGCAGACCCCATTGACTATAATGGGGTCCGTCCGCTTTCCTTCCAGCTGGACGGCCTTTGTACAGTAGTAAAAGCTCTGCATGCAGCACCTTTTTTTCCGGTATTTTCAGCCACATCTGTGACAGAAGCTCCGTCCGTAAGGGCCAACGCAGATGTGAAGCCGGCCTTATTCGTTTACGGCACACATGCTGCTTTGTACGGGGTCCTGAGTCAGGGTGGTCCACAGCCTCAGACCTCGAGCACAAGATCTGCACATATTAGGTGAATGGGAGTCTACCCATTGCTGCCTTCAGTTGATGCGGGGCCAAGCACACATGCAATCAGTTTTCTCTTGAAGTATATAGAGATTTTAACAGCGAGCGATACCTGTAGAGGCATTGTTCCATCTTCCCATTTGCATATTTCCCAGAGGAGTATGGTTGGCTGTATAGGTCTCTCCCTAAGTAGAAACGATACCTTTCCAAACTCATGTCTATAGGCCTCTCCGTAGCCAAGCCAGATATTTACTGCACACTGATGAGGGGCAATCACCCCGAAACAGCTGTCTGTGGATGGTTTGGCTTACAATTCCCGCTAATTGTTACAAGACTTGTTTAAAGAGTCTAACATTGACTTGCAGTAAATCTGCCTTCCAATAGGTGGCGCTGCAGAGGTATTGTTCCATCTTCCCATTTGCAGCCCATTGAAAACACGGACAAAAAATAAGGATGTGTGAATAAGCCCTAAGGGTTGTTTCATGAAGACCACCCCTGTCCATATAATCCATTGGTGCATATAGTCATCATAGCGGGCGTCACCAGCTCAGGACAGGTAGTTGCTTTATATGAACAGCTCCCCCTCTGGTGGACTTGAGCCATCCTTATATTACATGGGTGGCCAGTAAGAGATGACCCCTGTGTAATTCCCCGTCCTCTCAGTCCCTGCACTCGGTTTAACACAGTATATCATTTTATTCCGGAGTGTCCCTTTAATCCCTCATTGCCTATTAGGCACCCGTCATATAGCCCACAGCCAGGAAACCCTTTTAGCAGCTGATCTACACACCTTACTCTGCCGCCGGTCATACAGATTCTGCAATGAGATTCGGCTGATTTATTAGAGGTTAATTCTTTAGACACTTCACTGATTACTTGAGGACTTTATAGATTTGTAATTCATTATTTTCCTACGGTAAGGTGGGCACAGTGCCCAGAATCTGTGCCCCTGTCTTCTGCCATGTGTAATATTGTAGGAGGAAGGCCTTGAATGTCCTTATTGACAAACTCTATTAAGACACTATGTGAAATCCAATGCGCCGGCCCTTTAAGCAGACTGGAAAGAGACTCTGCTAGTAATATAAATGAGGAAAACTTAAAAGAAGAGGAAAATAACAGAATTTGCAGATTATTATTGAATATTTTTGGCCATTGTTCTGTGTGAACTTCGGCTTCCCACCATCTCAGGGCAACATCTTAGCACAAGGCATCAAAAAGCATTAAGTCGGTGTGAGGTGATTAGCTTGGGATCACCTTTGCTGGGGTCAAAGGACACCACTGTTTTCTAAAACACAAAGTCAGCAGCCAGAAGTCAGTAAACTGATACAAGAGCAGCTTTATTCTGCACAGTTGCAAATAAAATTAAACAAAATATAGCAGGAGCAAAAAAGAAATCCCTTGCCTCACTAATACACAGAGGAACCCTTTCTTATAGCTGGAGAGCTTCTCCCTGCAAGCTTATAAAACAAAAGATTTGAGCAACTGTCCTCACAGATCACATTTTTAGCTCACACAGACCAGCTTACTGTGTTCCTCAGCTAGAGCAGCACACTGATCAGCTGGCTGTGCCTTTTATCTCCACCCACTGGCTTACTTACTTATTAAAGGGGTTGTCCCGCGAAAGCAAGTGGGTCTATACACTTCTGTATGGCCATATTAATGCACTTTGTAATGTACATCGTGCATTAAAGGGGTTGTCCCGAGGCAGCAAGTGGGTCTATGCACTTCTGCATGGCCATAATAATGCACTTTGTAATGTACAATGTGCATTAATTATGAGCCATACAGAAGTTATAAAAAGTTTTATACTTACCTGCTCCGTTGCTGGCGTCCTCGTCTCCATGGTGCCGACTAATTTTCGCCCTCCGATGGTCAAATTAGCCGCGCTTGCGCAGTCCGGGTCTTCTTCTTTTATGAATGGGATCGCTCGTGCAGGATGCCGGCTCCGTGTAGCTCCGCCCCGTCACGTGCCGATTCCAGCCAATCAGGAGGCTGGAATCGGCAATGGACCGCACAGAAGCCCTGCGGTCCATGAAGACAGAGGATCCCGGCGGCCATCTTCAGCAGGTGAGTATGAAGACGCCGGACCGCCGGGATTCAGGTAAGCGCTGTGCGGGTGGTTTTTTTAACCCCTGCATCGGGGTTGTCTCGCGCCGAACGGGGGGGGGGGTTTAAAAAAAACAAAAACCCGTTTCGGCGCGGGACAACCCCTTTAATTATGAGCCATACAGAAGTTATCAGAAGTTATTCACTTACCTGTTCCGTTGCTAGCGTCCTCGTCTCCATGGTGCCGTCTAATTTTCAGCGTCTAATCGCCGGATTAGACGCGCTTGCGCAGTCCTGTCTTCTTTTCTGAATGGGGCCGCTCGTGCCGGAGAGCGGCTCCTTGTAGCTCCGCCCCGTCACGTGCCGATTCCAGCCAATCAGGAGGCTGGAATCGGCAATAGACCGCACAGAAGACCTGCGGTCCACCGAGGGAGAAGATCCCGGTGGCCATCTTCACCAGGTAAGTAAGAAGTCACCGGAGTGCGGGGATTCAGGTAAGCACTATCCCGTTTTCTTTTTTAACCCCTGCATCCGGTTTGTCTCGCACCGAACGGGGGGGCTATTGAAAAAAAAAAACCCGTTTTGGCGCGGGACAACCCCTTTAAGCCAGCAGGTGATACTTTCCCTTTTACTCCATGTAGGATAGGCAGTGAGGGAAAACATATCTTGCCTCTATCATCATGCCTCCAGGCTTGTCACACAGGGTAGGGAGAGAGTGCCTAAAGGGTTCAAGCTAGGGGATGTCTTAAAGAAGGCCATGGTTATAGAATGGAAGGCTCTGGAGAGGCAAACGACTATCACACAGGCTCACTCAAACAGTGATTAGAGAATGAAGACCAACTGGCTGAGAGGGCACATTGCCAAATGGTATGTAGGTTCCCTCAAAATGCAGCACCAGTTAGGGGACCATATGGAACACAAGGTGGATTGTGAAGTCCAGGCCAGGGTTTTTTTGGATAGCATCCATTGATGTATTCAAGGCTCATTTGCCCCAGGGTAGATATGTAGAAGACAGTACCTTGAATAATTAATTCTACTCCATAGAGTATCCAACAATCTAGGAAGGGGAGTCACTACTGGTTTGTCCTAGAGGTCCAGATGTTATAATGTTCACTGCTATCTGCTGCCTCTCTTCTGTACTCCGGAGCTGCTTTCTTGAAGAATGGGTTTACATGCATCAGAATCACCAGAAAACTATCCCCCTTATAAGGATGGAGGTGTCCTGACTTCTGTCATCACAGACATCCTAGTCAGTGGCAGGTTGACCTTTCTTGATCCTTAATGCGAATTTGTTCAGCATCCATGGGCCACAGGTAATTTGGAACATGGTAGCACTATAGATACCCCCCAAGATACAGGTTTGTCTCCGCCATCTTACTTATCATACCAACATGAAGAATTGACATGGTACAGGCAATAGATAGCTACTCAAGAACATCATAGAAGAAGTACCTATGAATCAATGGCTTCTGGGAATTTCCTGGCACATTGCTATTCAAACCAGATGGTAGGTTCAAGGGGATAATCAACCTCATGTAACATACAGTATATAAGGTTTCTGCTATAGATACAGAAGACGATGTGGTGACCCTCGACCTCAAGGCCATCTACTGTACCTCCAAGTCCTCAGGATGTTCTAGAGAATTGCGATCAAGCTAAGGGCTTGGAACCACCAAAGTCTGGTTTATGTTCTTCACTACATAATATCCACAGCCTACAGGATATTTACTAAGCTAGTCATGACTAGCTTAGATGACCTTGAGGGACTAAAAATAGTTTTGTATGTAGACATTTGGTTGATCAAGGCAATTTCCACCTCAGTTGTACTCAGATAAATTGGGTAATCACAATTACTTCTTCTTTACATTGAGTTCTGAAAATTGAGAAATTCAGTCATTCTCTGCCTAGAGTTGCTAGGTCCTGGAATCCTTGGTGGATTCTGAGAAGGTGATGTTCAGTTCGACCCAACAGACAGTGTCGGGGCTTCCTTCTGCCAAGCCATGCAAGTCTTGGGCCTCATATTATCTGCCAATGTGTTGATTGCTTGAACCAAGTACAAGTTCCGAGAATTAGCCCCGCCCCCGCCCCGTCTCTCCCCATTGCAAATAGTGCAGAGGGGCGGAGAGGAGGCAGAGAGGGGGGCGGGAGCTTAGTTCCTGCACTTGGCTCTTCCATCCTCCCCCCCCCCTGCACACGAGGACAACGTATATCGGCTCGGCGTGAAAACCGAGCCGATATACGTTCGTGTGACTTCATCCTAAGATATAGATCTTCGAGAGATAGCACAGGCAGAAGGTAAGGTAGCTTTACACAGGACAACTATCATCCGAATAGTCTTTCAATAGAGCGAACGTAAAGCCCCATTTTACACGCAAAGATGATCGCTCAAAGTTCATCAGAAGCTGACAGTTTTAAGCAATCATTTTGCATTAGCTACTAATGGGCTTATCAGCCCATTAGTAGCTAACTATCTTCATTTGCATGTATTTAGAGAACAGTGGATGGTCTGTTCTCTAAATACATCTGCTTTATTCTGCCACGGGCTACTGGCTGCATACAATGCTATCAGCGCCACTCGAGGAGAACACGGCATGCCGTTCCTGTTATCAGAGACAACATCTGCTTTAATCTGCCATTAAAGCATAAAAAAACATTATTCGTGCCAGAACCCCTTTAACTGAACAGTCCCTGCTGGTCTTCAAAAGAACACTGGCTGCTACAATCTCTGGCTGGTTTTGGACTTAGAAGATACATTTGCTGCTGCGGTCACTCACTGGTTTGGCCTTCCATTGGCATCACCACTGGGTCATTGGACTCCTATGGATAATGCTCTGTCCTCCAATGCTAGGGTGCTGCTGGTGGGACCCAAACCACACCACTATTGTCATATGATACTGTACCATTGACCAGATTTGTGAGAGTCCAGTCCGATAACGCCATCATTGTTGCTTAACTAAATTAATAGGAAGGGACTAGAAATGATAAATTTCACAACCTGGGCCGAGACATATACAAAAGATAGATTTTAGACAAAAATTTTCAGCCCAATCCTGTGTGAACGTTTTTTTTTTCCCAAGACATAAAACATATTTTCCGTGGCTCAAAAATATGTACAATAAAGAAAACATGTGTACTCATTTGCTCCAGCGGCACCCAACTCCGCTGCTCAGGAACTGGAGGAAGCCGGCGGGTGGTCATGTGACCGCTTGGCCAATCATAGGCTTCAGTGGCCATGGAAGAATCGCCACTGAAGCCTGCAATCGACTGAGCGGTCACGTGCACAGTGAGCATCGCATGACTTCCCACTGGGTCTTAACGGACGGCGCCGGGGCTCCAGCGTTGGATAGGGCACTGCTGCAGCAGGTGAGTATGTGTATGTTCTGCTTTATACATTTCTGAGCCACTAAAATGTATCTGAAGTCCCGTAAAACCCCTTGAATGCCACATGAGTGACCCAGCTCTTCAATCCTACTTTGGAAGGAGGTTCTGTAGAAAACAGCACGCCTGGACATCAAAGTGCCGCCACCTCCGAGCCGCCGGTCTTCCTGGATGGTGTTTCATAAAATCTCCTGGTGAATCGGCTGCAGATGTAACAGATAAGAGAAGGTTTGATTTCAGTTTCCAGGAACGGGTCCGCTGGTTTGGAGAGGATTATCAATCGAGGACAGGAGATTAAAGACTTGTTGGACCTTTTGAAGTTTCTGCAAAAGTTTATCTTCTCAAAAACTAATAGAAGTAAGAGAGATATAAAAAAAAAAACTTAAAGGAAAAGTCTAGTGCTAGAGAACATTCTAGCTTAAAGTAAAACTCCCAGCAAATTTCAAGCACATAATATACCAGGGCTGTTAATATCTTCACTTCGGTCCCACAAATTCAAGTTTCCAGGCCCAGTGCCTGCCTTGGATTAGATGGCACCCGCTGCAGAATTCTTTTTGATGCCCCTCAGCCCTGCAATCATAAGAAAAGTAAACAATATCTATTGCACTGATAGGCCGTAGCAAGTAGCAATAGTAGCATACCCACACCAGAATGCCTCAGTGACTAAATACTGTACGAGAACCAAGTTCATAAAATAAATACAGCATCAGAACCAAGCTGATAACATAAATACAGCAACAGAACAAAGCCCAGTCATAAGTACAGCACCAAAACCAAACTCATAGCATAAATACACCTCATAGTAGAAGTGCATCACCAGAACCAAGGACAATACACAAATCTAGCATAAAAACCAATCTTATAACATAAATACTCCCCCGAAACCAAGTTTAGTACATAAATACAACACCAGAGCCAAGCTCAAAGCATAAATACAGCCCAAGAAACAAACTCATAACACAAATACAGCCCCAGAACCAAGCTCTGCACATACATACAGCAGCAGTACCAATCTCAGTCAATAAATACAGCAACAGAGCCAAGCTCATAACATGTATACAACACCAGAACCAAGCTCTGTACATAAATACAATAGCATAACTAAGCTATGGACCTAAGGTGAATGACTGCCCCCCCAGCCAACCTCCCCCCATTTGTGCCCCCCACAAGCTGATGGCCGGCACCCATTACAGGGGCAGGTCAGCAATTTCACAACCTGACTTATGGTAAAGGTGGCATCCTGTGACAGCGACACATATAAAGTCACAGAGCTCTTCAGTACGGCCCGTATACTACCCACATCTGTCCGTGGAGGTCGCATAGCTGTGTGCTGGGGTTTTGTGCATCTCTTTGCACTGCATGTACCTGAACTCTATAATTAGGAGGGGGGCACATACTTTTGGCCAAGTAGTGTATATGGCTCATGTACTGATCCTAACACTGTGGTGTGAATGAAGACTAAGGGACGTTATATCAATCTTCCACTTTTTACTTAAGAGTATACATATTTTGCCCAGTTCTCTGTGTGGAATTCTTGGTTTGTGCCCAGTTGGCAGCTTGTTAAGGTTGGCAGCACGCTGCACCCGTGGGAGACTGAAGAAGGAAAATTACTAAGTCTAATCAGGATTTTCTTTCCCATTAGTAAACATTGCGGTTTATTAAAGAGTTACTCCATTATCTAATGTTATGGCTTAAAGGGAAACTCCAACTACAATCAGGGAGACCGGGCCTGTGTGGAGGCTGCTGTCACTTTTATCAGCTGATGGGTGGATTGTCCAGCTCATGGATCCAGGGTCGGCCTTGAGGTACTTTGCACCAACCTCTCTTTTGTTGTCCCCAAATATGGCTTACACTGGGATCTCCACCAGAATACTCCCATCCCAAGTGCTTATCCCCATTCTCCCACATCCTCAAGACTGATGATCAGTGGGATGTGCCGCTCTAGAACCTGCTGATCAGTTGATTGAAGAGGTAAACCTTGCAGCCTCTTCGCAGGCCTGTGACGTCACGTTCATTCATCACATGGCCTATGAACAGCTGTGCTCCATTCAAGTGAATGGGATTGACCTGCTATACCAGGCACCGCCACTATGAAATGTACAGCTCTGTGCTCAGTCAGCACTGAAGAGCACACGGCACGCACCTCAACGCCACAGCCTCTACAAACAGCTGATCATCAGAGGTCGTAAGTGGCAGACCTCCACCAATCAGAAATTGATGATCTTGGAGATCCAGAAAATCCCTTTAATCCCTTCCATTATCAAGATCTCTTCTTGCTGTCAGTGAGTGGTAACATGCCTTTTATTGTTTTACATTCACCGGCCAAAAACCTATCCTGGCCTCCTAGTCCTGCTTAAAGAACCACAAAAGAAACCTTTCAAGGACACATGTTCACATCAGTGGAGCTGAGCTGCTATACCGGGCACAACCCATGGACAGGAGTGCCGCTGGTTTTTTTAATGCTTGAAACCCCTCTAACTTCACCTAAACAACTTACCTCTTAGGACACATAAACGCCAGACAATGGGGTACCCAACTCTGGGCCCTCCTCTATGTCCCGTAATGGAGAGCCACTCAGTAAGAGATGTTCCCGTCTTCATGGACTTTCGGCCAACATGTAATACTACATTTCCCATTGCAGTGGACACTGTGGGTGGAAATAGGTTGGATGCCCGAACTTCCGAGAGCTGGACTTGGGGCGGTCACCTCAAACTCAACATTCTCAAAGGGGTTGTGCATTTTGGCAGACATAAGATTTCTGTTGGTAAGTCCAGATCAACTCCCAAATCTTACCAACAAAGTCCATGGAAAGAACCCACCTATCCTCTCTAGTGCCCTTTCTTATGATTATATGACCGTCTTAAAAGCAGTTGCTCAATTTCAAAGATCTCATGATAAAAAGATTCTTCAGATGAAAGGATAGTGGCCATGGACCTAAAGGGGTTGATCACTTTTGCAAACACGTTTTGTTAGAAGGGTTGCCAAATAGACATCAGATAACATTTGTTCTTGCTCCTTGGATGCACAGTGACCAGCAATCTGTATGGAAATTCAACAGTAAGTATTTAGTTTCACTGCAGTGCCCCCACAGGAGAAATGAAGTATTACATATTGCCCATAGACATAAATGGGTTGTCCATGTAATACACAGATGGGCTGGGTCCTCCAGAGCAAGAGACACTCTTTATAACTACTCTCTGTTCTGGCTAATTAGTATAAACCCCAAAAGAGTCACCCCCACCCCTCGATCATTTCCCACTTCTCTAATATGGTAGTTGTAAATGATTTCAGAACATTCTGGGAGTTATAGTTCTGCAACACAATAAAAGATTAGAGACCACTTTTCCAAATGTTATAACTCTCCCCCATAGAGTCCGCAACAATAAGTGGTCCCAACAATGGCGCCATCTAGCAGAATCCTGGGTGATTTGCAGTTTTTTTATTTTCCCATGGGTTATACATGACCACCTATCGCTTCCATATTGGCCATGATTTACATTCCTGGGCCTTGTGCTCCATTCAGTTCTTTGTGCCAGTCCATTATGTTCACCAGCATTATATTCCTGGGAAAGTAGATGAACACAGGGACCTTGTTTATTGGTTTTATTTCAACTAATCTCCTATCAAGTGCCGGCAATAACGTGTGCCTACTGCTGCCAACTGCGAGAAAGCGGCCCATTCAATGGTAGAGTTTCTCAGACTTTCCGGAAGTTCTTATTCCCTTCTGTCAGCGCCATCATTAAAAGCCACAATCCAAAGATCTTCACAAAACTCTCATTACCGTAATTCCTTCTTAATTATTTTCAGCCTCGCTGCTGACATACCAGACGATAAAGCCGGTTAAGAAGAAAATACCTGTTTACCCAGTCAGTCCGGGTCGTAGGAGTAATTATACTGTGAGCAACTACAAAGTACTCAGTGAGGGTGCGTTCACACGAGCGCATAAACGGCGCGTTTTTGCACCCAATCGTATAAACGTGACCATCTGAGGCAATGGTTTCCAATGTATTCGTTCGCACGGGCGATTTTACGGCGCGTAAAAACGGCAACCCGAAAAAAAACGGAACATAAGCGACCGAAATACGCGCCAACGCATATTCGATGGCCGAAAAGATATTTTGCAAAGTAGGAACAAACGATAATACGCTTTCTAGCTCTGGTCGTGATCGCCAAAAAACGTTCTTTCCAGCGAATAAACGCTGCGCACGTGCGAATGTAAATGCGCCTACGCTCGTGTGACTGCGCCCTGAAACTGATATAATGGGGCAATACCCTTTCTGCATCAATTCCTCACAGTTTCTAAGATCACTGCTTGCTGTCATTCAATAGGAAACTTCAGTGTCTACATTCAGGGACAGAGGCGTAACTATTGGGGATGCAGTTGCACCCGGGCCCAGGACCCTTAGAGGGCCCATGAGGCTTCTCTTCTCCATATAGTATTTCTAGTACTATGAATGAAGCATTATAGTTGGGGGCCCCATTACAGATTTTGCAGTGGGGCCCAGGAGCTTCAAATTACCCCTTTGTAGGGGATAAAAGTTCTGTCCTGGTCCCGTGATGGACACCCACGTTCCGGACTCCCTCTGTAAGCCCTTATATTAGAGCCCCGGCCCTCTCACAATTGGCGCTTCCCTGTATGGTAATTCTCCCCGTGACCCCGGAGTGCGGCATAAAATCACATGACAAGTTTTCCGTGGATCAGTTTCAGTGTGAATCCACATTAGATGGGAAAATCCAGCGATTTAGGTGACTTCCAATGAGGCCGATCATCGGTGCTAGACTAGTTGGGGTCTAACGTGCTACTAGATGAGGGTCTAATAACGTGGCCATTCAGTGTACAGGATTGGTGTTACATAGTCACAATGACCCACACTATGAAAAAATATGTTGTTGTTACTGTGCAGGTCATTACAATTCCGGAATTGACACATTTCTAAAATATATATATATAACTACCATTGCACAATAGAAACATGTTGTTTAAAAAATAATTTGTTTCTTTTCTCAATGCATTCTGAGATGGGCCATACAGATGGAGCAAATATTAGGCTGACATTGAACTTATATGATAACTCATACTTAAAGGGGTTGTCCCGCGCCGAAACGGTTTTTTTTTTTATTCAATAGGCCCCCCGTTCGGCGCGAGACAAACCCAATGCATGTGTTAAAAAAAAAAAACGTTTAGTACTTACCCGAATCCCCGCACTGCGGCGACTTCTTCCTTACCTTAGCAAGATGGCCGCCGGGATCTTCACCCACGATGCACCGCGGGTCTTCTCCCATGGTGCACCGTGGGCTCTGTGCGGTCCATTGCCAATTCCAGCCTCCTGATTGGCTGGAATCGGCACACATGACGGGGCGGAGCTACAAGGACCAGCTCTCCGGCACGAGCGGCCCCATTCACCAGCGAGAAGACCGGACTGCGCAAGCGCGTCTAATCGGGCGATTAGACGCTGAAATTAGACGGCACCATGGAGACGGGGACGCCAGCAACGGAACAGGTAAGTGAATAACTTCTGTATGGCTCATAATTAATGCACGATGTACATTACAAAGTGCATTAATATGGCCATACAGAAGTGTATAACCCCACTTGCTTTCGTGGGACAACCCCTTTAATGTAGCAGAATGCTGTACATTGAGTTATGATGCACAAGTCATCTTAACGATTGCTACATCTGTAGCTTTTTCTATCATCAGTGTGGCTGACTGAAGGATTATTTTTTGTAATACAACTTGTAGTTTTTCATTGATATTAAACTCTTTGTCAAAAACAATCCGGCCCCAGAAGAAAGTGTCTTGTCACCGGAGGCCATAAAAGTGGTTCCCCCTTGGCCTATAAGAGGCTCTCGGAGGCTCCTTGTGTGCAGTGACCTGTTCTTCCGCTTGTGTAGAGCTTGTTGACCACTAGACCCCTCTACGATGCAAACAATAGAGATTTCCTGTATACGGACTAGCGTCATGAACTTGACAGATGACCATCTTATCCTACCCGACTTTAGGGATAGCTCAAAGGGCCAAAAACTGAATTATTATTTTTCTCCAACTACGCACCGCCTTCTGCTGGTAAGGGTAAGCAGCCTATCCACAGTTACCACCACCATTGCTGCCGAGCTTACCGCGGTCTGGCATGTTGCAATGTCACAGGAATGTCTTCACAACATTATCACAATTCCATGGCTGCCCGGTCACCAGATTTATAGCCAGTCACATCTTTAAAGCCCATCACATCTTGCATCCAAGCTAGGGGCGGTACAATAGGGTACTAGAGCCTTCATGCTCCCCGTATCACATCTTGTATCCAAGCTAGGGGTGGTACAATAGGGTACTAGAGCCTTCATGCTCCCCGTATCACATTTTGTATCCAAGCTAGAGGTGGTACAACAGGGTACTAGAGCCTCCATGCCCGCTTGTATCACATCTTGTATCCAAGCTAGAGGCGGTACAACAGGGTACTAGAGCCTCCATGGCTCCCCTATCACATCTTGTATCCAAGCTAGAGGCGGCCCAACAGGGTACTAGAGCCTCTATGCCCGCCCGTACTACATCTTGCATCCAAGCTAGATGTGGTACAACAGAGCACTATAGCCTCCATGCCCGCCTGTATCACATCTTGTATCTAAGCTAGAGGTGGTACAACAGGGTACTAGAGCCTCCATGCCCACCCGTATCACATCTTGTATCCAAGCTAGAGGCGGTACAACAGGGTACTAGAGCCTCCAAGCCTGCCCATATCACATCTTGCATCCATGCTAGAAGCAGCCTAATAGGGTATTACAGCCTCTATGCCCACCCATATCACAAAAAATGCATCACAGAAGGGGAAACAAAAAATTAAAAACAATCACAGAAAATGGCCGTTACTTACTGACTGAGGAGTGCATATAGATGCATCCTCTCACCATGCAGGTAGCTGACTACCAAATGGAGGAGCCAATAACACCATATCACAAAAAAGACTTGATTACGGCGCACACAATTGCGCATATGTTCATGTGAAGCTGCCCTAAGTGTTAGGGCTACATGGAGAGTAGGCCATGTGATTGGCAGATAGCACATCATGCTGCTGCAATAGTGCTGGATGTTACTGGTGATGTGAGGTTAGAGCAGAAATTAAGGGAGTAAATAGAATCAGGTGTTCCTCAGATCCCGACCATTACATTAGATGTACACCTTTTAATGGCGGCCTCTTTCCAATTGTTGATTGTAGTTCTTTCCATGTGATCACAGCAACATTTCCTTTGGTATGCATTAATTCTTTGATTATACCATGGTCTGTATTGACAGCAGCAATTAAAGGGTTATATAGAGTCAGGTGTTCCTCAGATCCCGACCATTACATTAGATGTACACCTTAGATGCTGGTCTCTTTCCCATTGTTGATTGTAGTTCTTTCCATGTGATCACAGCAGCATTTCCTTTGGTATGCATTAATTCTTTGATTATACCATGGTCTGTATTGACAGCAGCAATTAAAGGGTTATATAGAGTCAGGTGTTCCTCAGATCCGGACCATTACATTAGATGTACACCTTAGATGGTGGCCTCTTTCCCATTGTTGATTGTAGTTCTTTCCATGTGATCGCAGCAGCATTTCCTGCGGTTTGCATTGATGCACTCCCACACCGTGTGGTTCAGGAAGAGGTTAAGTGAGTCTTGTCTCCTCTCCTTTTCTACTTTTTTCTTCTGTAATCTTATTTTATTTGAAGATGTACGTAGAATATTATACGTAATTATCATCAGCATTTAGGAAGCGCCATATAAAGAAACATAAAGAGAATTTCATCCAGCGCCGCGGTTTATGTCTTCCATCTTCTGTCACCATTTTTTCGGCTTTATATTGACAGTAAGTGAAATGAACGATCGACCGCGGATCATCGTCTCCGTGCTGAATTTTTATTTTGTAGCCATGAAACTTGCATCAATTCAGATTTATCTCAGGGAATTCATTTAACATGAAACAATTTAAGGAGATGGGAAGCGTCCTTCAGGTTTTCTCCAAGGTCTTGAACTTTCCTTCAGACTTTCTTTGAACTGTGACCAAAATTGTTTTCATACTGGCCACCAAGTTACCAAACCTGGGGAGCGCCACCCAGTGCCAGATTACAGAAAGGGCAAGAGGAAGCAGCTGCTCCAGGACCTCCAGCTTCTAGGTGCTTCCACCACGGTCGGCTCACTCCACGGCGATTTATAATATGCCATCTATTAAGATTTATCCTAGGTCTTGGATTTTACTTCATGTCTTCTTTAGACAAGGGGTGTTAAGCTGATTTTCACCAAGGGCCACATCAAGATTACGGTTGCCGCATATCCTATTTTGGTTCGTATGACAAACTGAAATTGCCCATTAGAGTCAATGGGAGCGCATGAATACGCATGAAGGCAGGAGAACTCTATGCGACTTCCTTGTGGTTCTTCACGTGAAAAATGCAGTGAATACGCAAGAAGGTCCAAATAGGCAGTGAATATGTACATTTTTGGTCCAGGAATACATTACATATTTCACAGACACCTGTGTAAATGAGCCCTGAATGTAACTCCTTACCATTGTTGTGGCGCTCTCTGCACTATGATGGCATTTCTCCCAGTCCACCTCTCTAGCACTGAGCTTCCTACCTTGGTGGGTGGCTAGGCTGCCCGGGTTGGGCTGGCAGAGCTGTGCTGCCCCATGTGAGCTGCTGAACAGAGTGGTGTGGAGGTGCGCCGGAGCTCAGAATCCAAGGTGGCACCGACTCCCTGTGTTGGCATCGCCTCTTCTACCAAGCGCTAGCTGCATCTTCCGGGGAAAGTAGAGAGTTGGTCACAAGCCAAAAAAACCTGACATGGTGGGCCGGATGCAGCCCGCGGGGCTTCAGTGTGACACGAATACTTTAGATTGTCATCATTTTTATAGCAATTTAAGAAATCTGTGAGTGTTACCCAGTGCTGGATTGTGGGAAGGGCCAAGAGGCACATGCTCTGCCTGGTCCCTCTGAGAGGAGATGCTGGTATAAACGTGCACAGACTAATGCGGATTGGTTGGTTAGGCACTCCCACCTCTCCGCCAACAAATCTGCCTATACAGAAGTGTCACTGTCAGTGTTCAATGCTAAAAAGCCAATGAGCATCTGCTGGCATGAGAATCCTAAGGGCCAGGGGTGATGTGATGATGTCACCCTAGTCCTGACCCTCAGTCATCGCTGGCATGATGGGACAAGGGCCTTTAGATTTTCCTGCAATCTTTCTTTGGACTGTGAGTGACCAATTTTGTAACAGTACAAAGGTCTTGAGTTGAACAGCCCTCAGAACTGTGGCCAAGCGCTGGATGACAGCGCAGCTAAAAGGGAGGGGTGGAAACAGGCTGAAGTGGATGGACATTTGTCTTTTTTCAGCCTACCATATGTTGCAATGTGCTCCAGGACTTTGACCACTTGGGTGCTTCCACCAACCTCTTACCACTTCACGGCAATTCATGAAAGGCTATTGTGATTGTTTTATTGGCTGTAATCACTAAATATATTGCAGGTATTTAATTTTTTATCTTTCACCTGCAGCCTGAAGTTTCTGAGCCACTGCGATGTCACGGTGAGTTTACCAGATAGGGTCTCCATTAGGGATACTCAGTGTCAGCGGTGTCTGGTATTTGGGCCAGCATTAGGGATAGATTACGGGAAGGCTTATGGAAAGGTAGAGTTAGGCTCCTTTTTTGTGAAGCAAACGAGCGAAGTATGACAGTTTGCTCGTCTGCTTGTGTATCCTGTTCATACGGGCATTTAAATTGTTCGTTATTGCGTTCGCATATCGTTCAGTCGTTTGCGATGTTCACATGCAATGTCCTGGAAACGAGCTAACAATTATGTTTATGCCTGTATAAAGTGAAGGACGAATGAGAAGCGAATGAATTCTTATTGGCCGTTCAATTCTGGGCCGCGTTTACACTGAACGATTATCGTTTAAATTCGCACGATCCAACGATTTTCTTAACGATAATCTGGGCCCTTAGAGTTTGTTGTCATCTGTTCACCATCATCATTTTCTGTATTATCCGATAACATCGTCACCGTCATTCATTTGTGCCAGCATCCAATTCCCATCACCAACCTGTTTCTGTCATTGATTGGTGAGTTCCTAGTCTTGCATTTGTGTCTCCTATTTGTAATATTGTTGCTCATTCGACTCTCCGGAGGTTCCATAATTTGGCCCTTCTGTAAGACCTGGGGGTATCTGAGTATTGGGAGACACTGTTAGTACCAGGGAAAGGCAAAACTGATATAGGTAAAGTCCAATTCTGCCATCTTATATCCAGCTGGCATCATTACAAGATGCCATGCGGGAGAGATCAGGAGCCGATAAAACAGCAGCTGGGGCATAGCTATAGGGATATAGAGGTAGCAGCTACCAGGGAAGAGCCAAGATTTATCCAGAGGATAGAGCCAACGTCAACATTAGAGCCAACAAGGAAGGACCCCGGTGTAAATCTGAAGGAGCCATAGGGGTCTGGATGTTGCAAAAGATTTCGACCCAAAATTAGAAGATAAAATCAGGTTGAGAGGATTCAGAAAAGCTGCTTGATCTGACTTTGGCACCATCAAACAAACCTGTATCTGGTAAGTTAAGGTGGCCTCAGATAATGTGGTCAGCAGCTACTACATCCAACTCCAACATCCCCATTAGTGATGAGCGAGCATAAGGGCAATTGCTTGAGCGAGAGAAAAGGTTTGGCTGCCGGCGGCGGGCAGGGAGCGGCGGGGAGAGCGGGGAGGAACGGAGGGGAGATCTCTCTCTCTCCCTTCCCCCCCCCCCCCACCGCTCCCCCTGCTCACTGCCACAATTTACCTGTCACCTGTGCCGGCAGCCGAACCTTTTCTCTCGAGCGGGCAGGTACTCACTAAGGGCAATGCTCACTCGAGCAATTGCCCTCAGCGAGTATGCTCGCTCATCTCTAATCCCCATGCATGGTTGGCTTGGTCGAATGCACATGTTGCAGGAATAAATTCAACCATTTAGATTCTTGTTTCCACCAACGCCTGACATTTGGGGACTTTCTAGATATATAAGGAGCATGATTTAGTTGTTCCATCATTGACATCCTCACAAGGTGCAATGAGTTAACCAGTAGATGGTCATAGAAGACTCCAGGTTTATGCGCGCCCTTGGGTGAACCTCAGTGGGGCCCTTTGCAGTGTGTCAGGACAAACATGGCAGTAAGTCTGTAATGACGCATGCACTGACTATATAACGTTAGATACCAGGTGTACGTAGGTGCTTTACAGACCATGTAAGTGACTACTGTACCATTAAATCCATGATCACCGGTGTCGTCCTCTCTGAATAGCCCAGACCACCATGACAACTTCTCCCAGCCACAACTTGTCTCTGTAGAATTTGACACACAGACATCTTTAGCTTCTTGCTTTTACCATCCCCCTCCCTACATTATATACACTTTTACACAATGCCCCCTTCTATAGTATCCAAGATAGTAATAATGCTACCTGTGATACCCCACACAGTAGTACTGTCCCCATTTTTGTGCCCTGGGTAGGCTCTACACAGTAAGTGCTGCTTATAGTGACCCTCACATAGTAAGAGTTCCCCCACTTAGTAATAATGCCTTATGTCTCCACTACTGCTGCTTTTATTCCTATTCACTAATAATGCCCCCTTCTAGTAATAATGCCCCTTTCTAGTAATAATGCCTCTTTTGCCCACTTTCAGAAATACTGCCCCCAACACTGAGACTGGAAATTAACGACAGAAATCTTGTGATAGGCACATGACTGCACTAAGCGTAAGTCATCGGGAGACAGCGCGCCCCTTGCAGCTGCCATGGAGCGACAGAGGAGGTGAGGATGGACAGGTTTTTGTTTCTGTTTTTTTTGTTTTTTTTACATACTCCGGTAGAAAATCATAGGGGGTCCGACTACTGTGCCTATCCCTGCAGCCTGGGCCCCCCTTTAACAACGATCTCCTTAGCGGGTAGAGTGGGCCCCTCCTGGCTCACTGGGCCCCGGAATCTTCCTGGGTCTGCCCTGATAGAAGGTTTTTCTAGGAACAATCCTCCTACTCCACTTTGTCTTCTCAATTTCTTCTCCTTTTTGGCTCTTTCGCAGCATTTTTCGGATCGCACAGCTGGTTTGGATTAATATCGCAGCTGCAGCCAAATGTTATGTGGGGGAGAAGATTAAAATTTCATATATTCTGTCCTGCTCAGAGAAGCAAAAGGCGCAGAACAACTAAGTAATCATACATCACTCAACTTACTCACATAACTGATTCACATGATACCAAAGCTGGAAGACATACAGTCTGTGGACCGGGGAGATGAAAGGTGCAGCTTTAAGCTTCTGGGCCCTGATCCAAAATCCATTTTCCAGGGGCCCAACCACCCTGGGAAATCCATAATATTGGCCTTTGGACCCCTTCAAGCACCAAGACCCTTGTGCATATCAAACGTCTTTGCCTAAAACTACGTCATTGATTTCCTATGTTATCTACTTAGACAGCATCCTCCTATGTTGCAGGGGAGGGAGGACATAGAGGAACAAGGAGTCACAGCCAAAATGCTTGTACACGCCCTTGTAATGATTGCAGGGGGATGGGCGATGAAATCGCTATTCTTTTATGTAGATTTGGTAGCATCAAGTACAACAGTGCAACAGCATTGTAATGCAAAGATATTCATATACAGTAGAATGCAGATGGAATTTAACATTCTCCCTGTAATGCAACTTCAGAATATGGTAAAGACTCTAGTAGATCTGACTGACCATATAACAGTAATACTGACCATTTCTTACACCTGGTGCCCTTGCTCTATTAGATTCACATTGTCTTTTATCATTGAGGAAACCTTTAGTATAGGTCTTGCTTTTCCTTTGAATTGCTGCTTCCTTTTGCCTATATGTTGCTACTTCGGTAAGTTTCTGGCTTCTTTTTTTTTCTGATTCAAGAATTAGCCCCAGAATACTGCAGGAAATTACTGATGGTCGGACCATTCCACCAAACCCTAAAGCCAGATTACTCCTCAACTGAAAGCAGGACTAGCTATGTTAAATGTATCAGACTGGAAACCAGGCTGTTCAGCTCACAAGGAATGGTTTACACTGGATACAATTGTATCCGTTTCTCATCTGAGAGCAGTAGTAGTATTTAGCTCACAGAGCATTGTCTAGACTGACTAAAATTGTATTCACTTCTCAGCTGAGCGCAGAACTCACTATATACAATGTATCAGTTTGGAGTCTGGGCTGATTAGCTCACAGAGCATTGTCTATATTATATACAATTGCATCCATTTGTCAGCTGAGAGCAGTACCAGTTATATACAGTGTATGAGTCTGAAATCCAGATTGCTGAGCTCACAGAGCATTGACTAATACTGGATACAATTGTTTCCACTTCTCAGCTGAGAGTAGGACTCGCTAAATACAATGTATCAGTCTGCAGTCTAAGCTGTTGAGCTCACAGAGCATTGTCTTAACAGGATACAATTATATCCACTTCTCAGCTGAGAGCAGGACTGGCTATGTACAATGTATCAGTCTGGAGTCCGGGCTGTTGAGCTCACAGAGCATTGTCTACACTGCATACAATTATATCCACTTTGCAAGACTAGCTATGTACAGGTTTACTGTCACTGAATGTAAACAACAGTGTTCATATTCACTGACAACAAACAGAAATTTAAAAAAGGTGAATAATTGAAACATGAAGTTTATAAGAAAGTAGTAAAGCATTTCATTTATACAGTGATTAAGCTTTAGTTACATTAAAGTAAGAAAGCCCCTCTGAGAAAAGTTGCAGGAGGGTGGTAATAAGGTAGTTGATAGCAATCATGTAGCAGCAGATGAGCCCTTTACCTGCCTTCCATAAGTGTTGGGCTTTTGTATTGCAGATGCTTTATTTGTTCACAGGTGACATTTTTCGGCGCTGATTGGATTCAGAGTAGGAATATACAAAACACTTAAGGCTTGTGAGGATGAAAATGGATTTTTCTAAGTAATCATTAGGAAGTGCTGATAAGAGGGAGCCAGAGAGGCAAGTACGGCTTTACAAATAGTTTTAACCCCTTCCTGCCAGAGACCTTTTTTGCTTTTTTTCAATTTCGCTGTTTCTTCCTCCCTTCCAAAAATATCCAAACTTCTGTATTTTTCCGATGACCTACCGGTAGCTGCCAGGGCTGTTTTTTGTGGGACGTGTTGGATTGTCATTGGGATCATTTAACGTACTATATAATGCACTGAGGAAACTTTTAAGAGTTTCTAAGTGAGGCAAAATGGACATAACACGATTGCACCATTTTGGGGGGTTTGTTTTTATGACCTTTGTGGTGCAGTAAAAAAAACATGTGATCTTTATTCTGTGGGTCAATACAATTACAGCGATACCAAATTTATATCGGTTTCTTTATATGGTAATACTAAAAAAAAAGTTACAAAATTGCTCAACTTCTTATTTTTCCACCAATGGCGCAGTGTGACGGCTCTGTGAGGTGGCCTGTAGTTGTTATTGGTACCATTTTTGGGTTCAGTACATACAACCTTCTGATAGCTTTTTATTTAATTTTTTCTTGGAGATGAGGTGACCAAAAAAAAGCACAATTCTGGCATTGCATATTGTTTTCTGATAGCGCTCACCATATGGGGTGCAGAATGTGATATTTTAATAAATTGGACTTTTACAGATGCAGTGAAACCATTACCAAGTCAGGAGCAGCTGAACACAACGCTGGAGCTCCAACTAACGTGTCTGAACGTACAACTCGCCGTTCCTCCGCACGAATGGCTATAACCGCAGACGACCAGTTCCAGCGCCATTGTGTCTAAGAGACACAGAAAGACGAGACTCCAGCGGGCAAAAGAGCGCAAAACTTGTATCACTGAGCAGCGGGAAAACATCAGATGAATCATCAGATGGAACATCAACGTCAGATGGATCTGTTGCCTTCTGCTGATGTGAGGTCAGAATTTGGTGCAAGCAGCATGAATTGCTGACCCCTTCCTGTCAGCTGGTTAGAATATGTCAACAACTCCATCTACAAGAAGCTTCCTGTCCGCAGGGGCCGATATTCCTACAGAACGATTTCATCACCTGGTGGAATCTATGCCACGAAGAACTGCTGCATCTTGAAGCCAAAGTAAAGACTATTAGATGGGGGCTCTAGTAAAGTGGCCATTTGGTATAGTTTTTCCCTATTATAATTGGGGTAGATACAAAAAGCCCCAAGTAAGCACAGTATACGGATCTCTTACTGTCATAAAGCTTAGGACCCTTGTACATCTCTCTAGATCCAGTGATGATAACGATGAGACCCCGTAACTTCTAAGCTTCTGAACGGGTTGGGTAATAATAATAATAATCTTTATTTGTATAGCGCCAACATATTCCGCAGGGCTTACATAGACAGGGGATACAGAAAGACAATACAAACATTACAGAACTGCGGTTACATAGTAATCAGTTGATGGAAACAATAGGGGTGAGGGTCCTGCTCCAACGAGCTTACATACTACGAATAGTGGGGTGATACAGAAGGTAAAGGGCTGGAGATGTGCACGGTATGGCGAGCTGGAGAGTGAGGGATGCTATACACATAGACAATGGTCAGACATTAAGCCGTGTGACGGCAGAAACAGTATGACTGCAGGAGCGGTTTATGATGGCTAGCAGGGATTGCAGTCAGTAGGTCAGGGATCATGTTATCAGGTGGAGTACAGAGGGGTTTGTTTAGGGAATGTGGTATGCCTCCCTGAAGAGGTGCGTTTTTAGAGCACGCCTGAAGTTCTGCGAGTCCTGGATTGCTCGGGTAGCCTTTGTGTGATAGACATGATGATTAGTCAGTGTAAAATGTATATTGATTTGTATAAACTAGATGTATTATGCAGCTGTAGTGACTTTAACTCTTAGAGGCTAACGACTGCATAATTTCATTACAGTAATTGCTGGACAATGGCATGGTGAAAAGATGTGTGTTTTGTGACTTCAGCCTAATGTGGAACTCTGCTGCATAAGGAAAGAGTTAAATCACAGTGCTATATGTATTGCTTGTGTTCATCTTGGATGTTTCCCCAGCCCTGCCCCCCACACAGAAACTTCTTAAATAACGCAGAAACTTCTCCAACAAAGAGATACTTACTTTCAGTTTTGACCACATGTTGTTAAGACAAAAGGCTCCTATGTAGACCGGACTTGAGAGAGGTGGGGAGAGGGGGAGGCGGGGGATTCTATATGATCCGACAAATGAGAATCCTATATGTTACTGATGTAATCTGTTGCACGCCCATTAAAGGGCAGGTGTTATGTCTTTCAATAAAAGAGGCTGTTTAGACGTTCCTGCCCAGAGAGCCATTTTGGACATGAGACTGATAACTTGTGTCTGATCTGGTCGATGATGTGTGCACACTATACAATTTGGAAGCTACAGAATACCCCGAAACCTGCTGGAGGAAAATATGATCCAGTTCATTTGGTAGTGCATTCCAGAGGACCGGTGCTGCTCTGGAGAAGTCTTGGAGGCGGGAATGAGAAGTTCGAATTAGAGGGGCGCTCAGTCTGGTTTCGTTAGCAGAGCGGAGAGCCCGAGCTGGGTGATGGATTGAGATGAGGGAGGCAATATAGGGGGGCGCTGCGCTGTGGAGGGCTTTATGGATGAAGGTAGCGAGTTTAAATTGAATTCTGTATTTAACGGGCAGCCAGTGCAGTGACTGGCACAGGGCAGAGGTGTCTGAGGAGCAGCTGGACAGGAAGATGAGCCTGGCTGCTGCATTCAGGATGGATTGGAGGGGGTAGAGTCTGGTGTAGGGGAGACCGATCAGCAACGTATATGGTGCCACCACACCTGGGGCCATAGATGGCATAGTGGAACTTACCCTTCTGTCTATTTGCCCCCTCCGACTTGACAATTGGTGTGCATGTTTGGCCAGAGCCCCACGGACGCTGGTTTTCCTGAATCATAGGGTACGTTCTGTCCTTACAAATCTGGTACAGAAGTAATAAGGATTATATGTCATTTGCTTAATTGCATTATAAGGTGAAACCAGAGGACAGCGATAACTTTGGTTTTTACTTATGATCTAATTACATAGGCTGTGTACAAGGAGCCATTTCTGTTCCTAGCTTATTGCTTTAGTAAATCCCTTTCCATTGTTATAGTATTATTACATGCATAAACAATACAGGCCATAATATAATCACACAAGCTAACAGTGCTAAATGGAAGATGTAGTGACAGAGGCACCAATTACCTTCTGCCGTTAGATGGCGCCACTGATGAGCTGGGAGAAAGGCACCGCGCACACTGGAATCATGAGATGTCTTTATCTTATCATGGTAGACACGACTGACTTCAGCTATAGGCGACTCATGAGGATGCCAGCCACTAGCTTGTAGGGATGACAGCAAGTCCGATAGTGGTGTGCAGGGGTGCCCCAAGCCTTTATGCTGCCTATGGCGCAGTGTGAAATGCCCCCACAAAACAACCCTCCCCCCCCACTCATTTTACAGGGATTGAAAGCACCAATACACAGGATACCGAACACATGTTTAAACTATTGAGACTTGTTTGAACTGACCCCATTAGTAGCCCCAATAGTAATAATGACCCCCTTAATGGCTCCAGTAGTAATTTTGTAATATGTACCCCCATAGTGGTCTCAATAGTAATAGTGTCCTGCTTAGTGCCCCAATAGTAAAAGTGACCCTCTTAATGGCCCCAGTAGTAATAGTAATTCCTTTAGTTGTCCCAGTATTAATAGCACACCCACTAGTGGCCCCAGTAGTAATAGTATTCCCCCCTATTTGCCCTTTGGCCAACAACCGACAATTATTTTACTCACCAAGCCTGCAGCTCTGATCTACCACTGCTGCTCTAATCAGTCTGTGTGATGACCACTCCACCCCAGCGTCTGCGTGCAGGAACACAAACACCGGGAGACAGGTTAGGGTTCACACTCATTACAGCAACGGCGGCCGCTAGTGGACTAAACTGCAGGCTGGGTGAGTCAAACAATTGTTGGGTTGCTGGTGGACTGGTTCACTGTTAGCAATTATATTTTACTGAGCATTAATATGGCCAGTAAAAAACAATTAACTCCTGGGTGGCAACCCACCACCCTTCTAAGGTTCTGCAGACTGACGCCTCAGGCCTGAGATGGGAGTCTCAGGTCGCCTCATGGTAGGTGCACCCCCGGTGGTGTACTGACTCTTAGAGGAGGGAGCCGGAGAATGCCATCACCAGGTCCTTGCACCTCAGGAGGTGTTCTCTTACTTTGAGGAGCTCTTTTACATTGTGGGGCCCAGAGGAGGGCTATTAAGCTTTGTGGGTATACATAAAGACACTGTTAATTTGGGGGCACAAAGAGAGTATTATTAGACTTAAAAGGCATAAAATGCGCATTATCAACTTGTGGGGGTCACAAAGCTAAATTATTACTATGAAGGCCATAAATGTGGGGGTTATTACTGTGTGGGAGCACAAAGGAGGCATAATTTCTTGTGGTAGGCACTATTACTATGGGAAGGCATTGAGAGGGTCATTGAAGGTAGTGGCAGAATGGGGAGAGTATGCAGAGAGGAATAATGTTTGGAAGAAGTCTACATAACGGTCTGGGTCTGCATGGAGAAGGGAAAAAATGGAGATGACCGCAACCATGCGCAAGATGTCAATTGTAATCACTGGAGGTAACTGAAGTGTAATCACTACCACTGTTTAGAGCTGGTATCTGACTATGGTGACTGCATTATACAAATTTATATTAGAGTGAGCCGCTGTATCTATGCCCGCCATATTATAAAGGTATAAAAGTTTTTTTTTATATATACTTTTCTCCAATATCTAAAGGTTTTTTATGTGCTACAGTGGGTGTATTTTAGTGAGGGGCACATAGTAAGACATACTTCTATTCAGGGGCACTGTATGAGACACTGTTATTTTCATGGGCACAGTATGTGGATATGCTGCAAAAGCAAGGAGCAGAAGACATCTATATGGCAAACTCTGCAGAGATGAGTTGTGCCAGAAGTCATCATGGTGGTCTGAACCAGATGTAAAACAAAAGAGAATGGCTCCAATTAGAGATAACGTTACCTCATGTGGTGAAGTGAAGATGGGTGGTAGTATTTTTAAATGTTCTTTTACATGGACCGACAAGCAGGGCTTTTAAACAAGCATCAGTCTTTGAGATCAGTGCTCGTTTAATGTCTTTACATATGCTGTACATATATATGTTTTACTAATGGTTGGTAAAGGAAGGGGGTGTAAAAAAACTGGTTGCAGGATGCTATCTGACCAAGGTGAACTCTGCTAATAGGGGAGGATGTCTGGCGGGGGATTTCACCAGGTGTAGAGTGGACAACGTGTCTGGTGGGGGGATGTCACCAGGTGTAGAGCTGACAATGGGGTCTGGTGGGGGGATGTCACCAGGTGTAGAGCTGGCAATGGGGTCTGGTGGGGGGATGTCACCAGGTGTAGAGCTGACAACGGGGTCTGGTGGGGGGATGTCACCAGGTGTAGAGTGGACAACGGGGTCTGGTGGGGGGATGTCACCAGGTGTAGAGCTGGCAATGGGGTCTGGTAGGGGGTTGTCACCAGGTGTAGAGCTGACAATGGGGTCTGGTGGGGGGATGTCACCAGGTGTAGAGTGGACAACGGGGTCTGGTGGGGGGATGTCACCAGGTGTAGAGCTGGCAATGGGGTCTGGTAGGGGGTTGTCACCAGGTGTAGAGCTGACAATGGGGTCTGGTGGGGGGATGTCACCAGGTGTAGAGCTAAACAACGGGGTCTGGTGGGGGGATGTCACCAGGTGTAGAGCTGGCAATGGGGTCTGGTGGGGGGATGTCACCAGGTGTAGAGCTGACAACGGGTTCTGGTGGGGGGATGTCACCAGGTGTAGAGCTGACAACGAGATCTAGTGGAGGGATGTCACCAGGTGTAGAGCTGGCAATGGGGTCTGGTGGGGGGATGTCACCAGGTATAGAGCTGACAATGGGGTCTGGTGGGGGGATGTCACCAGGTGTAGAGCTGACAACGGGATCTAGTGGAGGGATGTCACCAGGTGTAGAGCTGACAACGGGGTCTGGTGGGGGGATGTCACCAGGTGTAGAGCTGGCAATGGGGTCTGGTGGGGGGATATCACCAGGTGTATAGCCGACAACAGGGTCTGGTGGGGGGGATGTCACCAACCAATCAGTATGGACATCGCAGCTTCTGGACCTTCCAGAGTCTCCTGTTGGCCATGTTATTGGGAGATGGAAGCCATCCGGTATCTGCGGTGCCGTCACGTTCAGGGAGACCTCGTAAACTGACCGAACATGGACAACGAGGCCTTGTAGAAGATGTGAAGACATCACACACATCGTCTGCCCTTGCTCAGGAGGTCTCACAAGACATTGGGACATCCATTAGCACCAGGACCATCCATAAGGAACGGCATGTGAAGGGTTACCATGGGCGAGTGGCTGCACACAACATCACGGCAGTGAATGCACAGTGGTGCCTGTGATGGGGCTTGGAGCGACGGACTGTAAGTGAGTGGAAGCAAGTGTTGTGGACAGATGAATCACAGGACACTATCTTCCGATTGGATGGCGGCACTTGGGACGGTGCAGTTGTGTAGAAACTCTCCAGGCAACCATGACAACCAACAGTGATGTTTGGAGGAGGCTCTCCTATGGTGTGTTTGTAGGGGGGGGGGGGGAGAGGGGGGGGCTGCTGGAAAGGACGAGGGCAATTGGTTAAAGTAAGGTCCACCCTCAACATCAATGGGTACAGAGACATCACAGACAATGTGGCATCACCTACCCTGTGGTAATACTCTGGTACAGCTCTATGTCTCTACCAACATGACCGAGTACCAGGTCATACAGCATACAGGGTTGAGGTTTAGTGTTAGGACAGGAATATCTGCAAACGTCATTGACCAACCCAAAGTCCAGATCTCAATCCTATCGAACATCTTTGGGATGAACTAGAATCTGTACATGCCCAACGCGACCATCATCCCCCACATCACTATCTGAAGCTCTCCTCGAGGAATGCAACACATCTATGGGAAAATGGTAGAAAGCGTTAGCGGAGGGTTAGTGGTGTCATTGAGGCCAAACAGGCCCAACACTGGACTGAAAAATATGAATACAATCCAATTTCATCACCTTCCATGTGCGTCCCAGCACTGCTGACAACATAGTGTACATTTTATGTGAGCTTAATCATATATTCACTATTTATAAATAAAACCATCCCACCCCTAGAAGAACTCAGCATGCAGTTCCATCTCAGATGTGCAAATGATGACAGCTGTGGTGTGATTAGATGGACGGTCTTGTCATCTGAGACCCTAAAAATAGTTCCCCCCTTGGCCTATAAAAGGCTCTTGGAGGCTCCTTGTGTGTAGTGCTAGTCTCACCTTCCCCACAGCACTTGCTCCTATTCGCTCGTTCTCCTGTCAGTCAAGTGCTAGATACTCCCCCCCCATCTCCTCTGCAACATTGGCACACTTCCGTGGCCTAACCGGTCACGAGATTTATCGCCAATAGAACATCTATGGGGCACCAACTTCCACAGAGTTTGCACGAGCTGGAGGCTCAGTTACAAAAATTGTGGAGCAATATGCCGCAGAATACCATACAGAACCTGTATGCCTCCATGTCCACCCATATCACATCTTGTATTCCAGCTAGAGGCGGTACAACAGGGTACTAGAGCTGCCATGCCTGCCCGTATCACATCTTGTATCCAAGCTAGAGGCGGTACAACAGGGTACTAGAGCCTCCATGCCCGCCCATATCACATCTTGTATCCAAGCTAGAGGCGGTACAACAGGGTACTAGAGCCTCCATGTCCACCCGTATCACATCTTGTATTCCAGCTAGAGGCGGTACAACAGGGTACTAGAGCTGCCATGCCTGCCCGTATCACATCTTGTATCCAAGCTAGAGGCGGTACAACAGGGTACTAGAGCCTCCATGCCCGCCCATATCACATCTTGTATCCAAGCTAGAGGCGGTACAACAGGGTGATAGAGCCAACATGCCGCCCATATTACATCTTGTATCCAAGTTAGAGGCGGTACAATAGGGTACTAGAGCCTCCATGCCTACCCATATCACATCTTGTATCCAAACTAGAGGTGGTACAAGAGGCTACTAGAGCCTCCATGCCTACCCATATCACATCTTGTATCCAAACTAGAGGTGGTACAACAGGGTACCAGAGCCTCCATGCCCCCCGTATCACATCTTGCAGCCAAGCTAGAGGCAGTACAACAGGGTACTACAGCGTCCAATTCCCCCCCGTATCACATCTTGCATCCAAGCTAGAGGTGGTACAACAGGGTACTAGAGCCTCCATGCCCATCCGTATCACATCTTGTATCCAAGCTAGAGGCGGTACAACAGGGTACTAGAGCCTCCATGCCCCCTGTATCACATCTTGCAGCCAAGCTAGAGGCAGTACAACAGGGTACTAGAGTCTCTATGCCTGCCCGTATCACATCTTGTATCCAAGCTAGAGGCGGTACAACAGGGTACTAGAGCCTCCATGCCTGCCCGTATCACATCTTGTATCCAAGCTAGAGGCGGTACAACAGGGTAGTACCAACATGCCGCCCGTATCACATCTTGGGGCCAGTATCCACCCAGAGAGTGATTGAAAGCAGGAATGGGAAAGCAATAGAAAACCAGAAGCTTTACATGTCCTGTTGAGAGTACTTGTTACCCGCTGCGAGGGGCACTGGCATTATGATTAATATATCCCGGCCATTAATGTCTACCCAGCATATAACCGCAGCATAGAGCTCCTTAAACCAAATGACACATTCGCAATAACTTTTCTACGAAGGCTGAAGCGCGCTCGCCGATTCCTTTCCAAGGGCGTTCTGACTTCCCTATATTGTACATGATTTATTCTAACATCTCGGGTATCTGTCATAAGAAGGTATGAGCGGCGCTGCGCAGCGTCAGATGAAAGGCCGCGCCATCCTGACACATCATTAGGTCTAGTTTGCCAGAACAAAGATGACGATGGGATGAGGATTCTTGCGGTTGCGGAGAATGACAGCGACAAGTCCAGGCGAATCTGTTCTAATTAGGATTTTCTAGACGTTTAATATCCCTGAATATGTTTCCTATTACGTTAGCGGATTCGCAGCAGAAACCGTGAAAAATGGAACAATAAAATGTGAAGATTAATTGTTTGATAAGAGATGTCGACCGTGGGTATACAGGAAGAGAAAAGAATGGCGCGGCTCTGACATTGAGGATGATATCAGAAAGGGATAGTCTGAATTGCGGTTTGTCCCATCTGCCCCAGTGGTCAGCTGAGCTCAGCGTGTAGGGCTGATCAGTTGTTATCACTGGCGGATGCTCTGTGCTGCCACTCATCATTACAGGTGAAGTGTAGTATTACACATTGCCCAATTAAAGCAACCCTCTGGGTACCCAGTACAACATTTTCTCCTAGGACCGAAAAAATGGGAAATTTATTATCTTGTACTTTCCTGTATTGCTATACAACTGCCAGTTCCAAAGGCCCTTCTGTAGTGAACCAAGATGGCAGTGCCAGTTCGTAGGCTGCCAGTTGCATACTGTGCATTAGTACTCGACATTACATGCTGCTGT
This sequence comes from Eleutherodactylus coqui, assembly GCF_035609145.1. NCBI lineage: Eukaryota > Metazoa > Chordata > Amphibia > Anura > Eleutherodactylidae > Eleutherodactylus > Eleutherodactylus coqui. The sequence goes on along the minus strand of NC_089837.1, from coordinate 522,344,552 downwards.
GATTGGCGGGCTTAGATACAGCGGCTCAGCTGTAGTACCAGTATATCTCTATACAATGCAATTACCGTAAAAAAGACAGATATCAGCTCTACAGAGGTAGTGATTACAGTGCAGTTACCTCCAATGACCACAGGCGGCGTCTCCTCTGATTGATAACATCCATTTTCATTTTTCTTCTTTCTGGGCAAGGTCCCCTAATCTGCTGCTATCACCAACGCACATGAGCAGCCCTGGCTATCAGAAAGCAGCATGCAGTGGCTGATCACCCATACACATGTGCATCAGGTAGTCTAAGAAACTGCGTGCGTTCTTGGATCACCGGTGTGTGGCTTACTAGTAATAAAGGAGGACGTTGGGTACTATAACACCCCCTCCCTTTACAGGAGGGGGGTGTTATAGTACCCAATGGGTGATCATTTAATAAATTATTGCCGAGAAGGATCCCCTTCAATGATATCCAAATGTTCTAACATGCCAAAGCGAGAGCTACTTTTTCTAACCCTGGTTCAGGGGGGAATTTGGGTAGGGGCCTCTTCAATGCCATCCACACGCTGTCATAGGGTACATGAACAGGGGTGCTCACATGGAACTTCCCCTTTACATTCCTCCAGAGATACATTTCTTCACTAGTGGTAGAGCAAAAATAATGTAGTACAGTGTTAGCCAGAAAAATGACTAAAGCATTAGGGTGCGGGGGCATGGCTAACCACCGAACAGAATGGCTGCTTCTTTCCCAAGCTCCTGCTTCCATCTGCTATAATCAGCAGCCATCCTGACACCTGCAGCAATTTAGTCACCAAGACCTGCTCCTGGGCTCCCTCTGGTCCCATCATGTGGTGAGACACTCGGCTACGTGGCCCCACTGTTGCATCTGTGGCCCATCTGCCGTTAACAGCTCAGGCTCAGCAGGGCGCCAACGTCGGGGATTGGCATATCTTCCCAGGCGCTCATCCTATAGCAGCATCCCGTAGGGTGACCCCGGACACATGGCATATGCTGAGGAGCTGGGAGGACAAAATACTGGCTTGAAACAGCTGCACTTACCACGCTTCCTCCCAGAGGGACACACACACCCAAAGCCAGGGCAGCGCTGGGTCTCTTCCAGACAACCCTAGGATAGGAATGCCCAATAGATGGTAGAACAGAGAAAGAGATTGTCACGGGTGATGCTACCATTCCGTTACACAACAGAATAAACTCAGGCGGAGAATAAAACGAGCCGCAGACAGATATGAAGTACCTCAGGTCACTGGGAACGGCCAGGGCCTGGAATAAACTTTACTTGGCAAATTTCAACAATACAAGGCACAATTTAGAGAAATGACGGTGCAGGAAATTAATAGACTTGAACAGTAGTACCTCTACACGGTGATCCAGGCTTCAGAACACTCGTGCGTGAATGACAGACTCAGGAGTACCGCCACCTGGTGATCCAAACTTCCGGCCGGCCGGGTGTGAAAGACAAAATGGATCCACTAGATCCGGATGGCCGCGTAGGAAATTATTACATAGACAGTACTTCTGCACTGGGCCTTGATACACACTCACTCACGGTTGCTCTCGCTCTGCTTAGGTGGGGCTCACTCTTTCCTCCTCACATGCACATCCAAGCTGGGAAAACCTCTCCTTCTTTTCCATGCTTCACTACATGAGGGCTAATGGCACCCCCATGTAGCTGGACCTCTTGACTACAACCACAGAAGACGTGGACCCTTTCCCGCTCTCAAACACTCACCTTTATAACCTCTCTCATACCATGTGACAGGACATAAATTGATACATTTACAGACAGTCTCCAGGCTTTGCAAACATTTAACCTCTCACTTGCTGCAGCTGTGCCATATACATAACCAGAGGCGTAACTTGAAGCTCCCCGGGCCCCGATGCAAAACTTGGTACAGGGCCCTAAACTATAATGCTTTACTCATAGTACTGGGCTCCCTATATGGAGAAGAGAGGCCTTATGGGCCCCCTAAGGCTCCTGGGCCCGGGTGCAACCGAATCCCCTGCATCCTCTATAGTTACGCCCCTGTACATAACAGAATGACAAGACAGTTTTGCACAGAGCATCTACATAAGACATACATGTATGACATTATGGAGGGGGCCAGGAAAGCATGAACTGGGCCACTACACTATGCTCTCACCTGGGACATGAGACCAGCATTGGGAGAGGGCTATGGAATAGAGAGCAGTGGTCGTCAGTCTGCCCGCACACAGTGATGATCCAGAGCATGGCCTAGCATGCCCAGTGAAGCTGAGTCCCAGTTTTTTCATGCCACCCTTTCTTCAACCCAATGACCAGGTGCCCCTTGTGATAGACATGATGATTATTTTGTATAAAATGTCTATCGGTTTATATAACCCAAATGTATTTTGCTGTTGTAATGACTCTAAGCTCTGAGGAGTTTAAAGGACACACACAACCTAATCATAGTATTTGCTAGACAATGGATGTCCGATGTAATGTTAGTTAAGTACATAGAAGTTACACAAGTTGCACAACCAGCCTCTAAGAGTTAAAGGGCCATAGTGTCGTGTATATCCTGTGTTTAATACTGAGTGTTTACCTAGCCCCCTTCCACTCCTCATACAAGCTAGTTAAACAATAGGTTGCCACATACACAGAAACTGCTTAAGGTTGTCTGCATGCTAAAGAGGACAAAGTCCAAACTACACGGGACTTGAGAGAAGGTGGGCAGGAAGCAGGGGAGGATTCTATATAACCTAGCGAATGAGAATCTTATATGTTACTGATGTAATCTGTTGCACGCCCATTGAAGGGCGGTTGTCATGTGTTACAATAAAAAGCCTGAGCCTCTACACATTGTAGAGACTCTCCCAGTTTTAGACCAGCACTTGTGTCTGATCTGGTTCGATGATGTGTGCACACGATATAATTCGGAAGCGACAAAAATACCCCAAAAGCCTGCTGGAGAAATCATAATCCAGAACAGTGGAGTCCCTGGGTGAGCGAGTGGATCTGTGAGGTCACAGCCTGGAACGTACAGAGATCGGCAGATGGCACGCAGAACTCAGGGGCCCGAAAATCTACAGAACACGGTAAGATTGCTTTATGTAAATCTACCGATGTGAGCTGGGTTCTGACTGCTTTTCGGCCTGTTCCTGATCCAGACTGGACCTTCACTGAAAGACAGGTAATAACTCTAGTTCTGTCCACTCGGAAAATCACCATGTTACCTGTCTAGGGGTATTTTGTATGCTGTTGTGTCTGAGACGGTTAAAAATTGTTTATGCAAGACCAAGAGATAAATTCTGTGAGGGTTAATGTGTCGGGAGGGCGGACTCGGCTGTTTACGTCTGAGGGAACACGCCAGTGACACTTTCTCCTAGGTAAAACTAGTGTGAGGTTAGGAAGATTTATGATACGTATACTTACCTTTATGATTGAGCGTGTTATGTTCTCATATGTGGAAAGGTATATATGTGTGAAGTATAGCCGTGCTTTGTGACGGCTGATTTCTCCAGAATATTGTTGAGGTTTTGGTCATTGAAAATAATCATCAGTCTCTGTGTATAGCTAAATGTCCTGTCTAGATCGTGTACAAGGAGTGCTCTTGGGGATTACTAGTATACGGTGGGCTGTTATAAAGGTAGATGAGATATATACCTTGAGCCCTTGTGGTTATTCTCCAGTAATCCCGTCTGTTTGGTACTATAGAAAGAATGTGCAGTGTTTATTATCAGGGGGGAGGGCTGCTGATAAGAGTGAACTGAAAGCTTTTTACAATTAACCCTTTCTGTTTACTTTGTCTTTCCCTGTGTCTTGTAGAATTAATGTGCATTGTAATCTGAGTGGGAAAGAGAGGTTATATTGGAAGGATTTGAAGAAAGCAGATTTTACAAGAGAAACACTACTGTGTCTTCGAATAGAATGAATAGAAACTTCGAATAGAATAGAGTTGAGCAAAGTGAGCAAGGACAAAGGTCATAGAGCTTGTGATCTGGTTGCTGAAGGGAAGGCAGCAGAGTTTACTGAACATGTAGAAATGTTATACAAAGAGAAGGATCAGGAAAAGTTGCAGAATGAAATGTCAGGTCATGGACAGGTAAGATAGACTGTAGAAAGTTTACAGAAGATGAGCAGGAAGCCTAGCAGAAAGAAAGGTGTTTTTAGATTGCTAGGAGGAGGTATAATGTAGTTAAGAGATTGAAGAGGGGAAAGCATGTAGTGGGGTATGTGTATTGCTAATGAACAATGTAATGCCTTTGTGTTCACTACAGCCCCTCCCTGTAATGGCGGCCGTGCTTGCAATGTTTACAGTCCAACATAGTGTGACTCTGCAGAAAATGTAGTGAGGCCTGCCCCCACCCTGAAGTTACTTCCCCCCCCCCCATGTGCTCACTTTCAGGGTGTGTGATGTTACTTCCGGTCCCTCCCCATCCGGGACAGGACCTGGCCCCGCCCCTTTCTCCTCCAGCGGCCATCTTGCCTCACCTGGGAGTGCTGCTGCCCCTGGCCCCGCCCGTTCCTCCGGCAGCCATTTTGCCTCACCTGGGAGATCTGTAGCCCCGCCCCTTTCTGCCTCTGGCGGCCATTTTGCTGCATTTGGGAGGCCTATATTCCCCAATGCCACTGTATCCAGTGCTAACATCATGATTGTCTGAAGTAAGGTTTTGTTTGACCAGACTTTGTTACGCTCCAAGATGTGGCCACTTTGGATGTGTGATAAGTTCAGGGAAACAAACCTTTGTGGAGATGCAGCTTGGGACATAGTAGATGACTAAGCTGGTTTATAGTGCATGGAAGATTGGAGTTGATACATGGGGGGCAGAGACCAGGAATACATGACAGGGGACGCTCTCTCATGTTCCCGGGGGCTCTGTTTTCCACTGCCCGCTTCTCCAATGGATACTCAGACAGATGATGTTACGGAAGGCTCCTACAGATGGAATAATTTCACTATAGTCACCCAGCAAACTTTTTTCATGCAATTTGGTGAAGTAATTTTACTTTTTATGTGAAGAAAGAGGGACTGAATTGCCCAGAGTAGGATGTTAATTCATCCGTATTCTTTAGTTTTTCTTTAAGTCTTTTGTATATTCTAGTGTCAGTTTACACTGAAGCTATAATTATATTCCGACAGGAGAGTAAAAGCTAAACGCTGGCCATACCCTGAAATACTATTACACTGGGTGACGTAAAATTTGAATCGTGTGGCGCCCCCTTGTGTTAAAAAATGCTAACTGCGACCTGAAAGGAAAAAAAAAAATTTTTTTTAAGGAGATTTTCGCTCAGACTTCGCTGCATACAATGTCACCTTGACCTACAAAGTGCTTGTTTTTGTGCCTCTTGGTTTACTAGTTTGAACGCAATGACTCTTTTTCCATTGAGTATTGCGGTTCAAAAGGGGGGAGGCATAGGTGATCTGGGTCATAGATGATCTAGGTGTTGTAGATCAGCTATTGGGTTTGCAAAAAATAAATAAATAAATGATTTTGTGCTACAAGATTCCGAGCCATGTGAAATAGAACATCAGCACGATTATTTAGTACTAATTCAGTAAGAAACTGCAGGTATGCAAACAGTTATCAGAACCTCTGTTGATAATGCATATGTTGAGCTTTTTGCAGATGGTACCAGGGTGAGGATTGATGACTCCACATCGGATATGCAGTGGTCACACAACAAGATGTCCTAGAAGCAGAAGCTCTGCCTCCGCATGTCACAGTACAAGAAGCGGAATTGAAGGCCATCACTAAGGCGTGTAGAGTGGCGAGAGGTAAGACGGCAACCCTTTACACTGACTCCTGGTATGCATTTGGCATAGCTCATGATTACGGCCCAATATGGAAGGCCAGACAGGTTTTTTTACCTTAGCAGGACAACCAATTGAGAATGGTGCAGCTGTACAGAGTCGCATGGAGGCCCTACTTCTACCTGACAAAGTTGAGAGTTCGCACCGATTCCTACACTGGAGAGGCGAGAGACGACACCCTCGCTGACAGCATAGCAAAGGCAGCGGCCCTCAAGCCGTGGAAGAAAGAAGAAAAGATACTGACGGCATGAGTCAGTGGTAAAAAAAACTTTGGACATTGACAAAAATTTGGACTTTGATATGCTAAAGACTTTTACAGTTACAAGCCAGCAAGGAAGGAAAGAATAAATGGACTGATATGGGAGCAGCAGAAACAGGACAGCGTGTGGTGAACGGTCAACAGCACTTGCCCACCACAGTTCCTGTATCCCATGATGGCCCAGCTGATGGACGGAAAGACCCACCTAGTAAACCAGCAATGACGACGACGCTTGAAAGACGATGGGCGACTTCTGGGTTCTCTGTAGCTGCTGCATCATTTGTCCGGTTTAGCATGATCTATGCCATGGGTGAGACAGGGCAGAAGTAAATTTGCCACATCACACTTGCCTAGACCACTCTACCCATTTCAGGGATTGCAAATTGACTACGTTCAGCTCCCACTTGTTGGGAAGTATGAATACGTGCTTGTTGTTGTTGATGTCTTTGCAGGTTGGAGGCTGACCCTGTTACCAAGGCAAACAAGTAGGTAACCGCAAAGAAGCTCATGAACGAGGTAAACTGTGAATATGGGGTACCAGAGGTGATTCAGAGTCAGACAGAGGTATAAACTTCGCAGGTGAATGTAACATGTCATGTCTGCTCTGGGTGTATCCCAGGCCTTTTACATACTGTACCACCTTTAGAGTAGTGGCAAGGTGGAGAGACGTAGTGGCACGCTAAAAGTAAGATACTTAAAAATGACGCCACTTTGGAAAGACTGTCATCCAATAGCCTTATACAGTGTTAGATATGAACCCAGGGGGGATTATACATTATCTCCCTACGAGATTGTTTGGGCTAGCCCCAAGGCTAGGTTGTTACTATCCTCAGTGGTTACAATTACAATCTGATGTGTTGACTGAGTATGTGATTTCCGTTGTTAAAGAACTAACCAAAGCCTATGCACAGGTGTTCTCTTCCAGACTCAGAGGCAGACACTGGGACACATATCTTGCAGCCTGGGGATTGGGTGTGCGTCAAGAAGTTCCCCAGGAAGCACCCTCCTGAGCCCCGATTTGATGGCCCCTACCAGGTGCTTCTGACTACTGCCACAGCTGTGAAACTAGCCGAAAGACTTACATGGATCCATGCTTCATACTGTAAGAAAGCTTCAGATCCGGGAGACCAGTCTTAGTTGTGCCAAAGACATTACTCTGGTTAAGGCTAGTGAGAGAGGAGGGTGGCGACTGGAATCCTTAGTCGGAAGAATATGAGGGTACGGTTACCTTCTAGTATAACTCGTCCAATGCTCAAGTAGCCGCATATTCCTTCGACTATTGTACTGTGGTCCCGTGTCTAGGCGCAAGATCCCACCGCAGGCCAGATTTAGCTCAGTCCAGCTGGTTATATGACTTATATACCCGGGGAATACAATATGTTTGCGCCACTGATAACGTCTGGGGAGAAGACTGCCGTTATTGGGGATTAGTGGGATGGAACGCAGGAACAGACTAGTCCTATAAACCGCGAAGTGCCTTAAATAAGAAAGATAAGAGCGGGAAATCCCTAATTAGTCGTATAACCCTCCTTGAGAATAATAAGGACAGCAGGTATTGGAAGGCTGAACTTAGTATGTTGCTTGGTTTTAATGCGGTTTTTACATTAACCATGGGAGATCCAAGCCCGGGGGACGGGGAGACTTATAGTCTGGGGACATACCGGTACGGGAGGACAGATCCCTTAGGGAAGTTTAAAATAAGGGATATGGTAGATGCAGCCGAATGGAAGCCTTCACTTAGTCCCGTGCCCATAATTAACCCCCTCCGCCGTAAGATAAAGACCTTGACGAACATGATGATCATAGCCGACCCTACCTTTTGAGGACACCTTGACAGTAGCGACTGGCTACTCTGACCAGAATCTCTGGTTGGAGTTGATGAGGTACAATGCTAACAGGAGCAACAAGTCTAACTGTTGCGTGTGCGGTAGTGCCCGACTACACTCGGGGATGGTCCCCCTAAATCTCCCTGTAGATGCTGAAGAGTGGTTTATTAGTCTCTTCACGAACATTTCCACTAATTACACTGTCCGTGAGAAATGGAAGAAGGAATACTCTATAACTACTTAAGTGTTTTGCACCGGAGAGAGTATTACTGACTACCCTGGAAACTACACCTGCCAGGCAAATAGGCAGGGTAGAGGGAGATTTTTGGGGAACTCACCAATATTTCCCTTGTTTAAAAAAGATGAAGAGCCAGTTCCGATAATGCCAACCACATACGCTACCAAAGGAAAGGAGAAATGTACTAGTACTGCGCCTGCCCCGATCTCCTAAGATGGATTGTCAGTGGAATTCCCATTTGCCAAGGGATAGTGCAGAAGACCTTAGGTTCCGGCGAGGGCACACCCTGTGGGGTGTTAACTTGTACAGATAGAGGGTATGGATGCCCGGAAATGAGCCCAGGGAATCCATGGCCTCCCTCTGAGGTGAGGTAGGGATCCCCCCCTCCTAGGAGTAGGGACTTACGGGCAGTGGGAAAACCCTGACGCAAGGGTGAGGCGACCTGGACGTGTTCACCATTAGGACTATCTCCAGGAGGGACATTGGTGTGGGTGAAGATTAGGGAGTCCCACGCCGTGCGTACCTGTGCACGCTACTAGTATTGTAACATTATACTAGAGCAAGAAGAGAGACCCCTGGTGGTAGTTTTGATCTACACGTATACATTGACGTCATAGGATAGCCAAGGGGGGTACCTGACAAGTTTTAAAAATTAGAGACCAAGTTAAAACTAGATTCGAGTCCATTTTCCTGATCATTATGTCAAATGTTGACTGGATTAATTATGTTTATTATAGTTAGCAGTGGTTTATAAATTATACTAGAGACGCCTTATAGGGACTAGTCGACCAATAGGACCTACATCGACTATGACTTTTCAAAATAGAATGACCTTAGATATGACTTTAGCTAAAAAGGGGAGTGTCTGTAAGATGATAGGGGAGACTTGTTGTACCTACATCCTAGACGACACGTGACCCGCGGGTAAAGACGCAGTTGTCATTAAGAAGCTGACCGCACTAACTAAAAAGAGCTAACTTTTGGGACCAGCACTCGCCATGGATGAGCGGGTGGTAAAGGATCCTGGCACAGACGGGCGTCGCTGTTGTATGTGAACTGATGGTTACCTTTTCTGTTCTAGTCTGCTGTGTTATCCCCTGTGTCAGAGAGACCTGTGAAACTGATGCTGGAAAAGCCGCTCCCACCATGAGTTTGCTGGATGCATCCCCAGAAGGAATGGACAAGTCCTACACCCCCTTGAAGACTCTAAAACGAACCTTCAACGCGCTCCAGTTATAGGCTCATGCGCAGAAAACTGTGAAAATTAGATAGAGAATTAGAGGATAGACATTTTAAGGGGGGATTGTGATAGACATGATGATTATTTTGTATAAAATGTCTATCGGTTTATATAACCCAAATGTATTTTGCTGTTGTAATGACTCTAAGCTCTGAGGAGTTTAAAGGACACACACACAATCTAATCATAGTATTTGCTAGACAATGGATGTCTGATGTAATGTTAGTTAAGTACATAGAAGTTACACAAGTTGCACAACCAGCCTCTAAGAGTTAAAGGGCCATAGTGTCGTGTATATCCTGTGTTTAATACTGAGTGTTTACCTAGCCCCCTTCCACTCCTCATACAAGCTAGTTAAACAATAGGTTGCCACATACACAGAAACTGCTTAAGGTTGTCTGCATGCTAAAGAGGACAAAGTCCAAACTACACGGGACTTGAGAGAAGGTGGGCAGGAAGGAGGGGAGGATTCTATATAACCTAGCGAATGAGAATCTTATATGTTACTGATGTAATCTGTTGCACGCCCATTGAAGGGCGGTTGTCATGTGTTACAATAAAAAGCCTGAGCCTCTACACATTGTAGAGACTCTCCCAGTTTTAGACCAGCACTTGTGTCTGATCTGGTTCGATGATGTGTGCACACGATATAATTCGGAAGCGACAAAAATACCCCAAAAGCCTGCTGGAGAAATCATAATCCAGAACACCCTGGCCAAGCAAATTACTCACCCGACAATATACTCTGAGATTTGCTAGCTAACAAACTTTCAAAAACCACAGTGCAACTATGAATACCCTTAAACAGGACCTTTTGGACACCTGGAGGTGATTGGACTCTCTGGCTACAAAAGTGGACAATACAGTTTCCAAGTTGAATCAGAATGCTAAGCTGCTGGCAAACTTACAAGAGCAACTCGAGGCCGCCAACATTAAAATAGTGGACCTTGAAAATAGATCTAGGAGGGAGAATTTTAGGATCAGGGGGTTGCCTGAAAGCACCACGAGGGTGGTGTTTGATCATCTGCATCCATTTGCACAATGAGAGGCCTATAGACGTGGGTCAGGAAGGCTTTGTGAGGAAACTTATGAGGCCAGCCATTCTCCTCTCAGAATATACAAATGGGAAGATGAAACCTAGGTAGATGGCGTTGTAGAGATATTGTTCCATCTGCAATTTGCATACTGCCCAGAGGAGCATGAATGGCCTTATAAGCCTCCTTAAATACCTTCTAGGTGCTCTTCTTAAGGAGAAACAATATCCTTCCTGATCCAGATCTATAGCCTCTCACTAGCCAAGCCAGAAACCTACCGCACACCTATGAGGGGCAATCACCCAGAAACAGCTTTGGCTTACAATTCCCAGTCATTGTTACAAGATTTGTTTAAAAAGTCTGCCATTGGCTTGCAGGAATACTGCCTGCCAATAGGAGGAGCTGCAGAGGTATTATTCCATCTGTAATTTGCATATTTCCCAAAGGAGAATGGATTACCCTATAAGTCTCCTCACATACCTTCTAGGTGCTCTCCTGAAGGAGAACCAATACCCTTCCTTTCCTCCAGGAGACACACTTTTCCTGCTCCCCAGTGCTAAACTATGTTCACCTAAATTACTTAACTTACGTTCTGGCCTCCTCGCTGGAGAAGAAGAGGGGAGTAGATGTGTGGATCTCAAGGTGAGTTTCTTTTTCCTCACAAGAGATTCATCGGAATCCAGGGGGAAGGTTTATTGTGATTTTGGAAGGTTTGAACAGATCTCCGATTACCCGATTACTTCCACCCGGTCATTTTCTGGCACTTCCTGCACCTTCACCATATCCTTCCTGCTCCCTGCCATGCAGGGCAAACGGGGCCTCCCACTGGCGCTTTAGTACATCCCTACTGCTCTCCCCGGCCGTGGCACTGGGTAGCGAAGGGGCTTTACAGAGCGCTAACTGGTGCGTTATGTGCCACAAAACAGGCGCTTGGCCTCCCACCAACAAGAGTCCCTGCAAGGAGCCCATAGTGGCCGCGGTGGAGCCGCTCTCCTGTAAAAGGGGGAGCACGCCTCTTACAAAAGCACGGCCACACCTAACCAGAGTTCGGAGAACTGTATTTGGTACACCAACTGCAAGCTGCGGTAGAATACAGTTATAATTGACACCAGTTCCTGGCATTAATTATAGTAAATGTGACAGGCGGTGAGCAGCCATGCCCCTATTACTAGGCTCCTCCCACTTTTAAAAAAAGGGGGGCAACAGGCACAAAATACCAAAAAGTCATACTTTCTGATATACAAAATGGCATGCATCAAAATTTGCTACTTTTATATTACAAAAAACTAGCACAAAGAGTTCAGTAAAGGCTTATTTACATGAGCAAATCTGAGTTCGGGCCGAACGCGGCCTCATTAAATTAATGGCTTTGATTTTTTTCACAGACTAATGGTCCGTGTAAATGAAATCGCAGCATGTCCTGTTCACGGACCATAATCAGCCATTCACGTCAATGGGTGCGTTAAGAGGACTTAAAGCGGCTGCACCCATTGACTTCAATGAGAGTTTTAAATTATAGCAATTGGGCCGTCTTTTGGGTTTTTTTTGACGTGTGTGTAAAAAGATGACACTTTGATGACAGTCGTGCTAAAACACAGCAGCTGATATAAAACGCACGCACATTCGCAGTGAAGGCGGTTTCAGACAAGCTTATGCACAAATATGGTTGCCGCTACGGATCGTATTTGCGCATTAACTAGCGTAGGAGATGTCAGGAAACAGGCTGATACGGACGTGTGAATAAGCCCTTATATACACGTGCCAGCATAAGGCACTGCCATTTTTCCACTTGAACTGCCAGTTCACCCGCTCGCGTGTTACACCTTCCCGTGGAATAGAATGGCAGGTAAATGCCAAATTAGGGCAGCTGTCTTCTTTTCCCTCCGTTGAACGCAGGGTAACTCCCTCCCCCTCCCCTTTTTAAGCTGCCATAGACTTCTATGGCAGCTTTCTGCGTAACACGGACAAAAATAGGGCAAGACCTATCTTTTCTTGTACGAAGATTTTGCGCACCAGAAACACGTTCATCAGAACGAAGCCATTTAAATCCATGCCTGCGCTTCGTCATGTTATATGGGCAATATTTTCACATACGGAAATGCCTCCGCAAATTCGCTGATCTGTTTAAGCCCTAAATTTGGTCAGGTTTGCACTCGCCTGTGTGATTGCAGCCTAAATCTTATAGTCCTTTTTCTAATGATTTTCTTCTTTTTTAAGGCTTGCTTTATTTACAGGCTTTTTTTTGCGCCATTTTTTGGTTGCATGTCCTTTTTTTGTTTTGCTGTTTTTTGTCCTTTGATAGAAGCTTTGGGGAAAATGCTAAAAAATTAACGCCATAACCTGAGTACACAGAGATTTTGAAAAAATACATTGGACCCCCCAAAAAACATACCAAAAGTGAGAAAACACGCCACTACAACAACCGCGCTGCTCCATAATTTCCCGTTGATCTATAACTAACATCCGCAGGCAGCGGGTTTTTTTGCCATAAAAAAATGTGAAGAACGTGCGATTATGCGAAAAGGACTAAAGTTGGTCTCATAACACCAACCCCTCGTTAACTGAAAGTCAGCAGGCTGTTCAGCTGATTATGTCAGTTAGGCTTCTTTAACCCCCGGTGATCAGCGTCACTGCAGGGGAAATAGAGCATTACATGGCGGTCACTTAAATACGGCTGCAAGAAACACTAACACTTTATGCCATGTCAGCGGTCCAAGACCCTCATCCCCCACTTAGCCGCACGGGGGTAAAGGTGATGACTCTTAAGCCTTTCCTTTAGGCAATATCCAGTAATGGACCAAAATAACATTGCCCTTGTGAAGTACAACGCAGGCCGCCACGATGCCGCACATTATCGCAGCTTTTTGAATAGCCCTTTTATGTACTGACACACACAATGCCAAATGATGTGCAGCCTGTAATACAATGCTATATCATTACCTACCTGGCACATCTGCACAGCTATTTAGCTAACAGCTCCAAATGCTCCCATTCTGAAGCGTTAAATTAGTAGAATTTAATTTGCTGCTAATTAAAATGTTTGGAATGGAGCAGAAGATCCTGTATGTTAATAACGCTAACAAGCTGCAACCTCCCACGGCGCACACAACCACTCAGACTGCAGCGGGGACGAGCTGCCGCTCAGCAAGGACTTATAGGGGAACAATTATTAAAGGGGTCCTCCGATTGGGTGGAATTCCACTAATCCCTTTTCCTCATTATTATTCCTTTCTCCTTTCAAGATTGCATCCAGAAGAGTTTAAAAAGTTTAGTAGAACCCCCATACAATCTAATCCAATCCAATCTAATCTAGTCTTGGGGGGTGTATAAAAGACAAAGAGGAGAGGGAAAGGGAGATAGGATGATAAAAGAAGAGGGATATAGAGATTGGGGAAAAGGCACAGGAGAAGAAAGCAAAGGTTGGGCTAGAAGATGAGAAGATTGGGGAGAGGACAAAAGTAGAGGACAGGAGAAGGGAAAGAAGAGAAGGGAGGGGAGAAGAGAGGAGAGGGAAAAGGAGATAGGAAAAACAAGAAGATGGGAGAGAGATTGGAGAGCAAGACACAAGAGAAGAAAGCAAAGGTGCGGTGAGGAAACGAAGAGAAAGAAGAGAGAAAAAGGGAGGAAAGATAAAGAAGAGGAAGGAGAAAGAAGAGAGGAGGAGGAATGAGAATGAACAGAGGGGAGAGAAGAGGAAAAGAGAGTAGAGTAGAAGGGAGGCAAAGAAAAGGAGATACGATAAAAGAAGTAGAGAGAGGGATTGGTGGGAAAGGCACAGGAGAAAGCAAAGGTGGCATTAGAAGATGAGGAAAAAGAACATAGAAAAAGGGGGAGCAGAGGAGAGGAGAAGACAAAATTAGAGGAGATGAGTAGGAAGGAGAAAGAGTTGAGGAGAGGGAAAGGGATAAAAGAAAAAGATTGGAGAGGGATTGGAAAGAAAGTCACAGATGAAGAAAGCAAAGGTGAGATGAAGAAATGAGGAGAAAGGAGAGAGGAGATGAAAAAAGAGGAGTGAGGATAAAAGTAGAGGAAAGGAGGAGAAAGAGGAGAGGGCAGAGGATGAAGGTAGAGGAAAAAGAGATGCAGAAGAAGTATGAGAAGAGAAATGAGGGGGAGGACAAAAGTAAAGGAGAGGAGATGGCTAAAGAAGAGAATATGAGAAGGAGAGGATGGGGAGAAAAGGAGGGAAGGAAAGAGACAAAAAGAAAGGGGAAATTGAGGAGACAATGGGTAGAAGGTAATATGGAAAGAAAGGAGAAAAGGATGAGTTGTGAGAAGAGAAGAGCGGATACTAGGTTAAATGAGAGGAAGGGAGAAGAATGGAGAGGAGGCGGAAGAAGAAGCTATAGTAGAGGAGTGGAGAAAAAAGAGAAGAGAGGATGAGGAGGAGGAATGAGAAAAGAGAAGTAGAAACTAGGTTTAAACAGATGAGAGGAGGGGAGAGGAGTAGAAAGGAGAGGAAGAAGGAGAAGAAGAGGGGTCAGAGAGATTAGAGTAGGGGAGATAATAGAGGAGTAGAGAGGGGTAATGAGAAGAGAGGGGAGGAAACTAGGTAGAAGGAGATAGTAGGAGGGAAGAAGAGTGGAGAAGAATAGAGGGCTGAGGAGATAAGAGGAAGGAAGATGGTAGAGGAGAAGAATAGAGAGGAGGAAAAAGAATAGGAGATGAAGAAGAGAGGAGTGAATGGAGGGGACAGGAGGATTGAGGTGACAGAGGAAATCGGAAGGAAAGGATATGAAGTGGAAAGATAAATGAAGAGAGGAGAAAAGGAGAGATAAGAGGAGGAGACAGTAAAATAGAGGTGGGGAGATAAGGGGAGAGGAGAGGAAAGAACTCTGAGTTTAAGGAGATGAGAGGAGGGTAAATGAGGAAAGGGGAAGAAACTTTCAGCTTAACAGGACCAAACAGTGTGCCCCTTGGCTTCAGTCACCTGCCTACGACCCCACCCCTGGCACCACCACCTTCTTCCTCCAGTCTAGAGATGCAACCTTCTGTCCTGGGCTGTATAGACCGTGGCCATTTTGTTGAATTCCTGGATAACCCCTTTAAATAAAAATGCAGAGTTGGTGACCTGGTTGTTTTACTGTATCTGGATCCATCTTCTATTCACATACAGTGTTGCTCGTGTCTTCTGTTTCTTTAACCATTTCAAAGGCAAAATTTTACTTTTCTATAAAAGTTTTTGTCTTTTTTTTTGTGATCTTTGGCAGCGTTGTCAAAAAAAAGCAAAAACTCAAAGGCAGCTACCTGCATGAGGTTGAGATGATAAAACGCTGCAGATGAAGTAGAAGGTGTCACCTTGGTGTGCCGGTGTTTTTTTTTCAGAAAGTAAATCTAAATTCATGAGGGGTCATACAGCAAATTTCATGAATAGCGACCTCGTATCCCAGAACCCAGGAGAATACGTAATGAGTTGTGGAGTAGACAAAAGACGGAATTGATATTCATGGGACAGGGTGATGATCATACAGCCGTATATTTCCTTCTCGTGCGGAGCAGAAAAGGAGGATTTCATATGTAAAGTGTAAGGAGCTCTGCATTAGCCCGCGTCTCATTGAGTGGTGGAGCTTGTTTGGTGAAGATAAGCCCTGTTCATATGCTCTGGAGACCCCCATACTGTGAGCCAGAATGAAGAGCCATCAGTATTCGCACCATCTTTATATCACATGGACGCCAGTTCTTACTAGTTGGCCATGTATGGGGGAACCCCACATGGAGGTGGATTAAGAGACGGACCACGGAGTACAGTAAACAACAATAAGCTTTACTTTGCAGATGAACCAGCATCACAGTCACCCACACAGACAGGTCCAGAATGCTGCGATACAGGTACAAACACATTAGTAGTGTTGACTTTGCTTTTTGGTGGCCTTTGCAGGAACAAGTCTTGGTCTCTAGTGTAGTGGTCCAGAGTTAACAGGGCCCCTCCATAAGTATAAATCTGTTTGTCTTCTACATTTGTATTGTCAGTGTCTTCTATGTTGCATGAAATTGATGTGTATTGCACCTCTCTGCAGTACTGAATGGGTTACTCTCTGGGTTATGTCTGAAAAATGTATCTTGTTGTTTGTCATGTGACCATGTTATATATATATGTGATTGAAAGATGTATGCAAGAGAGTCTAGCAGTCAGTTTTTCTGCCTGAAAGGGTCCAAGGGAGTAGCAGTGGTAGTTGTTGTTGTTCTTGGGTCTTTGCTCTTAACCTGAGTAGGAGAGACTGTGCATTCTCATGTGGAGCCCCAGGATGGAAGAAGCTGAGTGATTGCCTTGTGTGTGCCTTCACCCAGGTCTTCCTGCTGTTGACCTGGAGGACTGAGAGAGTGGAAGGAGCGGCTATGAAGCGTTGAGTGCCCGTCTTCCAATTGTGAGTGTTGAACGGTAGAGAGCTGGAGAGAGAGAGTGGCCGGGGATAGAGCCCCACAGATAACTTGGACTGTGGACTTGTCTGTCATCCTGTGAATCCTCCTTGTCACACCACTAATGTGTCTGCACCATTTTTCCTGCTGGTGTGCATAAAGTTGGACTGTAAATAGTTCTGTAAGTAAACGAGCTTAACCAACCGTTCCCGGTTCTGCTCTACAAAGTTACCCCTGTGTGTGTGGACTCTTCATTTAACCATCTGGATTCACCGCAGAGGATAGAACGGTGGCATCACGAGTGACAAGAGAACCTTAAGGTAAACCACTACTTTGGTTACCCCGTGAAACGTCCCTAGTAGTAACTTGGACAGGTCCCATACTACTCCCAGGGGAGGAGATGGTAGAGCCCCGTGACAAGACCTCAATCTACCCCGCTGTGGGCCTGCTCCTTGGATGCTGCACTAGCACTATTACAGGCCCATTGTAAATTATTGTGCTTCTCACATAGTCACTTAATTACATTGCAGGACACATTGCACTGAACAATCACTGCATTCGGAGAATTCATTGTTGTGTTCCTACAACCAATCCCTAGTGATCCGAGCTCGATGACACAAAACATTGTCCTGTTGAAAGATGGCATTGATTCCATTGAAAGATGGCACTGTAGTTGGGAAAGGCGTACCGAAGATATGGGTGCGGAGGGTAAGCTAGCAGATCCCTGTAATGTTGACTATTCAAGAATTGTGGTATGATAACCAATGGTCCTAGGCCATGCCAGGAAAATGCTCCCCAGACCAGGGCACTGCTACGACCACCTGTTATACCCTATGGGATATGGCTTCATGCTGTTTACACCAGATGCAGACTTGGCCATTTCTGTGGTTCATCAGGACATGGGACTCATCTCTCCAGACGACCTTCTGCCATGTGTTCAAAGTCCAGTGACATCTTTCCTGTCCCCATGCGAGGCACTGTTGGTGATGATATGGGATAATCAGAGGCATCTTTGTCGGTCTTTGGCTATTTAACCCAATTGATGCAAAATTCGTTACATGGTCAGTGTGGAAACTGGTTTAACTTCCCCACTGTTGTACTGCTGGGTCACTTGGTCCACTGTAGCACGTCATTGCTGAGATACCAGATGTGCCACCCAACACTCGCTTCTAGGATCAACGACACGTGGCCTACTGCTGTGTGATATTCTGTCAGATGTCTATTTGTGGCTCATCCAGTCTTGGTACACTCTTGATACCGGGTTTCGGGAACAACCAACAAGTGTGACTGTTTCAAAAATCTTGGCACCACACCACCGGCCACCAACAATCTGCCCACGGTCAAAGTCACTCAAGTCACCACGTTTACCCACGACTGCCAAATGTTGCCTTCTGCAGCACATTATGAGAGCAGATTGTGGCGTGGCCATCACAAGGTACCACATTACTGATCAGAAGATGTCATGTGCCAGCTGTTCCTAACGCAGTGATCATTCAGTGTAGTTGCACAGTCTCTTAATTGTCATCATGCCACTTTGATTAGTCACAGTCTCTTAATTACTATCAGATCTTCCTGCTTAGGTAAATCTCTTAGTATCAGGCCTCTAGTGGCCCCATGGATACTCTACATGTTACACAATCTTTCATGCTCACTGAACTTGTGAAAGAGGCTGTCTGTCTTTCAGCAACAAAGTGGTATACACCTGAAGCTACCTCAACGACTAAGATCTGACTTCCAGTCCTTCACTCTTCTGCACAGGAGGCTCCAGGAAATTTTCTCACAGCTCATGTGAATTGGCTGCTCCCAACCTCTCTTCACAGGTTACCAAGGTTCTCTCTAGACACAAGACTCAACCATGTCAAACTTGCACCCTCTGTGATATAGTTAGATTGCATTTGTAGCACCCTAACACCCAGTCGATCCACCTGTCAGCCAGTCACTCATGCCTGCCTGTTGATATTTGCATTTTCGCCATTGTCTGATATTCCCCTGGACCAGAGCTGTGATGTAAATAACCCCCTTCTGTTCTTTTCTCCACTTGTTTGTTTGGGGTAGAATTAGCAGGATGGAACCCAATTATGTGACCATTTACTTGTTTATGAAGTCTAAGGAAAAGGCTTCCCTAGCAGTTGGATTCTCCCAGACATTCCAGAGCCGGAATTCAAATTATGGCAAAATCTTTAATATTTTAGTTGTGTGCAGGTCCAAGCCCGATATGAATTATTTTTTTTCAGAATCAGGTGGGACAGCTGAACAAACCGCATGTACACTCATTGGGCTGCGGAGCCCAGAACACCTCCAAATGGCATATCCGCATACCTAGTAATAACGTCTATGACATATTTGGTATTGCTGAGTAGATAACATCATAACTAGAAATATGCCTGCGGAGATATGGCTAAAAGATTACATTGGGGTTCCATCGAACTGTGTTACGCCTACATTCAACACCCCCCCCCCCCAGTGATATAGAAAGGGGGCCGCAGGAGATGTGGTCCGAGGAGACCTTAAAGCAGAGGTGTTTCACTTTCCCATGTGTCAGACTTCAGAGATATTGGCATAAGGCTTTTCCCATTTACTTCAGTGACTGCATGAAGCTGAACCTTGGGCTGGATATCCCAAATCTGGTATCTTTCTTGTACTTTCTTCCTGATTATTTTAACCCTTTCCAATCCAGTGTCTGACGTCTGAAGACATTATGATTTAAGGCTGTACAGCTCCGATGTTGGAAGACGTCTGTCGGGGTTCTCTTACTGTATATTGTCAGCCTCTCTGCTGTCGGAGCCTATCCAACGTGTCACCTCATGCAGTACTGGCTTTAGCCAGCATATAGCGCTATTGTATAACGGCAAAAAAAGAGTAAGCCCCCTAGGAAAACCAGGATACAAATTGGATTGGAAAGGGTTAAAATACTCTCTTGTTGTGTATACCTGTATACCCTTATACTTCCATGTAACAACCTTTTTGTAATATATATATATATACATATATATATATATATATATATATAGATATATATATTTGCACTGCTAGTGTGTTTTTTTAATAAATCTGCAATTTATTTGTCCAGCCTTGTCTGTTTTAAAACGAACCATAACTCTGAAGAGATTGTGTTAATACTTCATAAGTGTGGGTTCCAGATTACCTTTAAAAGTTGCTGGTGGCAGCGTGTGTACGAGCGGCATTGTAGAGCTCTGGAGTGTGTTAGGCCGGATCAGGGGGTGATTTGTGCTTTCAGTCTACATGTGGCAGGACCCTGTGAAAGCTGAATACAATCTACAGCTCAGCTGCGTATTTCTGCTGTAGCATTTAGAGGCAGAAACTACATAGAAAAATCCACAGCGGAATCCAACTAACTATAGAAACACCGAGTGACGTATAAGAGCTGCAGACACCAAGCATTAGATCTTTACTTAAGATTATTAGCAAAGATTTTAATTGGACGAACAGTCCGAGCAAAAATAATCACAGCATGTCAGTTTGTTGCAGTTTTTGTACAACAAGTGCCCATTTAACTATACTGTAGGAGTGTGATTTTTAAAAAACAAGGTAAATATGAAAACGTGTGCAGAATCTTTAATTACATCATTTGCCCCATCATGTTTTTTTTTTCATGTGAGTAACAATTGGGTGCAAAACGGATGAAAATCGCTTAGAAAAATTCACAGAAATGCAAAAAAAAAAATTTTGAAAAATCGCATGAAGATTGCAGAAAAAATCTGATTTTTCAGGACAGAGAAAAAAAACCTAATTTAACACGCACGTGGAAATTGAATGTGCAGAGATGCAATCCGTTTTTCTGGCAGGGAAAGTCACAGGTTTGCAAGCTCCTTGGACCGATTTTGCGCTCGCCTGACAAATATAGGCTGTAGTTACCTGCAGAAGTCTCCACACCTTCTATTATTCCAGCCCATGTTATATATACAGTATAAGTACAGCTGAGCGCACACGACATGTAATGATAGAACTTTCCGGAACTTGCGTGTATAATTAACGTCACTTGCGTAATATTTATTGACTATGAGGGTGAAGCGTTGCCGTAAACGGCTGAACAACAACCTCATTTCTGGAGTAAGATATGAAACAGCATCCTTACTAATTAGTGAAGTCAGCGACACAACGTCTTCCGTTCATTAACCACCGCTGTTTAGGCGGCAGTGAGATGACAAAATGACAACAAAAACATCAGATCTGATCTGGTGTGTTACCAATTACTCCCGCCGCCATCCTGCAGACTCACAGACTCAAGTTATTTTAGTTTTAGATTATTTTTTTAAAAGAAGAAAAAAAAATTAAAAAAATTCATTTTTCAAGAAAAAACTAAATGAATTTTAATATTATTTGTATATTCTTAGCATTGTTAATTAAAGGGGTTGTCCCATGCCGAAACGGGGTTTTTTTTTTCCAATAGGCCCCCCGTTTGGCGCGAGACAAACCCGATGCATGTGTTAAAAAAAAAAAACGTTTAGTACTTACCCGAATCCCGCAAGATGGCCGCCGGGATCTTCACCCACGATGCACCGCGGGTCTTCTCCCATGGTGCACCGTGGGCTCTGTGCGGTCCATTGCCGATTCCAGCCTCCTGATTGGCTGGAATCGGCACACGTGATGGGGCGGAGCTACGAGGACCAGCTCTCCAGCACGAGCGGCCCCATTCACCAGTGAGAAGACCGGACTGCGCAAGTGCGTCTAATCGGGCGATTAGACGCTGAAATTAGACGGCACCATGGAGACGGGGACGCCAGCAACGGAACAGGTAAGTGAATAACTTCTGTATGGCTCATAATTAATGCACGATGTACATTACAAAGTGCATTAATATGGCCATACAGAAGTGTATAACCCCACTTGCTTTCGCGGGACAACCCCTTTAACTCTTTTTAGCAACTTTTCAGGTTTTCTGTTATATTTCTTTCCTCCTTGTGTTCCAAGAGCCATAACTTTTTCCATGGACAGGGCCGTATGAGGGCTTGTTCTCTGCAGGATGAGTTGTGTCTTTTTAATGGCACCATTTAGGGTACCATATAATGTACTGAAAAACAACTCCAAAACTTTCTTCACCGGCTGCTAGGCATGACCGCGCTATCCTCATACTATCTGCTCCTCATCACTGTAACTACATTATAACTTGCAACACCCTACCTTTTATATGTCCCTTGGCAACACCCTGCCGGGCACAATGGGGGGCATTCATAAGACCTTTTATGCCAATTTTTCGCTTACAAAAGTCACAAATTTTAGCACAAGTGGGGATTTGAACAAAAATGGGCTACTTTTATGCATTTTGCACTGCCATTGTCCCTTTTGTTAAAAAAAAAAGGCAGGGCTTAAGTGAAGGGGCGTGGCCAACCCGGACCGACTCATTTATGCATAAGTTGTGCAAGAAACTGGTGTAAATATTGCCAGAATTCTACACCTGGTTGGACCTGGGGTACATTTCAGTGTAGGCACATAGAGCTGACGAGTATAGGTGTGCCCCTATTCATGTATTAGGCACCACCTATGCCGCAGAAAATAGTATTAGGACATGCCGGTGTTAATAAATTTCCCTCAATGTGTCTTCTTACTCACCCACAGACGCACAAGTCCCACATATGGTGACCTAGTACTGTACACCTTCCAATGTTACCAGGTCCTGGCTCATGATCATGACGTAAACACATCCACACGGGCCGTGACAGAGACGGTTACAATTATTTTACTGTACAGATAAATATAAACAGTATAACGTACCATGTAACATACTGAAAAACATTGGAAAACTTCTCTTAGTTTCTCCCCTCTATGTGCACCCACTTCCTCAACTCCTTCTTGCTTTGTTTCTCCCAAGCTTAGACTTAGGTAGGACAACTTCTCTGTTCCTCCAACCCAAAGCACGTTGCTACAAAGGTTTACAATGGTAATTGGTTCTCCGTTTGATACGAGCCTACAGGATTACTCAAGCATACCGGTTTACACAGGAGACATATATTGAGCAGACGGCGAATTGGACTGTTTAGCCTCGGACTATGGAAGCTTATATAGTAGGTATAACACCATCGCACAACAGATCGGGGACTCCTAGTATTTAGAGCCAAAGAATGTGTTTAACTGTTGCCTCCTCAGGAGGAATTACTAATGTCATATTCTTGAAAAAGTTTAAAGTATAGAATTAAAAAAATAAACTAAACTTCTCTTAGTTGGGTGCAATGGAAATGAAACAGAATTGCGCTATTTTTGCTAGTTTTTTTGTTCTTAAAGCGATCATAATGCCGTAAAAATGACATATAATTTAGGCCGCCTGCAGATGGCGCCCCTGCAGTGATCAGTACGGGTCTCACCTACTCCCTCGGCTCAGGCTCTGTGATGTGCCGGCCAGCCGGCCAGCCGGCGCAAGCGCAGAGCAGAGCCAGGGCGCCGGGAGTGACATTTCTGTGTGGGCCTCTGCGAGACCAGGACAGAAATAGAGCATGCCGCGGTTTGTTTTCCGCGTGTGTTTTCACGTGGACAAATCGCGTCCGTCTGCCTAGGGTTGCGTTTTGTAATGCAATCGCAGCATGCTCCATTTTTCTGCGGATCCTGCGGGAAGTCAACGGAAGCTGTCCGATCTGCGGCACACCCGCAGCGGTCACTGTGGATGCGGGAAAGCAGATTAGACAAAAACTTAAAAATTGCACTGCGCACCCGCCGTGCTGAAGAAAGAAGATCCGGCGGGCACAGAGGAGATCCGTGCTGGAGCTGGGCAGGTAAGAAAATGGTTTTTCTTTCCCATGTCCGTGGGTGCAGCTGGAGTGGAATCCGTACGTGCAAGTGGACATGGGGACTAAACTTTTTTAGAGCGTTAAATAATTTTTGGATGACCCTTAGGGTGTGTTCACACGTGGCAGATTTTTATGCAGATACACCAAAATCCGTGTCGAAATCTACAACATTTGGTGCTAATTTTGACGCGGACCTGCAGAGGATTTCACCCATTCGATTCAATCTGCAGCCAATTTGTAACATGTGAGAGCAGCCCGGGCCCCCTCCACACGGGTGTATGCATATTTGTGCGCGTTTTTGCAGAATCATAGTTGCGCATTTGTGCATGCAACTGCCGTTTTTTACTGTACTTTTTGAGCGCACAATTGCACATGCAGAGAAATTCGCAGCGATGCTCCCAGCCATTGAAATGGCCACATTTTGTAATGACTTCCAGATGTGTTCTTATCCTGGTCAAATGCACACGAAGATAGACCATGTTGCTTTTTTTGGGCAATGCAATCACATGCCTACAATACACGCTTGTAAACGAACCCATTGAAATCAATGAGTTCTACCTTTTGCGTATTGTGTGTGCAGAAATCTCATGTGCAAATATGCTTGTGTGAGTCTGGCCTTATACTTACATTTTCTCTACTCTGATCGCTCATACAATATACTGCACTACTTCAGTATTGCAGTGTATTATACACTGCAGTATATTGTACATTTAATGGTAAAATAGCAGATATCCAGGCAAGTTTGGGTGCTTTCACTAGGCCCGTGGCAACTGAACGGCATCCAGCAATCTCTTCTTGGGGGGGTGATCGTGTTGTAAAGGGTCATTAGGTCCCCAAATGGCAGGTTACATAATGGCGCAGCAGCTGACAGATGAAGATGGAGGCAGAATGTTTTTTGAACCAAAGTAAAGTTCAAAAAATGACTTCACAGGACGGCACAAATTACTGAAACATTTTAAATCACTTCACACTTCCATGAATCTAAATCAGAATAGCAAGGCATTTGCTATATCAGACGTTTACTCAGAGTTCTGCGGCATCGAGGACTCAACACATAGAAAGTGCAAAAGGATATCTAAAGGAGCGGACAGAACGCAGACTTCTCACTCCCGTCTCACATAAGCTTTGATCGCGACATAACGCCAATTTCCAGCGCCTTCACCCCCCGTTATATCATCATCTGTACTCAGCGCCACTTACTAAGGTTGTTCGTACACGGAGCGAGGAAGCGTTCGCTGGAGAGAATGACACGTTTGCTTTCCAATGATGACTGTTTACACGTGTAGATCATGTATGAACTATTATCGCTCACCGATTGGTCGTTCACCATGTTTATTGTTCATTTTTACTCCTTTTAACAATTTTTCGAACAATACTCATTCCATGTTAAGAAGAAGAGCGCAGCACCGCAGGCGACCGAATGAAGTAATCCTCGTTGCGACGTGCAGTATCCCTCGAAGTAGCGAAAAGAAGATCGGAGTTATCTCTGATCCCGGTCGCTACTGTCGGGTGTCAGCAGTGTTTTACAGATGGCACCCACGGCGTATTAAGCGAGTGGCGCTTCAGACCCCTCTTCATGTTCAGTCGCCCGCTATCTGCTGTAGATGTAGGATTCATTTTGAAATATAAAAAGGCGGTCGCCTCGCTCATGGTCCCCAAATATCAGCCTGAACGGAGATGGAAAGAGTGTCTCTCTCTGGAGGACCCAGCAAGTCCACACATTACATGATTTCAATGAAACCTGTGCAATATCTCATTTGTCCTGTAGTGGCGCTGCAGGGAAGTTGAACACAAGGAATCCCAATCAGACGCTGAGTCTCTCAAATCACCCTGAATCACTTGTACCCTTTGCCCTGTTTGCTGGTCAAATAAACAGAAGGAAATGATTAACGTCTGTGATCAATGGATGATGCAACTATTACAAAGGTGCTTGTGACATCTGACCGCCCCAAATATGCAATGACCGAGGTTGTATGTGAAAATATTGTGTTTAACATTGTTATGAACTGGTCATGTGCTGATCTACTGCAGTTCACACGACATATAATAGAAGGGGGGCGAACACGGAAAAACTTCTAAAATAACAATCGGGCTTATCGGTGGCAATAGATGCATAACGTCTCATCATAGTCAAAGTAAGATGTAGCGCAACCGCAATGCAAGGACTGGTGTCAGTACACCCAGATATAGTCAATGTCATTGCTGCACAGCATGAAGAGCGATACAGTAATACGTCTTAGGACAATGACACGCTGATACTTGGGGGACAGGATAATGACACGCTGATACTTGGGGGACAGGATAATGACACGCTGACACTTGGGGGACAGGATAATGACACGCTGATACTTGGGGGATGGGATAATGACACACTAATACTTGGGGGATGGGATTATGACACACTGACACTTGGGGGACAGGATAATGACACGCTGACACTTGGGGGACAGGATAATGACACACTGATACTTGGGGGGACGGGATAATGACACGCTGACACTTGGGGGACAGGATAATGACAGGCTGACACTTGGGGGACAGGATAATGACACGCTGATACTTGGGGGTCGGGATAATGACACGCTGATACTTGGGGGACAGGATAATGACACGCTGATACTTAGGGGACGGGATAATGACACGCTGATACTTAGGGGACGGGATAATGACACTCTGATACTTGGGGGACGGGATAATGACAGGCTGATACTTGGGGGACGGGATAATGACACGCTGATACTTGGGGGACAGGATAATGACACGCTGATACTTGGGGGACAGGATAATGACACGCTGATACTTGGGGGACAGGATAATGACACGCTGACACTTGGGGGACAGGATAATGACACACTGATACTTGGGGGACAGGATAATGACACGCTGACACTTGGGGGACAGGATAATGACACGCTGATACTTGGGGGACAGGATAATGACACGCTGACACTTGGGGGACAGGATAATGACACGCTGACACTTGGGGGACAGGATAATGACACACTGACACTTGGGGGACAGGATAATGACACGCTGACACTTGGGGGACAGGATAATGACACACTGATACTTGGGGGACAGGATAATGACACGCTGACACTTGGGGGACAGGATAATGACACGCTGACACTTGGGGGACAGGATAATGACACGCTGATACTTGGGGGACAGGATAATGACACACAGATACTTGGGGGACAGGATAATGACACGCTAACACTTGGGGGACAGGATAATGACACGCTGACACTTGGAGGACAGGATAATGACACGCTGACACTTGGGGGTCGGTATAATGACACGCTGATACTTGGGGGACGGGATAATGACACGCTGATACTTGGGGGACAGGATAATGACACGCTGACACTTGGGGGACATGATAATGACACGCTGACACTTGGGGGACAGGATAATGACACACTAATACTTGGGGGACGGGATTATGACACACTGACACTTGGGGACAGGATAATGACACACTGATACTTGGGGGGACGGGATAATGACACACTGATATTTGGGGGACGGGATAATGACACGCTGACACTTGGGGAACAGGATAATGACACACTGACACTTGGGGGACAGGATAATGACACGCTGATACTTGGGGGACAGGATAATGACACGCTGACACTTGGGGGACAGGATAATGACACGCTGACACTTGGGGGACGGGATAATGACACACTGATACTTGGGGGACAGCATAATGACAGGCTGACACTTGGGGGACAGGATAATGACACGCTGACACTTGGGGGTCGGTATAATGACACGCTGATACTTGGGGGACGGAATAATGACACACTGATACTTGGGGGACAGGATAATGACACACTGATACTTGGGGGACAGGATAATGACACACTGATACTTGGGGGACAGGATAATGACACGCTCACACTTGGGGTGCAGGATAATGACACGCTGATACTTGGGGGACAGGATAATGACACACTGATACTTGGGGGACAGGATAATGACACGCTCACATTTGGGGTGCAGGATAATGACACGCTGATACTTGGGGGACAGGATAATGACACGCTGACACTTGGGGGACAGGATAATGACACGCTGACACTCGGGGGATGGGATAATGACACGCTGACACTTGGGGGACAGGATAATGACACGCTGATACTTGGGGGACGGGATTATGACACACTAATACTTGGGGGACGGGATTATGACACGCTGACACTTGGGGAACAGGATATTGACACGCTGATACTTGGGGGACAGGATAATGACACACTGACACTTGGGGGACAGGATAATGACACGCTGACACCTGGGGGACGGGATAATGACACGCTGATACTTGGGGACAGGATAATGGCACACTAATACTTGGGGACAGGATAATGACACGCTGATACTTGGGGGACAAGATAATGACACACTGATACTTGGGGGACAGGATAATGACACGCTGACACTTGGGGGACAGGATAATAACACGCTGATACTTGGGGGACGGGATAATGACACGCTGATAATTGGGGGACAGGATAATGACACGCTGATACTTGGGGGACAGGATAATGACACGCTGATAATTGGGGGACAGGATAATGACACTCTGATACTTGGGGGACAGGATAATGAGACGCTGATAATTGGGGGACAGGATAATGACACGCTGATACTTGGGGGACAGGATAATGACACGCTGACACTTGGGGGACAGGATAATGACAGGCTGACACTTGGGGGACAGGATAATAACACGCTGATACTTGGGGGACGGGATAATGACACGCTGACACTTGGGGGACGGGATAATGACACGCTGATACTTGGGGGACAGGGTAATGACAGGATGATACTTGGGGGATAGGATAATGACACGCTGACACTTGGGGGACGGGATAATGACACACTGATACTTGGGGTACAGGATAATGACACGCTGATACTTGGGGGACAGGATAATGACACGCTGATACTTGGGAGACAGGGTAATGACAGGATCATACTTGGGGGATGGGATAATGACATGCTGACACTTGGGGGACGGGATAATGACACTCTGATATTTGGGGGACAGGGTAATGCTACGATGATACTTGGGGGATGGGATAATGACACGCTGAGACTTGGGGGACGGGATAATGACACGCTGATACTTAGGGGACAGGATAATGACACGCTGACACTTGGGGGATGGGATAATGACATGCTGAGACTTGGGGGACGGGATAATGACACGCTGATACTTGGGGGATGGGATAATGACACGCTGAGACTTGGGGGACGGGATAATGACACGCTGATACTTGGGGGACAGGATAATGACACGCTGATACTTGGGGGACGGGATAATGACACACTGATACTTGGGGGACAGGATAATGACACGCTGACACTTGGGGGACAGGATAATGACAGGCTGACACTTGGGGGACAGGATAATGACAGGCTGACACTTAGGGTGTCTGGCAATAATATAGAGTAATAACACTATAAATCCAGTTTCTGTGCACTCTGCTGCGCTCCCCTATATATTGCCCCCCGTCTTCTCGGCTGCTGCTCTTCCTCCCCAATATTTACATATTAATGTCTCAGTTTACTCGTCTTTACGGCTCCTCTGCAGACGGCGCAGTCCACAGATCATCATCTTCTCTGAGCTGTCAGTGATATTTTAACTATTTTGTTGGAGATTTAGAATCCATCACGAATCATTAAGTTTTATTCTTTTCTGCAGTTTCCTCCTCGCATCCTCTAGAATCGCGGCGTCTTACTCCTGTCAACTTGGAGAGACGATCGTGATGATTAAGTGTCGGAGAACTCGCTGGTGTCTGGGAGGTTTTATTGCTTTACATAATTTGGAGGTTTTTGTTTATTTCCTGTAAATATTGAACGCACCCATTTGGTTTTGATGGAAGGCGCAGCTCTGTGGCGTTTCCCCTCAGAAATATTGCGATTTATGTGATTTTGGCCATGAGAGATAGCGGCATGTACAGAAATGTGAGGAATTTTCTAGGTTTCCCCCAATTTAAATAAAAATCCTGAAGGGTTCAGGAATCTCCTATTTTTGCTAGGGAGCCCATCGAGAAGCGTGGCCTAGCTGAGGTTGGCTACATTCTCTTTCCTCAAGGGCGGTGCAAGAAAGTGAGTGGGAGGCAATCAAAGGGCTGTTCCTGCCTACAAGGAGTGTGAAGGGAGTGTGGATATGCGAATGCTGGACCCTCATGACCCCATATGAGTGGCATAAACCATGAGAGGGCTCCACTACTCTATGGAATCCCTTTGAAATAAGCTCTGGGCAATGGTTATGTCAGTGTTGGATGAGGGTAACTACCCGAAGAAACAGGTCTTGTGGGAAGAAGAATTTAGCTACAACATGTAAAACATCTGTCATGTCCAACGGCTACAGCCGGTGGAGCCTCTCGCTACCCCCTCACCCCCATCCTCAACCCCACATAGCAGCCATTGGCATTATCCTGGTATTCTGTGTGACAGATGCCGAACTATCCTTCATGCTGTCACCTCTTCCATAGGGCACGCATGTGTGCTCAGCCCGATCCCTACAGAGCCGATGCGTGAACCCAGCTTTTGATTGATGCCTGTATCCCCAGTTTTCTAAACTCTGCCTGCCCTGACATCGGCCTGTTTACTGACTACAATTTGCCTGTTTGCCACCTGTCCTGATCTCAGTCTGTCCTCACCTGTCCCTTTAGTACCACTCTATGGTACCTTAGACCCACTCACCTGTCACTGCACTATGACTATGCCTGGGGAAGCATCCTGTGGTTTCCTGCCACAAACAACAGAGCTCCCCAAAAGGGCTTAAAGGATGAAAATCAGAATACCCTTTAATGCAGCCTTTAAGAGTAGTCCAAAGCCAAATCAGTCAGGTGACACAATGGGTCCAGACACACTGTGTTACAATCTTCATATCCTATGCGTTAAATGTGTCTTTGGGCTTTCCTGGGCACCAGGGTCAGGAGCAACGACTACTTCTGCACTTCCTGTCAATGTCCACATTTAGCTTGCATTATAACAAAAAAGCCTGGGAGTGCTAAAAAATGTTAAATGTAACATGTAATGCAAAAGTGGGGTTGTTCACTGTTGGACTTTATCATGCCACAATTTAGAGTTACTGCAGTTGGATTAATAGGATCCTTGTTATGACCTGGATACATGCATTCTTTTGCTGCTAGCCCTTTACCCTCCAGGATCAAAAGGGGCTGACAAGAAAAAAATAAGATACTTTTAAGGTGTTACATTTGTATGTTATTTGTATTATTTAATAATTATTAATGGCAAACAGCACTCCATGTGGTCAGGAGGTGTACTGCATATACGGGGTACGGAAATTACTGTCACCAGACAAGGGATTGTATGATAAATTAATTACGCAAAGTAACAAAATTGGGGGATCCTCTGATGGCCCAGCCGGACTTGGTTTCATGGATTCTGCTGCTGTTGGCCCCTTGCACACCATGGCCAAAGGGGGCTAAAAATATGGAAAAAAAAGAAAGAAAAGGAGATTTGGGTAATATGAATAGTTCAATGTTGAAGCTTCATGCTTCATTTTTATGTATTTCCTTTTTACTATGCATTCATCTATTAATAACGAACAGCACTCCACGTGGTCAGGAGGGGTACTACATATACATATAATTGAAATTACCGCTACCAGACATTATAGATATATTGCACAAAGTAACAGAATAACAAACCAGTCTAGTAAATTATTTGTCCTGCTACATCAATCAACAAGCCCCTGTGGAGGAGGAAATGTCACTGCTGACATATGATAGAAGCTTGGTGACGGCACTCCCCGCTGTGTAATGGCTAGTTGGTGATACATATTGATAACGCTGAGAGGACTTTAATGTTCTCTCTCTGACAGCCACTACCACAGCTACTAAATATGGGAACGTTACACCTCCGGCCCATTGTGTTATCAGCAGGACTGAGTCGGGAGAGACATTGTATTGATGGAAACAGTGGTGAGAAAATGATTTCCTATATTCAGAGACGAAAGAGATGTTGAGTTATTATCAGACGATGACGCAACTGAAAATTCCGACATAGAATATCAAAGTGAGTGGGAGGCTTAATTGTATATTATGCCATGCTAGTAAAAGTTCTAAAACTTTTAAAGGGGTCGTCCCATTATGACAGTATCTGTCCCTATGCTCTATTAGGGCAATGGATATCATGGAGTAGGAGGGTCCCCTGGTTTGGACCTAGCTGCAAAAGTGGAGAGCCACTGCTAAGAACAGCCCCCCACTCTGGAGGACTTCATGCATCATTATGAATGTAATATCATATTTCACCTGTAGTGGCCACTGCAGGTGAAATATGTAGTTGCATTCAGTGTCCTAAAGCAATAACTGATGATTGCTTGGAGTTGGTTATGATCTGACAACAGGGTCTCATTTATACAAGGAGATGCCCAGATGGCGCTATACAAATAAAGATTATTGTTATTTAATATTATCAAGATGAGAAAACCCAAGGTAGGAAAACCCCTTTAAAGGGGTGTGCCTGTCTTAGACTTTTATGGCACAGATTATGTCATGAAAGTCTGATAGATGTGAACCCTACCTCTAGGACTCGCACTTGTTTCTAGTTCTGGCCCCCACTGCCTCTAGCTTGGCTGAATTCTCTGGCCAGGGATAGTTGTGACTAAAACAGTTGAGTGGGCTGTCCAATGCTACTTCCATAGTTCCCACAGAAGTCAATGGGCGATAAGAAAGCAGCATAGCACAAAAAGCAACATTGTTTCCACAGGTACAACATAATGAAAACAGTGTACCTCACTGTGCTACGCTGTTTCCCTAACTCCGATTGACTTCTATGGGAGTTATGGAAGTAGCATAGCGTAAGTCGCTCTGCTGTTTTTGTACATCTAAGCCACTTACTGCCATCACATTCAGCAGGGTTGGGGCCAGTGGAGTCCATAACTATAGATAAGGGTGGGACCTGAATCTATGACACTTTCATTCCCTATCCTGTCAGGACCGTGGGCCCCTTTGCAGTGTGTCATGACACATGCAGTAGTAAATCCGCAATGGTGCATACAGTGACCATATCCTGGTAGATATCAGCTCTAAACAGCTGCTTTACAGACCATATAAGTGATTTTATATATATATATATACACACACACACACACATATATATATATCATTATATCTAGTGATTATAGGTGACATCCTCTCTGGCTGGAGTTAGGTTTCCCTTTTCTTCTGTATCTGGCCCAGACTGCCATGACAACTTCTCCTGGCCACAACTTGTCCCTGTGGAATTTGACACACAGACATCTTTGGCTGCTCGCTTTTCCAACATCCTTCTTATGTTATCTATACCTTTACAAAATCCCTCCTTCTATAGTACCCAAGATAGTAATAATGTCACTGCTGTTACAACACACAGAAGTACTGTCCCCATTTTTTGCCCTTTGTAGCCCCTACAAGTGCTGCATATAGGGATCATCACAGAGTAAATGTGCCCCCACTTAACAATAATGCCCTCAGTAATAATACTCCCTTTTGCCTCCTCTCAGTAATATGGCTCCTTTCATCCCATTACACTAATACCCCTTTTTAGAAATAATGCCCCAGGTTTGTTGGGTGCTGACGCCGGGCCTGTATCCTGGCATCTACTGTAAATTGTAACTATGAAGCATAATGTACAACGTTACATGTTTTTAACGATTAGGATTTTGTATCTTCTTGAATGCAAAAAAGTAAAGTCAACTTCAGTGCATCTACTGTATCATTTCTTAAAGGGAAACCCACGATCATCCCCTACATATTAGTTTATGCGCCCTTAAAGCAATGAATTATAATTGCCAAATAGTAGCTAAAGACAGGATTATCGTAGCAATAAGCAAGGCATCACCATAAAGTGGGAGAATTCAGTGAATGTAATTATCATGTTTTTCACATTATTTTTTATTGATCCTTTTAGAGGGTCACAGCAGAGACCTGCAGCTTGGCCATCCGCCATGGTTAAATATTATCTAAGTGCTTAGGCCGCAGCTACTGATTATCATCAGGATAAATAATAAAGGTTCAATAGCCGAATTAATTCATTAACCAGCTGCCTCGTGCAGAGAAAACACAGGAGAAAAAGTCAGAATAACCTTACCAACCGAAAATAAGCTTTTTCATACAGGGAAACTTTGGAAAAAACAAAAATGCTACACACATCTCCTGTATATAGTGATATGGAGCATGCTGGTATAACATGGGCATGTCCTGTATATAATTATATATGTACAGCTGGTATAAGTTATACATCTCCTGTATATAGTGATATGGAGCATGCTGGTATAACCTGGGTATCTCCTGTATATAATTATATATGTACAGCTGGTATAAGTTATATATCCCCTGTATATAGTGATATGGAGCATGCTGGTATAACCTGGGTATCTCCTGTATATAATTATATATGTACAGCTGGTATAAGTTATACATCTCCTGTATATAGTGATATGGAGCATGCTGGTATAAGTTATACATCTCCTGTATATAGTGATATGGAGCATGCTGGTATAACCTGGGTATCTTCTGTATATAATTATATATGTACGGCTGGTATAAGCTATACCTCTCCCTGTATATAGTGATATGGAGTATGCTGGTATAACCTGGGTATCTCCTGTATATAATTATATATGTACAGCTGGTATAAGTTATATATCCCCTGTATATAGTGATATGGAGCATGCTGATAGAACCTGGGCATCTCCTGTATATAATTATATATGTACAGCTGGTATAAGTTATATATCCTGTATATAGTGATATGGAGCATGCTGGTATAACCTGGGTATCTCCTGTATATAATTATATATGTACAGCTGGTATAAGTTATACATCCTGTATATAGTGATATAGACCATGCTGGTATAACCTGGGTATCTCCTGTATATAATTATATATGTACAGCTGGTATAAGTTATACATCTCCTGTATATAGTGATATGGAGCATGCTGGTATAACCTGGGTATCTCCTGTATATAATTATATATGTACAGCTGGTATAAGTTATATATCCCCTGTATATAGTGATATGGAGCATGCTGGTATAACCTGGGTATCTCCTGTATATAATGATATATTAACAGCTGGTCTAAGTTATATATGCTGTATATAGTGATATGGAGCATGCTGGTATAACCTGGGTATCTTCTGTATATAATGATATATTAACAGCTGGTATAAGTTATATATCCTGTATATAGTGATATGGAGCATGCTGGTATAACCTGGGCATCTCCTGTATATAATTATATATGTACAGCTGGTATAAGTTATACATCTCCTGTATATAGTGATATGGGGCATGCTGGTATAACCTGGGTATCTCCTGTATATAATTATATATGTACAGCAGATATAAGTTATACGTTTCTGTATATAGTGATATGGGGCATGCTGGTATAACCTGGGGATCTCCTGTATACAATTATATATTTACAGCTGGTATATATTATACATCTCCTGTATATAGTTATAATGTAGCATGCTGGTATAACCTGGGTATCTCCTATATATAATTATATATGTACAGCTGGTATAAGTTATACATCTCCTGTATATAGTTCCAATTGTGTATTTGACACCAGCACAGTACCTCCACAATGAGAGGGAGGAATCTTACACTGGGCTGTAAATGCACGCTCCTGATCCAGTCCTGGATCCTGGACCAGTCCAATACAGCAAACAACCACAAAAAGGAGCAGCATCCAGGGATATTTCATGCAAAAGCCTTTATTGGAGCATGCTGGTATAACCTGGGTGTCTCCTGCATATAATTATATATGTACAGCTGGTATAAGTTATATATCTCCTGTATATAGTGATATGGACCATGTTGGTATAACCTGGGTATCTCCTGCATATAATTATATATGTACAGATGGTATAAGTTATACATCCTGTATATAGTGATATGGAGCATGCTGGTATAACCTGGGCATCTCCTGTATATAATTGTATATGCACAGCTGGTATCAGTTATACATCTTCTGTATATAGTGATATGGGGAATGCTGGTATAACCTGGGCATCTTCTGTATATAATTGTATATGCACAGCTGGTATCAGTTATACATCTCCTGTATATAGTGATATGGGGCATGCTGGTATAACCTGGGTATCTCATGTATATAATTATATATGTACAGCTGGTATAAGTTATGCATCTCCTGCATATAGTGATATGGGCCATGCGGGTATAACCTGGGTATTTCCTATATATAATTATATGTGTACAGCTGGTATAAGTTATGCATCTCCTGTATATAGTGATATGGGGCATGCTGGTATAACCAAGGTATGTCCTGTATATAATTATATATGTACAGCTGGTATAAGTTATGCATCTCCTGTATATAGTGATATGGGGCATGCTGGTATAACCTAGTTATCTCCTGTATATAATTATATATCTACAGCCGGTATAAGTTATACATCCTGTATATAGTGATATGGGGCATGCTGGTATAACCTGGGTATCTCCTGTATATAATTATATATGTACAGCTGGTGTAAGTTAAACATCCTGTATATAGTGATATGGGGCATGCTGGTATAACCTGGGCATCTCCTGTATATAATTGTATATGCACAGCTGGTATCAGTTATACATCCTGTATATAGTGATATGGGGCATGCTGGTATAACCTAGGTATCTCCCATATATAATTATATATCTACAGCTGGTATCAGTTATACATCCTGTATATAGTGATATGGAGCATTCTGGTATAACCTGGGCATCTCCTGTATATAATTGTATATTCACAGCTGGTATCAGTTATACATCTTCTGTATATAGTGATATGGAGTATGCTGGTATAACCTGGGTTCTCCTGCATATAATTATATATGTACAGCTGGTATAAGTTATACATCCTGTATATAGTGATATGGTGCATGCTGGTATAACCTGGGCATCTCCTCTATATAGCTTATGAATCTCGTGCGCTCAGTCCTGTTACATAAGCAGAATAAAAACGCTGCGTTAGTTATTAATTAATCTTCTGTTTGTTCTTCTAATCTCATTACGTATTTGCGTCTTATCTTCATGACCTGAACCTTGTGTGTTCTTGATATACATGTAATCGTTTGTTACGCTCTTCATGTGACAATTGTTAACAAAAACAAGTATCTTTTGGCTACTTTATGTTTTCAGCCAGTGCAAAACTGTTGCGAAATATTGTTTTGTTCTGAAGATCATTAACCAGAATTTTCATGGCTCATCAAGGTTTCCTAGGGTGTCTTGGCCTGTCCTGACCTCATCTACAGCTATAATGGAGCATACCATACATGCAGGGGTGCCCCAAGCCTTTATGTTGCCTGATGTGAAGTGAGAAATGGCGCCCCCTCCGGCAAAATCAAAGCACTAATTTTACAGGCTTTAAAAGCACCAATAAATAAGATACCCAACATATATTTGAAGCATTGAGACTTGTGTAAATTGGCAGATTGCCCTAAACAGTGTCCCCCTTAGTGGCCTCAATAGTAATATTGACTCCATTATTGGCCCTAGTAGTCATAGTGACCCCATTAGTGGTCCCAGTAATCATAGTGACCACATTAGTGGTCCCAGTAGTAATAGTGTCCCTGTTAGTGGCCCCAGTAGTCCAGTAGTGACCCTCATAGTGGCTACAGTAGTAATAGCGCCCCCCATAATACCCCAGTAGCAATAGTGACCCACATAGTGGCCCCCCGTAATAGCCAAAACAGAGAAATGATACAAAGAGTAGTACTTGCTCTGGAAACCTTAGCATGACCCTACATGAGTCATAGAACACTATACTTCCCATTGACCCCATATATGCACAGCGACGACAGTTGATCACCAGTGGTTCCACATTTAGAAAAAGGGTTCTCCTAATGGGACATCCCTTCAACCTCTTCACATAAATATGGTCTTTCCCAGTGGGAATCCAAGGTTGTGACCCTTGGAGTAGTTCTGAGTTAATAACTGCTTGGATGACAGCCTTGAGACATCGATCAACACGATGGGATGTAGTCGGAAAGAGCCAAGAGTCAAGACAAGTATAACAGAGCCTGCATACTTAGGACAAGTGAGAAGTCTTAACCAGGAGAGCAAGAACAGGCAAATCAGAAGTCAAAGCCAGAGCAAACATGACTGATCCTAACCAAAGGGTCAACTCAAGAAACGCCACAAGGAGGAGCTGTCACTAGAGGTGCTACCAAGTATTGGAAAAACTAAGCCGAACTCACTTAATTTAGCAGGATCGGCCATTGATCTGATGTGTATGGGGGCCATCTGACCGTCCTCTCCACACATTTCTGGATTTCAACATGCCAGAGGAGTATACCAGCAGCTTATTTCCTGCTCCCCATTGACATAAACATACATGCTTGAACACCTCAGGATAGATAGATAGATAGATAGATAGATAGATAGATAGATAGATAGATAGATAGATAGATAGATAGATAGATAGATAGATAGAAAGATAGATAGATATGAGATAGATAGATATGAGATAGATAGATATGAGACAGATAGATAGATAGATAGATAGATAGATAGATAGATAGATAGATAGGAGATAGATAGATAGATAGATAGATAGGAGATAGATAGATAGGAGATAGATAGATAGATATGAGATAGATAGATAGATATGAGATAGATAGATAGATAGATAGATAGATAGATAGATAGATAGATAGATAGATAGATAGATAGATAGATAGGAGATAGATAGATAGATAGGAGATAGATAGATAGATAGATAGATAGATAGGAGATAGATAGATAGATAGATAGATAGATAGATAGATAGATAGGAGATAGATAGATAGATAGATAGATAGATAGAAAGATAGATAGATATGAGATAGATAGATATGAGATAGATAGATAGATAGATAGATAGATAGATAGATAGATAGATAGATAGGAGATAGATAGATAGATAGATAGATAGATAGATAGATAGGAGATAGATAGATAGATAGATAGATAGATATGAGATAGATAGATAGATAGATATGAGATAGATAGATATGAGATAGATAGATAGATAGATAGATAGATAGATAGGAGATAGATAGATAGGAGATAGATAGATAGATAGGAGATAGATAGATAGATAGATAGATAGATAGATAGATAGATAGGAGATAGATAGATAGATAGATAGGAGATAGATAGGAGATAGATAGATAGATAGATAGATAGGAGATAGATAGATAGATAGATAGATAGGAGATAGATAGATAGATAGATAGATAGGAGATAGATAGGAGATAGATAGATAGATAGGAGATAGATAGATAGATAGATAGATAGATAAATAGATATGAGATAGATAGATAGATAGATAGATAGGAGATAGATAGATAGATAGATAGAAGATAGATAGATAGATATGAGAGATAGATAGATAGATAGATAGACAGATAGATAGGAGATAGATAGATAGGAGATAGATAGATAGATAGATAGATAGATAGATAGATAGATAGATAGGAGATAGATAGATCGATAGGAGATAGATAGATAGGAGATAGATAGATAGATAGATAGATAGATAGGAGATAGATAGATAGGAGATAGATAGATAGATAGATATGAGATAGATAGATAGATAGATAGATAGATAGATAGATAGATAGGAGATAGATAGATAGGAGATAGATAGATAGATAGATAGATCTATAGGAGATAGATAGATAGATAGATAGATAGATAGATAGATAGATAGATAGATAGATAGATAGATAGATAGATAGATAGATATGAGAGATAGATAGATAGATAGATAGATATGAGATAGATAGATATGAGATAGATAGATAGATATGAGATAGAAAGATAGATATGAGAGATAGATAGATAGATAGATAGATATGAGATAGATAGATAGATATGAGATAGATAGATAGATAGATAGATAGATAGATAGATAGATAGGAGATAGATATGAGATAGATGGATGTGAGATAGGTAGAAAGATATGAGATAGATAGATAGATAGATAGATATGAGATAGATAGATATGAGATAGATAGATAGATAGATAGATATGAGATAGATAGATAGGAGATAGATAGATAGATATGAGATAGATAGATATGAGACAGATAGATAGAAAGATACGAGATAGATAGATAGATAGATAGATAGATAGATAGATAGATAGATAGATGGATATGAGACAGATAGATAGATATGAGATAGATAGATAGATAGATAGATAGATAGATAGATAGATAGATAGATAGATAGATAGATAGATAGATATGAGAGATAGATAGATAGATAGATAGATAGATAGATAGATAGATATGAGATAGATGGATAGATAGATAGATAGATAGGAGATAGATAGATGGATAGATATGAGACAGATAGATAGAAAGATATGAGATAGATAGATAGATAGATAGATATGAGAGATAGATAGATAGATAGATAGATAAATAGATAGATAGATATGAGATAGATAGATAGATAGATATGAGATAGATAGATAGATAGATAAATAGATATGAGATAGATAGATAGATAGATAGATAGATAGATAGATAGATAGATAGATAGATAGATAGGAGATAGATAGATGGATAGATATGAGACAGATAGATAGAAAGATACGAGATAGATAGATAGGAGATAGATAGATAGATAGATAGATAGATAGATAGATAGATAGATAGATATGAGATAGATAGATAGATAAGAGATAGATAGATAGATAGATATGAGATAGATAGATATGAGATAGATAGATAGATATATGATCGATAGATAGATAGATAGATAGATAGATAGATAGACAGATATGAGATAGATAGATATGAGATAGACAGATAGATAGATAGATAGATAGATAGATAGATATGAGATAGACAGATAGATATGGAGTGAGGGGCTTTGGGCAACTACTGTTTAATGTGTATGGGCACCTCAGCAGTACTAGTAAAGCAGGATGCACAGACAAGATAGAAAAGACAGTTGTCTCTTTAAATCTTCCACTTCGGTGTATACACCAAAGTTCCACCTAGATGTGCCTGCAGTGACCTAACATCATCCAATACCTGTGTGAGATCCTATATGACTATGAGCATCACACATTTTCCTACAGAAAGTAATTGGACCCCTGAGCAGGAATCGGTAGTATTTATTTCCATATGGTAATACTAAGTGGGGCTCCTCCAGTCCTAATGACATCAGATATTCACCGTGGCATATATTCTACTAATGTCTGATACACTTCACTTCGTCTTTCCCTCCATTTACCCTGCAAACATCTTGCAAATTCATTCAAAGAAGATGCATCTGCCCTTCTACGTCATCATTGGATAGTTGAGCATTGGAAGAACATTCTATGGAGTGATGAATCACACTACCCCCTCTTCACATCAGATGGAGGATCCTGGGGAACGCCTTTTGCCTGAGTGTATTGTGCCAGCAGTTAAGTACGGAAGAGAGTCTGTTATGGTCTGGGGGTGGTTTACGTGGCATCGTCTTGGTCCATTGGTAATAGTGACAAGAACAATAAACACGGAGGTGACCCTGACCTTCTAGACAATGGTGTGCTGCTGACAATGTAACAATGCTCTGGGAATGGTCGGCCATACTTCCAACAAGACAACGTGCCTTGTCACACATCCAATGCTGTTTTATGTTGGTCTGAGGGTATAGATGTTCCACAATTGGACTGGCTGCACAGAGTCCCAACCTGTGCCTTATTGAAAATCTTTGGGATAAACTATAATGTTGGATCAGGAAATATGAACAGCACTCATCTTCTGTGAGAGAATTTATGAGATGTTTGCAGGATGAATGGAGGGAAATAAAAGCTGAAAAGTATCAGACATTAGTAGAAAGTATGCCACGGGAGCCCCACTAAGTATTAACATATGGAAATAAATACTATTTTAGATTCCTGCTCAGGTGTCCCTTTACTTTTGGTAAGCCAGGATACCAACAGCAGGGACAAAGGGAGATGAAGGCCACGAAAACTCCAATCAATCAAAATTTTAGACTTGCTCCATAAATTTTTCTTATGGTTCAATGGGTTTATTTGATTGGATCATATATAAGTAGAACCCAAACAAACTTGTACAGTGAAACCTCTGCAGATAACCAGAGCAGCACCTCATCCAGACCAGAATACCGAGCTACCATATGGCGACACATGGAGAAGCCACAGCCTCATAATACAAAGTATAGTGAAAAACACGGATCCAGCGGTATATCTCAGTACTGGTGTCCTACATGGAAATAACAATAACATACTTGAATATGAAGAGATGGATGCGCTATATGGTCGGATGCTACCCCGGCCCCAGGGCCACGGAACACGGATTTCAATTTTGTGTTGTGGCCCCTATAAGAGAAAGCAAAACCCAATTGCAAAGTTGAAGTCTAGCATCTGAGAAGCAGAATTCCGTCTTCTGCGTCTTTGTATATCCCATGGGACCGCTGCTATGACTGACATATGGGAAGCGTACTGGAAGGGGCTCCTCCTGCTACGATACATGCATGGAGTCATCG
The DNA here is from genome assembly GCF_035609145.1 of Eleutherodactylus coqui. NCBI lineage: Eukaryota > Metazoa > Chordata > Amphibia > Anura > Eleutherodactylidae > Eleutherodactylus > Eleutherodactylus coqui. Next base: position 522,302,549 of record NC_089837.1, on the reverse strand, counting down.
GGAGTGCAGTCCGGGTGATGATATCATAGCGGGACGTGTCAGTAAACGGCGAAGCTCTGATTCAGTGCAGATGCAATACAAATTACTAGTAAGAGCACGACCCAATCAGAAGACAACGCAGATTTCAGCGTGACCATGTGGGTCGGAATTTGGCGCAATACCCTCATTGAACCTGTGTTCATTCCAGGGAGACTCAATGCGGATCAGTACCTGAATCTCCTGCAGATGATGGTGGATGATGTCATGAATGATCGGCCCCTATCGAGGCAAAAGGAGGCCACTTCCAGCACGCTTTCCTTACGTCAGTCATAGCAGCGGTCCCACGGTACGCGGATTTCTACTTCTTACATGCTACTCTTTAACTTTTCAATTGTGGCCCCTGTCTCTTACAGGGATCATAATACCAAATTGAAATCCATGTTCCAGAGTCCCCAGGGGCCCATGCACCATATCGCTGTGTAGCGCATCCATGGCTTCCTATTCAAGTACACCATTGTTATTCCAATATAGGACCCCCATACTGAGATGTAGCGCTGGGTCGGGCTGTCTGACTCCCCCCTGTATAGGCCCACAGTGTGTCACTGCTCAGGCTGCGGGTGGAGCTATATACACGAGGTTTACGCATTCTTGTTTGTGACCGGTACCAGGAATCTTTGTACTTCTCCTTTCCAATGAAAGAAACTTCCTCTACTGATAATATATACATGGGGTCAGTATACTGGCACAAGAGCTGCATCAATATCCTGGCCAGAAGAACACCGGCCCCGGCTGGAGAGGAGAGATAGGATGTCATCTATACATAAATACTTCACTTATCTGATTACAAAAGGAAGAAGTTGGAGTTTTCTGAGGTGTCTTTCCTTGTTGGAAAAATCTGCTGCCTATCCATAAGAATAATCAATACAAATATCTGAAGGGCTGTCACAGGGCAGAGGGATCAGCCCTATTCTCATCTGCACAAGGAAAGACTAGAAGCAATGGGATGAAACTGAAAGGGAGGAGACACAGATTAGATATTAGACAGTGAGGGGGATCAATAAGTGGAACAGGTTACCACGGAAGTGGGGAGTTCTCCTACAATGGAAGTGTTCAAACAAAGGCGGGACAAATATCTGTCTGGGATGATTTAGTGATCCTGCACTGAGCAGGGGGTTGGACCCGATGACCCTGGAGGTCCCTTCCAACTCTACTATTCTAGGATTCTAAGACAAACATCCCCACAGCACTAGCAGCAGACATCCACTACAAGACACCACACCTCAATCAACACTCATCCGCTGCCACACCTACGCTCCCACACCCCTGCTGCCACATCTCCATTGCTACACATCCACTACCACACCTACACTGCCATACCTTTACTATCACACCTCCAGTACCAATCTCCACTACTACACCTACACTGCCACACCTCTACCACTACACCTCCACTCCCAGACCTCTACTACTACACCTCTACTATCGCACCTCCACTACAGAGCTCTACCACCACACTTCCACTGCCAATTTCCTTTACCACCCCTTCACTACTACACTGCCACACCTCCACTACTACACCTCCACTGCAGACCTCAACTACCACACCTCTACTGCCAATCTCCACTACTACACCTCCAGTGCCACACCTCTACTACTACACCTCTACTATCACACCTCCACTACAGACCTCTACCACCACATTTCCACTGCCAATCTCCACTACTACCCCTACACTACTACACTGCCCCACCTCCACTACTACACCTCCACTGCAGACCTCTACTACCACACCTCCACTGCCAATCTCCACTACTACACCTCCAGTGCCACACCCCCACTGTTACACCTCTACTGTCACACCTCCACTACCACACCTCCACTGTCACACCTCAACTACCACATATCCACTGCCACACCTACGCTACCATACCTGCATTGCTAAACATCCACTACCACACCTACACTGCCACAGCTCTGCTACCACTCCTCCACTGCCACACCTCCACTACCACACCTCACTTTCACTGTCAATCTCTACTACCACACCTCCACTGTTGCACCTCTATTGCCACACCTCCGCTCCCACATCTCTGCAACCACAGCTTTGCTGCCGCACCTATGCTACTAAACCTCTGGTGCCACACCTCCATTGCTATACATCCACTGCCACACCTCTACTATCACACCTCCACTGCCATACCACCACTATCACACCTCCACTACAGACCTTTACTACTACACCTCTACTGCCAATCTCCACTACTACACCTCCAGTGCCACACCTCTACTACTACACCTCTACTATCACACCTCCACTACAGACCTCTACCACCACATTTCCACTGCCAATCTCCACTACTACCCCTACACTACTACACTGCCCCACCTCCACTACTACACCTCCACTGCAGACCTCTACTACCACACCTCCACTGCCAATCTCCACTACTACACCTCCAGTGCCACACCCCCACTGTTACACCTCTACTGTCACACCTCCACTACCACACCTCCACTATCACACCTCAACTACCACATATCCACTGCCACACCTACGCTACCATACCTACATTGCTAAACATCCACTACCACACCTACACTGCCACAGCTCTGCTACCACTCCTCCACTGCCACACCTCCACTACCACACCTCACTTTCACTGTCAATCTCTACTACCACACCTCCACTGTTGCACCTCTATTGCCACACCTCCGCTCCCACATCTCTGCAACCACAGCTTTGCTGCCGCACCTATGCTACTAAACCTCTGGTGCCACACCTCCATTGCTATACATCCACTGCCACACCTCTACTATCACACCTCCACTGCCATACCACCACTATCACACCTCCACTACAGACCTTTACTACTACACCTCTACTGCCAATCTCCACTACTACACCTCCACTGCCACACCTCTGCTACTACACCTCTACTATCGCACCTCCACTACAGACCTCTACCACCACACTCCCACTGCCAATCTCCTCTACTACCCCTTCACTACTACACTGCCACACCTCCACTGCCACACCTCCGCTACTACACCTCCACTGCAAACCTCTACTACCACAACTCCACTGCCAATCTCCACTACTACACCTCCACTGCCACACCTCTACTACTACACCTCTACTATCACACCTCCACTACAGACCTCTACCACCACACTTCCACTGCCAATCTCCTCTACTACCCCTTCACTACTACACCGCTACACCTCTACTACTACACCTCCACTGCAGACCTCTACTACCACACCTCTACTGCCAATCTCCACTACTACACCTCCACTGCCACACCTCTACCACTACACCTCCACTGCCACACCTCTACCACTACACCTCCACTGCCACACCTCTACTACTACACCTCTACTATCACACCTCCACTACAGACCTCTACCACCACACTTCCACTGCCAATCTCCTCTACTACCCCTTCACTACTACACTGCCACACCTCCGCTACTACACCTCCACTGCAAACCTCTACTACCACACCTCCACTGCCAATCTCCACTACTACACCTCCACTGTCACACCTTCAATGCCACACCACCACTATCACACCTCTACTCACCTGTCAATGCTCTCTATACAGGCTGCAGTCAGCTTGTTTATTGAATGCCACAGACAGACTACAGCCAATCACAGAACTCATCCATGCCTGCCTATCTATCTATCTATCTATCTATCTATCTATCTATCTATCTATCTATCTATCTATCTATCTATCTATCTATCTATCTATCTCATATCTATCTATCTCATATCTATCTATCTATCTATCTATCTATCTATCTATCTATCTATCTATCTATCTATCTATCTATCTATCTCATATCTATCTATCTATCTCCTATCTATCTATCTATCTCATATCTATCTCCTATCTATCTATCTCCTATCTATCTATCCCATATCTATCTATCTATCTATCTATCTATCTATCTATCTATCTATCTATCTATCTATCTATCTATCTATCTATCTATCTATCTCCTATCTATCTCATATCTATCTCCTTATCTATCTATCTCATATCTATCTATCTCCTATCTATCTATCTATCTCTCTCATATCTATCTATCTATCTATCTATCTATCTATCTATCTATCTATCTATCTATCTCCTATCTATCTATCTATCTATCTATCTATCTATCTATCTATCTATCTATCTATCTATCTATCGCCTATCTATCTATCTCATATCTATCTATCTATCTATCTATCTATCTATCTATCTATCTATCTATCTATCTATCTATCTCCTATCTATCTATCTCCTATCTATCTATCTCCTATCTATCTATCTATCTATCTATCTCTCTCATATCTATCTATCTATCTATCTATCTATCTATCTATCTATCTATCTATCTCATATCTTTCTATCTATCTCCTATCTATCTATCTATCTATCTATCTATCTATCTATCTATCTATCTATCTATCTATCTATCTATCTATCTATCTATCTATCTATCTATCTATCTATCTATCCTTATGGAACCCTTAACTATAGGCAATCATAAGTCCTACAAGGACCAATAAGGTCTCCGTCTGACCAAGTTCCCGTTACTTTATGGAAGTCGTGGTCAAGTATTGTGTCCGACATAAATACTAGAATGAAACAGACGCCTGGTCAGACGGACACCTTGATGGTCCACGATTTACAACTAAAACCTATTCCCATCCAGAGTTATGTTGTCCAGTAACCATATTCTGCGATTCAGACAGAACCGGGTACAGAAGGATGGAGCGGGCACATGAGCGCGGCCCATAGAAGGTAGACATGTCATCTGTGGTGGTAAGAGGGGTATAGTTAGTAATCCCCCACCCTGCAGATGCCAGGGTCGGTGCCCGCTGCAGCCAGTGTTAAAGGAGATGTCTCGAGGAAGCAGTGAATTTTTTTTTTTGCCCAGTCCCCCTAATTAAGCATACATTATTAAGCCCCCCTGTAAATGACATTTCTAGCTGGTTTGTACTTACCGTTCCAGCGTTTCAGCAACTTATAAAAGTTTCCCCAAGATGGCCGCCGGCTCTTTTCCCGTCGCTCGCTGCAGCCCGACGTGCGCGCTCCCGAGACGCTACCAGCTGTGTCTCCCTGACAACACGACGCTCCGCAGCCGCCGACCAGTCACCCACCGCCAGGCAGCAGGTAACCGGCGCTAGCCCCCGGCTCCCCAGCGCTACGCTCCCGGCTCCCCAGCGCTAGACCCTCAGCCCAGGTGAAGGCCCCGGAGCCCAGGTGAAGGCCCCAGAGCCCAGCGCTAGGTTCCGGAGCCCAGGTGAAGGCCCCGGAGCCCAGCGCTAGGTTCCGGAGCCCAGCCATAGGCCCCGGAGCCCAGCGCTAGGTTCCGGAGCCCAGCGCTAGGCCCCGGAGCCCAGCGCTAGGTTCCGGAGCCCAGGTGAAGGCCCCGGAGCCCAGCGCTAGGTTCCGGAGCCTAGCGCTAGGTTCCGGAGCCCAGGTAAAGGCCCTGGAGCCCAGCGCTAGGTTCCGGAGCCCAGCGCTAGGCCCCGGAGCCCAGCGCCAGGTTCCGGAGCCCAGGTGAAGGCCCCCGGAGCCCAGCGCTAGGTTCCGGAGCCTAGCGCTAGGTTCCGGAGCCCAGGTGAAGGCCCCGGAGCCCAGCGCTAGGTTCCGGAGCCTAGCGCTAGGTTCCGGAGCCCAGGTGAAGGCCCCGGAGCCCAGCGCTGGGCTCCGGGGCCTTCACCTGTCAGTGAACATCACCCCCGACCCATCACTTACCTGGGCGGCTTCTCGGGACAGCTGGGCACCTGGGCGGCTTCTCAGGACGGCAGCTCCAGTTTCTGCACCTTCGGCCGCTCCAGCGCGCTCCCGAGCAGTGACAGAAGAGCTGTAGCGGGGAGCACACTGAAGCGGCTCGTGCTGGAAGGAGAAGACCGGACTGCGCAAGCGCATCTAAAAAAGCAAGCTGCCAGCGAATTTAGACGGAACCATGGAGACGAGGACGCCAGCAACGGAGCAGGTAAGTGAATAACTTCTGTATGGCTCATATTTAATGCACGATGTACATTACAAAGTGCATTAATATGGCCATACAGAAGTGTATAACCCCACTTGGTGCCGCGAGACAACCCCTTTAATGTCTCTGCTCGCTGTTTACCAATCCTTAGCTGCACATACTGGCAGTGCCCACTGTGGGTGACCCTCCACACCCTCCGTGACTTACCAGTCCTAAAGCTAACGAGCTGCTAAGTGCTTACAGAATGATTTCTCAACATCTTCAGACTTTGAATATTAATTTCCTTTACTTCATGAAGATCCATGATGAAGAAAAAAAGCCGCTGACGCATTTACAGTGGCGGGGGGCCGCGAGCTGCGTCCATGACACTAATCCTGTCATGTGTGATACTATCTGCTGAGCTGTGTATCTAATCCTGTCATGTGTGATACTGTCTGCTGTGTATCTAATCCTGTCATGTGTACTACTGTCTGCTGTGTATCTAATCCTGTTATATGTGATACTGTCTGCTGTGTATCTAATCCTATCATGTTTACTACTGTCTGCTGTGTATCTAATCCTGTCATATGTGATACTGTCTGCTGTGTATCTAATCCTGTCATGTGTACTACTGTCTGCTGTGTATCTAATCCTGTCATGTGTAATACTGTCTGCTGTGTATCTAATCCTATCATATGTGATACTGTCTGCTGTGTATCTAATCCTGTTATGTGTGATACTGTCTGCTTTGTATCTAATCCTATCATGTGTGATACTGTCTGTTGTGTATCTAATCCTGTTATGTGTGATACTGTCTGCTGTGTATCTAATCCTATCATGTGTGATACTGTCTGTTGTGTATCTAATCCTGTCATGTGTGACACTGTCTGCTGTGTATCTAATCCTGTCATGTGTGATACTGTCTGCTGTGTATCTAATCCTATCATATGTGTGATACTGTCTGCTGTGTATCTAATCCTGTCATGTGTGATTCTGTCTGCTGTGCATTTAATCCTGTCATGTGTGATACTGTCTGCTGTGTATCTAATCCTGTCATGTGTACTACTGTCTGCTGTGTATCTAATCCTGTCATGTGTAATACTGTCTGCTGTGTATCTAATCCTGTTATATGTGATACTGTCTGCTGTGTATCTAATCCTATCATGTTTACTACTGTCTGCTGTGTATCTAATCCTGTCATATGTGATACTGTCTGCTGTGTATCTAATCCTGTCATATGTGATACTGTCTGCTGTGTATCTAATCCTGTCATGTGTGACACTGTCTGCTGTGTATCTAATCCTGCCATGTGTACTACTGTCTGCTGTGTATCTAATCCTGTCATGTGTAATACTGTCTGCTGTGTATCTAATCCTATCATATGTGATACTGTCTGCTGTGTATCTAATCCTGTTATGTGTGATACTGTCTGCTTTGTATCTAATCCTATCATGTGTGATACTGTCTGTTGTGTATCTAATCCTATCATGTGTGATACTGTCTGTTGTGTATCTAATCCTGTCATGTGTGACACTATCTGCTGTGTATCTAATCCTGTCATGTGTGATACTGTCTGCTGTGTATCTAATCCTGTCATGTGTGATACTGTCTGCTGTGTATCTAATCCTGTCATGTGTGACACTGTCTGTTGTGTATCTAATCCTATCCTGTGTGATACTGTCTGCTGTGTATCTAATCCTGTCATGTGTGACACTGTCTGCTGTGTATCTAATCCTGTCATGTGTGATACTGTCTGTTGTGTATCTAATCCTGTCATGTGTGACACTGTCTGCTGTGTATCTAATCCTGTCATGTGTGATACTGTCTGCTGTGTATCTAATCCTGTCATGTGTGATACTGTCTGTTGTGTATCTAATCCTGTCATGTGTGACACTGTCTGCTGTGTATCTAATCCTGTCATGTGTGATACTGTCTGCTGTGTATCTAATCCTGTCATGTGTGATACTGTCTGCTGTGTATCTAATCCTGTCATGTGTGACACTGTCTGCTGTGTATCTAATCCTGTCATGTGTGATACTGTCTGTTGTGTATCTAATCCTGTCATGTGTGACACTGTGTGCTGTGTATCTAATCCTGTCATGTGTGATACTGTCTGTTGTGTATCTAATCCTGTCATGTGTGACACTGTCTGCTGTGTATCTAATCCTGTCATGTGTGATACTGTCTGCTGTGTATCTAATCCTGTCATGTGTGATACTGTCTGTTGTGTATCTAATCCTGTCATGTGTGACACTGTCTGCTGTGTATCTAATCCTGTCATGTGTGATACTGTCTGCTGTGTATCTAATCCTGTCATGTGTGATACTGTCTGCTGTGTATCTAATCCTATCCTGTGTGATACTATCTGCTGTGTATCTAATCCTGTCATGTGTGATACTGTCTGTTGTGTATCTAATCCTGTCATGTGTGACACTGTCTGCTGTGTATCTAATCCTGTCATGTGTGATACTGTCTGTTGTGTATCTAATCCTGTCATGTGTGACACTGTCTGCTGTGTATCTAATCCTGTCATGTGTGATACTGTCTGCTGTGTATCTAATCCTGTCATGTGTGATACTGTCTGTTGTGTATCTAATCCTGTCATGTGTGACACTGTCTGCTGTGTATCTAATCCTGTCATGTGTGATACTGTCTGCTGTGTATCTAATCCTGTCATGTGTGATACTGTCTGCTGTGTATCTAATCCTATCCTGTGTGATACTATCTGCTGAGCTTCTGTGTCCACTTAGGGCTCCTTCACACTTGCGATCGTGATATCGCTGCGGTTTTTTAATGCGAACGTCAATAGGACTTTCTAACGTAAAAAAAGCATCACACAAAAATCGCAGAGCACAAACTTGTGACATTAGAAAGTCCTGTTGACGTTGGCAGCGATATCGCGATCACAAGTGTGAAGGCAGCCTCTCTGACTTCCCTTGTGGATCAGCTGGTGTGCTGAGAGAGGCACAGGTGATTACAGCTCCGAGCCTCCCTTCCTTACCTCTAGCTCCTTGGGCTTCTGCTCTTTCTTACCCAGGGGAGGGTAAGCTTCTGGGCTATGGTTGAAGGTAGGCCCACCACACCCACTCTCCAGTCCAGGCGGGGATTGCCCTGCCACAAGCAAACTAATGCTCTGATTGGTTAATCGAGTGACACGTCAGCCAATGAGAGCATTGAATGGCTGTGATTAGTTAGTTCAGCACCAGCTTTCATTGGCTGATGCGGTGCTGGATTAACCAATCAGAGCTTTAGTTTGCTGGAAGCGAAGTATTCAAGCCCCGCTACCAGGAAGAGCTGCTCTGTTGACATCAGGGAGGACACAGCAGCCTGCAGCAGCGCCGCGGCCCTGTGTGAGGACCCGAACGCTGGCTGCTAGCGGAGTATTGTTTTTTTTTTTGTTTTTATTTACATGTAGCCTAGCTAGGGCTTATTTTTCAAGCCTCAAATCCCCCCCTGAAAAACGGGGCAGGGCTTATTATCGGGGACACACAGTATGTACAGTAATGTACCATATAATGTACTGAAAAACTTTTTTAAAAAATTCTGAGTGGAATAAAATGGAAAGAAATCGAAATTCCACCATCTTTGGTTGCATCTTGTTTCTACGGTGTATAAACTGCAACAGAAATGACCTGATAGCGCTATCTGAGGGTCAGTGCGATTACCAGGATACCACATTTCTACAGTCTTTTGGGCTATACTAACTTTATTTTTTTCCAAAGATAATTTTTTACAATTTTTTACAGCCATGACTTTTTTATTTTTCCGTTGACTTAGTTGTGCGAGGGCTCATTTTTTGTGGGACCTCCTGTAGTTTCCGTTGGTTCCATTTTGGAGTGAATAGGATTTACTTTTTGATCACTTTTTACTACATTTTTTCTCGGAGACAGAGTGACCAAAAAAATGCAATTTTTGTATTGCTTATTTTTTTTACCATGTGGGGAAATAATGCGGTACTTTGATAGATCAGACGATACCAAATATGTTTTTTTGTTTCATTTTTTAGATTCTTTTATTATAAATATGGCAAAAGGGTCTTTTTTTTAAATGTTATTATTTTTTAACTTTTTTAATTAATAAAAATTTTTAAACTGACTTTTACATTTTTTTTTAGTTCCCATACGGGACAAGAACTTGCGATGGTTTGATGCCTCCTGCAGTATGATGTAATGCCATAGCATTACATATAACTGCAATATGTGATTGTTCTCAGTGTATATATATACACACACACATACATATAAAAAGGTACATAGTGTGATTAGTTTGAACTTAAAAACAATACAAGAACAAGATGAGAAAAGGAGTAAAGTTTTATGGTCTCTAAATTGCTGTTAGGGGGTCACCAGGCCTGTGTGTTAGCTCTGCTATGGATTTAGTCATGCATGAACCCTCTTGAGTAATTTAGTCTTATGTTGAAAGTGTCAAAGATGGGTATAAATTTGCAGTCCCAAATTCTTCTATGACGTAGAGATTTGTAGTTGCCTTTTAATATAGTAACTTGCATATGTTCTATGTTGTGTCAATGACGCAGGTAATTCTGTCTCTCTCTTTAATTGTGTGGCAGTGAAACCTTATCCTTGCTTATCCACCAGGGTTCTGCTAAGATTTTAGGCACTGAATTTGACCAAAGGAATTATCCTAAGAAACGTTGGGAAGGCAGATTGAGTAAGACTGGGGGGACTTACACCCCTTTAATCTGCTCCCCTTATTAATAATGACAACAGACCATTCTCTTGCTGGCACAAACTTTGTGGGAAGGCCACAGCTTTATTTTAATTATAACATTAACATATTCTTTTCTTCTTCCCATGCCTACCAAACTTCTTATTTAACTCGATAACGTTCTAATTTTAGCAAGGCGTGAGAAAGCCCATAATGGCCTGTAAATGCCCTCAATTCCCCAGCTGGCATGGAAAGTCCACTTTTACCGCCACGAAGAATGCAGCGTAACTACGCTGCATTCCGCCCCCCACATGCCAGCGACAGAGCCGCCTCGACCCCGTCCTACAGCCCCGATAGGAATGTATCCATACCTATGTCGCTCAAGTGAACTCCATCCCTCCTCCACATACCTGGCACCTTCTTCTCTAATTCCCAATGTCTAATGGCTACCCCACCTATAGACTGAACAAATTTTGATATTTTGAAATTCACGCTTTTTCTAACCCTCTCGATGGCCTCTACGTCCCTCGCCTCCTTCCAAATTCTCCTGGCTACTATGTCAGACCAAACCAAAATAGTTTTATCAAAGAACTTTTTAAAACGCAACCTATCTTCTTTTATCAGGGCCACCAACTCCGCGACTTTTACCCTCCCCAAGTCGTTACCTCCAGCATGAATGACTAACACCGCCTTGCCTTGTGACCACCTGCTGATACACAGAATTTTGTGAAGCAGCCTGGCCCACTGCAGTCCTCTAATGCCATGCCATCTCACTTGGCAGTCTTTCAAACCCAGGTTCTTGCCGATAGGCCTGGCCCCGGCTCTTTTTTCAGCCCAGTGTAAATATGAATGTCCCACCACCCATAGTGTCCATTCCGAATCTGCAAAGGGAGATACAAAGAACAACAACGCAAACAACCAACGGTTAACTTAGCTAACATCCTCTTATAATACTCGCAAATCAGGTCGGACGTACGACTTGTACGCTTCCGACCTCCAGCGGCCTACACGTTTTACTTCCTCTACCTTCAAACCGCATGCGAACGCCGACGTCGCTGCTCCAATCCTAAAGGAATGGGTGCCGAACTCGCTAGGCTCGAAACCTAACCTCTGGAGGCATGCGCGCATGACCGCCCCGAACTGAAACTTAGTTAGCGGGGAACCGAAATAATGCACCAGCAGCTGACCTGTGCCGCTATGTCTCGCCAAGAACTTTTTTTAACAATAGAACCGGGCACCATGCTGACCCCAGAGCTGCTATGCGCAGCCATTCGCCTGCGCCGTACACGTCCATTTTTGACTTCCGGATACATAACTTTATGTCTTCCTCGCCGCACAAGACATCCGCAAAAAGCAATCCCCCGAGTTTTCTTCTGCTGGGAGCTACTAGTTCTCCCAGCCTTAGCGCCGCAAAAAATGCTAGAGAAAACGCAACCCGAAAAAGCAACACCTCTCCTCCTCCGTTGCAAACCGACTCCAAAACATTCAGTAATTCAAATGTTATCAGCCGCCTGTCGTCTTTTGACGACTTCTCCTTTTTCCATCCTTTTATAATCTGTCCAAAGACAAATTCCTTGGTCCCGTCGCGGGACCCGTGCAGGCGCAGCAAAAAGGCAATTGCTGATAGATGTTTTCGAGCCGCATCCGCCGACGCACCCCGTTTTCGCAGCTCCTTTTAACGTGTCAAGCGTCACTGACCTCGCTTGCGCTTCTTCAGGGAAATAACCCCCCGCGGCCGCAATCCATACTTTCCAGATGGAATTGTAACGTTTCCACGTCGATTCCTCAACCGAATTGTGAATCAGAGTTAGGAGCTCTCTTCTTCTTTTATTTCCTATAAGAACGACGGGCAACATACCCCCTCGACATCCGCTGTCGGGTGCAGCTCCCTGAATCTCTCCATCTGGAAACGAGAAAGAGCGTCAGCAGTTTGGTTCATATTTCCGGGAACATGTCTTGCTTTCAGCTTGATATTATTCTGCAAGCATCTTAACACCAAATGGCATATTGCCGCCAGAACCAAAGGCGATGTGGATGATTGTTTATTCACCGCTCTTACCACCGATTGGTTATCGGACCAGAAGCAAATACTTTTCTTTTCCAAGACTGGACCCCAGATCTCCACAGCCACCATCAGGGGAAAAATCTCCAACAGCGCAATGTTTGTAACCCACCGCTTCTCCACCCATTTTACCGGCCATGGTGCATTGCACCAACTGTTCTCCAACATAACTCCGAAACCCCATGAACCCGATTTGTCAGCAAAGAGGCAAAGCTCCTCGTTTGCTACTTCCGCTGCCTGACAAATAACCTGTCAGTTGAACGCCCGGAGGAAGACTTGCCATACATGTAAGTCCGCCCGCATGCCCTTTGTCACTCTGACAAAGTGATGCTGCTCTCTGACTCCTGCCGTTGCCAACGACAGATGCCTAGCGAATGGGCGGCCCATGGGAATGACCCGGCACGCAAAATTTAACAAACCTAGTAGCACTTATAGCTGGTGCAGCGTAACTTTTCTTGAACTGCCAACCAGTTTCACCTCTTGACGAAGTCGGGCCACGTTCTCCTCCGGTAAAAGGAAAACCATCTCCTTCGTATCGATTTCGATACCCAAAAAAGTTAGGCAAGTAACCGGACCGACCGTTTTTTCGTGCGATAGCGGCACACCTGCTTTCTCCATCAACGCTTGGAAGGAGGAAAGTAAAAACCCGCATACGTTAGAATCTGAGGGCCCGACGAACAGAAAGTCATCCAAATAATGCAAAACCGATCGCATACCCGTCTCGTATCGCAGCATCCATTCCAGGAATGAACTGAAAACTTCGAAATAATAGCATGAGATGGAGCATCCCATCGGCAAGCACATGTCCACCAAATACAGGCCGTCTAGGCGGTAGCCCAATAGGTGGAAACTGTCTGGATGCATCGGCAGTAGGCGGAAGGCCGACTCGATGTCAGCCTTCACCAATAGCGCTCCGCTATCCCGCCTGACGGATCAGACAGACCGCCCTATCGAAAGAAGTATACGATACGGCCGTCTGTTCTTTTAAAATTCCGTCGTTGACTGATTCGCCCGTCGGATAGAATAAGTGATGGATGAGCCGAAACTTGCCTAGTTCCCTCTTTGGTACCAAGCCCAACGGCGAAACTCGCAAGTTCTCGAATGGCGGCTCCTGAAAAGGACCCGCCATCCGACCCAATTCTACCTCCTTCAGCAGCTTCTCCATCACTAGATCCTTATTTTCGTATGCGGATTTTAAATTACGACTAAGCATCAAAGTAGAACTTGGGGTATGTGGAATCACGAAACCTGAAGCGAAACCTCATTTAAGCAGGCTTGCTTCCTGTTTCCTGTGATACTTGGCGAACCACCCCTCCAGGAACTGGGCGTTCACTAGGGTTGCCCCCGGGCGCGGGCGCGTCGGGAGGCGCATTCGGTCTTTGACGTCGGAAGCAACGAACCGCTGCGTGCGATCCACCGCAAAAGGAACATTTGCAAGCGGCAAAGAACCGGCAGTGCCCTTCGTTAAATGACCAACAGGACCCCGAGGGCTTGTGCGCCATGGGTGCCTGCTGCCCAACTCCGGCTCCCATGGTACTACTCTGAAAAAACGGCTTCGCCAGTTTCTGCGCTAGGATTAATTGAATCCAAGCGTCCGTCACCTTAGTTGCCCAGCTAAAGTCTTTTACTCCCGAGATGCGATGACGAAAATCCTCGTCGTAGCGCCACCAGGCTGAACCGCCGTGCAACTTGTAGGCGCTGTGAATTGTGTTTATATATACCAGCAACTCCGGGCCTTTCTGTGGCTGGTGCTGGCATATAACATGAGCCAAGGTCAACATGGCTTGTAGCCAAATACTAAAAGTTTTTGTTACTTTTGGTTTTTTATCTATACCCCGTTCCGAAAATCGCTCTTTATCGACTGCCACGTGCTCCACCGACAGGAGCGACCAAATATCAACATAACATCTGTTCTTTATTTTCTCCACCGTGTCCTCCGTGAGGCCCACACCCAAGGGGGCTACGCCACAAAATAAAGAATCCGGAAACCTTAAACCATCTTTTCCAAGCTCTTCGCCTCTCCCGCTCGCCCCCGCAGGCGAGTACCCGGGTGCGTGAGCCAAATTACCAACCTCGGGCGAGCCTCGTCTCCCCGGATGAACATAGGACACTGGTAGTCCTTTTTCTTTATCAAATTTTTCCACCAGCGCTCTCAGCACTACCATAAAATCATTCATATTCCCGGGCGATGCGTCGCCCCAAACTTTACCACATGATGACTCACCATCTCTGTCGCCCTCCGGCCCTGCCAAGGGAAAGGCCGGGGCAATTGGTCTCGTTTGACGCCGAAATGGACTCCCCGCCGCATGTCGTGCCGCGACCCTACTGAGGGTAACACCACGGCGCCCCGGGCTATTTGCGCTTGAAGCTCCGAAGGCCGCGACCGGTTCGCTCTGCCTGCTGCTGCGGACGGCCCGCCTGTCATCTGCGGAGGAAGCCGGTGAAGATTGTAAAACGTACCGTGAAGCCCAAGTAGTCGCCACTTGGCTGCTACGCCTGTTGCTCCTTTGCACCGCTCCTGATCGCCCGCGCCTCTCGTAAAGGGGGGTCTCCTCGCGGCTGGCGCAAACGTCCCCGGATCCCGTTGACGACGAACTATCCTGCCTAATCGCGCTGCGCCTGCCATTGCCCGCTGCCGCGCGTTCAATATGCCTGTGCTCTATGCCACTAGTTGGCCTATTGCTAGACCCTGGGATTCTATGCATGCAGCTAGCCCCCTCCCCCCTTACTTGCCACTCACGAACATCCCCTCTTTGTGCCGACGCTGACGCGCGCTCCGTGTGCCGCCCCTTCGCAGCCTCATAAAGATGGGGTGAGTTGCCCCTTATCTCCGGGCATGATCCCCGGGGCGAGATTAAAGCAGCGCTGCCTGCGCTTCCCGCGCATCTCTCCTCATCGTCCCCCCTCATTCCACTCCGCTCTACAGCCGCTAGCCTAAGGTCCCTGCCCACTCTCCTCCTGGCCCTCTTTCTCTTTTGCCCCATGTCTTGCTCGCTGCTGCCTCCTGGGCTGCCGGGGGAGTTGCTTCCGCAGCTCTCACTGCTATCTGGCCGAAAAAGAGTCCCAGCGCCGGAACTCTTTCCGGCCCGCAGATCCATCCGCCCTCCGCCGGAGCAGCGCAAGGCCTGCTCTGCATCTCCTTCCACTGATCAGCAGACAGCCACGGGGCCTCCCCTTCCCGCGCTGGACTTGCCCTTCCCGGACGCTGCAACACCGCTCCTGGTAAGTCCCCGATCGTTCGCTTCGGCGCCGCTTCCGGCCACGCCCTGGCTGTGTCCCGCTGTCCTGCGCTGCGACCGCGCTACGCCGCTGCCACTTGCTCTCGCCGGTCTCGGACTGGTATTTCGGCCCCCCTTCTTCGTGGCTGGACTTGGGCTCAACCTGGCAGGGGGGAGTCTTCTCCTCTGGGGCCTTCCGCGGGGCTCGATACTCACGGCCGGTTCCGGAAGGTCCCTTCCAGCCCTGGCTTCTCCTGACGACGCTGTTCCCATTTCGGCGGCCATTCTCATCAGCCATTGTGGGCCTTGGCTGGCAACCGCCTCTTTAATTTGCTGGATAAGCTGCTCCATGTCGGTTTCTTCTCCTGATGTCCTCGGCACGTCTTCTCTCTTCTTTCTTCCTCGTGGACTGACCGCTCCTCCTCTTCCTCTCTCCTCTTCCTTGCTGTAGCCCCTCCTACCCCTTAGGTCGCTTCTTCCTTAACCCTTTCCTGTCCTTACCCGCCCCCCAGTCCCTTGCTCCCTCGCTATGCACTTTGTTGCTAGCTATGCTGCTCAAAAAGTGGATCAATGGAAAGGTTGGTGTTTGACCCTGACAGAAGGTTCCGCTTGATCAAAACCTACATGCTCCCTTTGTTAATATACCTGGGACGCATATGCAGTTTGCAGAACCTCTTTGGTCTCGGTTCTACAGCCTGTTCTTCCAGCTGTTATGGGGGAATAGGTTGAGCCCATTCAAGAGGGTTGGGTATGGTCAACCTGCAGCATCCGAGGAGTTGGCCCACAGGCGAGAAGATAGCGGGGTAGATTGCGGCCTTGTCACGGGGCTCTACCATCTCCTCCCCTGGGGGTAGTACTGGACCCAACCAAGTTACTGCTGGGGGAGTTTCACAGGGTAACCCAGTAGGTGGTTTACCTAAAGTCCTCCATGTCACTCGTGACGTCACCCTTCCATCCTCTGTGATGTGTATTCAAAATTGTGAATAAAGATTCCACACACAAGAATAAAGTTATAGAGCAAAACCGGAAATGGTCGGTTGTGCTCATTTACTTGTAGAAAACAGTTGCAGTCCAGAACTTTACACACGCCAGCGAGGCCCCAATGTCAACACATTGGTGGTGCGACAGAGAGGATTCACAGGATGTCAGATGAGTCCACAGTCCCAGTTATCTGTGGGGTTCTGCTTCCAGCCACTCTCTCTCTCCAGCCTCCCCTACCGGTCAACACTCACGTTTAGAAGTTGCACTCAACACTGCATGGTGGCTCCTCTCACCCTCTTCCTCGGTGCTTATGGGTAACACTTGTATATCCTGGGTAGGCTGGTCCCAGGTTAAGCAAAAGGGAATTGCTCAGCTTCTTCCATTCTGTCCACACACAGACCAATCCATTTCTGTGGGGTTCACTCACTTGCAGACTAGGCTCTCTCTTGCTCACTCACAGACCTTCTGCTAGACTGTACACTGACTCATGCAGGAAGTCTAACTAACTTGCAAACACATATATGAAACATGATCCCATGACACACAACAAGATACATTTTCGAGATATAACCCAGACGTTAACCCATTCAGTGCTGCAGAGGTGCAATACACATCTAATTTACTCACACAGAATACACTGACAATACAAATACACAAGACAAACACATTCATGCTTATGGAGGGGCCCCGTTAACTCTGGGCCAGTACAAACCCAGTGGTATTCCTCATGAATTCTTTTTTGAAAATCATTGCAAAACTCTGGAAAGAGAGGGTTCCTCCATGGGTGTCCTGCTGTAAGGAATCTGAGATAGGAGGGCATGTGAAGGACTTTTGGACACCGTATGGACATCTTCTGGCTAATGATGCACCCGTCCTGAAGGTTTTATGCCAATGGCGACTGACTATGTGGGAAGTCGGGGCACTGGCTAGGTGGGTGCTTGACCAGAGGGTTTTGGCAACTCACCTTCAGAGTCCATTGGCCCTCAGAAACAACTCAGGTCAGGATTTCAAGGTAGGTTTATTTCTTTAAATTGGGTAAGAATCCCATTGAAGTATTGGGACTCGACCTGGCGCTGCTTCTAAGGTAAGTTATGTATAGGGGACAACTAAAAGTACAGGAACACCCGGGAGGCGTATGGCAACACTCTGGAGAGCAGGGGGCACTTCCTGCTTCATTGTCCCTTTAATATAAAGGTATACAAGAGGGGAGGGGCTTCCATCGGTTGGCCTCAGCTGACCCCACCTATGCTGAGTGCTGTTATGACGCATCCAGAGATCTGGGTGATCGGGACCGCCGCACCTTATTTTTAGTATTTAGTATAGTGGTTAGGTATTACACGCAGAACGCACTTATTGACCTGATAAATTGTAAATATCCTCTTTTTTTGCTTTTGACGATTGTATTTTGATAATTTTTGAGTTGCTATATTATGTTCTTTGCAATTTTTGTTATTATTCCTTGTTATGCTTTTTACTTTTATAATAAAAAGATCTGATGTATCTTAGCTTATTGTGTGTGATACTGTCTGCTGAAAAGTGTATCTAATCCTGCCATGTGTGATACTGTCTGCTGAGCTGTGTATCTAATCCTATCCTGTGTGATACTGTCTGCTGAGCTGTGTATCTAATCCTATCCTGTGTGATACTGACTGCTAAGCCGTGTATCTAATCCTATCCTGTGTGATACTGTCTGCTGAAAAGTGTATCTAATCCTATCATGTGTGATACTGTCTGCTGAGCTGTGTATCTAATCCTATCATGTGTGATACTGTCTGCTGAGCTGTGTATCTAATCCTATCATGTGTGATACTGTCTGCTGAAATGTGTATCTAATCCTGACATGTGTGATACTGTCTGCTGAAAAGTGTATCTAATGCTATCATGTGTGATACTGTCTGCTGAAATGTGTATCTAATCCTGACATGTGTGATACTGTCTGCTGAAATGTGTATCTAATCCTGCCATGTGTGATACTGTCTGCTGAAAAGTGTATCTAATCCTATCATGTGTGATACTGTCTGCTGAAATGTGTATCTAATCCTGCCATGTGTGATACTGTCTGCTGAAATGTGTATCTAATCCTGACATGTGTGATACTGTCTGCTGAAATGTGTATCTAATCCTGCCATGTGTGATACTGTCTGCTGAAAAGTGTATCTAATCCTGACATGTGTGATACTGTCTGCTGAAATGTGTATCTAATCCTGCCATGTGGGATACTGTCTGCTAAAATGTATATCTAATCCTATCCTGTTAGATACTCTCTGCTGTATCCAATCCTGCCCTGTGTGATACTGTCTGCTGAGCTGTGTATCTAATCCCATCCTGTGTGATACTGTCTGCTGAGCCGTGTATCTAATCCTGCCCTGTGTGATACTGTCTGCTGAGCTGCGTATCTAATCCTATCCTGTGTGATACTGTCTGCTGAAATGTGTATCTAATCCTATCATGTGTGATACTGTCTGCTGAGCTGTGTAACTAATCCTATCCCGTGTGATACTGTCTGCTGAGCCGTGTATCTAGTCCTATCCTGTGTGATACTGTCTGCTGAGCTGTGTATCTAATCCTATCCTGTGTGGTACAGTCTGCTGAGCTGTGTAACTAATCCTGTCATGTGTGATACTGTCTGCTGAGCCGTGTATCTAATCCTATCCTATGTGATACTGTCTGCTGAGCTGTGTATCTAACCCTATCCTGTGTGATACTGTCTGCTGAGCTGTGTATCTAATCCCATCCTGTGTGATACTGTCTGCTGAGCAGTGTATCTAATCCTATCATGTGTGATACTGTCTGCTGAGCCGTGTATCTAATCCTATCCTGTGTGATACTGTCTGCTGAGCTGTGTATCTAATCCTATCATATGTGATACTGTCTGCTGAGCCGTGTATCTAATCCTATCCTGTGTGATACTGTCTGCTGAGCCATGTATCTAATCCTATCCCGTGTGATACTGTCTGCTGAGCTGTGTATCTAATCCTATCCTGTGTGATACTGTCTGCTGAGCTGTGTATCTAATCCTATCCTGTGTGATACTTTCTGCTGAGCTGTGTATCTAATCCTATCCTGTGTGATACTGTCTGCTGAGCCGTGTATCTAATTCTATCCTGTGTGATACAGTCTGCTGAGCTGTGTATCTAATCCTATCCTGTGTGATACTGTCTGCTGAGCTGTGTATCTAATCCTATCCTGTGTGATACTGTCTGCTGAGCTGTGTATCTAATCCTGTCCTGTGTGATACTGTCTGCTGAGCCGTGTATCTAATCCTGTCCTGTGTGATACTGTCTGCTGAGCTGTGTATCTAATCCTATCCTGTGTGATACTGCCTGCTGAGCTGTGTATCTAATCCTATCCTGTGTGATACTGTCTGCTGAGCTGTGTATCTAATCCTATCATGTGTGATACTGTCTGCTGAGCCGTGTATCTAATCCTGCCATGTGTGATACTCTCTGCTGAGGTAAGGGGGATATTTCATCAGACTGGTATTTATAAGAGCAGCTGTATTTGGGTAACTTCAGACTTCCTGGTGACTCTCATCCACATTACGGCCCCATGGGATCATGGGATACGGCCTGAGGCTCACAGGGGTGAGTGCGATATTGGCCCCATATTGCACATGCCATCACACGATGTCTCCACAGCTGCGAGGCGTTCTTGTGTTAGTCAGGGAAGTAGCGATTCTCTGCCGCGGCTAACAGTGGAGTGTTTCCCATAGGAAACCTGTCATCGCATTCGCAAGCACCTCGCAGGCCGTGTGATGCGTATCCAGCGACATTGAAACAATGGGCCATGTGAGGCAACACCCAAAAATAGGAGATGCCACGATTTGTCCGCTGCGATGCGGGCAAAAATCCCTCATGTGTGACCCCATTTAAAAGAACAAGGTTCATCTTCATGCAAGGTTTGTGCGTCCTGCAACGCACAAATATCGCACGATTTTTTGGGGCCGTGGGAAAGCCTTATTGTTTGTCTGTGAGAGCGAAAGTCCCACCAGGACTCCAACCTTTTCACCCTGATAAGGAAGCAGGTAGGTGGGTGTAATAAGTTGTTCCAACCAAAATGTTATTGAAGTTCCAGGACCCCAATGCAAAATCTATAACAGGCCCCACCTAGCATGTGCCATTTGGAACCCCTTAGGCACCAGGTTCCTGATGCAACTGCTACCTCTGCACCCCCTACAGTCATACCCTTGTCTAAAACTGCACCTCCATCCCTAGCCTTCCCTTCTCCAGATGCGCTACTGTGAACTTTTTGGGTACCGTCCCTTTAACCCATTAACGCTACAGGGCATAAGCTTTCGTCCTGTCTTTGAAGCAGTTCCCTCCCTAGGATGTAAGTTTACATCCTATGGATAGTATGGGCTCAGAAGCTGAGCCTGCACATCCATAGCTGGAGACGGCTGTGACTGGCAGCCGACTTCCCGCTGCAACAGCATGGATCAGTGAGAACACTGATGCCCACTGTCAATCCCTTACATGCTGCAATCAATGTTGATCGTGGCATTAACAGGGCTCACAGAGGGATGGCACTCCGTTTGTGACATCATCGTCCCTCCGCATAGTAACCTCGGAGGGCTGATAGGTTGCTATGATCCGTATTATCATGGTCATCATAGGTTCACGAAGTTGAAGTCCCCTACAGGGACACAAAAAATGTAAAAAAAAATAGTTTAAAAAACTTTTTTACGCACTTTCCCCTCTTTGTTTAAAAAAAAAATTTTAAAAACTAAACACAGCCTCCTTGTATCCATAACAATCGGTACAATTAATTACTTTGTATCCGGCACAGCAAACACTGTAAAAAGGAAGCTGAAGAACTGAGCCAAAATGCTTATTTTGTTCTTTTTGCCTCCCAAAAAAGCAATAAAAGTTATAAAAAAGCCGTATGTACCCCAAAATGGTACCAATAAAAACAACAGCAAGAAAACAAGCGCTCACAGAGCTCCACCAATGGGAGGATAAAAAGGTTAAAGGGGTTGTCCCGCGAAACAAAGTGGGGTTATACACTTCTGTATGGCCATATTAATGCACTTTGTAATGTACATTGTGCATTAATTATGAGCCATACAGAAGTTATTCACTTACCTGTTCCGTTGCTAGCGTCCCCGTCTCCATGGTGCCGTCTAATCTTCAGCGTCTAATCGCCCGATTAGACGCGCTTGCACAGTCCGGTCTTCTCCCTTCTGAATGGGGCCGCTCGTGCCGGAGAGCGGCTCCTCGTAGCTCCGCCCCGTCACGTGTGCCGATTCCAGCCAATCAGGAGGCTGGAATCGGCAATGGACCGCACAGAAGACCTGCGGTCCACTGAGGGTGAAGATCCCGGCGGCCATCTTCACAAGGTAAGTCAGAAGTCGCCGGAGCGCGGGGATTCGGGTAAGTACTATCCGGTTTGTTTTTTTTATGCCTGCATCGGGTTTGTCTCGCGCCGAACGGGGGGGCTATTGAAAAAAAAAAAACCTGTTTCGGCGCGGGACAACCCCTTTAAGGACTTTGAATTCAGCGATGGGAAAAAAAAATATTTTCCAAAAAAGGGGAGTTTTATTGTGCAAAAGTAAAAAAAACATAATTGTACACAGAAAAAAATCGTGTCATTTATGCTGAATTATTAATGCTATTTAAAAAAAGAATGGCAAAATTGATGTTTTTTCTCCCTGCCCACCAAAAAAACACTAAAACTTATATAATACACTACATATAAGTACCCAAAAAGTGGTACTGATAAAATCTGCAGCTCGCCATGCAAAAAACAACCCTCATACGGCCGTCAACGGAAAAAGAAAAAACTGGAGATGAAAATCCCCCCAAACTTTCTTGCCTGCTTAGAATAGACCATCACTAAAGGGTTAATGTGATCGGCTCACACAATAATACACAATAGCCTTGTATCCAACTCACTAATTTCATTGTTATTTCAGGTATGGAGTCCATAATTGCCAAAGCAGACCAGAATTGCCGGCGCCTCTCACTTACGGATGCCCATTGTCTCTGTATACAGAATTTTCGGTGACCCGGCAATGAAGTGAGTGAAGGGCGCACAATGCCTGTGGTACATACCGGCGCATCATAAAGAATAATTACTGTTATTAAGTCTTCATTGTCTGATCCTCCTGACAAGGCAAATGGCCAAAAGTAGAGAAGCAGCAGACCTCCTACCCCAGAGACCGAGAAATACGTCAATCAGTAGGGAGTAGGAATGGGAGGGATTGGAGAGAAACTATCTTAAAGGAGAACTCCACTACTGAACGGTTCTACATTATGCTGCAGTGTAATTATACCCTGAACGCCCCCTATATTACAGCCCCCGGCCCTTTCATGATTAGCTCTCCCCTCTATTGTAATTCTCCCCATCACCCCGGAGTGCGGCATAAAATCACGTGACAAGTTTTCTGTGGATCAGTTTCAGTGTAAATCCACAGTAGATGGGAAAATCCAGCGATCGGAGCGACTTCCAACGAGGCCGGGTCATCGGTGCTAGACTAGCCGGGGTCAGGATTTCACGTATTGGTGTAGAGAGTATAACGAAAATGATGTGATTGAGGAAGAACATCCAGCAAAAGGAGATCCTGTGGATGGGAACAAGTTGTCGTTGAAAGGGGTCAGAGGGGGATGTCAGGAATCTTTCTGACCAACAGGCTGCACAGTCAAGAGCAGCCAAATGCAACACCGGTGTTTCAACTAACGTGTCTGAATGCACACCTCGCCGTTCCTCCGCACGGATGGGGTATAACAGCAGGCGACCAGTTCCAGCACCATTGTATATAAGAAAAACAGAAAGATGAGACTCCAGCAAGCAAAAGAGGACAAAAATTGTATCCCTGAGCAGCGGAAAAACATCTCCTGGTCAGATGGATCCAGATTTCTGTTGCTCCATGCTGATGGGAGGTCAGAATTTGGGGCAAGCAGCATGAATCGCTGACCCCTTCCTGTCAGCCGGTCAGCACCGCCATCTAATCTGCAGCAATCACAAGAAGCTTTCTGTCCACAGGGGCCGATATTCCTGCAGAACCATTTCATCACCTGGTGGAATCTACGCCACGATGAACTGCGGCGGTTCTGAAAGCTAAAGGAGGTCCTACACACTACTAGATGTGGGTCTCTAATAAATTGGCCGTTCAGTGTGACTGATCATTATATGTGGATTGTTCTATAGTGGAGTTCGTCTTTAGATAATGTCACATTAACCTTTGCTTCGTTTTGCTCTTCATATCTGCAGCTTTGATGTCTATGACACATACAGCCTTGTCTCATCTTTCTGCACATGAACATCTTCTGGATACATTGTGACACTTTGATGTTTCTCCCATTAGACAATATGATCAGAATGTAGCAGTTTAATCCCCACACAAATGTTTTCTCGCACCTCCGGGGACTACAATGATCAAAGGGGCTTCACACCCAGGAGCAGGAGGGGCCAGTAAACTCTCAGATGTCCAATTCTCATCTCACCATCGCAAAGGGATGAAAGCTGCTGGTAATGACACTGTAACCTCCAGAGCTGCCATCTTTCAAGCCCCATTGCTTATTATATATCTGTTTTTACAACCTGTGGGGGTGAGGAGGGAAGCTATGGGGCCGCTGCCCATTGGCCTCAACTGAGATCTGGCAGGACATTCAGTGACATTAAGAATAGAGACATGAGTGGTAGTGAAGACTGAACCATAACATTAGAACCCGGTTTCCAGTCAAACATTGCTAAAAGTTCAGTTCAGTGAGAAGCTGAATCTCGGGTGGTTCATCTCAGCCGAACCCACTGAAAGAAGAAGAGGAAACAAGGAAAAAGAAGAAAAACAAGGAAAGGAAGGACAAAGAAGAAAAAGTAGAAGAAAGAAAAAGGGGAAGGAAAAAGAATATTTTTGTTCTTCTTTTTCCTTCTTCCTCTTCCGCTTCTTCTTCCATCTTCTTACCCTCCTCCTTTTTTTCCTTCTTCATTTCCTTCTTCTTCTCCTTCCCCCCTCCTTCTACTTCTCCCTTCTTCTCCTTCCTTTTTTTCTTCTTCTCCTTTCTTCTCCCTTTTTTTCCATCTTCTTCTACTCCCCTCCTTCTCTTCTTCCATCTTCTTCCCCTCCTCCTTTTTTCCTTCTTCTACTCCTCCCTTCTTCTTCTCCTTCCTTTTTTTCCTTCTCCCCCTTTCTTCTCCCTTCTTTTCCCTCTTCTTCTACTCCCCTCCGTCTTCTTCTTCTCCTCATCCTCCTTCTCCTCTTCCTTCTTCTTCTACCGTTGTCCTTCTTTTTCTTATGCTTCTTTTTTCCTTCCTTTTTTCTCTTCATTAACTTTGCCTTTCCAGCCACTTAAAAGTACTTAGTTGCCCTCGTAGGTGATCTATGAGTGTTACCTAGGCTTCTATGGCTCTTAGGCAGTGTTATACACCAGTTTTAGGGATATTGGGGAAGTTCCAGTTCAGTTCAAACTAATTCAGACTGAACAAAACTTTTTACAAAATTCTCAAATGGGCCGAGCCAAACTTTTCAAACTGTTGCTTATCACTAATGAGCAGAATTCATCATCTTCAAGAGCCATGCCGGAATTGATTTCTACCTTAAAGAGATTCTTGGACTTTGGGCAATCCCTTTTTTGTTAGAAGGGGCCTGAACTCAAGCTGATCACAGGGTGTATTGCTACTGGGAATCCCTAGCGATCAGCTGTAATCTGTGAGGGAACCTGGCAGCAAGTGTTCAATTTCTGTGCAGCAACCCTACAGGACAAATATGGTATTGCACTATTATCATTGAAATTCAGGAACTCTGTGTAATCTATAGCTGTGGTCCTCCAGTATGTGAGACACTGTTTTTGGGTTCCCGAACACTTTAGTGAAAGCTCTTCTCATCTTGGAGGGTTAAAGTTATATCCCTGGAATTCCTTGATAGGAGTAAAGCTAGGGCTGAATGGCGCATTTGGTCGCATGATATCAAGTATTATAAATGTCACATAACCAGAAAATGTGTGCAAATTCCTGTAAACTGTTTTAGACCTACAATGCTAAGAATGAGCCAAACTGCAGACAGGTGGCAGCCAAATTGTGGTCGCATTCAACTTGCATTGCAGTTTATGGTGGCCAGGTCGCATGCAACTTGCGAGCAAATATCCAATAGTCTTGTTTTTTTTCCAACTGTTGTATTGTAGTAGTGCTACACTGAAGGATACAGAGTGACACCATGGACAGGCACTAGATCACTTGTTCTTGCCACATGGTTTTTCATACAGGGAAGCGCTAATCGTCAGAGGGACAGGGGCTCTAATAAAGGACTGGGGGCTCTAATAAAGGACTGGGGGCTTTGATAAAGGACTGGGGGGCTTTAATAAAGTGGCCAGTCACTGTACATACTATAGAACAATATTTACTGATTCCTGTGTCCGGACACATTAGATGCTTCTGGGAAATGTTTCTAGATTGTCAGTTATTTTAATACATTCTACCTCTAAAATGCATCAACTAGGCAAAAAGAGGAGGATTAAGGAGATTAGACTGGGATTAAAGAAGCTCTGGGGATCCTCACAGATCCGGTGATGAGAAGATTCCCAGCGGCCAAGGAGATTTCGGCACAAAAATCCATATTCTGAAGACTCATCAGAGCCCAGAAAATAGGAGAAATCCTGGAAGCTAAGAATTTCCCTACAAATGTAATAGGAGAGATTAGAGGGTAATTACAATGTAACACCATTAATCTGTCTGCAGAGCTCTCACCAGGAAGGGCTTATTACAGTACAATTCCACTCATCTGGCATCAATGAGACTAATTAGTATCAGATCATCACATATTCTAAATCAATGACCGATTTAGACATAGAAAGGCTTATAAAACTCTTATGTAAGAGTAGAGAACATGAAGCATCGATGTATGAGTATTACATGTATCTACACCGAACGATTAGGAACTCAATGACAGGTTGGTCCACCTTTTTAGGCAATCACAGATTTCAGATGTCGGGGAACACATTCCACAAGGGGGTGAAGCAAATCATGAGAATATAGGATTTGTGATGGTAGAAGAGGAGATGCAATCACTTACATGAGGAGGAGAGGAAAAGGCCCTTTTAAGGAAAAAAGCCCCCCTCCTTATGGCTAAAGAATCCAGAAGAGAATAATGTCCAGAGCAAGGTGTAATGGCAGTACGGCTAGATGCAACGCGCTTCAGCACACCAATGCGCAGTCCCCCATAACAAACACAACCACAGTCCTCCATAACAATGACAACCACTGTCCCCCATAACAAACACAACCACAGTCCCCCATAACAATGACAACCACAGTCCTCCATAACAATGACAACCACTGTCCCCCATAACAAACACAACCACAATCCTCCATAACAATGACAACCACAGTCCCCCATAACAATGACAACCACAGTCCCCCATAACAATGACAGCCGCAGTCCCCCATAACAATGACAACCACAGTCCCCCATAACAATGACAACCACAGTCCCCCATAACAATGACAACCACAGTCCCCCATAACAATGACAGCCGCAGTCCCCCATAACAATGACAACCACAGTCCCCCATAACAATGACAACCACAGTCCCCCATAACAATGACAACCACAGTCCCCCATAACAATGACAACCACAGTCCCCCATAACAATGACAGCCGCAGTCCCCCATAACAATGACAACCATAGTCCCCAATAACAATGACAACCACAGTCCCCCATAACAATGACAGCCGCAGTCCCCCATAACAATGACAACCATAGTCCCCAATAACAATGACAACCACAGTCCCCCATAACACTGACAGCCGCAGTCCCCCATAACAATGACAGCCGCAGTCCCCCATAACAATGACAACCATAGTCTCCCATAACAATGACAACCACAGTCCCCCATAACAATGACAACCACAATCTCCCATAGTAAACACAATCACAATCCTCCATAACAATGACAACCACAGTCCTCCATAACAAACACAGCCACAGTCCTCCATAACAATGACAGCAGCAGTCCCCCATAACAATGACAACCACAGTCCCCTATAACAATGACAACCACAGTCCCCCATAACAAACACAACCACAGTCCCCCATAACAATGACAGCCGCAGTCCCCCATAACAATGACAACCACAGTCCCCCATAACAATGACAGCCGCAGTCCCCCATAACAATGACAACCACAGTCCCCCATAACAATGACAACCACAGTCCTCCATAACAATGACAACCACAGTCCCCCATAACAATGACAACCACAGTCCCCCATAACAATGACAGCCGCAGTCCCCCATAACAATGACAACCACAGTCCCCCATAACAATGACAACCACAGTCCCCCATAACAATGACAGCCGCAGTCCCCCATAACAATGACAACCACAGTCCCCCATAACAATGACAACCACAGTCCCCCATAACAATGACAACCACAGTCCCCCATAACAATGACAGCCGCAGTCCCCCATAACAATGACAACCATAGTCCCCAATAACAATGACAACCACAGTCCCCCATAACAATGACAGCCGCAGTCCCCCATAACAATGACAACCATAGTCCCCAATAACAATGACAACCACAGTCCCCCATAACACTGACAGCCGCAGTCCCCCATAACAATGACAGCCGCAGTCCCCCATAACAATGACAACCATAGTCTCCCATAACAATGACAACCACAGTCCCCCATAACAATGACAACCACAATCTCCCATAGTAAACACAATCACAATCCTCCATAACAATGACAACCACAGTCCTCCATAACAATGACAGCAGCAGTCCCCTATAACAATGACAACCACAGTCCCCCATAACAAACACAACCACAGTCCCCCATAACAATGACAGCCGCAGTCCCCCATAACAATGACAACCACAGTCCCCCATAACAATGACAGCCGCAGTCCCCCATAACAATGACAACCACAGTCCCCCATAACAATGACAACCACAGTCCTCCATAACAATGACAACCACAGTCCCCCATAACAATGACAACCACAGTCCTCCATAACAATGACAACCACAGTCCCCCATAACAATGACAGCCGCAGTCCCCCATAACAATGACAACCACAGTCCTCCATAACAATGGCAACCACTGTCCCCCATAACAATGACAACCGCAGTCCTCCATAACAATGACAACCACAGTCCCCCATAACAATGAAAGCCGCAGTCCCCCATAACAATGACAGCCGCAGTCCCCCATAACAATGACAACCACAGTCCCCCATAACAATGACAACCGCAGTCCCCCATAACAATGACAGCCGCAGTCCCCCATAACAATGACAACCACAGTCCTCCATAACAATGACAACCACAGTCCCCCATAACAATGACAACCACAGTCCCCCATAACAATGACAACCACAGTCCCCCATAACAAACACAACCACAGTCCCCCATAACAATGACAGCCGCAGTCCCCCATAACAATGACAATCACAGTCCTCCATAACAATGACAACCACAGTCCCCCATAACAAACACAACCACAGTCCCCCATAACAATGACAACCACAGTCCCCCATAACAATGACAGCCACAGTCCCCATTACAATGACAACCACAGTCCTCCATAACAATGACAGCCGCAGTCCCCCATAACAATGACAACCATAGTCCCCCATAACAATGACAACCACAGTCCCCCATAACAATGACAACCACAGTCCCCCATAACAATGACAGCCGCAGTCCCCCATAACAATGACAACCACAGTCCTCCATAACAATGACAACCACAGTCCCCCATAACAAACACAACCACAGTCCCCCATAACAATGACAGCCGCAGTCCCCCATAACAATGACAACCACAGTCCCCCATAACAATGACAACCACAGTCCCCCATAACAAACACAACCACAGTCCTCCATAACAATGACAACCACAGTCCTCCATAACAATGACAACCACAGTCCCCCATAACAATGACAACCACAGTCCCCCATAACAATGACAGCCGCAGTCCCCCATAACAATGACAGCCACAGTCCCCCATAACAATGACAACCACAGTCCTCCATAACAATGACAACCACAGTCCCCCATAACAAACACAACCACAGTCCCCCATAACAATGACAGCCGCAGTCCCCCATAACAATGACAACCACAGTCCCCCATAACAATGACAGCCACAGTCCCCCATAACAATGACAACCACAGTCCCCCATAACAATGACAACCACAGTCCTCCATAACAATGACAGCCGCAGTCCCCCATAACAATGACAACCATAGTCCCCCATAACAATGACAACCACAGTCCCCCATAACAATGACAACCACTGTCCCCCATAACAATGACAACCACAGTCCCCCATAACAATGACAACCACAGTCCCCCATAACAATGACAACCACTGTCCCCCATAACAATGACAACCACAGTCCCCCATAACAATGACAACCACAGTCCCCCATAACAATGGCAACCACAGTCCCCCATAACAATGACAACCACAGTCCCCCATAACAATGACAACCACAGTCCTCCATAACAATGACAACCACAGTCCTCCATAACAATGACAACCACAGTCCCCCATAACAATGACAACCACAGTCCTCCATAACAATGACAACCACAGTCCCCCATAACAATGACAACCACAGTCCGCCATAACAATGACAACCACAGTCCCCCATAACAAACACAACCACAGTCCCCCATAACAATGACAACCACAGTCCCCCATAACAATGACAACCACAGTCCTCCATAACAATGACAACCACAGTCCCCCATAACAATGACAACCACAGTCCCCCATAACAATGACAACCACAGTCCCCCATAACAATGACAACCACAGTCCCCCATAACAATGGCAACCACAGTCCCCCATAACAATGACAACCACTGTCCCCCATAACAATGACAACCACAGTCCCCCATAACAATGACAACCACAGTCCCCCATAACAATGACAGCCGCAGTCCCCCATAACAATGACAGCCACAGTCCCCCATAACAATGACAACCACAGTCCCCCATAACAATGACAACCACAGTCCCCCATAACAATGGCAACCACAGTCCCCCATAACAATGACAACCACTGTCCCCCATAACAATGACAACCACAGTCCCCCATAACAATGACAACCACAGTCCCCCATAACAATGACAGCCGCAGTCCCCCATAACAATGACAGCCACAGTCCCCCATAACAATGACAGCCACAGTCCCCCATAACAATGACAACCACAGTCCCCCATAACAATGACAGCCGCAGTCCCCCATAACAATGACAGCCACAGTCCCCCATAACAATGACAACCACTGTCCCCCATAATAATAATAATCTTTATTTTGTATAGCGCCAACATATTCCGCAGCGCTTACACAGACAGGGGGAATACAGAAGGACAAAAGTACAAAAGTTACAGAACCGCGGTTACATAGTAATCAGTTGATGGAAACAATAGGGGTGAGGGTCCTGCTCCAACGAGCTTACATACTACAAGTAATAGGGGGATACAGAAGGTAAAGGGCTGGAGATGTGCACAGTATGGCGGGGTGGAGAGTGAGGGATGCTATACACATAGACAATGGTCAGGTCGTATAGTGGCTGAATCAGTATGACTGCAGGGGGCGGTTGATCGTGGCTGGCAGGGATTGCAGTCGGTAGGTCAGGGAGCATGTTATGATGCGGCGTACAGGGGGGTTTGGTTTAGGGAATGCGGTATGCCTCCCTGAAGAGGTTTGCTTTTAGAGCACGCTTGAAGTTGTGTCTGTTAGGAATTGGCTGGATAGTTTTAGGTAGCGCGTTCAAGAGGACCGGAGCTGCACTGCAGAAGTCTTGGAGGCGGGAATGAGAGCTTTGAATTAAAGGGGCGCTCATTCTGCGTTCGTTAGCAGAGCGGAGAGCCCGGACTGGGTGGTGGATTGAGATGAGGGAGGCGATATAGGGGGGCGCTGCGCTGTGGAGGGCTTTATGGATGAAGGTAGCGAGTTTAAATTGAGTTCTGTATTTAACGGGCAGCCAGTGCAGTGACCGCCACAGGGCAGAGGCGTCCGAGTAGCGGCTGGACAGGAAGATGAGCCTGGCTGCCTCATTCAGGATGGATTGGAGAGGCCTGACGCGTCTTCTCTGCAGGTTCCCCGCACTTGCTTGAAGTCTTCTGTCAGGGCTTCCTAGATTGGAGGTTTAAATTTCCTGCCTCCAGGATGCGCTAGCTGCGATTGGTTCTCAAGCACCGCGGCTCAGCCAATCAGAGCCAGCGCTCAATGAACCAATCACAGCCATTCATTGAATGGCTGTGATTGTTTCATTTAGTTCTGGTTCTCATAACGTTTAAAGGAGAT
Source organism: Eleutherodactylus coqui (assembly GCF_035609145.1). Classification (NCBI taxonomy): domain Eukaryota; kingdom Metazoa; phylum Chordata; class Amphibia; order Anura; family Eleutherodactylidae; genus Eleutherodactylus; species Eleutherodactylus coqui. Next base: position 522,270,405 of record NC_089837.1, on the reverse strand, counting down.
GTCCCGCGCCGAAACGGGTTTTTTTTTTTTTTAAACCCCCCCCCCCCGTTCGGCGCGAGACAACCCCGATGCAGGGGTTAAAAAAACCACCCGCACAGCGCTTACCTGAATCCCGGCGGTCCGGCGTCTTCATACTCACCTGCTGAAGATGGCCGCCGGGATCCTCTGTCTTCATGGACCGCAGGGCTTCTGTGCGGTCCATTGCCGATTCCAGCCTCCTGATTGGCTGGAATCGGCACGTGACGGGGCGGAGCTACACGGAGCCCCATAGAGAAGAGGAGAAGACCCGGACTGCGCAAGCGCGGCTAATTTGGCCATCGGAGGGCGAAAATTAGTCGGCACCATGGAGACGAGGACGCCAGCAACGGAGCAGGTAAGTATAAAACTTTTTATAACTTCTGTATGGCTCATAATTAATGCACAATGTACATTACAAAGTGCATTATTATGGCCATGCAGAAGTGTATAGACCCACTTGCTGCCTCGGGACAACCCCTTTAAATGCAAATGCCCTCCATTTTTTTGGGGATAAAGATCCTGCCTGCGTCTGTCAGCTGCTGCGCCATCATGTAACCTGCGACATGGGGGCTTACCTGCGGCTTGTTACTCAATCACAACCGCAGTCCCTCCTAACAGTGACAACCACACTCCTCCATAACAAAATGAGGGCTTCCAGGACCCCATAAGAGTGACAGCTACAACACGCTGTGCACTGCAGGGCTACCATACTGCTTACTAATATTTAACCCTTTATGGTTGCCTGTACAGACTACTGCCTATATGAAGCCTCCCTGCACGTTCTCCAGTCCATTGGCCCTGTCGGCCCCCGCACATTGCACAATAGATGACAGTGCGCTGTTCAGGAAGGGGGTTATTAGTAAGTATAAGTCACAGCAATGAATCAGGAGAAATCTCAGACGTGTACAGACAGAACCTCTTCCTCTCAGGCCGAGCCCTGGTCTAGCAGAAGGGTTCATTACCAGTCCTATTACATAACCCTGCAGGAAAACAGCTCATTAGTAAGTGCGGTAATTATGGCCGGGACCTTGTGGGTAATCTGCACCTCCTGTGTGTGGTTTACATGCTCATGGCCAATGATTGCATTACTATTTCATAACCTCCGTGAAAACACGGGGTGTGGAGTTTAAAGAGTTAAAGATGACATCATGACTTGATATTGATGCTGGGGAATTATATGTCCATGGGGACGGCTGGAATTCACATTACCTGTAATGGAAGAAGGAATGTCATAAGTGGATCTCCACCCGAATTAATGGCAAAACCTCTAAAAATAGTACCATAATGAAAAGGCCAGCCATTATCTCAGGGGCGCTTCTGCTTTACTGGTCACATTGCGCCATTTACAAGGCTTGTGGTAAAACTTAAAGGGAGTTTCCAGTTTTATGTAAATCATGCGTAATCACACTATAAAAGTTCTGTAACTTTCTAATATACTTTGTTTTAATTATTCATGGATTTCAGGATTTCTGCTTGCTGTCAGTGACTAAGAACATTCCTGTTTAGAGGCATTGAAGTTGTTGTACATTTGTAGTCCTGCTCCCAGCTCCGAATATGTGAGCCAAACATCCTGGATTCCAGACATTGTACATATCTAGTCCTGCTCCCAGCTGAGAAGTGATACAATTGTATCCAGTGTAGAAAATGCTCTGTGAGCTCAACAGCCCACATACGAAACTAATACATTGTAGCAAAGTAAAAAGGTTATTTGTGCAGCTGCTGCTGATGTGTACGGCCTGCAGAGTTGGATCAAATTAAGCCATAACTTGTACCTGAACGGCAAATGACCAAGATGGGGATGGAGGAGAAAGATGGAGATGGAGGAGGAAGGAGATGGAGGAAGAGGATGCAGACACAGCATAATGGTTGACAAGGAAGATGGAGATAAAGAAGGCAGAAGGTGGAGATGGAAGAGGATGGAGATGGAGGCGATTAAGAAGGAGGAGAAGCAGATAGAGAAGGAGGATGGAGATGAAGGATGATTGTGAAGGGTATGGAGTTGAAGGAGACAGAGAAGTAGCAGGAAGAAGATACAGGACTAAAATGGAGATGCAGAATGATGGAGAAGGAGGGTGGAGATGAAGGATTAGGATGGAGATGGAAGAAGAGGATGCAGACACAGCATAATGGTGGACAAGGAGATGGAGATGAAGGAGTCAGAAGGTGGAGATGGAAGAGGATGAAGATGGAGGAGATGAAGAAGAAGGAGAAAACAGATAGAGGAGGAGGATGGAGATGCAGGAGATGAAGAAGGAGGAGAAAACAGATAGAGGAGGAGGATGGAGATGGAAGATGAGGATAAAGGAGGAGGATGGAGATGATTAAGGATGATTGTGAAGGGAATGAAGTTGAAGGACATGGAGAAGTAGCAGGAAGGAGATATAGGACTAAGATAGAGATGCAGAATGATGGAGAAGGAGGGTGGAGATGAAGGATTAGGATGGAAATGGATGGAAAGGATGAGGATAAAGGAAGAGGATAGGGACGATGAAGGATGATGGTGGAGGAGGGTGCAGATAGAGAATGATGATGGAGGGAGAAGAGGATAAAGATTGAGATGAAGAAGTGCAATTAATTGGGGAGCTTTATATTCACTGGGGCAAATCATATAGATTTTATAAAGGGTTAAACAACAGGTGAGGGGGGCAATAAGAAAAGATTTTTAAAGTTGTACAATGCATGATGGGAATGAGATGAGTAAGGTCTGAAGTTAAGATCGAAACGCGTCCTCCGTGGGCACATCCCTGCCGCCATGTATTGAGCTGTATTTAATAAAGCATTGAAGTTGTTACAGCAAGTTCAAGCTCCCTGAAAGTCTTTACATTGGTGGACAAATAGCCATCTGGATCGAATGGCAATGAACTGAGGAGACTTCCATACGGCAAGGAGATTAATTAGTGCTAAGAAGAAACCAAAAAGGAAAACAAGACATCAAATGTGGAGGTGAGCTTTAATTTTATATCCTTACTTTGGGATGAAGAAGGAGATGGAGAAGGGGGAAGAAGGAGATAGAGGAAGAGGATGATAGAGGAAGAGGATGTAGATGAAGAGGGAGATGAAGGAGGGAGAAAAGGATGGTGGAAGAGGAGGATGTTGATGTAGGAAATGAAGTTGCAGGAGGAAGAAGATGAAGGATTCTTTTTGACAAACTTTAAAAAAAAGGATCATTTATTACCAAATACAGCAGCCAGCACAAAGAAATTAGGGAAATACTACAGAAAAAATGGTCTCTCTTACAGAATGATCCCCTCCTTACAGAATCCATGGGTAAAGATCCGAGAGTGGTATTCAGAAGGAACAAGACTATACAGAACATCAAGACCAGAGAACAAAAAGACTACAGACAACAAAGGACCCCCACTGCCCAAAAACCTGGAGCATACAAATGTCATAACAAGAGCTGTAGATACGTAGCAGGAAAGAAATGAAAATGGGAGAACAAGAAAAATCAATTGTAATCAAGCCAAAACACAAGCTAAATTGTGGAACCAAATATGTCATTTATTAGTTAGAATGCCCGTGTGGCTTAAAATATGGAGGTAGAAGACAAAATGCACCCAGAACCCGGATTATCAACCATCAATTCAATATAAGAAGGGAATACAATAAACATGGTGCAGCCCGCCATTTTCCTGAATACCGCGGTCATCAAACAAAACATCTCCAAGTTACTCCATTAGAACATCCTCCGTCCAACTCTATCAGCCAGCTACGGAAGAAAGAGGTGTTTGGGATATACCGGCTTAACGCTCCAGCCCCACGGGGTATGAATGAGGTCCTGGGGTAAACCTACGAGACATCCCAATAATAAGCGTGTGGGTCCTGAACTCTCCACATGGGGCACTGATTGCAGATTAGGACGACGTTACACCACACTGGACCTGTTTATATTTGTATTCATTTACTTTGGGATTCGTAGGTGAAATACAGATTTTTTACATATATATATATTTATACATACTTTTAGTGTATTTGCTGTATAGAAGGAGGGTTTATAGAACTAGTCACTTATTTTTACTTATCAAAAACTGCTTTTAGGAAGAAGATGGATTAAATGATAATTATTCATTTATACGGTAACTATGTGAAATGTCTATATATCTATATTGTATGCAATCTCCTCATTATCCTCATTATCACGACACATGCGGCAGCTAGTCGCAAAGGTGCATGCAGTGAGCATATAATGGTTGATACCAGCTCCACACAGGTGCTCTGCAACCATATAAGTAATTACAGTACCATTATGTCCAGTGATCATAGGTGGGGTCCTCTCAGACTGAAGTTGTTCAGTTCGCATTTTCCTCTGCCCAGACCGCCATAACAACTTCTCCCGACCACAACTTGTCTGCAATTTGTGTGTGAAATTTGACACTCGGACTTCTTTGGCTCCTTGCTTTTCCAACACCCTCCCAACATTACCTAAACCTCTACACAATCCCTCCTTCTATAGCATCCAAAACAGTAATAATGCCACCTGTGGTACCCCACACATTTGTAGTATTCACATTTTTGTGCCCTGTATAGGCCCTACACAATAATTGCTGCTTGTAGTGACCCTGACACAGAAAAATTGTCCCCACTTAGCAATAATGCCTTCTTTACGTCCCCACTCAGTAATAATACCCCCTTGTGCTCCACTCAGTAATAATACCCCCTTTAGCTCCACTCAATGATACTGCCCCCTTTGTCCCCATTCTCTAATAAAACCCCCTTTCAGAAATAACTCCCTTGTTTGCCCCCTTTGGGAAATAATGCCCCATTTGCCCACTCTGAAAAATAATGCCCCCATTTGCCTCATTATTATTTATGCCCACATTTACCTTCTTTAAAAAATACTGCCCCCACAGTCCCCTTGTATGTAATAAAAAAAAACGGTGCACACTCACCTGACCGGACCCCACTGTGACCCATTTCTCAGGCCAGCAAGTTATGTGTGCCTCCTTAGATTAGTGGGCCCTGACACCAACCCCTCCCCCCCTCCCCCCCCCCCCCCCTGGCTTGCCAGGGGCTGCTGCGGGGCCCGGGAGTGATTACATTCCGGGCCCATCAAATAATTGTTTCTGGAACTCCCATAGACTTTAAAGTATTTATCCAGGAGTAAAAAAAAAACATGGCAGTTCTCTTCCAAAAGCAGCGCCACACCTGTCCTCAGCTTGTGTGTGGTATTGCAGCTCAACCCTACTCACTTCAATATAGATTAGCTGCAATACCACACACAACCTATGGACAGTTGTGGCACTGTTTCTGGAAAAGGCCAGCCCTGTTTCTCTACTGCTGGACAACCCCTTTAATAGAGCGATATATAGAAACATGGCTGGCTCAGGCCCGTGCGGCTAGTGATGCTTGGCTCCAACTGCAAAACATGCGTCTCACGAAAGATGGAGGTCTCCTCTAATCCAGCATACACTACCTTATACTACCATACTGTACACTACGGCACTGCAGCACTGTTCCTCCTAAGTAGACTGGTTTGTATATAATGAGAAGAATGAATATAATGCTACAACTGAAGTGCAGACTGACACACAGCAAATCAGCAGGTATACAGTTTGTGTTCTCTGTAGACTTTTACTATTAATATTCCAGCCCCCGATGCATGTATATTAATATTTATCTACATGTCGTCCTTGTTTACAGGGAGAATTCGAGATTTTGATGATTTGCTGTTCTCTCGGCAGCAGTTATTGTGCTTCTATTTGCACCTCATTGACTGGAAGCTGCGCGGAATCATCAGACAACATACTTATTGCTGATGCTCCACTATAAATCACTTCTCACGTCTTTCATTACATCCCGAGGGCCGGCTGCCACCAGATCCTCAATGACTTAACAATTTCCATCAAGTGAGCGAAACACGGCGAACACGTTTTTCTGATCCTTCTCAAATGGAAAAGCAGGGATCTCTGGAGGCGCAAATACTTATTATCTCACATAGATGCCTCGAAAACCTTTCAGTAAAGTTCAGATATGTCATTAGTGTACAGATCACATAAATACTCAGTCATCCGAGGACACCGCAGTGACCTTTATATATAGTACTGTGCTGTAGTCACAACTGTACTACTCTATGTGTACCTGCAGCTCCGGGCAGTATATAGCAGTTATATTCTTGTACATAGGGGGCAGTATTATAGTAGTTATATTCTTGTACATAGCAGGTAGTATTATAGTAGTTATATTCTTGTATATAGGGGGCAGTATTATAGTAGTTATATTCTTGTACATAGGGGGCAGTATTATAGTAGTTATATTCTTGTACATAGGGGGCAGTATTATAGTAGTTATATTCTTGTACATAGGAGCAGTATTATAGTAGTTATATTTTTGTACATAGGGGCAGTATTATAGCAGTAATATTCTTGTACATAGAGAGCAGTATTATAGTAGTTATAATTCTGCTCCCTATGTACAAGAATATAACTACTATAATACTGCCCCCTATGTACAAAAATATAACTAATATAATACTGCCCCTATGTACAAGAATATAACTACTATAATACTGCTCCTATGTACAAGAATATAACTACTATAATACTACCCCCTATGTACAAGAATATAACTACTATAATACTGCCCCTATGTACAAGAATATAACTACTATAATACTGCCCCCTATGTACAAGAGTTTAACTACTATAATACTGCCCCCTATGTACAAGAATATAACTACTATAATACTGCCTCCTATGTACAAGAATATAACTACTATAATACTGCCCCCTATGTACAAGAATATAACTACTATAATACTGCCCCCTATGTACAAGAGTATAACTACTATAATACTGCCCCCTATGTACAAGAATATAACTACTATAATACTGCCCCCTATGTACAAGAATATAACTACTATAATACTGCCCCCTATGTACAAGAATATAACTACTAGAATACTGCCCCCTATGTACAAGAATATAACTACTCTAATACTGCCCCTATGTACAAGAATATAACTGCTATAATACTGCCCCTATGTACAAGAATATAACTACTATAATACTGCCCCCTATGTACAAGAACATAACTACTATAATACTGCCCCCTATGTACAAGAATATAACTACTATAATTCTGCCCCTATGTACAAGAATATAACTACTATAATACTGCCCCCTATGTACAAGAATATAACTACTATAATACTGCCCCCTATGTACAAGAATATAACTACTATAATACTGCCCCTATGTACAAGAATATAACTACTATAATACTGCCCCCTATGTACAAGAATATAACTACTATAATACTGCCCCCTATGTACAAGAATATAACTACTATAATACTGCCCCTATGTACAAGAATATAACTACTATAATACTGCCTCTTATGTACGAGAATATAACTACTATAATACTGCCTCCTATGTATAAGAATATAACTACTATAATACTGCCCCCTATGTACAAGAATATAACTACTGTAATACTGCCCCCTATGTACAAGAATATAACTACTATAATACTGCCTCCTATGTATAAGAATATAACTACTATAATACTGCCCCCTATGTACAAGAATATAACTACTGTAATACTGCTCCCTATGTACAAGAATATAACTAATATAATACTGCCACTATATACAAGAATATAACTACTATAATACTGCCCCTATGTACAAGAATATAACTACTATAATACTGCCCCCTATGTACAAGAATATAACTACTATAATACTGCCCCTATGTACAAGAATATAACTACTATAATACTGCCCCCTATGTACAAGAATATAACTACTATAATACTGCCCCCCATGTACAAGAATATAACTACTATAATACTGCCCCCCATGTACAAGAATATAACTACTATAATACTGCCCCCTATGTACAAGAATATAACTACTATAATACTGCCCCTATGTACAAGAATATAACTACTATAATACTGCCCGCTATGTACAAGAATATAACTACTATAATACTGCCTCCTATGTACAAGAATATAACTACTATAATACTGCCCTCTATGTACAAGAATATAACTACTATAATACTGCCCTCTATGTACAAGAATATAACTACTATAATACTGCCCTATGTACAAGAATATAACTACTATAATACTGCTCCCTATGTACAAGAATATAACTACTATAATACTGCTCCCTATGTACAAGAATATAACTACTATAATACTGCCCTCTATGTACAAGAATATAACTACTATAATACTGCCCTATGTACAAGAATATAACTACTATAATACTGCCCTATGTACAAGAATATAACTACTATAATACTGCCCCCTGTGTACAAGAATATAACTACTATAATACTGCCCCCTATGTACAAGAATATAACTACTATAATACTGCTCCCTATGTACAAGAATATAACTACTATAATACTGCTCCCTATGTACAAGAATATAACTACTATAATACTGCCCTCTATGTACCAGAATATAACTGCTATGGAGTCTATGAATGCACATAGTGTGTAGTTGTGACTAGAGCACATAACTATATATAAAGGTCACTTTTCTGCAGTGGCCTCTGGCCACTGAATATTTATGTGATCTGTACACAAATGGCACTATTGTATATAACCAACATAGAAACTGCGGAGCACCACGTGCCGTTAATGTGAGAGGGGGACGTCAGCTAAGAAGGTGTGCGAAGGCTGACCTATGAGGCTCACCATGAGAATGAACCAGGGGGCCTAACTATGTATGGGGACCCCGAAGCAGACGAATGGTCACTGCTTCCATGATCAGAAAGGTTCATCACAATAAAAGGTTCAGTTTGCCTGGCCACCGGGGCCGCTTCAGTGCCAGAGGGAAAATACCTGTGAAAATATTGGTCTTATAAAATCCCCGAGTTCCATCTATTGAACAATTGCGCAGGAATCACATGATTTTCTCCCCCGTGTAAGCAATCCCTTACGTTCACACAGAACTAATTTGCCGCGGATTTTGTTGCAGATCTGCAGAAGATTTCATATTTAATTTGAATTCAGTCAAAAGGATGAAATTTACTGCAACAAAACCCGCAGTAACTCCATGACATCTGAAAGCACCTTAAGGCTTCAGGCAGACACGCAGAGTTTTTTGCGTGCCTATGTGCGCAAAAAAAATGCACTCCTCGCATAAGTAGAAAACGCATGAATGGGCAAAGTTTCATATGCGCAGCGCATGAAACTTTGCCAGTTCACTGGAGCGGCTATGCTTGTAGAAGCGCAGCTGCTCCATGAAGATCACCTCATCGCTGAACACTGTGACAACACTGTTGCAGTGTTCAGTGACAAGGAGACTCCGCACGGGGGTGAAAAAATCCCCTGCCACAGCTATGGCAGAGGACCGCGATGCTTTCCCGTTGCTTTCAATGGGGCCGGCGCTGCTGCCACTCCATTGAAAGCAATGGGATGAAGACTACCCCTGCAGGGATTTTTGAGGAAGTGCTTGAAATAAAAGCCCTTCTCTGAAAATAAGTCCTAGCTAATCAATCATGGTCCCTGCACTCAGCCAATCAGAGGCAGTGCTTCCAGGAGGTGGGGATTTTTAAATCTGCAGCCAGAAGAGATGATACAGAAGAGTGCAGGGGAGAAGACGCACCTGAGCCCCGACAATGCTGCTAGGTGATGTGTAATTTTTTTCCCCAGCATCTAGGGATGATTTTCAGTGGCGGGCTTATATTTCAAGCCCTTCCCCAAAAATCCCTGCCAGGGTTGCCTTCATCTAGCAGCAGCGCCGGCCCCTTTGAAAGAATTGGGATAGCATTGTGCTCCTCTGCCACAGCTGTGACACGGGATTCCTTTATCTCCACGGGCTGTCACAGTGTTCAGTGAGGAGGGGACTCCTCGCAAGGATTAACGGAACCATTGGGGAATCCCCTCATCCCCACAGGGACTAAGGGGTTAACAGTGGGACATTTAAAAAGCACCTTTTAAACACCCTGCTGTAAGCAGCGGGGAAGCTATTCCCTATGCAGGAGTTTCTATTAACTCCTGCTCCCATTGGAGTCAGTGGAAACTCTGGCAAAATGCGCACATATGTCCTATATTTTTTAGGTGTGCGCTGTTTTGCGCTGCTAATTCCGCACATATGAACGCTTCTATAGGAGCCCATTGGTTCTTTTAGAAGCGTGGATTATGCGCATGCAAAACCTACACTCGTCTGATCGTGCCACAAGGGTAAGTTCAGAATGCGGAATCTGAGTCGTGATTTTCTGGCACTGATTCGCACTTGTGCTGTTGCAGTAGATTGTCAGATTTTTTTTCAGAAAGTGGATTTCAAATAGCCACGCGGAAAAATCTGCGCCATAAGGCCTCATGTCCACGGGGAAAATCAGGCCCGCTACGGATTCGCCCCGCGGACATGAGGCATACAAATAAGAATTAACTCACCTCTCACCCGCTCCGGATCTTCCCTTCGCCGCGGCGTCATCTTCTCTCCGTCGCGGCCGGATCTTCTTTCTTCGGCCCCGCGCATGCGCCGGTCCGAAGAAAAAACATCCGGCCGTGACGGAGAGAAGATAAAGCCGCGGCGAAGGGAAGATCCGGAGCAGGTGAGTAAATTCTGATTTTGGTCTCCCGCGGATCCGGACAGCTTCCATAGGCTTCAGTAGAAGCCTGCGGGAGCCGTCCCCGCGGGAGACCCACACGAAAATGGAGCATGGTCCAGATTTTTTCATGCTCCATTTTTTAAAAAATCACTTTTATTGACGATCCGCGGGTATTTATCTACCCGCTGGTGGTCAATGCATCCCTATGGGGTGCGGATCCTCATGCCCGTGGACATGAGGCCTAAGACCTGCAGCAAGATTGCCTTTGAAATAAATGGTACATTTTTGGACGCGGATTTCGATGCTGATTTGATGTGGGATCTGGGGCGAAATCCATCCTGTGAACAAGTTGTTAGAGGGGGAGGGGCTGCAGCACGTGGGGGAGTATGTCACTATGTATCCGTCAGCTGAAATATGTTACAAAGCAGAAACACAGGTAACATATTTATAGACCGAGAACAAGGAGCGCTGACTGATGACTGACAACAGAGTGACTGCTGTGGAGGTAAAGAACCGCTCCGGACTATCATTAAATCACCTCTCAGCAGATTTTCTGCTCTGAAGCTTCACGCAGCACTTTGTAATTATATAGGAAGTCTAACACAGACACCCACACACCCGGCAGGTCGAGCTCCCCAGGTCGCCTGAGCACAGAGAAAGCCGAAGAGCCTACAAGTAAATATCATGTCATCTATATAGCGGATCAGAGCCGCATGGAGGAGGATGCGGGCACCCTGGCAGAGTCGTGGCACCAACAGGACACACGGAGATGAATTTGTACCGCATGTCATCTTATAGACAATAGAAAAATATTTATGTACTGAAGAAATGGAGCTGATTAAAAATATATACCGGGTTATTACAGATCATCCCCCGGATGTGAGAACTCCGTTTAATCCCTTAGTCATGGCCCCATAGTGTTTTTTACGTCCTGCCTTGCTGGGCTTTAATCCTAGAGGATGTAAAAACATGCATCCTGCGGGGATTAAAGGCACGTGGGGTGAGGACATGACAGCTCCATGCTGTCAGTGCCCAGAGGTAGCTGACAACAAGGAGCTGTCATCCCGGGCCGCGGGGAGCCACCCCCCCCCCCCCCTTAGCAATGTGATCTGCAATATCCAATGAATAGCGCAGATCGCAATAAAGTCAAAAAAAGGTTAAAAAAGTTAAAGATTGAGCTGCCCTGATGGGATTCAACACCGCTCTTCTGCGCATGCATGCCAGACATATGACATCGCGCGCGGAAGGTCCAGGAGGCACGGCAAATGTAAAATCTCCAGGCTCCCGGCTCCTGAAGGAGATGTCAGCGGGCACCACGGTGAGCAGTCCCCGGGCCCGTGATACCGGCGATCATGGACAAGAGGAAAAAAAAAGTTTTAAAGTTTTAGCTGCCAGTTGAAAATACTCACCCCAGGGGGCGTGGCCTGAGGCATGAGGCTGTAGGTCGCGTTTCTTGCAGGCTCCTGCTAGACCCCGGTATCTACAGCGAATAAAGACATCCACCGGCACCCAAAAGCAAGGATGGGGCGAAACAAGAAGGCAGGAGACAGAAGAGCGTCAGAGGCGGAAGATTCGGGCCCCCTAGACGCCTACCTCGGGCGAACTCCTAGGAAACAGTCGGCCCCGACAGATCCCAAGATGGCGCCGCGGCTTTCCTCTCGGGCGGAAGCCCCGCCCCCTCCGGAGCGCGATGCAGCGGCAGCGGCTCCCCTAACAAATTCGGCTCACCGGAGCCCCGGACACCGGCTCCCAGAGCCCACAGAACAGCAGGCAACCCCTCCAAAGTCAAGGAGGCAGCCATATCTCCAGGAGGGACACCAGCGGCAAGCCCCGCCCACCGCGCCCGGCGGGAGTGCAGAGGCCAGGGCCGGGGACCAAGTCACAATGGAGGCACAACATGAAGTCTCCAAAACGGCAAGTAACACTGGGGGGGCAGCCCAGACAGATCCCCCACCCTCTCCCCGAACAGAATCCCGCAGGTCAAAGCTAGGCAACAGGGGAAGGGAGAGAGAACCTCAAAGCCTCCAAGAAGGGGGGGAGGGGGAGAACCACGGCTCACAAAATCAGCCAGAATATGAGGCTGCAGGCGCAAGTCAGTCCCCCTACACAGAGGACATCATAGAGAATGACCCCCCATACTGCCCTTCAGATGGGTCCGCCCTCGGGAAAGCCATTAACAACCAGGGGGGCTCCTCCTACGCATCAATAACCTGCAAAGCAACCAATGCACAAGGCATAAAGAGCAAAACACAGCCTGGGAAAAACGCACAAGCAGACGCAGATACTGAGGAGGATGCGTGGGATTGGAAAGCGCACCTTAAAAGCATACCAACAAAGCTCGAAATCGATGCACTGTTATCCAAAGCTACGAGCACCCAAATGCAAGCCATTGAGGCTATACAAGTAGAAATCAAACAGATAGGCCATAGAGTCTCCGAGCACGAAGAAACACAGGCTCAGATCCAAACCCAGATAACTGAACACCACGACATTCTGCTGGATCACTCCATACAGATCTCTAACATCCTGACGCAATTAGACGACATCGAAAACCGCAACAGGAGAAATAATATCCGAATAAGAGGTCTAAGTGAGGAAGTGGAACCAGCACACCTAGAAAAATGGGCCCAAAAGTCCTTCGGAGACATCCTTAAAAGACCCGCAGACAACTTGATAGAAATAGACCGAATCCATAGAGCCCTGGGTCCCAAAAACCCGGATCCCGCGCGTCCACGTGATGTGGTGTGCAGGATCCATTTCTTCAAGGAAAAAGAGGAGCTGCTGAGAAGAATCAGGGAAAGAGGTCCCATCACGTATAAGGGCAAGCCCTTACAGACCCTTCCGGACCTTTCCAGAAGGACTCTTCAACTTCGTAAAGCCCTTAGACCCATCCTCATGGCATTAAAGGAGAAGAATATCCCCTACCGTTGGGGGTACCCTTTCCAGCTACAGGCAGGCAAGGATGGGAACACAGCAATTTTCAGAGGCCTCAGCGACCTCCCGAAGTTCTTGGCCAAACTTGAACTTCCCATGATCCCGATCCCGGAATGGCCAAAAGTCGCCACTCCACCGCCGCAGCCTCCGAGAGAAGAATGGCGGGCAGCAGGCCCGTCAGGAAGACACTGATCCCCAAAGGCCGTTTCACTTATCACAAGAAACACCTTTTCAACGGGAATGCCCCGGGGAAGACGCTCTCCCCGTTCTACAAGCCGGACTTGGATGTTCAAGAGACTTGATGTCTCCATCGACACACCCCTCAGGGGTCCAATTCAAGGTGCCGGGGTTTGGGGGTAGCTGAAGCCAACTGTCTTGGTCCCGACTCCCCCCAAACCAGGCCAGCAACACTACTAGTTGCATTTTTTGACCGTTGTGTCAGGACTTTGATTGCCTCTTTGTTTTTCTCTCTAGCAACGTACCCCCCATTTTTTTGTACAAGTTGCTTTCCCACGATTTTCCTGGGGCGGGTAGGCCTAGGCCTGGGTCCCCGCTCCAAACATACAGAAATGGGAAGTTGGAATACATTTCCCTAAATTTTCCCTCAAGTTATTACAAATGTTATTTTATAACTATGCTGTTTTTTATCCCCCTTTTTCTTTTCTTTTCTCTCTTTCCCCCCTCTCCTCCCACCTCTATTCCTGCTCCTCGGTCTCCTCCTGCTGGCTTGCCGTCTCGGTCCTATGACCCAAAATCACCGTGGGGTTCTCCCTTGCAGCCAAGGCTCCCTACTAGACGAATACAATGGCGTCGATAACTGTGAGTACATATAATGCCAGAGGCCTCAACAGCCCTGGGAAAAGAAACCAAATTCTTTACGGCTTCCACAAGAAGAGAGTCATGGTAACTTTCTTCCAAGAGACCCACTTCAAAACAACGAATATTCCTAGTTGCCACAATCGCTACTATCCGTTCTGGTACCATGCTTCCCATCCTGAACGCAAAGTGGCCGGGGTCTCCATTGCCTTTCACCGATCATTCAAACCACAGGTCATGGCAGTAGAGAGAGACTTGATGGGCAGATACTTATTCTTAAAAATCAAAATGTTTGATGGCATATACACCCTGGCTAACTTTTATTTCCCCAACCAGGAACAGATTTCCTTCGGCATGGGGGCGCTCCGAAAACTGGCTGAATTTGCAGAAAATTCAACCATAATTGCCGGTGGCGACTTTAACCTGGCCTTGGACCCGCGGCTAGACACCTCTTCCGGACGCTCCTCGATCTCCCGCTCGGTCGTGAACAAGCTCAGGAGGATGCTGGTGAGTCTCCACCTTGTAGATCTTTGGAGAGCCCTGCACCCCTCTACCAAGGACTACACCTTTCATTCGCAGGTCCACAACTCGTACAGCAGAATCGACTATATTTTTGTTTCACACAAATTATTAGATGGGCCCCCCAAATGCTCACTGGGCAACTTCCTATGGTCAGACCATGCCCCGGTTCTTGGGGAGATCAGACCAAGGACCCAGAAACCCAACGGATTCAACTGGAAGCTAAACGATAACCTCCTCAGAGACCCAACATGTATGGCGGACCTGACGGAGACTATCAGCGTCTTCCTTGAAGCCCATAAATCAGACCCCACCCCCGCTCCAGTCAAATGGGAAGCGCTCAAGTGTGTAATGAGGGGGGTGTTTATAGCGCATGGTTCTAGACTCAAGAAAGAAAGGGCCCATAAGCTATCCCAACTACTGCGACTCTTGGAGACGCGAGAAGCAGATAATAAAAGAAAGAAATCAGAAGCCCTACAGATAGAAATCACCAAAATCAGACATGAGATCCTCTCAATACTTGATCAAAATACACTCCACATGAGAGACCGTTTCCGCGCGGGGTGTTACGAATACGGAAACAAGAGTGGGAAGTGGCTGGCGAGGGCACTACATCCCCGGATCGCCCAGACAAACATACTCTCTATCAACATGCCAGGGGGAAAGGTCACTCACGCCCCGGAGGGTATACTGGAGGCATTCAGATCATATTACTCCAAACTTTATAATATCCCACAACCAGATACGCGGCACATAAACAAATTGAAAGATGAAATTACACAATATTTACATCAAAATGTCGTCAACACCATAGCGTCGGAGGAGGCGGACGCCCTAGAGGGGGACATCACAATCCCAGAGCTCACACAGGTCCTGAAAGACCTGAAGCTGGGGAAAAGTCCTGGACCGGACGGGTTCACCCCGAGGTTCTACAAGAAACTGGGGGGACAACTCTCAGAAATATTATTAGAAGCATTTAACGCGGTGTCCCGGGGATGCCCCTTCCCACCCCAAGCTCTACAGGCCCATGTAGTAGTCATACTGAAGCCAGGGAGGGATCCCCTTGCATGTGGCAGCTACAGACCCATCTCCCTCATCAACAGTGACCTAAAAATCTTCTCTAAGATCTTGGCAACTAGACTGAACCCCCTTATCCCCCGCCTGATCCATTCAGATCAAGTCGGATTCGTTCCGGGAAGAGAGGCCCGAGACAATACAATTAAAACCGTGTCTCTGATCAACAAAGCTCGGGGTGCCCACTCTCCCCTCTGCCTACTGGCCGTCGATGCGGAGAAGGCCTTCGATAGAGTAAGCTGGGGGTTCTTGGAGGAGGTGTTGAGGGAGGTGGGTCTGGGCCCGAGGATCCTCTCCTGGATAATGGCCCTGTATAGCTCCCCGTCTGCGCGGATTAGAGTCAACGGACTCCTATCTGCCCCTCTCGAAATCCAAAACGGCACAAGACAGGGCTGCCCGCTTTCCCCGCTACTCTACATCTTGGCAATGGAGCCCCTGGCAGTGGCCCTAAGAAAGAACCCAGACATACAGGGGGTGAATGATCACGGACACGCCCATAAGCTATCGATCTTTGCAGACGACCTTTTGATCTATATCACGAACCCACGCATAGCCATCCCGGGGATCATAGCAGAAATGTCTAGGTACGGGAAGATTAGCAATTTTAAAATGAATACCCAAAAATCAGAGGTCCTTAATATCTCAATCCCAGAGGAGGAAGCCAATGACCTGCAGGAGTCTTTTCCCCTTGTCTGGAGGGAGAAGTCCCTTAAATACCTGGGAATACAAATCTCCCCAGACATGGCGGACTCATTTGAGTTGAACTATAGACCGCTGTTATCAGTGTTTGAGGCAGAAATGGAGGGTTGGTCAAAAATTAACTTTTCATGGTTCGGACGAATCAACGTCCTGAAGATGAACATCCTACCTAGAATTCTATATGTTTTCCAGACTGTCCCACACGATCTCCCCAGACGATTCTTCACTCAGCTACGGAGGGCTGTGGTCAGGTTCGTCTGGAGAGACCGCTCTCCCAGAGTAAGTTACAAAATCTTAACTAGATCGAAAAGTTCGGGGGGAGCGGGCTTGCCGAACCTCGAGCTCTATCATAAAGCTTCAATAGGTAGATGTGTTCTGGATATCCTGCATTGCGCGGACGAGAAGGCGTGGGTTCCCCTGGAAATAGGTCAGAACAGGTTCAATTTGGGGGGCGCTTTCTGGGTCCCAGGAGTGGTGGACTGGAGGGGGGCCGGGGCCTCGCCCCTAGCTCTGAATCTGCTGAGGGCGTGGAAGCGCCTAAAAGGGAACAGAGAGATACTCACCTGTCCGGGCCCCTTGACGCCTTTAACAGGAAACCCTCAGATCCGAGCCACAGTATCTACGGGGACGCTGCTATTCATACCTGACTTACCCGGACCCCGGGCTCGCAACGTCCTGGACTCTCGGGGGATGCGCGACTTGACAGATCTCGCGGCTGGCCAGGAAACTAAACCTGGTGCGTGGCTGCAATATCTTCAAGTGAGGGACTACATCAGATCACTGAAGGCCCCTGACCTACTAAACAAGGAGCTAACACCCTTTGAGAGATTATGTGTAGCCTCAAAGCCCCCCCCTCATGTGGTCTCTCTGCTGTACGGGTTGTTGATCGATTCCGAGAAAGGGGAGACGCGGCCGAGTTGGGAGTTGAGATGGGAGGAGGCGCTCGGAAGAGGCTTCCCTGAAGAGTTATGGACTAAGTCTTATACCCTTACACATAAAATGTCCATCTCGAGCAAGGCACAGGAACTAAGTTATAAAATATTGACACAATGGTACAAGACCCCTGATAGGATACATAGAATCTTCCCATCATTTCCTGGTGAGTGCTGGAGGTGCGGCTCGGGGATGGGAGACATGTACCATATCTGGTGGAACTGTCCACTAATTGCTCCACTATGGAAGGATGTTGCCAGACTGTATGAAGCGGTATGTAGGACACCCCTGGCCCTTACCCCAGAGGTGGCCCTCTTGTCTATGTTTCCGGGCTCCATCTCCCGTATAAAAAAAGGGCTCTTAAGACACTTCATAATGGCCATGCGTCACATTATCCCACTGCACTGGAAGCGGAGGGGCGAGCTGACTAGGGCCATGTGGACCGAGGCACTAGAACACATCAGGTACATGGAGGAGCTCAGGAGTACAGATACGGAGGGAGACCGGGAAGCAGACAATTTCTCTAGCACCTGGACAGTGTGGCTAGATTACAAAAGCTCTGATGCCTTCGACAGGTGGCTTACCGATGGCTCGATATAGGAGCTTACGGTGAGCCCCCCCCCCTCGGATTGGTGTGGGGGTCCTATAACAAATTTCAAGACCCAAAATAATGGGCGCAGGAGCGGGACGGAGGCTAATATCAAGCACCACCCCCCCCCCTCCCTAACATCCCTCACCCCCTCTTCTATCTCTTTTGTTCTTCCTTATAGCTATTTTTGTATGTCGTTACTGATATGCGTTGTGTGCGGCGGGCGGGCCCCCTCACATATATATGAAAGCGACCCATAACTTATCTCTACGACCGACGGGGTACAGAGTTAAACCCTCGGACTCTCGGTGAGATCGCATAGGCGAACATAAACAGGGTCGCTACAAGACCACAAGGAGAGTGGGGGGGCCCGTGGGCCGCATCGCTCGCAATTGATTAGGATGGCTCGTCTCGCTACGCGAATTTGTACCAATATATCGAGCCCCCTCGAATGTAGCAGGGCAAATGTTTAACATTTAAGGTTCTCACCCTAGGATGAGAAGTGCCAATACTATATACCTAACATCCACCAGAACCTCCCCATTGATTGGTACTCTATTGCGAAATGCCATAAGACTTGAAGTGAGACAGACTACTGGCCCGTTAATCCGACTTGCGAGTTCTATCCATTGTTTATACGACTATATGTACGGTTTATAATTTGTATAAGAAAAATCAATAAACATATTTTGAAAGAAAATACTCACCCCAGTCCTGCGTGATGTCCTACGGTAATCGGGACCTGCCGCGGGCTTCTGCAAATGCGCTGACGTGTAGAAAGCCAGAGAGCCCGGCAAATTTAAAGTCCACCTGCACCCAGCAGCCAAAGATAGCCGAGTGCAGGGAGATAATAATAATAAATCTTTTTTTGTATGGCGCCAACTTATTCCGCAGCGCTTTCAAGCACAGGAGAAATGCAAACAATACAACGATTACAATGTGAGGTACAATCAGTTTGAAACAAATGGGGTGCAGAAGTAGAGGTCGTATGTGATAGGCAGGGTGGAAGGTGTGGGGAGCCATAGGGAAGGGGCGGGGGACTAGCTCAGGGGATTTGGTATGCTTCCCTGAAGAGGTTCATTTTTAAGGCACGTCTGAAATTTCGTGCATCGGGAATTGTCCGGATGCCTTGGGGTAGAGCGTTCCAGAGGATGGGTGCTGCTCTAGTGAAGTCCTGTAGGCGAGCGTGTGAGGTTCGTATTACTGGGGTGTTTAGTCTGAGGGTGTTAGCCGATCGGAGTGAGTGGGTTGGGTGGTGTACTGACAGGAGGGAGGTGATGTATGCTGGCGCAGCGCCATGCAGAGCTTTGTGGGTGAGGAGTTTAAATTTAGTTCTGCAGTGGATGGGCAGCCAATGCAGCGACTGGCATAATGCAGAGGCATCTGAGTAACGACTGTATAGAAAAATGAGTCTAGCTGCTGCATTTAGTATGGACTGGAGTGGAGCGAGTCTAGTGCGGGGGAGGCCGATGAGTAGCGAGTTGCAGTAGTCAAGCCGGGAGTGGATGAGGGCGACCACGAGTGTCTTTAGCGTGTCCGTGGTTAGGAACGGACGTATTTTAGGAATAGTTCTGAGGTGCAGGTGGCATGTTTGGGCCAGAGATTGGATATGGGGGGCAAAGGAGAGGTCAGAGTCCAGTGTGACCCCAAGGCATCGGGCATGCCGTCTGGGGGTTCCGATGGTGCCAGACACTGGAATGGAGATGTTGAGGAGAGGTCGGTTAGAAGGCGGAAAGACAAGGAGGTCAGTTTTAGAGAGGTTACGTTTAAGAAAAAGGGAGGACATAGTGTTAGAGACAGCGGACAGACAGTCGGTGATATTTTGGAGGAATAGTTCAGAGATCTCACGAGAGGAGGTGTATAGTTGGGTGTCATCAGCGTAGAGGTGGTATTGGAGGCCGAATTTGTGGATGGTGGCCGAGGCATGTGAGGTGGGAGTATACTAGGCATTCTACTAATTTGGAGATGAAGGGCAGGTTTGAGAAGGGTCGGTAGTTAGCAGCATCAGTCGGGTCAAGGGTTGTTTTTTTAAGCAGAGGGGATATGATGGAGTGTTCAAATGAGGAAGGGAAGGTGCCAGAGGTTAGGGAGAGGTTGCAGATTGTGGTGAGTGAGTAATGAGAGCTGGGGAAAGGGACCGGAGGAGGTGAGAGGGGAGAAGGTCACTAGCGCAGGTGGTGGGGCGGGCAGCAGAAAGCAACCTGGAGACGTCTTCTTCTGTCGTTGGTTCTAACATAGAAAGTGTTCCCAGTCACATGATCACCGTTATGCACTGGATAACGGTGATCATGGAAAGTTAAAAAAAAAGTAAAAATAAAAAGTTTTAAAAGTTAAAGTCTCATCTCCCCTTACAGATCTGGGTCCCCGGACACGTGCGCAAAAGTAGAGGATTGCCCAGGAAATTAAAAATTTCCCTGTTTCTGGCTACGAAAGGTAGCCGAGAGCCTGAAGATGTCACGAGTGTTTCCCGGTCACTTGATTGCCATGATTCAATGGATAATTGCAATCACGTAAAAGTGAAAAAAAAGTTAAGTTTCATCTCCCCTCACCAATGCGATCGGTGAGAGGAGATGAAACTTTTTAGTGGAGGCCTCCGAATTTGAAACCCAACATGATCCTCCTCAGTGGACCTTCTTGGCTTCTGCTCATGCGACTGCCGGCAAAATGCTAGACACATTCGCAAGAACAGGGAAGGGCCTGGGAAACTTAAAATCTCCTTGCTCCCGGCTACCAACGGTAGGCGAGAGCCTGGAGCAGTGACCAATGGCCTCGTCCCCGGTCACGTGATAAAAAGGTAGCCATATACAATTAGGCCGGTCTTATACGACGGATAGGAATTACGGATTCCACATGCACCTGATCCGCGGTAATACGCGAATCAATCAATCGCATTTGATTACACAATTCCGCTCACATTAGCGGGTTGGAATTACGTAATCCACTCGCAGAAAACAGAATGCAGCAGGTTGTATTTTACCGCAAATATCTGCAACATAGAGCCCATTGTGCTCCATGGTCGTGGATATACCGGCAGCCCATATGCAATTGCATTGTGTACGGGCTGCGGGCACCCGCGTCATTGCTAAGCGATGGCGCAGGAAATACAAACAAAAAAAAAGGTGTACTGCGCATGACCGCCCATGTGAGTAGGCAGTTATGCGCATTACATTACGCGGCTGTACGCAGCACCACGGCCGGGCTCACAGCTGGGATCCACTGCGGACCTCCAAAAGAGAATTCCACCTACGGCCGTGTGAGCCCGGCGTTATTCAGACCGCTACCTGTAATCCGTAATTTACAAGAAGCCCCGAGAACGCTCGCCTTCCTGCAGATCCAGGAGCAGCTTGTTGAGCGCCGTCTGTTTAAGACCGCCGCACCTCGGCAAGATTACGGAGCCTCACAGAGCGCCACTTTTTACACCCCATCCCTGCCGCTGAGGTCAAGAAATACCCCCAAAAAGCATGAGAGGCGGAATACCCGGTTTAATTGCCCCATGTGCCCATCCCAACCAGACCTCTGTAATTCCCCCTGTCTTCAGAAATACCACACAGTTTACATTATTACTCTTATCTAAGATTTAGGTGATGCCAAAAAGAGGGGGGGGGGGGTATTTTTGGGGAGTCAATTTTTTTTCTGCACAAGTAGGCAATTGGGCCTGGAATTTATTTAGTTGTGCCCTGAAAACCAACGGGCATTCGCTCCATTATAGACCTTGCCATGTGTCCTGTAAGCTGATTAGGGCCACAATGGGTATGTTTCTGAATACGGGACAAACAGGGGGATCCATTTTGGGGTGAAAGTCTTCATTCATATGTGTGCTGTACAAAAAAAACTGTTTTTAAATTGACACAATTGCCAAAACAGGAAAATAGTAATATTTTCCTTCTGCTTTGCTTAGATTCATTCAAATACTGTGGAGTCAAAATGCGCAGTACACCCCTGAGGAATTCGTTAAGGGGTCTAGTTTTCAAAATGGGGTCATTTGTGGGGGTTGCTATGGAAAGCGCAGACCCCTGTCCATGAGCGGACAATCATAGAGATCCTAGTTAGTGATAACCCTCTGAGGTGTTCATGAGTTAAAGGAGATGTCCCGAGGCAGCAAGTGGGGTTATACACTTCTGTATGGCCATATTAATGCACTTTGTAATGTACATCGTGCATTAATTATGAGCCATACAGAAGTTATTCACTTACCTGCTCCGTTGCTAGCGTCCTCGTCTCCATGGTGCCGTCTAATTTTCAGCGTCTAATCGCCCGATTAGACGCGCTTGCGCAGTCCGGTCTTCTCCGTGTTGAATGGGGCTGCTCGTGCCGGAGAGCTGCTCCTCGTAGCTCCGCCCCGTCACGTGTGCCGATTCCAGCCAATCAGGGAATGGAATCGGCAATGGACCGCACAGAAGACCTGCGGTCCACCGAGGGTGAAGATCCCGGCGGCCATCTTCGCAAGGTAAGTAAGAAGTCACCGGAGCGCAGGGATTCGGGTAAGTACTATCCGTTTTTTTTTTTTCAACACATGCATCGGGTTTGTCTCGCGCCGAACGGGGGGGCTATTGAAAAAAAAAAAACCGTTTCGACGCAGGACAACCCCTTTAAATCGGTTTTCAAACTTATTTTATTTTTATTTACCTTGCCCTTTTTTACCTTTTTATTCCTCCCTTACCTCAAACATTAATTGTTTCATTAACTCTGAGGCGGCGCTCCGGTTCCATGTCTTTTGGCCCTGGTGACATCCTGTCAGCGGGTCATATTGGTTTCTAATGTGGAGGACCTGGCCAGTTTCCCGGTTATCACTGAGGATGTTCTGTGTCGAGGCTTCGCACTCGCTGCAGCGGTAAACAAGCACATGACCACGGCAGCCAATGTAATCAGAGACGGCCGTAGGAGTAACGGCAGGGGAGCAGCGGGTCAGCAGAGAGGTGCTTATAAATAAAGGCTGGAGAAGGGAGGTGGGAGGAATTTTAGCACCGTGACTTCTAAACTCCCTCCCTCTTCTCTCCTCCCCTCCAGCTGATTGCAATGGGAGGGGGCGGAGCTAAGCCTTGCATTGCTGGCTGCGGACAAGGGGCAGAGAGGGGGTGGGCACTTAGCTCTGCCCAGTCCCGCCCACTCCCATTGCAAACAGCTGGAGGGAAGAAGAGAGGAGGTGAGTCGACGAGGGAGAGGGAAGGGGAGGCAACGGCATTGCAGCCTCGGCGTGTAAGCGTCGGGGCCTGTGCCATCTGAACGGGCACACAAAAGTTAGATTTGTGCGCCTGTTCATGTGTTTTTACGGCACGGCGGGCGCACGTAAAAATGCCTACGGCCGTGTGAAGGAGGCCTGAGGCTTCTGTTTAGGATTCTGGAACAGATCCATCCTATGATGATATCAAGCGGTGCTGAGCAGACATGGTTGACTATTATGGCGAACGCTGTAAAAACATAAAACAATGGCAGATTAGTCGTGTTTTTTCACCCTGCGCCCCCAGAAGCTACACAATAAGATATATGTACTGCAAAATGGAATCGCTAAAATATACAACTTGGCCTGCAAAAAACAAGCCCTCAGACGCCCGGAATACTGAAGCTGGAGCTTATTTAACTATAAAGATGAACAAAATTGCCCCATCCTTAACCCCTTCAAAACTAGAGAATTTTCATTTCTTTTTGTGCCCTTTTTCAGCCCCGCCTTCCAGGCGCTATAACCTTTATATTTTCCTAGCTGTCGGAGGGCTTGTTTTTGTGGGATGTGTTGTGCTTTAATGATGTCCTTTAGTGAATCACATAATGTTCTGAAAACCCTTTAAATTGGGTGAAATAAAACATGTAATTTGGTGGATTTCACCTTTATAGTGCTCACAGCTCGGTGACTTTATTCTGTGGGTCGGTACGATTACGGCGATACCGGATTTACATCTTTTTTATGTTTTCTCGAACCGTAACGCCGCTCGCCCCTGACGGGGTCGGTTGAGGACTCGTTTTTTGTGAGGCAAACTAACATTTTTATTAGAACCATTTTGGAGTAGATACATATTTTTGAACACTTTTTAGTTCTTTTTTTCAAAACTGGGGTAAGTAAAAAA
Organism: Eleutherodactylus coqui; assembly: GCF_035609145.1. Lineage (NCBI taxonomy): Eukaryota > Metazoa > Chordata > Amphibia > Anura > Eleutherodactylidae > Eleutherodactylus > Eleutherodactylus coqui. The sequence goes on along the minus strand of NC_089837.1, from coordinate 522,246,249 downwards.
AACAATTTTGGCATTATGTCCCTTTACACCATGTGGGATAAATACTGGAATGTTTTAAGAATTCAGGCTTCATAGGCATGGCGGTCCTGGGGGCCTCACTTGGCTTTAAACTGCCATGCTAATCTCTCGGCTCCCCCATAACTGCAGCAAAAACAGCTGTCAGCCATTAGATTTGGGGCAGACTTGGCTCCTCTGCATACACCCACAGCGACAGCATTCTGTATATTCACGCTATGCAGCCGGGAAGGAGTTACAGTATTTTATATTACAATATACTGTATTCATTTAGATGTAATCAGATTGACATTTTATGGCTGCGGTGTATTAGATTATATTTTCATATATTATATTTTTTATTTATTACATTGCATGATATCATTTTAAATATTATTACATTGAATTACATTGCTTCATATCTCATTATATTACATTGTGTTATATATCATTATTAGAGATGAGCGAGCGTACTCGGATAAGCACTACTCGCTCGAGTAATTTGCTTTATCCGAGTATCGCTGTGCTCGGGTCTGAAGATTCGGGTGCCGGCACGGAGCGGGGAGCTGCAGGGGAGAGCGGGGAGGAACGGAGGTAAGATCTTTCTCTCCCTCTCTCCCGCCCGCTCTCCCCTGCTCCCCGCTGCAACTCACCTGTCAGCCGCAGCGGCACCCGAATCTTCAGGGACGAGCACAGCGATACTCGGATAAAGCCAATTACTCGAGCGAGTAGTGCTTATCCGAGTACGCTCGCTCATCTCTAATCATTATATTACATTGTTTTATATCTCATTATATATCATTATGTTACATTGTGTTATATATCATATTACATTATGTTATATATCATTATGTTACATTGTGTTATATATCATTATATTACATTGTGTTATATATCATTATATTACATTGTGTTATATATCATTATGTTACATTGTGTTATATCTCATATTACATTATGTTATATATCATTATATTACATTGTGTTATATCTCATATTACATTATGTTATATATCATTATATTACATTGTGTTATATCTCATATTACATTGTGTTATATATCATTATATTACATTGTGTTATATATCATTATATTACATTGTGTTATATCTCATTATATTACATTGTGTTATATCTCATATTACATTATGTTATATATCATTATATTACATTGTGTTATATATCATTATATTACATTGTGTTATATATCATTATATTACATTGTGTTATATCTCATTATATTACATTGTGTTATATATCATTATATTACATTGTGTTATATCTCATTATATTACATTGTGTTATATCTCATTATATTACATTGTGTTATATATCATTATATTACATTGTGTTATATCTCATTATATTACATTGTGTTATATATCATTATATTACATTGTGTTATATATCATATTACATTATGTTATATATCATTATGTTACATTGTGTTATATATCATTATATTACATTGTGTTATATATCATTATATTACATTGTGTTATATATCATTATGTTACATTGTGTTATATCTCATATTACATTATGTTATATATCATTATATTACATTGTGTTATATCTCATATTACATTATGTTATATATCATTATATTACATTGTGTTATATCTCATATTACATTGTGTTATATATCATTATATTACATTGTGTTATATATCATTATATTACATTGTGTTATATCTCATTATATTACATTGTGTTATATCTCATATTACATTATGTTATATATCATTATATTACATTGTGTTATATATCATTATATTACATTGTGTTATATATCATTATATTACATTGTGTTATATCTCATTATATTACATTGTGTTATATATCATTATATTACATTGTGTTATATCTCATTATATTACATTGTGTTATATCTCATTATATTACATTGTGTTATATATCATTATATTACATTGTGTTATATCTCATTATATTACATTGTGTTATATATCATTATATTACATTGTGTTATATATCATTATATTACATTGTGTTATATCTCATATTACATTGTGTTATATCTCATTACATTACATTGTGTTAAATATCATTATATTGCATTGTGTTATATATCATTACATTACATTGTGTTATATATCATTATATTACATTGTGTTATATATCATATTACATTGTTTTATATCTCATTATATTACATTGTGTTATATATCATTATATTACATTGTGTTATATATCATTATATTACATTGTGTTATATCTCATTATATTACATTGTGTTATATCTCATATTACATTATGTTATATATCATTATATTACATTGTGTTATATATCATTATATTACATTGTGTTATATATCATTATATTACATTGTGTTATATCTCATTATATTACATTGTGTTATATATCATTATATTACATTGTGTTATATCTCATTATATTACATTGTGTTATATCTCATTATATTACATTGTGTTATATATCATTATATTACATTGTGTTATATCTCATTATATTACATTGTGTTATATATCATTATATTACATTGTGTTATATATCATTATATTACATTGTGTTATATCTCATATTACATTGTGTTATATCTCATTACATTACATTGTGTTAAATATCATTATATTACATTGTGTTATATATCATTACATTACATTGTGTTATATATCATTATATTACATTGTGTTATATATCATATTACATTGTTTTATATCTCATTATATTACATTGTGTTATATATCATTATATTACATTGTGTTATCATATTCTATGCATCTTTTTGGGTCATGTTATGAGCAGAATACCGTTTTTTTATATTAAATCCCCGACATGGGCTTCACACACATTTAATCTATTTCTACGATTTATAAAATGAATATCTGAAGGTTTTCCCGAACTCCGGGTCGGTTATTGATATGTAGGAACATTCAGCTGCTTTATTACAAGTCAATACCAGTAATTAACAGAAGGAGTCGATGTGTGAGGTTCCTTCTTCCTGTTGACTGCAGCGCTTCTCGTCTCGGACCGCTCCTAATTTCAGGTGTATTATTTTGAGATGTTTTAACTGGTTGTCAGTTAATAGAATAGTAATTTATCTTGCAATAATAGGGCAAACAGCACAAAACTACATCCCTGGGTCCTGGCTTAGATACCCCAATACCCCACCATTGGCTGGAGTGCAGGCTATAATGTAACTGTCCTGGAGAAGGCAACAGAAGCCAACAGCAGCGCTCCAATGTGTATCCCTTTCATTGTTTAGCAGGCAGAGCGCCATCCACTTGGTTGTGGCTGTGCCTGGTACTGTAGCCCAGACCCATTCACATTTCTTACTATACAGTGGAAGTTCCCACACATTCCCAACCTCTCAATGATCCACGTTAAAGGGGTTGTCCAGTTGTAAAGGTTTGATGGCCTATCGTCAGGACAGATCATTGGTAATAGATTGTTTGCTGTTCAAGTGCACTGAGCTGATTTCTGCAGGAAGCAGACATCTTTGTTCTTACTGTAGTGGCCAGGCTTGGCATTGCAGGTGAAGTTCCCATTCATTTTCTTTATGAAAGCTTGGCCTGCAATACCAAAATACATACAAAGGGACGATGGGAGCATTTTTCTAAAAAAGGGCATTATTTTTCAAAGGGGGCATTATTACTGAAAAGAGGCTAACTGAGTATTATTGCTAAAATATGCATTACTTCTGAAAAAGGCAAATTGGCATTACTTTTCAAAGGGGCAAACAGCATTATTTCTGCAAGGGAATAAAAGGGGGCAATATTTCTCAAAGTGGGTATTATCAGTGAATGGGGACAAAATGGGCGTTATTACTGAGTGGAGACAAGAAGGTGGTATTACTACTGAGTGGGAACATAAAGACGGCATTATTTCTAAGTGGGGGCACTTTTACTGTGTGAGAGTCACCATAAGCAGTGCTTACTGTGTGGGGTCTACAGTGGGCACAAAAATGGGGACAGAACTACTGCGTGAGGTACCATAAGTGGCATTATCACTATCCAGGATCCAGATTTCGGTGCTGATGGGAGGTCAGAATTCGGCAGGACTCCTGTCCACGGGCGAATGTTCACATAATCCGGCCGCGGGGAACGCAGTGAACGCTTTCCATTGTGTTGCTATGGAAGGCGCAGCCCCCCTGTCCACGAGCGGAGAATCATAACATGCTGCGAATTGCCACGATTCTCCACAGTGAACCTATCTGTCAGATAGGCTCATTGCGGAGATCTGTCTGCTGGCTCCTGCTCCGGGCAGAGGAAAGACGCTATCCTAGGCAGATCACCACTTTACACTCATTTACCTCCATTGTTTCTCATTAAAAGGGAGATAATAGAAATTTATCAAGAACGAATATCAGACTTCTTTACCATTCTTCTGAAATATGAAGTTGTAGAAAGTTCTGAAACCTACCGGGGCAGTAAAGCTAAAAAAGAAAAAATCCTTAAACATGGCCATGATGGGAATAACTAAGAGAGGCTATGCTTTGCATTAACTGCCATAGACATCAATGGGAGCATAGCACAGCAAGCTAGGCTGTTTCTGTAACTCCCATTGACTTCTATAGCAATTACGGAAACAACGTAAAACAGTTACATCATTCCTGGCCACCCCCAGCTACACAGTCAGCTTGGCCAGGGGCAGAGGGGGCCAGAACTCAAGATAGTCACAAGTCCCACAGGTAAGACTCATATCTATCAAACTTTCATAGCATATCCTGTGGAAATGCCATGAAAATCCAGCTTGGAATATCCCTCTAATCCAAGCACAAAGCCCACCCCTCACCTGTATGGGATCACTCCTGGCTTCTCCTCCCTGCCTCCTTTCTTCCATCTCTTACACTGTTAGAGTAAACCACATGGGGGAATTTTTTAATTGCACACTTAAAGAGATTCCGTCACCTGCTTTTAGTCCTATAAACTAAGCTTATGGGCTGAAGTAGGTGACCTACTGAGTCTGGGGGTGTTAGACTTACCTCCCCATTCTTCCCCCCATGTGAGGGCTGAAAGGAGAAAGTAGTCCACCCAACTATAAAATTGAAAATGGGCGGACTACTTACTAGCACAGCTCAATGCAGTGAGCAGCAGCCTTCAGCACTCACATCGGGGAAGGGCGGGAAAGGTAAGTATAACATTTACATCCCCAGACTCAGCGACTCACTTACCTTCAGCTTATAAGCTTAGGGCTAAAAGTAGGCAGATTCCCTTCAAAGGGGTTATTTGGCCAATAGAAGTTATCCGACGGGAAAGAAAATAATCAGTGATGGTCCAACTGCTGGAACCCTCTCTGATCCTAAGGAAAGGGGTCCCAAAAGTCCCTAAATAAATGAAGCAGCAATTGAGCATGAGCATTGTCGCTCTATTCATCTCTATGGGACTACCAGAGATAGTGGAGTACAAGCCATCTCTGTAGTCCCTTTAACATGAATGGAGCAGCTTGTGTAAGGAGTTAAATACCCCTGCATACTTTACTATTACTGGACTTTATATGTTCTTGCTGGAACCTTCTAAAAGGTTACATGACTGTTTGTTTTACTCCAACTTTGTTTCTATGGATTAGAAAGTAGTGAGCTGTTTGCTGATTGGTTGATGGGCTGGGTATAAAAGGCAGGTCTTGTTCCCGGGCTCTGCAGGTTTTGCAGAGAGCCTTGTGAGAAGTGAGCTGCCTCAGTGCTCCTAGAGAGCTGCATTTTCTTGTAGCAGACAGGGATAGCACAACTCTAATCCTGGAGTGGTGCTACCCAGTTGTTGCAATGCTAGTGCCAGAGGAAGGTTTGCTGATTGCCCATGGAAATATCAGTTGTAACTACCAACTGCAAATGCTGAGCCGTCACCTGGAGAGAAATCACTAACAAGAGCAGACAGACAGCCAGTATCCGGAAACTTAAGGTATGTTTTTTGTAATCGCCAGTACCATCACCCAGGCTCATCACCAGCAAAACAGTGTGGTCTGACTTCATCATCGTACAGCCTCCCCAAAGGTCCTGTGCTAACAATTTCTTCAGGAAAAAGTGACTCAAACTTTTGTACCAATAGAAGCAAATTGGCAGCAATATAGTATTGGGGCTTAGAAGATGATGCAACTCCCAAATATTTGAATTCCGACACTATTTGCAATTGCGCATGTTCCAGTGAATAGTCCACTGGCAAGGTATCTAAAGAATTACAGATCTCCCCCAGTTAATAGTGAGACCCAACATCTTACCAAATATAACACAAATGGACATAATAGGACTTGTTGATTTACTCACATCCCACATACAACAGATTATCTGTAAATAGTGAGATACATTCTTCAATTTCTCCATAGTGCAATTCAGTTATATCTGGTGATTGCCTTATCAAACCAGCCAGAGGTTCAACTGCTAAAGCAAAGAGAAGAGGGGACAGAGTGCACCTCTACCTTGTTCCCCTCTAATACCATCCCAACCAAAATATGACCATTTACCCTCACTCTTGCCCCTAGAATGGAATAAAGCAGTTTAAGCCATGCAAAAGATTCCTCACCAAAACCCATCCTATGAGGAGCAGCCCACAAAGTTTTCAAAGGTTTTGGCAGCATCGAGTAAAAGAAAAGCCTGGCTGCCACAAACTTGATGATCGGCCTGAAGTTTCAAGTATAACTTCCCAAAATTAATAGCAGTTGATTTTTTGGGTATTAAGACGGACCCATCCTCAGGTCTTAAAGGAGCCATTACTAAAAGTAATCTATTCACAAGCACCTTTGCCAAGAGTTTAACATCAGTGGTCAACAGAGATGTTGGATGATAGGAATCAAAAAGAGACAAATCCTTTTTCCCAATTTGGAATTAAGACAATCATAGCCTTTCTTATTGATGCTGGAAGTATACCTTCATGCAATGATTTATTAAACACCATCAATATATATAGCAGAAGCATATCCTGGTAGTGGTTAAACCATCGAACCCAGGAGACTTTTCATTGGGGAATGTTGCTACTGCATCCCTTAACTCATTCAGTGTCAAAGGAGCCTCCAACATCGCTCTCTGACCCTCAGGCAAAGATGGCAATTGTACCCCAGCCAAATCCGCATCTGGAGCTCATTGATGAGATCCCGAGATTTATGTAGGCTAGTCTTTGGTATATAATGACCACATATAAATGCCTTCATAGCATCCCACACTGCAAACACTGAGAAAGACCCAGTATTAATCTGAAAAAATTCCTATAGTGCATCCTCCATTCTACCTCTAAACTTGTTACGTGTGGTGCTGTGATCTGTAGTTCTAAGCTTCCTAGCAGCACAGTCCTCACAGGGTTAATTGATTGAGCTGGCTGGCTGTGGTACTTCCTGCTACCCAAACACCTGGGTCTGTGCTCACAGATACATCCAAACAGTACAAGACCAGCTTCAGACTGAGCAGGAGCTGGGTTTATATGTGAGCACAGACCCAGGTGATTGGCTAGCAGGAAGTACAACACCCAGCCAGCTCAATCAATTAACCCTGTGAGGGCTGTGCTGCTAGGAAGCTTAGAACTACAGATCCCAGCAGTACACGTAACAAAACTGCATCCAAACTCAATCCGTCCGCCATTCATAATCAATGACAAATACATTGGAGTGATCAGACACAGTTGGTAGTAGATATTCCACTACACAAACTGAACGGAGCATAGATGGAGTAACTATCGGGAGATCGATTCTAGAAAGTGTATTATGTGAACCGGAATAACAAGAGTATTATCGAACCTCCATAGATCACATAAGTAAGTGTGCAAAAGCAGTTGTGGAAAGAGAAGCCACTACAGGGCCTTTATTAAATCTAGCCAGACAATAACTTAAATAATCCACAATTAACATAGGAACCACAAGGGATATGGCCACAAATCCCATCACCTTCTGGACTACATAGGGTGGATATATATTGCCACCAAAAATACCGTATATACTCGAGTATTAGCCAACCTGAATATAAGCCGAGTCAATAAGTTTTACCACAAAAAACTGGGAAAACGTATTGACTCGAGTATAAGCCGAGCTATACTCAAGTATATACTGGGTAAAAAAAACCAAACCTCTATACTCACCTCCCAGCCGGCGTCTTTGTCTGTGCGGAAAGCTGCTTGAATTCTCCCCGCTCGGCTCTGTCATCTCTGTCAGTGCTGTGTAAGTAAGCGTTGTGATTGGATTGAGCACCAGCCAATCACAGCCGGCAATCGATCCAATCACAGCGCTTACTTACACAGTAAGTGCAGCAAGCTGCTTTAGAATTCTCACTGCTGTCATCTCCCTGCTAGGCTATGAAATCCCCTGCTGTCAGTGCTGTGTAAGTACGTACTGTGATTGGATCGAGCTCCAGCCAATCACAGCCAATCAGTGAATGTCATTCACTGATTGGTTGTGAATGATCACGCGCTGGCTGTGATTGGCTGGCGCTCGATCACATAACAGCATTGATGGCGGGGAGTGACAGAGCCGGGCAGAGAGACCGGCGGGGGATGACAGCGAGGAGAATTCAAGCAGCTTGCAACATCGCCACCGGTAACACAGGAATTCAAGCAGCTTGCCGCACCACCGCCTCGGACAAAGATTCTGGCTGGGAGGTGAGTATAAAGGGGTTTTTTAACCCTTCTCTGACTCGAGTATAAGCCGAGGGGGGCACAAAAAAATGTGCTGAAAAACTAGGCTTATATTCGAGTATATATGGTACTTCTTTTGCGCAGTAATACATTTAAGACAAACAAATCTCCCCACGGAATCTATAAAAGAGGACTTAGATTAAAAGAGATATTTTTATGATTCAGTAACCTTACTCCATGCGAGTATCTCGAGTACACAGAATAAAAAGAATGTGCCGATACAGAACGATGAAGCAAGTGTTCAGTATCTTTTGTTAAATTTGTTCTAATAGACAAACAATAGCAAATTGTTGAATAGATGAAAAAACAGAATAGCTTTTAGTTTTAACCCCCATAACCCGCACATTCCACTGAATTATACGGATTTCTTCAACCGCAGTAAGTGAAAACCAAAACAAACTTTAAAAAAAAGCAGCACATAATAGGTATTATTGTGTTCATAATGACGACCCAAAGAAAGAGAAAATATTTTGTTATTTATCTCGCATCGTGGGATAAAAGGTTTTACATCGTAATGGCTGTGTTGCTATTTTCTCTTTTGTTCACCACCCAAAAAGCAATGAAAACCAATCCAAAAGTCACATGTATGTCAAGCTGGTACCAATAAAAACTGCAAGTCCTCCTGCAAAAAGCGAGCCCTCACCGAGCGCCACTGCCGGAAAAATAAAAATGTTCTGGGTTTTAGATTGCAGTGATGGAGATTCAGTTGTTTTTCTTTAAAAACAGGTTTTTATACATTATATAAGCCTGGTATCTCAGTAATCATGCGGGTCTAACGGGTGCCAAAGTGGTGCCTAACGGGTTATGGCTCTTGCAATCTGACAATGAAAGTCACTCGGTCCTTAAAGGGGTTGTCTCGCGAAACCAAGTGGGGGTATACACTTCTGTATGGCCATATTAATGCACTTTGTAATATACATCGTGCATTAAATATGAGCCATACAGAAGTTATTCACTTACCTGCTCCGTTGCTAGCGTCCCCGTCGCCATGGTTCCGTCTAAATTCGCTGGCAGCTTGCTTTTTTAGACGCGCTTGCGCAGTCCGGTCTTCTCCTTTCAGCACGAGCCGCTTCAGTGTGCTCCCCGCTACAGCTCTTCTGCGCATGCGCAGATGAGCTGTCACTGCTCGGGAGCGCGCTGGAGCGGCCATTCTGTACCTTCCTCTGTTAGAGGAAGGTGCAGAAACTGGAGCTGCCGTCCGGAGAAGCCGCCCAGCTGTCCTGCCGTCCAGGTAAGTGATGGGCCGGGGGGGGGGGGCTGCCGCTGCGATGGGGGGGCTGTCGCTGCGATGGGGGGTCTGTCGCTAGGCCGGGGGGGGCTGTCGCTGCGATGGGGGGGCTGTCGCTAGGCCGGGGGGAACTAGCGCTGGGCCAGGGGGGTAAGTGATGGGTCGGGGGTGATGTTCACTGACAGGTGAAGGCCCCGGAGCCCAGCGCTGGGCTCCGGGGCCTTCACCTGGGCTGAGGGTCTAGCGCTGGGGAGCCGGGAGCGTAGCGCTGGGGAGCCGGGGGCTAGCGCCGGTTACCTGCTGCCTGGCGGTGGGTGACTGGTCGGCGGCTGCGGGGCGTCTGGTCGGCGGCTGCGCGGCGTCTGGTCGGCGGCTGCAGGGCGTCCGGTTGCCATGGAGACACAGCTGGCAGCGTCTCGGGAGCGCGCACGTCGGGCTGCAGCGAGCGACGGGGAAAGAGCTGGCGGCCATCTTGGGGAAACTTTTATAAGTTGCTGAAACGCTGGAACGGTAAGTACAAACCAGCTCGGAAAGTCATTTACAGGGGTAATTAGTAATGTATGTTTAATTAGGGGGATTGGGCAAAAAAAAAAATCACTGCTTCCTCGAGACAACCCCTTTAAGGCACAAAATAGGCCGGTCACTAAGGGCTTAAGGACACACTAATTGCAGTGTATGGACCGAGTTATACCGTTAATCAAATATAAGTAAACTGTTCGTATGGTATCCAAATAAGTGAGGGGGGGGGTCTCACACAAGTGGATTTAAATAGTGGATCCCACGATCGCTGTCCGCTCTGATGATATGTGGTAATGCAGGGGATTTAAATGCATGGATGTTCGCTGGTTCGCTCACACTTGCGGGCAGGAATTGAAAATTCCGCGAGCGGAAGAAAAATCGCAGGGTGCTCTATGTTACGTCGGAGTCCGCGTGTACCGGCTCCATTGACCTCTATGGATGCGTTCGAGCTGCAGTGCATACGCAATAAACATTGCCTATGGGCACGGACTCACTCACACATTGCTAGGAGACCAGATACAAATGGTATAAAAGAAAGCCGGAATTGGTGGGCAGGATTAACACAATTAAAATGGTCACTCTGCCAAGAATACTTTAGCCGCTTGCCACTACCCGTCCCTCTGCCCGCTCTCCGTAACTTCCAACATACTTTATTTAAGTTTATCTAGGCCAACAAAGGTTCAAGGATCAAACATACTATAATGTACTACCACCGACGACTAGAAGGCCTCTTGGCGCCCAATTTAGTTAAAAAAACTACAAATCCGCGCTACTGGCCCATTGGGCTGTATGCTTGGGTAGCACAAATAACTCGCTCTGGGTGGACACTGAGAAAAGGCGCATAAACCCGTACCTGAAACAGTCCTCAGCCCGGTCCACGGGGCCTCTGGGATTGTTTCAGATGAGCCCCCTTTCCTATTATTCCCTTTTGCTGTGAAAAAGTACTCAATTTAAATATAACTTGTCCTCTAGGCCCCCCCAACCCCCAATAATTCCCACCGAGTCTGGACCTTTGCTGTTTCACATGGTGGAGAAGCAATCAGATCATCTACTAGAAGTCAAAACTCTTCACCAAACATCAATTTTTGACCACATTCAAACCACCCATACAGGAATACCTACGGAGCAACAAAGTGTTCCACTATGTCCAACCCCAACCCCTACCCCCCGTTCTTTCCAATCTCACCCCATTTGAAAACCTTTGTGCCAATGACCCCTCTCAGAGAGGAACTCTCTCGTATATATCTAGTGTGCTGAGCCAAGCTGTAGCTGGGATAAAACTTCAGTTTATGAGAAGGTGGTGGGAGGACCCAGTGATAGAGATGACTCTAGAAAGATGGCAGCACTGCTGCTCCACAATCACTTAGGGTGGCCACCAAGCTTCTCTTATGGAAACTTTGGTTAAAATTCTTCATAGACCGTACTTAGTACCACAAAGAATCCACCATACGCACCCATCCTCCTCCCTGTTTCAGAGGTTTTTGAGAGGTTGGGAATATGCTCCACACCTGGTGGACCTGTCTGGAGGTGGTTAAACTATGGACACAAGTCCACAATTTAATAAATCATTTGTTTGTGGGTCCGATACCTAAATCCCCCACGGTTTTCCTCCTAGGAGACCGACCACCGAAGCTTAAATTTAGAGCCCTTCAGATTATTCAGGTTATCTGTATGGCCGCAAGGATCCATATCGTTTGTAATTCAATGGCTGCGATTGGTTCCTCGATCGCAGCAGTGATTGGCTGAGCAGCTGCGCTCGACAACCAATCAGAGCCAGTGCTTCCTGGAGACGGGGTTTTTGAACCTCCAAGCCAGTAAGTACTTGCTGAAAACTACAGACAAGTGCCGGAGCTGCAGAGGAGAAGTGCGGCGGAGCGGACAGCGCCTGTTAGGTATGTACTAGGGACATGTATTGTGTGTGTTTTTTGTTTTTTTCATGCAGATAGTGCTTATTTTCGGGGTAGGGCTTATATTTCAAGTCCTTCGCCCTGAAAATCCCAACAAAAGAGTGCTACAAAGTTGCGCGACTTTGTAGCATCACAAAATTACGATATCGACGTGGGGAATTGCAGCGATATGGCACCGGACACAGCTGTGATATCGCTGCCGCCCGTGTGAGAGAGGCCATATAAGTTATTGCCATATTATTCTTCATCGTACTTTTAGTAAGGCATTGTTTGTTCAACTGAACTGGTGTGAAGCCTCTCCATCCCCGGCCCCATATTCTGCACCTCAGGAACTTTCTTCTCACAATCAATGGGGGTCCCAACAGTGGAACTCATTGAGATGAATGGAGCGCTCCCTGTGCATGCTCATCCAGAGCTCACTTTGGGGAGAGAAGCGAGTCCCATTCTGCAGATTGCGGTTGGTCCCCCACCGGTCAGCTAGTTATCCCACATTCTGTGGATAGAAGAGAACATCTATAGGTGGGACAACCCCTTTAACAAGCTCAAAATGAGTGCCAATGCAAGATGTGGCAGCTGATATGCTGCCATTGACCTTGGCATCAGAATGCCCCCATAGATCATTCCAGCAGATTCTCAGCAGTAACAGCAAAGTTCCCTCCTGATAAACATCAGCACCAGTCAGTATTCTGCCCGCCAATAGTCTCCACTGGGGGATGCTCCCTTTATATATTGGTTTATATGTCGCTGGCTCCCCCTAGTGGCAGCGGCTACCAACTTTTTTCTGCCTTACCGAGAGTCTGTGATGGTGTAGCCCTTTAAAGGAACAACATTTAGCATCCTGTCATAATAGCCACCAAACAGACTTGGAAGTGATTTTCCGTCTCTGTCAGCGATCTGGTAACATGTGAGGAGCGCTGCTCTGAGAGACATTACGCCGCAGCCTTCATCTATGCTAATGGATCCACTCATTAAATTGATGCATTTTCTACGAGGAAATTCAGACGTAAATGCCGTCTATAGAGCTAAAGTGCCGTCCCCGGGGGATGGGAATTGTTTCTTTTCCTAACACCCCTGGTTCTGTAATTGGATTTCTCTCTCGGCTCTCCATCAGCCGTGTCACTTTGGAGACGCTTCACTGTATTTCCTGCATTCTGTCTTCCGATTTGATCCTGTTTAGAAACGGGGACTATTTTCACGCTGCAGTGTATAATCATCGAGTATTGAGAGCCTGCAACGATACTACTAATGGAGTGAATGCACTGATAGGTCAAAGCAGACTGAAGAACAGCGCCACCTTTTGGCTGCTTTGCCATGAAAAATAGGGAATTAAATTTTTTTGCTTATTGCCATGACAACAAGTAGTGTAACTGGCATAGAGTCACGCCTGGATGTTGGCATAATAGGACTGCAGGATCGCTTAGGAGGAAAATGTTGGACGTATTTCATGCAGCCAATTTGTTGTTATAAGTTCCTTCACTGATCTGCGCAGGAACGCCCACAGGACCACCAGAATTGACCATTCTAGGGCATATTTGCATAAGTCCACCTCTCTAAGGTCGATTAGCGCTGGTTACAGCTCGCCGATACTTGGCCAATGTAAAAGCAACCTTGGGCCTCGTTCAGACCAGCGTGTATTTGTGTGCGCACATAACCGTGCGTCTATTAGAACCATTGGTTTCCAATGGTGAGTTCACATTTCCGTCTTTTACAGGCATGCAAATTCGCGCACCCGCAAAAGATAGCATATCCACGCGCCAGGAAGATCTGTGCTGCGCGTAAATATTCCCCACGGGTAGTCCCCTCATCACTGATCACTGTGACAGCACTGTCACAGTGTTCAGTAATGATGGCACTCCCAGCGGGGAGTAAAGAATCCCCTGCCACAGCTGTCACAGCTGTGGCAGAGGATTGTGATATTCTCCCATTGCTTTCAATGAAAGCAATGGGCTGCTGGCAACCACTGCAATTATTTTCGGGGAAGGGCTTTAAATATAAGCCTTTCCCTGAAAATCATCCATAGCTTGTGTAAAAAAATAAAAAATATATATACTCACCTCTCCGCCACTGTCGGGCTCGGTGCATCTAGCCGCTTGTCTGCCCAGCACTGTACTGAAGCTCTTTCAGCCCTGCCTCCTGAAAGAGCTGCATCCGATTGTCTGAGCGCTCAGCCAATCACAGGCAGCGCTCAGTTATTCATTGAATTCAATGGGATATTTAATGCCTCGCATGGTTCTCGCATACTGTGTAATGTTCATGCGATCGCGATGCAAGGTTTTCCATTGAAATCAATGGGAAACACTTCCGATCCTCCATAATATGTGAAACTCACGCGAGAGGATCGGAACTTCACCAATGCGAGGGGTTTCTGCGACATCGCGCTCGCCGTGTGTTGGTAGCCTTAAGGGCCTGTCACATGAGCTGATAATTGGGCACGAAGGTTTGACTACCTGATAATCAGCCCACCTGAATGTGTCGCCCATCATGTAACGTTGCATTGGGTGATCGCTTACCATGAGACGCACTGCTGACCGTAATGATATCCTATGGGGACGGATGATCATATGAACGATCGTTCCCCCTAACAGCGCTTGAACTGCCGTGCGAAGGCCAGACGAGGGACGGTCGTGTTGATCGGCCCTCCTAAACCATAAGGCTTAGGCCTTATTCATTCGCATGTATCTTTGTTCCGTATTAGATGTGTATGTTTTGTGTATTATGGACATAAACTCCATTGATTTGCATTGGGTTATTCAGTGTGTTTTTTTAAGGTGTGTAAAAAAAAATTGCAGCGTCTCCTATTTTTTTCGTATTTACAGAAATCACGCATTAAAGTCTATGGAATAGCGTAAAAGCGCAGCAAATTGCATGAGTACTCATCGCGTTTTTACACATGTTGGGAGGAAACGGCGTCTTAAAAAATAGTGACATCAATCAGGCCTTCTTATGGGTTCTGGAAAAAAATGGAAAAAAAAAAAGCATACGCAACAAATGCGCAGTAAAAAGAGTACATATTTCATAGACCGAAATACCCAAATGGCTGCGTGAATAAGCCCTGACCTCGCACGGACCAATTGAAGATTGAGGTAACCCCGCGCCTATTCTGGTCTCTTCTCACTGACCTCAATCACCCATTCAAGTCAGAGTGCAAAAACACGGAGCGCACATGGACTGATGGCGTTTTTGATTCTTACACACCCTTTGTCATGTGACTTTTTCTTAGGTTTCCTACAAGTTGTGACAAAAAATCCATAAATTGGGTTTCTTTCTGTTTTCTTTTTATACGCGAAAAAAAAGGATGAAAGCGGGCAGCACGGGCACGCCGCATTGTAATTGGTCTGTCTCTCACTACCCAAAATCAGACATGCTCATGTGAATGAAGGAGAAGCACTGAGCGAGAAGCCCGCCATCCAGCGGTGAAGTCTGTCAGTATAAACGCTCTGCGCGAGCGCTAACGACCTTAGCGGCGACATCAGCACTCGAACAGTCGTTTAGCCGACATTATTCGGTAGAGAGAACTTCCCAGCGGTCATCTACTTATCATCACAGGAGGGATTACACTGAGAGGTGACACCTATATATAGATAACACAGGAACCACCATACAGTCACAGCTCACCTCCTCCTCCTCTCTGCACAGCTCACAGCTTACATCCTTACCTCAATATTACATGATGGGGAACGTGGGAGCATTAATATTTACTAAAGAGTATTATTATAGAGCCAGGGCATTATTATTGATCAGGAGAATTATTATTGAGCAGGGGCATTATAATTGACTAGTAGCATTATACTCATACTCTATAAAAATGCTCCTAGTCGACAATAATGTCCCGCTCCATAACGCCTATGCTCCAAAATAATGCTTTTAGTTAATAATAAAGCCCCCGCTCGATAAAAATGCCCCTGCTCTATAAGGCCTCATTCAGACGAGCGTGGGTTTTGCGCACACATAATGCACGATTCTAACACAACCAATGGGCTCCTATAGAAGCGTTCATATGTGCGGAATTTGAAGCACGAAAGAGTGCGCACCTAAAAAAGATAGGACATGTGTGTGCGCTGTTGGTGCAACTTTTGCCGGAGTTTCCATTGATTCCTATGAGAGAAGATGTTAATGGAAACTCCTGCACACGGAATAGCTTCTCCGCTGCTTACAGCAGGACATTTATAAGGCACTTCTGGCCAGAAGCACCTTTTAAATGTCCCGCTGTTTACCCCTTAGTCCCCGCGGGGATGAGGGAACTCCCTGAGGGTTCCGTTAATTCCCGTGGGGAGTCCCCTCATCACTGAACACTCTGACAGTACAGTCACAGTGTTCAGAGATGAGGGGTCCGCAGCGGGGACAAAAGAATCCCCTGCCACAGATGTCACAGAGGACTGCTGCTGCTGCTCCATTGAAAGCAATGGGATGAAGGCAACCCCTGCAGTGATGATTTTCGGTGGGAGGGGACTTGAAATATAAGCGCTACCCCAAAAATCATCCGTAGCTGTAGAAAAAAAAAAAAAGTTAACTCACCTAGAAGTGCTGTCTGGCTCTTCTTCCCTTCCCGGCAGTCTTCATCTGTATTCTGGTGGCCAGGGATTGAAAAATCCTCGCCTCCAGAAAGCGCTGCCTCTGATTGGTTGAGCGCTGTGACCAATCACAGCAGCCCTCAGCTGTCATTCAATGAATGGCTGAGAGCTGCCTCTGATTGGCTGAACGCTGTAACCAATCAGAGGCAGCACTTTCTGGAGGCATGGATTTTTCAATCACCGGCCACCAAAATACAGAAGAAGACTGCCGGGAAGGGAAGAAGAGCCGGACAGTGCTTCTAGGTGAGTTAACTTTTTTTTTCTCTACAGCTGGGGATGATTTTCGGGGTAGGGCTTATATTCCCCCCCCCCACACACACACACACACACACACACCCTCAACAATCATCACTGCAGGGTTAACCTTCATCCCATTGCTTTCAATGGGTTGTACCGTGTTTCCCCAAAAATAAGACAGTGTCATATTAATTTTTGTTCAAAAAGGTTTAACTTTTTTACATGTATAGCTGCCAGGACACTATTTAAATTGACTTTTTAATTAACTGTTAGCAGGGCTTAATTTTGGAGTAGGGCTTATATTTCAAACATCCTCAAAAAGCCTGAAAAATCATTTTGCATCCTCAAAAATTGAAAACCATGCTATGTCTTATTTTCAGGGTATGTCTTATTTTCAGGGAAACAGGGTAGCAGCGTAGACCCCATTGATAGCATTGCGGTCCTCTGCCACAGCTGTGGCAGGGGATTCTTTCGTCCCCACTGCAGTCTCATCATCACTGAACACTGTGACACTGCTGTCACAGTCTTCAGTGATGAGGGGACTTTAGTGGAGCAGCTGCTCAGTGCACAGGCACAGTTTCATGCACAAACTTTGCCCGTTCACGCATTTTCCGCATAAGCGCCGAACGCATATAGGCTCGCAAAAAAAGCGCGTTCTTCTGAATGAGGCCTAGTAATACACCTGATTTATAATGCCGTGCTCCATAATAATGCCCCCGCTCAATAAAAATGTCCCTGCTCAACAATAATGCTCCTACTCAATAATGTCCCTAGTCTATAATAATGTCCCTCGTCTATAATAATGCACCCGCTTTATAACGCCCCTGCTCAGTAATAAGGTTTCTAGTTATTAATAAAGCCCTCGTCAATAATAATGCCCCTGCTTAATAATAACGCTCCTAATCAATAATAATGCCCACACTTTATAGTAATGCCCCTCTTAGTTATTAGTAATGCCCCTGCTCAATAATAATGCTTGTGGTATAATGATATTGTGAAAGCGTCACCCAGCTTTCCATGTCAACTTACCATCGCTCTGGACTATGGGCAAGCTGGGTTGAACTCCTCCATATTCCTTCCCCCCTCCCTCACATCTAATGAGGTCTCTGTTGTACATTCGGTTCAGGAAGTCTTTGATCTTGATGGCAATAAAGTAAGCCAGTGACAGGGAGATGTTAATTACCCCCTGCCTACCAAGCGTTGCCGCCTCATGTTTCTCACAGACGGTCTGGCACCGTAACTTGCTAGTGTCCTTATCAAAGGAGAATTCTATAATGGGGACTATGGATTCCCTGAAGGCTCCTTCTCAACACCAGGTACATTTTCAGAACCGTGAGGACAGTGCAGATGTGGCGCAGTTACTCCCGTCACTGTGCGACCCCCGAAACACCCAGAATTGCCTATAGGCGTAGCCGATCATCCATCCCCCATCATGTTTGGTGTCCATGCATAGATAAATTCCTGATATTAAACATGACGACCATATCTTCCCCATTGGAGCGCCTCCTGGGCAAATACGGCCAAAATATTAAATCGGGGTTCCCTCCAGGTGATCTACGCATATACTCAACTTACCTTGGGTGACATCAGAAAAAGGCCAGCGGGGGTGTGGTTCTTCGGAGGCTTTAAAGCTAATTGGGTTCCTTACCCAAAGCGTCAGATCCAAGGAGTGATATCGCATGTCGACTGACCATCTTTCTGTGGTACTCCCCGCATATCAGGACTATTGGAAACAACATAGACTGGTATTTTCTCTTATTTTGTCCGTTTTTATACTGTTTGTGTGTTCTGATATCCTTGTTTGCTGATACACAGGTAGAATAAATTTGATATCAAACACCTCTTGTTGGTATACACTCACTTTTGTGATATCAAGTTATCTCTTTCTATTCACGCCTGGATGATATTCACTAACCCTGGGTTCCCACTAGGCATATTGCCTTCGGAAATCCCGTGGTTTGGCCACAGCCGAAAGCGCGAGATTTCCGACGGGAGAACCGCCGCCGAAAAACCCGCGGCGGCTTTGAAGCGGCCCGGCCGCTCGCTCTTCCGCTGCGGCCGGCGCTCCCATAGAGGAGCCCCAGTTCATACTTATAGGCATATGAACATTAGCTCGGTGAAATACAAAGGTACAAAGGAGATATGCCCCACTCAGGTATTCACAACAGGAAGGAAGGCTGCCTAATTGATTATTAAATCCTCATAGATTCATATACAGATCGGTGGTAAGACTGGAGTATAATAGGCCTATTCTCCTATTGTTTGTAGAGCCTACGTTATCAGCTAGCCTATAGAGATAATGATAGGTGGTTAGAGGGAGATAGCTCCGGCCTTGATGGTAGGTCGGGCAGTAATCCCCGTGACAATGCTCCAAGTCAATAATAATACCCTGCTTAATAATAATGGCCCTTGTCAATAATAATGCCCCCACTCTATAATAATGCCCCATGTCAATAATAATGCCCCATGTCAATAATAATGCCCCCACTCTATAATAATGCCCCATGTCAATAATAATGTCCCTACTCTATAATAATGCCCCATGTCAATAATAATGTCCCTACTCTATAATAATGCCCCCACTCTATAATAATGCCCCATGTCAATAATAATGCCCCCACTCTATAATAATGCTCCATGTCAATAATAATGCCCCATGTCAATAATAATGCCCCATGTCAATAATAATGCCCCCACTCTATAATAATGCC
Organism: Eleutherodactylus coqui; assembly: GCF_035609145.1. Taxonomy (NCBI): domain Eukaryota; kingdom Metazoa; phylum Chordata; class Amphibia; order Anura; family Eleutherodactylidae; genus Eleutherodactylus; species Eleutherodactylus coqui. The sequence goes on along the minus strand of NC_089837.1, from coordinate 522,226,490 downwards.
CCCACTCTATAATAATGCCCCCACTCTATAATAATGCCCCATGTCAATAATAATGTCCCTACTCTATAATAATGCCCCATGTCAATAATAATGTCCCTACTCTATAATAATGCCCCCACTCTATAATAATGCCCCCACTCTATAATAATGCCCCATGTCAATAATAATGTCCCCACTCTATAATAATGCCCCCACTCTATAATAATGCCCCATATCAATAATAATGCCCCCACTCTATAATAATGCCCCCACTCTATAATAATGCCCCATGTCAATAATAATGCCCCCACTCTATAATAATGCCCCATGTCAATAATAATGCCCCCACTCTATAATAATGCTCCATGTCAATAATAATGCCCCCACTCTATAATAATGCCCCATGTCAATAATAATGCCCCCACTCTATAATAATGCCCCATATCAATAATAATGCCCCCACTCTATAATAATGCCCCCACTCTATAATAATGCCCCATGTCAATAATAATGTCCCTACTCTATAATAATGCCCCCACTCTATAATAATGCCCCCACTCTATAATAATGCCCCATGTCAATAAAATGCCCCCACTCTATAATAATGCTCCATGTCAATAATAATGTCCCTACTCTATAATAATGCCCCCACTCTATAATAATGCCCCCACTCTATAATAATGCCCCATGTCAATAATAATGTCCCCACTCTATAATAATGCCCCCACTCTATAATAATGCCCCATATCAATAATAATGCCCCCACTCTATAATAATGCCCCCACTCTATAATAATGCCCCATGTCAATAATAATGCCCCATGTCAATAATAATGCCCCCACTCTATAATAATGCCCCATGTCAATAATAATGCCCCCACTCTATAATAATGCTCCATGTCAATAATAATGCCCCCACTCTATAATAATGCCCCATGTCAATAATAATGCCCCCACTCTATAATAATGCCCCATATCAATAATAATGCCCCCACTCTATAATAATGCCCCATGTCAATAATAATGTCCCTACTCTATAATAATGCCCCCACTCTATAATAATGCCCCATGTCAATAAAATGCCCCCACTCTATAATAATGCCCCATGTCAATAATAATGCCCCCACTCTATAATAATGCCCCCACTCTATAATAATGCCCCATGTCAATAATAATGTCCCCACTCTATAATAATGCCCCCACTCTATAATAATGCCCCATATCAATAATAATGCCCCCACTCTATAATAATGCCCCATGTCAATAATAATGCCCCATGTCAATAATAATGCCCCCACTCTATAATAATGCCCCATGTCAATAATAATGCCCCATGTCAATAATAATGCCCCAACTCTATAATAATGCCCCCGCTCTATAATAATGCCCCCACTCTATAATAATGCCCCATGTCAATAATAATGCCCCCACTCTATAATAATGCCCCATGTCAATAATAATGCCCCATGTCAATAATAATGCCCCCACTCTATAATAATGCCCCATGTCAATAATAATGCCCCCACTCTATAAAAATGCCTGATGTCAATAATAATGCCCCCTCTTTATAATAATGCTCCTAGGCCTAGCCAATAATAATACCTCTGTTTAATAATAATGCCTCTGCTCAATTTTAACACTCTTAGTCAATAATAATGGGAATCACAGAAGGCAGAGAAAATCCTAATTACCTCAAAAACTTCTTCACAAAATAGGATTAAAATAGGATTAAAAAATAAACTTTATCGATTTACATTAAAACCAGAGCAATTTGGCAATTAGTGCCGGCTAAAGATACAACACTGAGGAGAGGGGAGCCCAGGTACGGACGCGTCCACCGATATCTCCCTAGAGCAGGGATTCCTACCTCCAAAAATGATGCTACACTTAGGAGAGGCCCCTTCAGCGAAAGGCAGTCACCAGAAATGCTGCGGCCTCAGGGGTCTCATCCCAAGAGAAAATCAGTAAAGGTGAAAAGGTGGAAGAAAATCTATTATGACCGCAGAGGCATCAGATATTGTGGCTCCCAAAGGCTACTTCACTAGATTGCTCTAGATTCTTGGTGGATACAAGCTGCTAGCCAGGCTGAGTAATGACATAGCATGACCCACCTCACAAAGTGCCACCATATATCTATAGACCCTCATCCTCCATGCAGACCCAAAGTGAGTGCCAGCCCAATGGATACTAACTAGGCATGACGCTCACAGATGGGCTCCAATATTATGTCAAAGACTCTAGCTATGATGGCTGATCTGATTACTGGCTAGACTTAGCACTGACTTAGCATAGCCCATCTATAAGATACCTGGTGTCTATGGATACTTACTGTGTGTAACACTCACAAATGGAGTCCAACGTGTTATAAAAGGTTCAGAATACCACCATGTATCCACGGACTTGATCTAAATCCTTAGTGGAAAACCAAAGTCACTGCCAGCCAAAATAGATGCTGACTGTGCGTAACGCCCACCAATGGATTCCAGCGCATTAAATAAGACTCAACGTGTTTCTAAAATGCAGATAAATACTCTTTCATCAGGAGTCTAAAGCTAGGTAGAGAAGATAATGTTATCTGTTCTATTAGCTGGCAGGATACACTAAAGCTTAGTAAGTCAATCTTCATGCCCCGACATCTGGCTGAATAGACGGAGTGAACAAAAGCTTAGTAGATCATTGTGACTGCCCGGATAACCAGCAACATAGAGAGTCAAAGTGTCCCGTCTATCAGACTTACCTGCTACCAATAGACAGGACATTAGCTTAAGTAAACACTGAATATGTTGTTTGCTCAGGTGGGCAAGTGTTTATGCGAGGAATCTCTGGCCGGCAGGTTTTTAATTTAGTGGGAAGGAAATCCCTTGTCTTCTGCTGTGAGTAAACACATATTTATTGTCTTTTAGCAGGGCTAACAATCACCCCTCCACTCAAGTCTTTTAGTCTTTTAAAGACTGAATGAATGCCATTTAAAGGGAATGAATAATGAACTACCTAATGACTATTTTTAAGCTGGCTGAAACTCAGCAATAAGTGACAAGTGAAAGAATACTGCCTGATGGCCGCGCGTTTACACGTAACGATTACTGCTCACTTTCAATCATTTGAACAAATTTTGAGCGATAATCGTTGCGTGTAAATGGTCCTTTAGACTCCTGATGAATGAGTATCCGCATCTTAGAAACGCGCAAATCCTATTTTATGTGTTGGAATTAGAGATGAACGAGCATACTCGTTAAGGGCAATTACTCGAGCGAGCATTGTCCTTAGCGAGTACCTGCCCGCTCGGAAGAAAAGGTTCGGGTGCCGGCGGGGAAGAGCGGTGACTTGCGGGGGAGAGCGCGGGGGGGGCAGAGGGGAGATCTCTCCCTCGCTCTCTTCCCCCGGTTCCCCCTGCTCACTCCCGCAACTCACCGCTCTTCCCCGTCGGCACCCGAATCTTTTCTTCCAAGCGGGCAGGTACTCGCTAAGGACAATGCTCACTCATCTCTAGTTGGAATCCATTTGTGGGTGTTGCGCACAGTAAGTACCCATCTTTGGCTGGCACTCAGTCTGGGTTTCCACTGATGATTTAGAGTAAATCCATAGACACCAGATATCTTATAGATGGGCTATTCTAAGTCAGTGCTAAGTGCTAAGTGCTGGCCAGTAATCAGATCAGCCACCATAGCTAGAGTCGTTGACATAATATTGGAGCCCATCTGTGAGCGTCATGCCTAGTTAGTATCCATTGGGCTGGCCCTCACTTTGGGTCTGCATGGAGGATGAGGGTCTATAGATATATGGTGGCACTTTGTGAGGTAGGTCATGCTATGTCATTACTCAGCCTGGCTAGCAGCTTGTATCCACCAAGAATCTAGAGGAATCTAGTGAAGTAGCCTTTGGGAGCCACAATATCTGATGCCTCTGCGGTCATAATAGATTTTCTTCCACCTTTTCACCTTTACTGCTTTTCTCTTGGGATGAGACCCCTGAGGCCGCAGCATTTCTGGTGACTGCCTTTCGCTGAAGGGGCCTCTCCTAAGTGTAGCATCATTTTTGGAGGTAATAATACGTGCTCTAGGGAGATATCGGTGGACGCGTCCATACCTGGGCTCCCCTCTCCTCAGTCTGGCACTAATTGCCAACTTGCTCAGTTCAGTCGAAGTCGATAAAGGTTGTTTTTTATTCCTATTTTGTGAAGAAATGCTCAATAATAATGCTTCGAGTCAATAACAACGCCCGCAGTCTATAATACTGTCCCTGCTCAATGCATTATGGACTAGGAGCATTATTAGTGAGCAGGGGCATGGTTATAGAGCGGCGGGATTATTATGGACCAGCAGCATTGTTATTGACTACGGGCATTATTATAGCATGGATGAATTATTATTTACGAGCAGAGACATCGCTATTGACTAGGAGCATTATAATTTAGCAGTGGCATTATTATAGACCGTGGGCATTATTATTGACCAGCAGCACTATTATAGACTGGGGACATTATTTTAGACCGTGGGCATTATTATTGACTAGTAGCACTATTATTGAGCAGGAGAATTATTATAGATTGGATCATTGTTATTAATAGACTGTTGGTATTATTATTGACCAGTGGCATGGTTATAGAGTGGGTACATTATTACTGACTAGTAGTATTACTTTTAACGAGGAGCTTTATAATTGAGATGGGGCATTGTTATAGATCGTAGGCATTATTATTGAGCAGCGGCGTTTTTACTGACTAAGAGCATCATAATTGACTAGAAGCATTATTATTGACCAGCGGTATTATTATAGAGTGGGCGTGTTATTATTGACGAGGAGCATTTATATTAAGCAGGTGCATTACTATTGACTAGAAGCATTAATATTGACTTTGGGCATTATACGAGTGGGGGCGTTATTACTGACTAGGATTATTACTATTGCTAGGCGCATTTTTATTGACTAGAGCATTATTACTGATCGGGGGCATTGTTATTAAGCATTATTAGAGAGCGAGACATTATTTTTGAGTGAGGGCATTATCACTGAGGGGGTAATGCTTAGGGTATTATTAGTAAGCGGGGTAGGGGTGGGGCACAAATAATACTCTGAGGGGGCACAAAGTGTGGGCTTTAACATTAAAGGGGTATAGCCTAATGTAGAACGTTTGCCCCTCTGCATGAACTGTCCCCATTCTCATTGCTGGGGGTGTGGCCTAACATACAATCCGCATTGAAGGGGATCGTCCTGGTCGGGGATTTCTATTAAAACTTTTTCTTCTTTTGGTAAGATTTCAAATTGCAGAAAAACAGCAAAAAAAAAAAAAAAGCAAATCGAAAAAAAGAAGTGGTGCGCGTGAAGGGTTAAAGAGCCGGCGTGGTGACGGTGCCTGGGCAGCGCTGTGTGCGCCTCCCCCCAGCCCCGCTCTTCGCAGACGCTCCCTTATGAGCAGGCACTCCACTAGTGTGCAGGAGAATGCAGGGCTGACTCCACAGGCAGCAGCACTCACACTCCGGGGAGGGAGCCTATAAAGGAGAGCCGCGCACACAGGATGACACACGACTGAGGACCCTGCTGCTCCCCGGATCCGGCTCCGTGCAGGTAAGAGGCGCTGGGCGGCTGCGCCCTGGACACCCCTCATTGTGCTGGGGGAGGACTACAAGCTCCAGCCTGCCTTGGGACACTTCTCTGCCGTCTCCTGCTAACTTCAATGCCTCCTAAGCACTGGATTAACCCCTGCGTGGCTCCACTAACTTCAATGCTTTCTAGGCGCTGGATTAACCCCTGCTTCACTGGCTTGGCTCCACTAACTTTCTGCCCACTACCTGTAACCCCTGCATGGTTTCACTAACTTCAATGCAGCCCTCGTTTATATTGGATTAACCCTCTACTTGCTGCACTCTAACTATACATTGGATTAACCCCTACATGGCTCCACTAACTTCAATGCTTCCTTTACATTGGATTAACCTCTCCATCACTGCCATGGCTTCACCAACTTTCTATACACTGCATGTAACCCTTCCCTAACCACAATGTAACCCCCCCTATACCTTGGATTAACCCTCTACTAGCCACACTCTTCCTATACACTGTGTTACCAAGCAGAGGGATCACTAATGTCCATCAGTCCCTCTTATAAAGGACTTTTAAAGCCTGGAGACCACACATGGCTTTACTAACTCCAGGCTTCCTGTGTAAAGGGTTAACCCTTTATCCACACATAGCTGCACTATTCCTATACATTGTGTGAATTTAACCCCCTGCATACCACATATGGGTGGACTAAAGCTACTATACACTGTTTAACATTTGTAGGGGTTCACTTAATTTCATATGTATCTCTTCTATAAACTTGCTTTAATCCCTGCACTGATTACTATACATTGTATTAACCCCTTAATGCAGTGCATGCCTGTACTGTCCTTCGCACTCTTCCTATGCATTGTATTAACCCCTACATACCACACATTAAGTTTAACCTTTGCATTGGAGGCAGGGGTTCCCCTACTTTTCTCTAACTTCTGCACATTGTACTACTATCTCCACTGCACTCTCTATATGTTGTATTAACCCCTGATGGGCAGGCATGTGAGTTCATCAACTTCTGTGCAAGCTCCTTATGCATCCCTTGGGCCTCATTCACACGGACATATGCATATTCTGTTTGTAAACTACACAGCGTTGTTACTTTGTGTATATATGCATTTTTTTTTCTGCGCACGTGTTGCATCCGTATTCATGGCTTTTTTTTTTTTTAACATGTACAGGAGAGCCAAATTTGTTACCCTTTTTTTTTTTTTTCTTTTTTCAACCTGTCTCCTAGCAACATATGCAAAAACCCCCACAGCCAATATGCATGTAACATGCGAGTTGGCCATGTAGTTTGTGCACCCAATAGACCTGAATGGGCCTTTTGCGTACCTAAGACATGCGGCAATCTTTTTCACATGCATGTTTGAATACCCCAATGCAAGTCAGTGGGGCTTATGCTGTCTTTCTACACACGTGTATGAAAAAGGAGGGCGTGATACGGCCTGAAAACACGTCCATGACTGAGCCCTTGCGATCATAGTTCTTCTACCTTCCATGGACTACATTAACCCCTACATGTCTTCATTAGCATTAATTCACGTTTTAATATATATTGCAATTAACTCCTTAGCACCTCGCATGTCTATCTCCCCTCTTCTCTACATTACATTTAACCCCTGCTAGCTCCCATAGATTCCTCCTATACACTACATTTACTCCCTATAGGGCACATAGCAGCTGTATGCATTGGAGGTAGGAGGCACCAGCCATGACCTGTGTATTTCCTTATGTCTGGGGGTGTTTTGAGTGTTAGTAAATATCATTTGCAACTTTGTATCCAGTTGTTGCCATTCACGTTGCACTGATGTGACTTCTTAGGACTCTGAACCTATACAATATTTATTCTGGTTTCATAATAACCTGGCATCCATAAATTATTAACTATAGACCGTTCTTGTCCTTGGAGTACCTGGCAGGGAATAACGGTTAATAACCCCAAAAGTTGTCTTGGCTCAGCCGGGTTCATGCGTTCCAGCAAGTTGGAGCTGACTAGTTGCGTCCACATCTGTACTAAACTTTACGCTCTTCTGGCTTGGAAAAACAAAGTGGGATCTGCCTTCTGATGGACCCAAAGGGTGTAGAATGGCCTTTATTGACTATAATGGGGTCTGTCCAGCTTCCGTTATGCCCTTTGAATGTTTCACGGCACAAGTGACACAGCGTTCTGCGTTACATCGTATGGGAGCGCTAGACTATCTATGCCAGAGGCTCCAAACAGCTGTGAGTCTATTCCTTGCATTGGACATTGGGGTATGTTCACACCTGCGTTCGGGGTCCTGTTTTCCTGTTCCGTTATGGAAGCAGGAAAGGGGAATCCCCTGGCCAAATGGATCAGTCTTATGATGGAACTGAACGGACCCCACCGACTAGAAGGGGTCACTTTGGTTTCCATTCGGCTGCCTGGCATTTTACCAGTTGAAAGTCCTTCATGCAGAACTTTTTCTTCTGGCATTTTATGCCGGATCTGCAGGGGAACTTCTGAATGCAGATGTGAACTTGGCCTAAAGGCCCATTTAGACAGGATTGTCACTCAAAAGCCACCTTTGAGTAATCGTTGCATCTAAATGCGCAGCCATCATTCACTGTTTGTTCACTGCTCATTTCTAGCCAGCAGGTGGTGCTGATGGCAATCTTTCAGCTGGTATCCCACTGGCAGTTCTCAGCGGGACACCAGCTGAAAGCTCAGAGAACAGTGCAGCTGTTTGAATATACAAAACAGCTGCTTTGTTCTCGGAGCTATCGCTGTGGTATCCCGCTCTGCCTGCGTTAACTCTTTAGTAGCTAATTGGCTATTTAGTATTATGCAAAGATGATTTCTCAAAACAGTCACTCAAACGGAATCTTGAGCGATTTATGGTTCCGTGTAAATGGGCCTTAAGCGGCACCATGTGTCTGGCAGTTAGCACCCATTATAGTCTGCTTTATATATTAAAGGGAACTTGCCACCAGCTATTGATCTCTATGGGAGTGCACATACCTTGCAGCTTTGCATGTTCCACATGCCGACTTTTGGGAGTGACAGTACAGACATTGGGAGGTGGGTAAGTATAAAAAAAAATACCTCCCCGGGCTCCTGAGAACCTGCCCCATGAGCATCATAATTTAGCTTGTGGTTCTTGAAGTCAGTGACAGGTTCTCTTTAAGGGGGGAGTCAAATGTGATTTCTATCAGTTAAATGGGGACCTTTCTCATGTACATAATATTTCTACAAGCTGCACCTTAATCAATCTGCTGCAGCTTTCCACTCCATAACCTGCATGAATCATGTGGATTTTGGTGCAGAATCTTCTGTGTCTTAGTCTAAACTTGGCCCAATATTGCACTCGGCAGCAACACTCGTTTTAACCACGGATTAAGGAAATTTTCAGGTATTGCTTCTGTGACATTCCAATCCTCTTATGCGAGTTTCATGGTAGCCATGCAATGTATTTAAGGTTCCATTGAAATCAATAGGAACGTGAATAAACTAGGACCCGAAAAGACTCTGCAGGTCGTGCTTTTTCTTCCGTCCAAAAGATGGAAAGCAGTTGGACCCAATTAGTCAGTGGGGTCCGTCAGGTGCTGTTCGGTTCCGTCCAGAGACGCAACCGTTTGGCCATAGAGATTCCCCTTTCTTGCTCTCGAATGAAGCAGGAGACTGGAATCCCTAACAGATGGAGAGTTTGTATATCTGTTTGCGGCTTTCTAAAAAAAGTCATCTGCACCGTGTGATCCCGCTCTTCCCCAATAATTGTCTGTGACCAATCTGCCCAGAAAGGTCCTGGACTATGTGACCCACATATACCTCCGAAGACTCGCCTGACAATTGGGCCGTGTGAAAGGACCGATGATCGGCCGGCTAATTGGTGAACGTGACTATTTTGCTGATTGGCAGTACCTTGAACAGAGATGTATAGCGGGTCTGTGAGGAAGAGCGATCCTACTGGTGATCATTCGTCACTAGAAGGTGATTCTCTGCACTGTTGATCAGCCGGCGGTCGGTCCGCGCTCGTTATGTCGGGCCACACATTCAGCTGCTCTAAAAGGCCCTTAATGCCATAGAAAGTGATCAGTTAAGGGGATGGGATAGGGAATGTGCGGTCAGAGTAGGGGTATGTCATACAGGGTGCACGGTCCACAGATTGGGGTATGTTTTCTGCTGCGGTTTGTTGCTGACACGCATGCAGAATCTGCCCCGGCAATGGGCAAAATCCGCTTGCAGAATTCTGATCTTGACAATCACGCTTCCACATCAAGAAGCTTCCGCACGCGGATCTTTTCCATTGACAGGGCAAATTCTGCATTCGGATCTGTACTAAAAGCTGTCAGGGAGCCCTGGATTTTCCTGAAGTGTTGTAGGCGGAACGCGCCGTGGATAAATGGGTGCTGAATTCCTCCATGTGAACGTAGCAGTACAATAGCAACAGTGTCAATGGGATTCCTGGCTGGAGATCGACATGCGGTGCAGCATGGCAATTAGTTGCAGCGGATTTGTAGTACGGATTCCATCTCTATAAACAAGGGGGCGCTCTCTGCTTCAAGGTCCGTAGTAATAATCTACACCAAATAGTGTTGATTTTGCACTGCAGATCTGCTGCGGATCTCTATATTCCACCCTGTTGGGCACACCCAAAAGGTGAGGTTAGTCATTGGACCCCACTGACGACAGCGGGATGGATGACTCTCTAATGCATTTGGGAGCGGCTCAACCTTCCTGGACAGATGATATTTGGGGGGGGAGAAGGATCAGGGATGGTACTTTTCAATATCTGATGCTATTGTTCCACATGAGATAAGCTGCTTACCTCCCTAAACACACGTTTAGCTCATGAATGAACGATCTGTTTACCCCGGGTCACCCGTATGCACCAGTTGTTGAAGGTGTATGTGCAGCTTTAGGCCAGCCCTGTGGGGGTGTTGGGGTGGCTTCACATCTGCGCTCGGCTCTTCTTTCCTGCTTCATTCATGGAGCAAGAAAGGGGAATCCGTGTGGCCGAATGGCTCCGTCTTGGGAAGGAACCGAACAGCGCTGGACAGACCCCATTGTCTGTAATGGGGTCTTTCCACTCAGCTGCCCGGCTTTTAGCTGGAAGTAAAATTGCTGAATGCAACGGGTTTTTCTTTCGGTATCTTGTGGGAGAACCTCCAAACAAAGGTCCCAGCGCAAGTGTGAACCCACCCTTAGGCCACTCACAGGTGTTTAATTACAGCATTTAGCGCAAATTGCACTAAGCCTCCTCCATTCATTTCAATGGGGCTTCTCAGACGAGCGTTTTAGCGCAGAGTTTCAGCCATTCGCTATATCGAACGCTGTATGTGCTATCATTTTTTTTTTTTTTTTTTGTGGTGTTGTAGCGCTTCTTAACAGACTGCATCGCCCATTGAAGTGAGTGGGGTGAGTAATATGCGGTGTACAGCGTTCCACACCACTTAAAAACACGGTAACACAAGCAAACTCTCACAACAACGCTGTACAAAGCAGCTCTGCCCGCAGTAAAAACACGAGGTGGAAAATCGCAGCATTTGTACAAACCCCTGCGGCCGCTCCCGCACACAGCGTTGGTAAAACAGCACATTTCAAACAGCACTTTACCGCGACTTTGATTGGTGTTTTTGACAGCGCTTTTTAACGCGCCCCATCATTGTGATGGGTGACGAGGTGTTAAAAAAAAAACTCACGAAAATAGAACAGACAGTGCCTGAAACGCGTGGCGTTACAAATGACACATTTGCGCGCAGGTCTGCAAGGCCTTATCGAAGTCAATGGGAGTCTTGCACCCTGATTAGCGTGGCGCTCGGACGCCGGTGAGGGCAGCGCAGTCTGTAGCTGTCTCTACAGTTCAGGTGTTGCCCGGGTTTGGTGTTGGATGATGATGTTGCTTATTTATTAGTAAATGGGATTCGCACCTTTGTTTTGAGTTTTTGGACTTTAGTGGTGATATAAAGGGCCCAAGAGCTGACAGTCGGCTTGCAGGATCATGATGTGGGCAGGGTGGGAGTTGTGCTTTCTGACCCTCCACTGGTTGTCTGTATAGTAAAGACCTTTGTGGTTAATTTCTTTTTCCTCATCTCTTGAGTTGAAATTGCCACGGCTGCAAGTAATTTGATCAGTCGCTGCGTTAACCAGTCCCCCCTCCTCCTCCTCGGCTGCTCTATGGCAAAACTTTGCAGGAGTCAAACTGCTGCACAACTTTCCAAATGAAGTGAATTGGCGATATGGCAGAGTAGGGCGCGTTCCTCTGTGTGGTGTTCTAATGATGTAGCAGAGCTGAGGTTGTCATTTAACCTTTTGGAGGCAATCAAGAGGATCTATAGAAGATGAGAAAGCGGCTCAGCTACATCTATGGCTTACTATAGTGCATTGGATGTAATGAAGAGAGAAAGGAGTGTCGGCCCTGCTGTAGCAATGCCCATAGGCAGGAGGGAGATGGATGCTTGGGGCACACAGAGATCAGGGGTGGACAACCACTTTGCCCACAAATGACCAACCAAGTAAACTTCAATCGCCTACCTGCAGTGGTCAGTGGCCACATGAATCACTGGAAGGTCATGCGTCCGGCCGCACCGTGAGTCTCCTCCCTTAGAGCCTGTTCACACAGCGTTCTTGTGCGTGGCTCCTCAGCCGAAATCTAAGAGGGTAGTTTATTCAATGTGGATTTTTTTCCGTGGGCGGATTTGAAACCTGTGTCATGGGGTAAAGAAGACGGATGTGTCGGCTCTTGCTGGTTTTTCACACAGAAACCGCTTGGTGATCTGCAGGCAGATTTGGCTCCCTTCATTCGATATGACTGGTATTGGATACCACATATGACATAAGTCTGTGGTTTTACCACTTAGACCCCCACTGATCCCAAGAATTGTTGTCCCATGTCCTCTCCTACGGACTTGCTGCACCCTCCCAGCCGCAGGGACTCCAGATTGAATGGGTCGGCGGTCGCACATACGCGGTGTTACTCCATTCATTTCAACAGGGTTGACAAAAATTATATAGTACAAGCAGTCTGCTATCCCAGGGCAGTCCCACTGGGTACTGTTGTACCTTCATGCCACCAGAAGCTAGCAGTTTGACAGGGTTTAGATGAACGCCCCTGTCACACCCCTAGCTCCTGATTTGCTGCCGACCCAGCACCTAGCTGGGTATTTATTTTACTGATCTTGGAAGGATGAGTCAACCTTGAGTCAGCTACTTGAACCATTGGGGGATTGAACTCGCAACCTTCAAGTCATAAGCGAGAGCTTAGGACTGCATTTCTGCTGCCTTAACTTGAGGCCAAACTCTGGCCAGAACATGCCATGTGCACTTCAGAAATATTGCTAAAACCTGGCCATTTTCACCATGGACACGCTAAAGACACTCGTTATCGCCTTCATCTATTCCCAATTGACTACTGCAACTCAATGCTCATTGGCCTTCTCTGCACCAGACTCTCCCCTCTCCAATCCTTACTAAGGCCTCATGTCCACGGGCAAAAGAAGAGTTAAAATCCGCAGCGGATTTTAACTCTTCTCCCGCGCGCGGATCCGCATCCCATAGGGATGCATTGACCACCCGCGGGTAGATAAATACCCGCGGATGGTCAATAAAAGTGATTTTAAAAAAATGGAGCATGAAAAAATCTGGACCATGCTCCATATTTGTGCGGGTCTCCCGCGGGCTTCTATTGAAGCCTATGGAAGCCGTCCGGATCCGCGGGAGACCAAAATAGGAATTTACTCACCCGCTCCGGTTCTTCCCTTTGCAGCGGCTTCATCTTCTCTCCGTCGCGGCCGGATCTTTTTTTCTTCGGGCCGGCGTATGCGCGGTGCACGCAACCGACGTCATCCTGCGCATCCGCCGGGCCGAAGAAAGAAGATCCGGCCGCGACGCAGAGAAGATGACGCGGCGAAGGGAAGATCCGGAGCGGGCGAGAGGTAAGTTTATTCTTATTTTCAGCCCTCATGTCCACGGGCAGGAGGGACCCGCTACGGATTCTCCATGAAGAATCCGTAGCGGGACTGATTTTTTTTTCCCCGTGGACATGAGGCCTAAATGCGGCAGCCAGACTCTTCTTCCTGTCCAGCTGTTTCTCAGATGCCCCTGCACTATGCCAGTCCCTGCACTGGCGGCCCATACATTACAGAACTGAATTCAAACTCCTCACCTTCACCCACAAAGCTCTCCATGGCGCCGCGCCACCGTACGTCGCTTCCCTCCTGTCTGTACATCACCCATCCTGCACGCTTCGCTCTGCTAACACTCTCAGACTAAACGCCCCTTAGACTCGTTCCTTACATGCTCGCCTGTAACATCTCTCCAGAGGAGCACCAGTCCTCTGGAACGCTCTACCCCAAAACATCCGGGCAATCCCCGATGCACAGAACTTCAGACGTGCCTTAAAAACGCACCTCTTCGGGGAGGCATCTACCCTGCCCCACCCTAGGGCTCCCCACATCTTCTATCGTGCCTATAAATCTCCTCCCCTGTACCTCATGTGTCGCCCCCACCCTATTAGTTCCAAATAATTGAATACCCCATGTAAACGTCTGGTTTGTGCTCCCCGGGCGCTGAAAGCGCTGCGGAATAAGTGGGCGCTCTACAAATAAATCTCTTCATGCCTTGCCCTTAGTACTGATGGTGTATCGGGTCTCATGCCCGTGTGGTACACAAGTACTGCTATACATACAAACGGCAGGTTAGTCGGCATAACGGACTATTTCCAACTGTCGGGGGCAAAAATAAGGTGCTGGTGCAGAACTCAGCAGACCTAATGGGTGAGAAGTAAAGGCTACATCTGGTATACGGGCATTGGGCCTGATCAGCCCTCTGCTGGTGGGAAGACTGATGTATCCAGTGCTGTTTGTATCTTATTGGTAACCAGGGTTACATGCGGTCGGCCTTATTATTGGGACTTAAGTGTTTGTTTTGTTACCAAGTGTTTCAATAAACTTTGATATTTATTTCCTCTGTCGGGCGGCTGCAGATGAGTGTATGTGGCCCGTATTTTGCAGATGGCGCAAATGCTGATGCATGGCTGTCTTTTTTTTTTTTTTTTTTTTTTTTTTCCCTCTTCGGCCATATTTTTTAAAAAGTAGCATTACCCATTTCTTGCACATTTGCCTTTATATTCTTCACTATTGGGCAAATACAGATCGGTATCATTTCAGTAAAAAGTGAAGGCCCTTTTAGATGGAACGATAATCGCGGAGTCCGGCCGCGGGGCAGCGAACAAGCGATATCCTTTACTTCTCATTTGACCATTATCTGCAGGCATAAACCCATCGTTATGTCGCTCCCGTATCGCTCGGGTTAATCGGCGCTCGTTCAGTCGCTCTCACTTGTACAGCGAATGTGACATGCTGAATGATTCTCGTTTGACGGAGCCGGCGATGTATCTGCGGCCCGAGAGAAGGAGCGAACGGACTGCGTTCTCTCAGAACCCAAACCGTATGGAGGCACATAGTGGTGACAGACTGACAACCTACAGATGTGATGTCATCCGAAACGCGTCCGGAATGCTCTACCATAGTAAGAGCTGGCTCACTCTGGCGTTGGCGCACTTTGGCGTATTTGCACATCAAATCAAATCAATGGGACTTTCTTCTTTTTAAAAAACCGTTGGGAATACACGCAAAAAACACGCGGAGCCCTTACTGTGCTTGTTCTGGAGCATCACGTGTATTTCATGCGCCGGTTCTTTTTACGTGTTCTGTATGCCTGTTAACCATTGAGTGCCCGCTACACTTCATTCGGCTTCGGTGTGTACCCTGGCTTGGGCATCTCCCGCTAAGCATTTCAGCAGCACAAATCGGAATTCAGGCTGATATTGTACCAAACCCTCAGCAGTGCAACTGGCCCTGCAAACTAGGAGGTCATTAGGGAACTGTTTTAAGAACTTCCAAAAAGTTTGTATCCCTTTTTGCTGAAAAAACTGCAACAAAAAACGCATCCCCCACTTTGCTTGGGTTGCCAGTCCTGATCACACAACCAGAGGGTTTGTTACAATGTATCAGTGGAGGGAGAAACTGCTTGGAGCCCAGGACAGAATACTTGTGCTGCTGCATAGCTCAGTTTGCTATGTTGTACTAGACAATCCTCTGAGAACTAAACATTTGGGTTTTCTACAGGCTTCCATTCACTAACAGCAAGCGGAGATCTTGAAAATGCTGATTAAACACAAGTATATTAGAAAGTTGCCGGGATGATGTATCCAGTCGGCCACATGATCCGCCTGGGATTCAACTTGCAACTTCCTTTGCTGTAGAAGCCAGTGGGCTGTAACATTGATGGTAGTCCTCCCCCTCTCCAGCCCATCCCCCAATAGTTAGAGCCACCAAGTGGTTACCTTACACTGTACTAGAACTCCTCTTCAGTTCAGGCCATTGCTTAATGGTGAATCTTTACTTTCCCCCATTGCATAAATCCCCCCCACCCCCGTCATTACATATTCCAGGCTTGTTACATTAGCCACGAGCGCGATCTCACAGCTGCGATCCCCAGAGCATATTTCTAGAATTACAATATTCCCCAAAAATCCGCTTTTCATCTATTCCGGACAGCGGTGGCCACAAAGAGGGAGTGTGGGGGATGGGACTGCAGATCCGTCATTGTATTCTGCTGGACACTCAGCCTTGTTCTTGCTACAAAGACTGTTTGTTCACTGCTAAACAGAAACCCAACTTTACCGCTTCCTGATGGGCAGATGTGCCGCTACGAGGAAAGAACACTGGTAGCCGGTAGACTGGTCACGGAGGACTGTGGGAAAGTGGTGTGACGACCCTCGTGGTAAGTGTGGATGGTTGTCGGACGCACAGAACCCAGAAATGGCTACGGAGGACTTCTACAGCGTGATGGACCACTTTTTTGCAAGTCGCGTCTAACATTTTACCGAGTCATGTGACTAAAGGCTGCGGGTGCTTTTACATGGGCCGAGAATCGCTGTATGTGGATGAGCGATCGTTAATGTGCTTGTTCGAAAATTCCATCTTTATTCACTGAGATTTGTGAGCATACCCTTCATGGGGCCTCCTGGGTGACCCCGGTATTTTCCTTCCTAGTCCACCTCCCCTCCCCCCTCCTCATGACCAGCATACCCTTCATGGGGCCTCCTGGGTGACCCCGGTATTTTCCTTCCTAGTCCACCTCCCCCCCCCTCCTCATGACCAGCATACCCTTCATGGGGCCTCCTGGGTGACCCCGGTATTTTCCTTCCTAGTCCACCTCCCCTCCCCCCTCCTCATGACCAGCATACCCTTCATGGGGCCTCCTGGGTGACCCCGTTACTTTCCTTCCTAGTCCACCTCCCCTCCCCCCTCCTCATGACCAGCATACCCTTCATGGGGCCTCCTGGGTGACCCCAGTACTTTCCTTCCTAGTCCACCTCCCCCCCCCCCCCCCTCCTCATTACCAGCATACCCTTCATGGGGCCTCCTGGGTGACCCCGGTATTTTCCTTCCTAGTCCACCTCCCCTCCCCCCCTCCTCATTACCAGCATACCCTTCATGGAGCCTCCTGGGTGACCCCAGTACTTTCCTTCCTAGTCCACCTCCCCTCCCCCTCCTCATTACCAGCATACCCTTCATGGGGCCTCCTGGGTGACCCCAGTACTTTCCTTCCTAGTCCACCTCCCCTCCCCCTCCTCATTACCAGCATACCCTTCATGGGGCCTCCTGGGTGACCCCGGTACTTTCCTTCCTAGTCTCTCCTCCTCACATCTTACTCCCCTCATGGTGGGAAATTCTCTCCTAGCGGAGGATGTGACTAACTGGAAGAAGGTTGGGAAGAATACATCTTCTCCTTGCGGAGAGCACTGCCATGCTCCTCTGGGAAACTTAGTATGCAAATGCACAATGCCTGTAAGGCGCCACCTACTGGAAGGCAGATAAGTCACAGTCTGACCTGCGCAGCAGTCAGATGGGATGCTGTGAGTCATCGATGTGGTGACGGCTTGTGGAAGTGTCGGCTCTGAGCAATCTCTGCCGAGCGTCACAGATTGGTTCTGGCTAACAATAAGCCGGGGTTGGCGTCCGTCTTGTCTGTATTATGGGTGCAGCTTGTTCTGCCGCTAGGTGGGTAGGTAGGTTTGTAATGAACAATGGGGAAGTGGTCGGCTCTGCCCTCAGATGAGTCGCCTGATCTGCTCATCTGTAGGGTTTGGCTTGACTCGGGGAGCGCCGCGTTGCACAATTGTGACTCCAGCCTTTTGACGTGACCCTCCAATCCTATCAAGTCTGTGAAGTCTCTGCAGGACACTTTTAGCTTCATTCAGAATTTCCTACAAAACTCTCAAAAATGCCCACTTTTGTTCTTTGCATGAACCCGATCTACTTGTCCAGGATAATCCCAAGCGGAACAGTATGGGGGGGGGGGGAGGGGAGCGGGGCAATGGCCAGATTTCCCATTCATTTTGAGAAATGAGGCCCTATTTTTTTTATTTTTTTTTCTTATGGCATTGTCCGGACGAAGCCCCACTTTAATTTAGGGTTGTTTTAATTTTGTCCATAACCGCGTGGCTTGTCAGGGGTTAAAAGGTCCCTCCCTTTCATTGAGACCATGGTGGGAGCTGGGTCTGTCTGTTTTAAGGCCCATTTACACTGGACGATTCTCGCTGAAACTTCGCTTATCGGCGATCGTCTTAGCGATTATCGGTGCGTGCAAATGGGCACGGGGCACCCACATTTTGGGCTCTTTTCACTGATTGTTACAATCAGTTTTATCAGTCGTTCTGGGGCGGGGGAGGTGCTGATAGCATTGTCATTGGCCATTGTTCAGTGAAGGCTTCATTAACATACATAATTGGCATTGAAGTAGCTGAGAAGCCTTTAGATTAGACCCATGTGATTGGTGATAAGGGATCAGTGAGACACCTCGTCTGTCCTGACTGATTAGACCACAGGAAATCCTGTAACGGTTTGGTGGGTGAATGTTAAATGTGTTTCGCCCAAAGAATTCTGCTCTGAATGTGCGTTATGTGACGGGGTTTCTTGCCGGAGGTCAGCTGCCAGTCATGATGAAGTGCGATAATCCGCTAAGTATTTGTTGGCTGGGGTTAGAGCCATGGGTGATGTCATCGTTGTAGGGAGTGATGTCACTAATGGGAGTGTCCAAGGACTGGCAGGGTTCTGAAGAGGCAACTGAATAGCATAGGTCGGGTTCTCGCATACCCAGCTCTTTTTCTTTTCAACACTGTAGTAAACTGGTGCCAGCACTAGTGGTCTACGAGACGGTTCAAGGCGCTCATCGCGTCGGCTTTGATGCCTTCCTGCGCTAGACAGAAAAACACTTCCTGTTTGGCTATGGCCATTGGAACGGGACACAACCAGTGTATATAAAGCGAGCCACAAGGGGTGCGATCCCTTTGTTACACTGAAGTATTTAAAGATAGGATGCCTTATATTGTCCATCAGCCTTTCTGAGGCGCATGGCATCATATTGGGAAGAAGCTGGCAAGAACCAGCCAACTACCGTATGTGTGTAGGCGGTGTGATGACTCTTCACCCGATAGATGTTGGAGGACAGAAGGTTCAGGCAAGTTCAATTTCCACACCTGATTATTTTGTTCTTACTGAAAATAAGCCGCTGTCGAAGCTGTCTGATGGCGGCAGCCTTCTCTACTCTACCTATGGAGATCACATGGCCACTTGGTCGAATCAAGCCCTCAGGTTTATGGGGGAATCTACAGAAGTGACTAGGACAAATGCAAGTTCACCCAATGTTGACGTTGTATGGGCACCTTTACTGTATCTCCGTATGCCTTTGAACAAAAAACAAACCCCATTCTTATTCGATGCCCAGTGGCTCCAGCCAAATCCAGCCGTATTGGTCAAGAGGAGGCTATGCCTTATGTGCAGTTATCGTGCCTTAGAGGCGATGTATAAGGAGTCCTGTGGATGATGCCATGACTGGTTGTTCTACTTGTATCATCAGCGCTGTTCTACCCTAGAAGCATTGAATGAGACCCTACACAGCGGGAATCTGAATGATAATTGTCCAGTGGGAATGCAGGGATCGACTGAACGACTAATGGGGATTCATTCTATGTGCAGAAAACGGAATGATAGATGGGCGCGGGCAAACAGGCAGTCATTCACTTATAAACCACTGCCTGTTTATTGTGAATGGAGGTGGGTGGGCCGCTATGATCTCCAACCCGCTCCACCTCCATTCACTAACAGCACAGGAACACTTATTGCAGAGACGACCAGTCGGGCATCTCCACCCAGCAGGTCATCCTGTGTAAAAAGGCCCTTACTCTCTGGTTGACGGAGCTGTTCATGATCTAAAAAACTCCCTGCTGACTTATAAGATTCACCATCCGTGTCCACTACATGCTACCTGACCTGTGGCCTCCCTGGAACACTTCATGCATCATAGCCTTACAATCTGCAATGGGGCAGCAGGGGACACCCCGGAGCAGGGCCAGATTATAGGGCGGGTGAAAGGACAATTGCCCATGAGCCTCCATTACTTGGATACTGTTGAGATCTGGAATCCTGACAAGTTGCAGCTGCACTTCCTTTCCTATGTACCAGCTTTAATAAATCCCCTCTCCCCCATAGCAAATGCATCTTAAAATATAGATTTTTTTTTTTTTTTTAAATGGTAAAATAAAAAAAGTATTAAAGTTTTTGACAAACTTTCTTCCCAGCAGCGGCTCTTCCCACACTTTCTGCTGCTTGCGCTATCGCAGACCGCTGCTCGCGTCCCGTCTGCACTATCCGTGAGCCTCTCTGCAGCTTCCAGTCTTGGCTCTCCCGTGTGGGCCGGAATACTAGGTGCCCCCGCTGTTTATGGCCCCTGTTCAACATGTAAGATCGGTTTATGGGGGGTGAAAACTCGTAAAACTGTTGCCAGGGTTCAGCAGACTGTAGGGGAATTGTGCGAACTACATCCCTGCTATTCTGGTAAATGGGAACATTCTGATTGACAGACCTCCAGGTGGGCGCTGTGCAGGACCCTCATCTGAAATATTTACTATATGTAGACTAGGGATTGCTACGAGAAGCTCCGGCATATTTCATCCTTGGAAGAACAGTGTAGTAGCGGCTGTCCCTCATGCAGAACCGTAGATTAGCCAGAGAGGACTGTCCCATAGAGCATCTCTGGAGGATGTGAAGTCATGAGTTCAATGGGTACCGTGTAATACTTCGCTTCTCCTGTGGGGACACTGATGAAGCTTGGACACAAGTGTTCAATCCCCCTGCAGAGTATAGAGGATTGCTAGAGATCACAGCAGCAGGATATGTTGTAATCTGCTTATTTTTGAAAACTGAAGCAAAACTAAACTTCAGAAAGGGAGGAATAACTTTTGCTGCGCTATTTGTTCCAGTTGAAGTAAAACTGAATTGATGCAAACAAAGTATTTAAATCAATGGGGGGGGGGGGGGGGGGCAGATCAGTTTTTGAAGCAGATAAACTGAACAGAGAAACGGAAATCTAAAAAGCCAGTGAAGTGTGAACAAACCCTAATAAGGGCCCCTCAAGATGTCATTGGGTGTTCATTCACTGCTGTTCGCTCTATGGTCCTCAAAGCCAGTCTGCCGTGTGTGATCACTGGTCAGCTGTACATTATCCTGTTCACACGGGAAGATGTAGATGCGTTTATTGGTCTGCTGGTCTTCTGCCCCTTATATGGTGCAATTATTGGGGAAACCTCTGGACAAATGTTCGTGCCCAATAATCTGCCCTGTAATGCACCTTAAGGCTTGCTCCACAGCCGCTCTGCCCGTCCTGGCTGCTGCTGCTGACATTTTACTGTGTTGTGTTTGAATGCGCGGTACAGTGTATCCCAGCGCTATTTAACATCCCCATCATTGTGATGAGCGATGAGGTGTGCTAAATGCAAAAACGACCAAGTAGAGCAGACGGCGCTCAAAGTGCAGCGTTAGAAATGTCGCATTCGCGCTCTGGTCTGCAAGGCCCCGTTGAAATCAATGCCGACATTTTACTGCGGTGCTTGGGACGCCGCACTAAAAAGCAGGGAGTGTGAAGGCGGCCTTAAAGTGAGTGGACCTGCTGTGGGTTACCTCTATTTTTTTGGGGGGGGGGGGTACTCCAATATTTCCTCTTTGTGGAAAGCTCAGCGGAGAAGGAAGGCCCCCTGTCCACGGCTGAGGTGGAATGTCAGTAGGGCAGGAGGGGGAGCGCTGTCAGGTCTCCGGTGAGCCGATAGATGGGCTCACCGCCTGGAATCGCAACATGCTGCATTTTATATCCCGCGAGCAGAGAATCGCTATGATTCTTCACTTGTGGACGCCGGCACTGCGCTTTTTATAGTAATGTTATGGAAAGCTTCAGAAAGTGTGATCTGCGGGCAGTTTATCACCTCCGGATCATCGCCCGTGGGCAGGCAGCCTTAGGGGGGCTTCACAGCTGCACTTGGGTTTCCATTTTCCTGTTGCGTTTGGGGAGCCAGAAAGGAGATTTCCCGAGCGGAATAGCGGTCTCATGATGGGACTGAACTTCGCCAAACGCACCCCGTTTACTATAATGGAGTCCGCATGTTTTCTGCTCAGCTGCCTGGCTTTTTGCCAGAAGAAAATTTTTGTTTTTTGTTGATCCTTTTGATAAACTGCAGAAAAAAAGTGCAAAAAAAAACCCCAAAAACTATTGGACATAGTAAAAAAAAAAAAAAAGTATATAAATATATATCTTCTCTTCCCCTTGTTTTGAGCATTGAGTCCATCTAGATGGAGATAAATGATGGGTGGATGGTGGAGACAGAGGAAGGAATAATTTGTATTCTGGGCAGAGTAAAGGAATTAAAGGGCCCCCTCCCCCTTCCCGGCTGCCGCCTCACACAGGGAGCTTTTGTTCAGTTTACACTGTAGACCTAAATGACTCCTTCCACTTTCACAAGTTTGTGTCACTTTGCCTTTTGTTCCTCGGCTATAATACAACAGGGTCTTGTTATCTCCTGGGTGCTGAGGGAGCCCCCCCCCCTCATAGAGCGCAGACAGTGAGGCCGACCCATGTGGCTGGATACAGATGGGTTTGTCCAATGACCTGACCTAAAATGATATGCTGGGGCTTAAAATGAAGTAACATTGACCACTTCCCTATCCCAGTGGCCGTCGCACAGAACCCGGAAGACGCGGCGGACGGTCATGTGACGTACATTGTGCACCGGACCGCTCAGCCACTTGCAGGCTTCAGCGAAGATTCTTCTATGACCGCTGAAGCCTTCGAGTGGCTACATGTAAAATCTAACACACGTGATCGCCCGCCGCTGCTTCTGTGTTCCATGCAGCGGCCACTAGGGAGCCGCCGGGATCGGGGAGTATTCAAGATTTCTTCATTTTAAAGCCCATAGAACTATAATCTCCCTGAAGACGCGTCTAAGGTGGCTACACATGGGACAAATAGTCGCTGATAGAATAAATGTAAGCGATTGTTCCATGTAAACATGGCCACCAACCAGATGGCAACTGGGAATTTGTTCACTAGTCACTTTCAGCTCCCCTTTAAAAAACAAAAATGCTGTTTGATTGGCTTATCTGGTGTAAACTGATAATCATTACAAAAAATACCCAACATTTACCCGATGGGTAATATCCCCTAAAATATCATCTAAATCGGAGGCGTAAGTATATGGGGTGCAGAGGGTGCGGTCGCACCTGGGCCCAGGAGCCTTAGGGGCCCATAAACGCTATCTTCCCCATATTGCAAAGCTATACTATCAATGAAGCTTTATAGTTGGGGGCCCAGTTCCAGATTTTGCGCTGGGGCCCGGCAGCTTCAAGTTACACCTCAGGTCTAGATACTTATATTCAAAAAAGATAGAGCGCCTCAAATGATATTTAAAATAAAGGGGCAAATGGTGGCAATGAGGTGTGAGCAGCAGTTAGTATCATGTGTGTAATTGTGCATATACACACTAAAGGTCCGCTTATACACGGCGATCACTGAAAGACACAATGCGCCTTATCAGGAGTTCAGAGGGGTACAGCTGATACTATTGTTTCAGCTGTATTCTGCTTTGTGAACACAGCGGTCCAGCTGTGTTCTGCATCCCCCGCTCTGAGAGCTCGGCTGTATAAGCGGCCCCGCTTGTCTTCTGTATACCCTGCTCAGAGCGCAAAGTGATCACTCAACGTTTGAGCAATCAAATTGCGCGGTAAAGGCGCACAACGGTTATCGCTCAAAAGACCTCTTGAGCGATAATCATTGTGTCTAAACCAGGCTTGAAGCATCGGCCCGGGTGGCCAACTTCCAAAGCCTATATGGAAATTAACAAGTCAGCACTACCAAAACCCTATTAAAATGTAACCTATAGCCCCTCAACACGTTTCGGGGGGAACAAAAAACAGGCCTGTGTGTTGGGCTTTATTCACACGTGTATATATCCAGCTTTTACCCACGTAAATATGTCTGCCATCTGAATAAATGCATGTTTTTCAGATGGCCGGTGTAATTTCGCGGGTAAATAGCTGCATATAGACCTATTTTTGATCATTTCGTTTTCCCACTTAATGCTTATTGGTTCCGGGAAAAAAAGCACCTACATGCGAATGATCCTCGGCGTAACAGTCCCTGCTGGTCTTCGAAAGAACACTTGTTGTGGCTGGTTCTTGTCTCTGAAGCTGCAGCGCCGATTGTCTCGCTGGTTTAACGAGGGACTGCAGCAGCAAACTTTCAGTGAACTCTGTGACCAATGAGCTCGGGCCGGGGAGGGGTCAGAGCGTCAAATATAGGCCTGCCAAAAAACTTCACACCCCCTAACTAGTTACAGAAATGACTATATATACCTCTGCTGCAGCCAATGAAGGCACTCGGCAATCATCACTGTGCGCTGTCATTGGCGACGGCAGCTTGTTTGTAGATTGGCCTGGGCTGACTGCAGGTGAGCATCAACCCCTCTAAAGGGGCAATGCCAGATTTCCTAAATTTACACTGGTCATAAAGGCATAAAGAGGCTCGGTCTTTAAAGGGTTCATCTCAAGTCGAGGGCAGCCAACGAAAAAAACCATACAAGCGAACTAATGGCAGCGTGGGTCCCATCATTGAGTGATGGGAAGTGTGACACCAGGAGAACTGCATGTGACCGCTGATTGCCTAAAAGTGGCCAGCATGAGCCACGGGAGCTTCCATGCTGGGAGCGGTAAGTAATGTGGGGTGTCTTCGGATCGGGCTGGTTTTTGTGAAGGAGTGAAGAAGGAATGCCTGTTGCATCCTACGACTGTTGACTAGAATGGCTTCTTTCTTGGCCACTAGTGTTTTCCTGGATGGAATAGTGCAGCATGCCGCGTTGCCTCCAGGATTTTAGGACGGATCTGCTCTGATGGGACCTTTGGTGCAGATATGACCCTGGCCTTTATGTCTTTAGCACAGTCTTCCATATCCCGCGTCTGTATGTGTTGGAGGAGGATATAACCCGTGGATGGATCCTGTGAGTCATTTTCCATACTTGTTATCAGGGTGTTTCCATGGGGGGCCCCATCTGCCGCTGTATAACGCATTGTATGGAGCGCCACACCTGCATGTAGGAGCCCGGGGGTGTCCAGCTGCATCGCTGCCCTCGGCGGCTGTCAGTTCTTCACCTGTATCCGGGAGAACCTGCTGTGCTTTCCAGGAATAACACAATAATTTCCCTTAAGGCCTTTATGTGGAATCAAACGTTTTGATACATTGTTTCTGCGCTGGTACACTGTAACAATCAGCTTTGTACTGCTGATGTGTATAGATTGGTTACAATTGTGGCAACCCCTCAGCTGTGAGAAGTATTAGGTTCGCAGTGTGTGAGTGTAAACCATATTAACTTTAGATGGTAGCCAGCAGAATTCTGAATGCAGCTTTGGGGGTGATTGGAGTAATTACATGACAAAATTTAGTCTTTTATAGAATGTGGTTGGGAAGGAGGGTTTGAAGAGGTTTTCCATGACTAATATTGATGACTTGCGCGATCAATATCCGATCAATAGGGGTCCATCCCCAAGGATCTCCCCTTATCAGACGTTTTGAAGTGACTGTGGCGAACGCTGCTGTTACTCCGCTGCATACCAGGCACAGCACCATACATTTCTTGTGGCAGTACCTGGTACTGCAGCCGAGTCCTGTTCACTTGAATGGGACTGGGCTGCTCTCAAGCCATGAGACGAATGAAGGTGACATTGCTGGCCTGGAAAGAGGCTATGGTGCTCACATGATTGCTGTGATCTCTTCAGTCAGCTGATTAGGGGGGTTCCAAGTGGCAGACCCTTACCAATCTGATAGTGATGACTATCCTGAGGAAAGGTCATCTGTATCTTAAAGCCCATTGAGACACAATTCTCGCTTAAAGCTGTCTTTTGAGCGATAACCATTGTCTAAATGCACGGACATTGTGCAGTTTTCGTGTACAAGTCATTCATCATTCAATTCCATTTTTTTTTTAAATTGAGCGATTAACTCTTGTTAGCTGTGCAGGCTGTTATCAGTTGGCAGCACTGATAAGATTGTTTCAGCTTGTGTCCCACTGGTTCACAGCGGGCCGTAATACAGAGGTTTACTTATGCAGAACAGCTGTATTGTTCGCTGAGCAATAGCAGTGTGTTCCGCTCTGCCTGCATAGCTTTTAAGTAGCTGCTTAGTTTTGAGCGATCATCCTTGCATAGTCTATAGTGGCTTCACTCAAACGATCGTTTGAATGACTTTTGAGCGATCATCTGTCAGTTTAAATTGGGTCTTAGAAAACCCCTCTACCACATAGTCTGCAGTGGGGAAAGATTTCTGCTGCGGTAAGCTGCCTCCCAGCCAGAGACAAGTCAGCCCACAGCCCAACCCCACCGTTGTTTCACATGATCCCAGGGAGTGGATTTAAATAAGGATACTTTCTTAAACCCCAATGTCAAGTATGAGATTTGTAATTCAGCACCCCTTTGGCTTATGGTGCGGATCTGCCTTGGGCTTATGTGTGCGTATTCATAAAACGCTGCGTGTCTTACTGCTTTGTGAACTGCGGGGGGCAGTGTATCTCACGCACGCTGTCATACGCAATCTGACTTGTTTCATTTTTTTTTTTTTTTAAACTTCCCACTCCGTTGCCAATCCGTTTTGTTGAATGCTGCCATAGAAGCTTATAGGTGATTCTTAAACAAGAAAATCAGAGCGAATTTTCAAACTTGGACTACGGCGTGTGCGACTTATCGCATTTAAATGAAACCGTTTTTTTTTCCTTTTCCGAGTTCTGTCCATCTCAGACTGAACCCACGTGGTACAAACATGAATACAGCCTTACATTGATTTTAATGGGTGTGAAGCCCTCTGATGCTTTGACCTCTGACCCTGATGACTACATCCAGTCTCGCTGGACAGTTGGTTAATCACCGAGGATCCCGAGTGGCTGGTCCCTGACATTCAACTACCGATGACTTGTCCCGAGGATGGATCATCAATAGAATTTGCTCAGAAAACCACTTTTAGATGCAAATGTCTTCTCTCTTATGACAAGCTGAGATCTTGGTGAGGGATTAAAACTCAAGAAAGTTACTGAACTTTTCATTAAAGATTTATGGAAGACTACACCGGCCCTTTAACTTCACAGCGGCTGGACAGACATCTGGGATGACTTGGTGATCCTGCATTGAGCAGGGGTTTGGCCCTGATGACCCCGGACGTCCCTTGAACTCTATGATACAAATGCTGTGGTATATGAAGAGGGTTTGCTCAGTGCGCACCGTATCACTTGCCCAAAGCTTTGTGTTCTAAGCCCCAGTCCCCCAGGATTGCCCAACCATGTGAGCGCCCACCTGTCTCTGCTATTAGCTGGCCCCCTGGGACCACCAGTCCCTTATAATCTAGTGATCATGCTGCCTTAACGAGCCTTTCCTAGTGCAGACCGTCAGTATTTGCAGAGCTTCGCACGTCCCTGAGCTGCGGCTTCCTCTTTTAAGATGAGCGCATTAGCAATTTACCAGTAAAGACAGCAGCCTGACATCAAACCTGCGAGAAGGCGAGAGCATGTGCTGCGTACTGCTGCTGGCGCTGTCCTAATTACCTGCACATGTTCTCCCAGAAGGCTCTGCTGCAGGGGCGCACATTGGTTCATTTAGGACTTGTAGGAATGAGCTGCAGCGGGCGGGGGGCTCAGAATTAGTTTATTTTCTTTAACCCCTTAAGATCCATGTTTCCGTATGTAGACACAAAGGCCTCTCGCGGATGACGGCCGTGTGCATGGAGTGCTGGGATGCCCCCCAGTATGGGGGATATGCCGAGGCGTAGATGTGGTCGATGACCTCTCATGTGTTTTACCGCTGTCTGCCAGGTTCTGCACTGTGGTAACGGATTGCGCTCCTTTTTTACAGGTGGGACACTTATTTTAGACCGCGCCGCCGCTTACCGCATTGCAGATTGTAGTGAAACCTACTTCTCAGATAGTTATCCTTGAAGCTCACGATATCGCCGTGAGAAAATTGCAGCAAAATAGCTACTTTGCTCATGAGATGTCCGAGCGTCTTGCAAAAATATCCGGGTGAAGCTGGCCCAAGAGGCCATATTCCATAATATAGCAGCCATGGGTGCTTGTCCCTTCCATATGCTCTTGTAATGACCCCACAGGCACATCATGACTGTATAGATGTCTATAGGTGGCATAGTATTGCTGTGGGCATAAAGGTGACACTTAATTGCTTTTCCATTGGATAGGAAATAAATGTCGAACTGCTGGTAGTCTGACTGCTGGGACCCTGGGGATCCCCCGGTCTGTGTGCTGCCGATCCTCCATTATAATGGTGTGGTGGTGGGCATGCATGATGGCTGCTCAAGTCCCTTCTATGGGGCGGCGTGAGATTGATGTGCCTGGCAATCTTCTGGAAGTGAATGGAGCGGTGGTCATGAATATGGATCACCTCCCCATTTTTGTGGTGGATTCAGGGTGCATAGATCTTGAGGTAATTTATGCAAATGAGGAAGATGGAGCAATGCCTCTACAGCGCCACCTATTGGATGGCAGCATTCCTTCAAATTAATGTACGACTTTTTAACAAGTCTGTAAAACAATGATTGGGAATAGGAAACCAAGCCAGAAAACCATACACAGACAGCTGTTTCCTATTCCTAATCATTGTTTTACAGACTTGGTAAAAAGTCATACATTGATTTGCAGGAATGCTGCCATCCAGTAGGTGGTGCTGCAGAGTTATTCCATCGTCCTTATTTACATAAATTACCCAGAGGCACGTGCATGGCCTTATAAGTCTCCTCACTCACTTTTTAGGTGTCTTCTTACACCCCTCCTCGGTGCTTTCCTTTTGGGGAGAAATGATGCCCTGACCGCCCCCCCCCAGGTGTCTCCACACTCTTTTTGGGTACTATCCTTTAACCTAGATCTCTTGACCTAGATCTCTAAGGTCCTAGCAGTCAGACCCCTAGTGATTTTGCTTATAGTCCCTATCCAGTGGATAGACAGTAAGTATATAGTGAGAGAACCTTTTAAAGAGAGCTTGGGTGGTCAGAGGTCACACTGTCACATGACTGCTTATCCTAGCAATGTCTGATTGGTGACAACCACTGTTTTAAAAAAAAAAAAAAAAAAAAGGCATTGGTCACGTTCTCCTGCCAGTAGGGACAGCTGCATGGCTTTGCAGCTACCGTCCCGCTGATTTGATCGCCGCTCTTTAGATTGGACTCCTGACTGTTAATCAAATCTAACATTAGCCATTCAGAGGGAGCGATGGGGACTGCCCACTCGCCACATTCACATTCAGTGGTGAGGACCACCCACTTGACGTATTCAAAGCGTCGGGAGCCAGATTTAAAGGGCTCATATGGCAGAGTAGGGAGAAAAGAAGTTGGTGATATGGATGGTAGATGCGTGGCTGCAAAGCTTTTAAGCTGGCCCCACTGACATAAGGATGTGACTGATGGTCTTCTAATGGTTGTCACATGCTAGCATATCATAGCAATATCTGGTGACCGTGTGACCTCTAACCACTCAACCAGGAGCCACATGCTCAACCCGCTATAGTCAATGGCCAATCATACATTAAAGGGGTTATCGTTCTGAAGACTGCTCCTGTACACTATTCGGGTATATGGATGTTAGGGGGGTATGCTGGCTTGGGACCTCCTCTATGGGCCGGAATGGAGAGCAGCTCTAATGAGTCTGACATTTCCCATGCACTGCTGCGTGGCCAATCCAGTAATAACAGCTGATTGCCGGGAGTTAAAGCAAGACTTCGAGTCTGGAAAAGCGGATGGCTGCACCAGGTTTTTAGACGATGTACAGTAATTCAGTGTGCATCAGGTAGTCAAGACCTTACACCTGCTCTGATTGGCCAGCACTGCTCACATGGGCAGTCAGATCAGCATATACATAATGCGGCATCCATATATCAGGTAGTCAGAGAAGTGGTGCGGCCAACCTTGTATGTCCAGGCCAGGAGGGTCTCTTTAAGGCATTGGACTTGAGTTGGCCAATTCCACTGATAAGAGCAGAACCGGACAACTGTGTGTATGCTTGCAGCTCAACTTCACCTGGCAGATGATGGCACCCAGTCCTTCTCTTTCCCAAGAGAAGCCGCACCAAAGCTGTCTGATTGCGGCTTACCTCCCTAAACACACAAACCTTCAACGAAACAGAACTTTTGTGTATGGAGGACACTGCTGGTGGACGAACGTTGGTCCAACACTTGAAGGTGTATTGTTAGGTTTTAGAGAAGCCATAAAAAGGTTGTACTCTTGAGACAACTCCTTAAGTGGCACATCACATGATGTCTTTGGAGATTGCCGCTTTAAACATGTCTGATTCTTTCCATTCACTTCTGTCTCCGATGGTGATAGAAAGTGGGGCTGTAAAAGACAACATGGCTGACAAAGGTGGTAGACGTCTGATAACTACTTCTGTCACACCCCGTGTGTGTGTGTGTGTGTGTGTGTACGTACACACAGTGGGGGGGGGGGGAAAGTATTCAGTCAGATACCAATTGTACAAGTTCTCCCACTTACAAAGATGAGAGAGGCCTGTAATTAACATCATCAGTAGACCTCAACTATGAGAGACAACATGAGAAAACACATCCAAAAAATCACATTGTCTGATTTTTTTTTTTTTTTGTTTGTTTTTTTTTTTTACATTTTTAACGAATTTATTTGCAAATTATGGCGGAAAATAAGTATTTGGTCACCTCCAAACAAGCAAGATTTCTGGGTCTCACAGACCTGTAACTTCTTCTTTAAGAGGCTCCTCTGTCCTCCACTCATTACCTGTAGTAATGGCACCTGTTTGAACTTGTTATCAGTATAAAAGACACCTGTCCACAACCTCAAGCAGTCACACTCCAAACTCCACTATGGTGAAGACCAAAGAGCTGTTGGAGGACACCAGAAACAAAATTGTAGGCCTGCATCAAACTGGGAAGACTGAATCTGCAATAGGCAAGCGGCTTGGTGTGAAGAAATCAACTGTGGGAGCAATAATTAGAAAATGGAAGAGATACAAGACCACTGATAATCTCCCTCGATCTGGGGCGCCACACAAGATCTCACCCCGTGGGATCAAAATGACCACAAGAACGATGAGCGAAAATCCCAGAACCACACAAGGGAACCTAGTGAATGACCTGCAGAGAGCTGGGACCAACATAACGAAGGCTACCATCAGTAACACACTACGCCGCCAGGGACTCAGATCCGGCAGCGCCAGACGTGGCCCCCTGCTTAAGCCGCCAGTACATGTCCGAGGCCGACTGAAGTTTGCTAGAGAGCATTTGGATGATCCAGAAGAGTATTGGGAGAATGTCATATGATAAGATGAAACCAAAGTAGAACTGTTTGGCGAAACACAACTCGTCGTGTTTGGAGGAAAGAGAATGCCAAGTTGCATCCAAAGAACACCATACCTACTGTGAAGCATGGAGGTGACAACATCATGCTTTGGGGCTGTTACCAGGACGACTCATCCGTGTACATGAAAGAATGAATGGGGCCATGTATCGTGAGATTTTGAGTGCAAACCTCCTTCCATAAGCAAGGGCACTGAAGATGAAACGTGGCTGGGTCTTTCAGCATGACAATGATCCCAAGCACACCGCCAGGGCAACGAAGGAGTGGCTTCGTAAGAAGCATTTCAAGGTCCTGGAGTGGCCTAGCCAGTCTCCAGATCTCAACCCTACAGAAAACCTTTGGAGGGAGTTGGAAGTCCGTGTTGCCCAGCAACAGCCCCAAAACATCATTGCTCTTCAGGAGATCTGCATGGAGGAATGGGCCAACATACCAGCAACAGTGTGTGCCCACCTTGTGAGGACTTACAGAAAACGTTGGACCTCTGTCATTGCCAATAAAGGATATATAACAAAGTATTGAGATGAACTTTTGCTATTGACCAAATACTTATTTTCCACCATAATTTGCAAATTCGTAAAAAATCAAGATAATGTGAGACAACATGAAAAAAAACACATCCAGAAAATCCTAGTTGAGGTCTACTTATGCCAATTACGGGCCTCATCTTTAAGTGTGAGAACTTGTACAATTGGTATCGGACTACTTTTTTTTCCCCACTATGTGTATGTATTTATAAATATCTGCCGTGGTGCTTTAAGAGACGTTCAGTGATAAATTCCACTTTTTTTTTTTCTCTCAGCAAAAGTTTTTGCTTGCAGGAAAAAGCTAGAAATGGGTTTATTGATTTAGCACAGTGCCATTTTATCAAACCTCCTCCTATGTGACAGGTCCTGTATTTTCAGTAACCACCGGGGACATAAAGAGAACGCATTATATAATGGGCGGTTTTGTTACATTTTTATGCTGGATGAAAATCGTTAAATGTCGCATCTTGTGTCGTCCTGAAAATCCAACACTTTAGATGTTAAAACTGATTTACACCTTCAGATAATCTACTGATGGACTATAATGCCTTCAGAGCTGCATTCACAATTCTGCTGGCTTGTTGAGGTTTTGTATTGGGAGGTGCTCAATCCTTCTAGGTTAGACTATGTTTAGTAATGCATTGCATCGCGTTCTACATGATATGAAGTCAGGACTGTCGGCCTAGTGCTCGGATTCCAAGCCGCAGTCTGCGGATAGTCTGCTTATTCCTATAGTGGATCCTGTGTTATCTCAGTGTAGGGCTCACAGGAGTATATGGTCACAACATATTATGCGCACAGGTATATGCTGTACCAGTCTCCCATAGGCTCTCATATTGCCACTCACATGAATTGCACCAAAAAAAGGAAAAAATCGCACCATTTTGGCGTGTTTTATGCTTTACTCACACGAAGATGGTGCATAGTGATTGGCGACACACAGCAAGTCCCCATATCATTACATATTTGCTGTACGCTCACGTGCGGCACTCTGCCAGTTACAGCTGTGTGAGCCCGGCGTAATCCTGCCTGTGATGTTAGACTGCTGTAAGGCTACTCGCGCACACAGCAGTTTTTACAGCGGGGTTTCAAATGCTGCGATGATTGCTGTAATACTATTCCATTGATTTTTTTTTATTTGATTTTTTTTTTGTTTTTTTTATGGGGCTTCTCAGACTAGCGTTCGAACGTAGACTTTGGAACGCCGCATTCTTCCAGCGCTGTCTGTTCTATATTTGGGATTTAATAGTGTTCTGACACGAATAAGGTTTTTATGCTTGAGCAGCCATTGTTCCCTGGTCTGCCTAATGGACACTGGGAACCCACGATCAATGGCTGCTAAAGCATAAAAACCGAATACTTACCTTTTTTCTTCTGTTGTCCTCTGGAGGTCATCTCCCAGCAGGCTTTCTTCTTCCCCAGACGGGCTGCCCCACTCCGGGATTTTGCACAGGTGCCCTTTGACAGGAGTCGGGACGGGCCGCCTGTCCACTGCGCACGCGCAGAGCAGGGAGTTCAGCCAGGATGGACGCCCCCCTCCCATGCCAGAACCCCTTTAAGTGTCCTAAATGTGTGGCGTCGCCCATTATGATCAATGGAGAGCCTTTTCACCGCTGGCAAAAATGCAGTAGGATGTTGTGTGCAGCGTTTTACCGTGTCTTTGAACGCAGCGTTCTATGCCACCGGGAGGGAAAGTGAAAGTGGTGGTGTCTTTTTATTTGCCGTGTTGCTGCGCTAAAAGCTGTATAAAGTGGCTCTGCCACAGTAACAACGCAGCATTTGGGCCCCTGCTCACGGGCGGATATTTGTGTCCCTTCCACAACTGACATTGTAAAAAGGTTGCGTAATCCGTATCGCTAGGCGAAAACACTGGAGAAGCAGAAGTTTAATAAATCTGTTCTGCGCATGTCTGATGGCGAG
This sequence comes from Eleutherodactylus coqui, assembly GCF_035609145.1. Classification (NCBI taxonomy): domain Eukaryota; kingdom Metazoa; phylum Chordata; class Amphibia; order Anura; family Eleutherodactylidae; genus Eleutherodactylus; species Eleutherodactylus coqui. The sequence continues at coordinate 522,192,795 of NC_089837.1, read as the reverse complement.
TCATGCAGTACAGATGAAAATGAAGAAGGTGCGCAGTGACGCTGCTGGTCGCTGAGTCGGATCCCGCTACGGGATTCCACATGCAGAATCCAGCTCTTCCGTGTGCAGGAGGCCTTACATGGTCGTCTGTGTGAGCAGCCTCAAGCTTTCTCTACAGAACAGGAAGTAACAAACTAGTAGTGGGCTCTGTGGGCAGGGTGAAAAGTGCAGGAATTTTCTTTCTTTTTTTTTTTTTTTTTTGTATTTGTCACTAAAAAAAAAAAATTCTCTACTTGCCTATTCCTCCCTGTTGGTCTAATTACCAGATCTTCACCTGCAGTCCTAAGGGGTCATCTCACCTCCAGCTGTCTGATTCTTCTGCTTCCTGTGAGGTTACGTACATTGGTGGCAGTCCTTGCCAGCCAATGTACATTACGCCACAGACCAGCTGAGGGAGTGCCGATCTACTGCAGAGACTGCTCATGCGAGCTGTCTCTGAAATAGACTAGCATTTCTTTCTAGCCAGTGAACGCTATAGCACAGGGACCTGACCTTCACTGACCCGGCTGGAAGAGGGTGTGGAATGCAGCCTTCATAAGCTGGCAACATGCGGTGAGGTGACCCTGGGGGCACTGCAGAAGCTCAGCTTTTTTTTCCTTTTTTTTGACAGTACCACTTTAATGTTCCTTTAGTGTCCATAAGCCTGGGACCCTGTATGCTGAATCCGTCCAGTTTGGTGGGCGGTCCAGGGTCTCCTGTGTAGAGGCATCTCTATCGGCTGCTTGGTGTGGATGATATCCCCTGTGCCATCCACAAGCTGCTCATCTTGGGAGAGGCTTATGCACAGCTGGTTTTTGCCCTGCAGTGCTCAGATCCCAGTATTTGTGGTGCAGATGCCAGATTTTGAGCGGTTTGTGGCTGATGTAGCGACATCATCCGCATGAAAAGGTGAGAGGAGCTTGTTTATAGTGAAGACTCTGGGCAGCTATTAAACGGTTCGGGTGCCCCCACTGAACCATTGGACCCAATTAACACCCCCCCCCACCCCCACCCTAACTTGCAGAGAGCAGAGTTGTCCTTTTGACGCTTGTTACAATGGACAGTTTTCAGGTGGGTATTTCTAGACCTGAGATGACTGCCTACTAGAATACCCAGATGGGTCCATGGAATTGTGTCCATTACTAGATCCCTTATTCTGAATATCCCTGACAGTACTGGATGATTGTAGATGTCATTCCCAGCACAGGAACACAATCCCCATCATGGTTCAGGATCTTGGCCGTTCCAGCTCTGGCAGTCGGGGCCAGAAGTGCTGGAGGCTCATTCTCTGCCAAGAAGTGAGTGGACAAAACTTAAATATTTGGTTAGTAAATAATTACTATTGAGATCCTTTTTTTTTTTTTTTCTTGGAGTTTCCCCTAATTTCTGTATAATGATTAAGCCAGGAGATCTAGTATGTTGGTGCAATGGTCTTCCTGAAGAGCTTTCTTCCAACTTGGGTCCTAATTGTATTCTAGATAACATTTCTATATCAGACCCTGTAGTCACTGGCACAACTATGGGGGGTGCCGGTTGTACCTGGGCCTAGGAGCATTGACGGGCCCACTAGGCCCCCCCCCCCCTTACAATATAGTACTATGAATAAAGCATTCTAGTTGAGGGTGGGGGCGACCAAGCAGTCCCTGCAACCTGACATAATTCTGTACATGGAGTCTGGCTTTCCTTTTAATTCCCAGTCATTGTAACAAGGCTTGTATAAAGAGTCTAACTTTGGCTTGAAGGAATGCTGCCTTCCAATAGGTGGCGCTGTTCATCTCCCTCATTTGCAACTGACATAATGGTACATCATGAGGACTGTGGGCACAGGAGCCATGGCCGCATGATCCCCCACAGGAGATGCAACTAACTGTAAGGCCTCCTTCCCACGAACGGATTTACGACGTGTAAATTCGCAGCAGAAATCCGCCGCGTTGCCCGCAGCTATTAGGTTCTATTGAACCTAATAGCACAATGCTCACGATGCAGAATTCCACCGCGGAATTTCGCACCGTGAAATCTCCCGTCCTCACCCGCAGCATGTTCTATTTGCCGCGGGTGTACGCGCTGATGGCTTCCATTGCAGTCAATGGAAGCCGTCCGTTCACGCTATCTCCCGCTGTAACACAGCGGAAGATGGCGTGAAAACGCTTCCCCGCCTACCGCCGTGTCATGTGACACGGTGGGCGTGTCACATGACGCAACGGCGGTGGGCGGGGAAGCGTCTTCGCGCTATCTTCCGCTGGTAAGTATGGGGTCTCTGGGGGGTGCCGTGACGGGCTTCACTGCGGAATATTCCGCAGCGGAGCCCGTCACGCTCGTGTGAAGCCGGCCTAACTTAGAGCCAGGGTGGTGGCGCAGCAGCCAGGACTGCAGTCTGCTCCAATCCTGGCCATTTTAACCCCTAGATGCCATGGTCGTCATTCACCGCATCATGCAAAGCTGCTTTTAGATGGCTCGCATATAGACTGAACAGTTGTTCCAACGACTGAAAGACTAATAAGAATCGTTTGCTTTTCGCTCGTCGTTCCTTTTATGCAAGCATACAATTCCTTGTTGGCTCATTCACTTGTTGCGTTTAAACAGCGCTTGTTCAATCTGAACGAGTCAAGGGTGAATCTGCCTGTCTAAATGGGCTGCACGAGAGCGGATAAGCTAACAGTGATCTCATTCGCTTGTGCAAACGAGAATCGCCTCGTCTAAAAGGAGCCCAAGTGGTTAACAGGGAGGGAGATCTCAAGCAACCCCCCCCCCCCCTCCCTCACCCCCCTTGTACTGTGATTGTGGAGACCCATTAGGGTGCTATGATTGCTGATGTATGTGAAGAGGGAAGTATTGCAGTGCATCAAGGGGAGGGGGGATGGTGACCCTTGGGCGTCTAATCGTAGATATACCTCCCATGCCATCCACCAGCACCCAATGGTGGTCACCATGCAGTATAATTGACATGATTTAAGGCAAATTCCAAAACACAATGGTATAATTGCAGTTTTTTGTTTCTTGTTCTTTTTATAACCCTAGTCTCCCCCTCTCCAAGAGTTATACAGTATAGTATAATTACTCTGAAATAATACCCTTTTAATACAACTCATCATGCAAAAAAAAGCCTTCATATGGGGGGGTGGGGGGGGATGGTTTGGACTCGTGAAATGCAGAGCTTAAGAAATTAAAAATGACAGCCAAATTTTTTTTTTTAAGGGTTAAAGGTCTATAAATGACTAGCTTTCCACACCCTTAGGCCACACTAAGTCAGGGATGGCAGGGTTTCTCTGTGTAGGGAGCCTTATAAGCCAGGCAAGATTCCCTGGGAAGAAGCTATACAAGTAAGTGATGGAATAATGCTCCACAGTGCTATCTGTTGGAATGTGTGTGTGTGTGTGTGTGTGTGTGTGTGTGTGTGTGTGTCCTAAAACCCTTCACCATAGCTGGATCTAACAGTTGCCCTGAACATGGTAAAGTACCCCATGCATCTAAGACATAGTAGATAAGGGGTTCACGGCTGGCATCTACCAACACCTTCAATTATACTAGTTTGTATCAGAATCTTGCTATAGTCTTTTCTTTGTTTCTGTAGAATAATCCTTTCCTGTTGCTCAGTAGCCTTTGGGAAAATGGAATACCACCTCTACAGTGCCACCTACTGGAAGGCAGCATCCCTGCAAGTCAATGCCAGATTTGACAGGCCTTGTAATTCCTGGTCATTATTACAAGGCTTGTTTAAAAAAGTCTGACCTTGACTTGCAGGAATGCTGTCTTCCAGTAGGTGGCGCTGTAGAGGCATTGCTCCATCTTCCCAGAGGAGGCTTTCGTGATGCTGTTACCTTGTAATGCAGCACCTCTGTAAACATTCCTGGAATAGTTGACCCCGGGGAGCCCTGGTACTAATCTTGTGGGATGTCTTCTAAAGTGGAGGATTACTCCTGCCTGGACCAGTTTCCACATCAGTTATCTCCTTTCTTCTTCCCCATGATCCTCAAGATGAGAATCTGTTTCCCCAATGAGAAGTGAATGGAAATGTCTTTCTGAGAACTTAATAGCTTTCAGCAATCATTTTGCATAAACTGTCACTCAGACGACTTAGCGTTTGTTTGTTTGTTTTACCCTGCTCATCACTCCGTGTAAAGGGGCCTTTACTTGGTTTTCAGTTTTGCTAAAAACAAACCTACTCGGTCAAGTGAGCGATTGCTCGCTCAGCGCCCTGTTGGTGGCCACATGTACACAGGACGACTACCGCCCGAATTCGCTGTTTCAAGTGCCCTGTGTAAAGTTACCTTTTTAAGGTCCTTTTACCCAAAACGCTTGTAGTTCAAATGTGCAAAAATGAATGATCATTCAGTGTAAACGCAGCCAACGATCGAACAACTAATGATAAACTGTTTGTTTTTCGTTTATTTTATGCTGGCATAAAAATCATTGCCTCATTCATTTGGGTTAAGTACCAACCGGCCGGTCAGTCATTCTCATTCATTTGGGTTAAGTACCAAGCGGCCGGCCGTTCACATTCGCAGTATAAGTGAATGATTTCTCGTATGAACGAGCCAGCGATGTATCTGCTGTATAAACAAACTCCATGCCAAACTAGAAATGGGCTGGTCTAACCGGGCCCTCGGTGATCTCTGTAGGGGGATAGCCTTCAGATGTTCATTATGGAGGGGTCAATATTTGGCGAACAACACTTGTACATTCTGTTAATGTTTTATAGCTTCATTACTAACCCTTGGTGCTATTGTCTTAATCTGCTCAGGCATTCCTTTGTTGGCTGGCTCACAAGAGCATGACGGCCGGAGGTTGGAGTGGGCCCACCTTCTGTATACTGTAGGGAGAATGCTACCAGAATGCCTACTGAGAAGTGTGGTGGAGATGGTGTAATGTATATGGCTGGTTTTAGGGTTTGGTCCCATATTGCCAATGAATGGTTATGTTAGGCTGGGTTCTCATGGCGGAATCCTGCCGGAAATCTCGCGGTTTGACCACAGTGAAAAACGTGAGATTTCCGCCAGAAAAGCACTGCTTCAAAACCCGTGGATCTTAGCTGCGGGTTTTGGAGTGGCTTGGCCACACACTTTTTTTTCCTTTGTGGCCAGCGCACCCATAGAGGAGAGTGCAGTGGCATAAATAAAAATAAAAAAATTGACATGCTGCGGAATTCACAGCACCGGCTTTGCCGCCCCATGCGGACGAGATTTTTGACAAATCTCATCCACATGGCTGGCCAATAATGGGATTTGCCACTGCAAAATCCAGGACGGAATTTCCAGGGCAAGTCCGCCCTGGTGAACCTAGCCTTAAAGCCGTTGTCCCATTTCTATCCACTACTTACCCCGAGGTCCTCAATAACTTCTCAGTGGGTATCGCCACACCCACCGATCAGCTGTTTCCCCAGGCCACTGTCCTAGTGCTGCCAGAAGCGGGCTGCTCTATACATTGTGCATTGGTACTGCAGGCAGAGTCCCACTCGCTGGATACAGTGGTGGAGGGTAGTTGTTGCCATGAAATTAGGCCATAAAGACAATTTGCCCCCAAGATCAAAACTCCAAAAAAGTCAATTTTTAGTTTATAGTAACATTTCTGTGAAAATATTGGGCCACAACGCTTTTGGCCTGCTGTAATGACAGTCCTATTAGTCGTAGCCAAGCCTTCCCATGAACCAAAAATGTTTACGTTCTAGATTTTGCTTTTCTTTTGGGTCGAACTGACCTGTTTTTTTAGCGGTGTTCTTTCTTTGTCCAGCGGACAAAGGTGCCTAATCCTTAATAAGTTGAGTTTAGGAAACAATTCTTTCTGCTTTCTGGCATTTGTATGGAATATAAAAGCCGCTCTCCCCTGGCAGATAATAGGGCCCCCATCCCTTTGTGTTCTAGCCATAATTGCTTAATATTTACACTTGTAGCACAGGAGCTGTCCATAAGAGATGGGTAATGGGAACGCATGCTGTGCCTGAGCTTTGTGCCATAATAAAACATGGGCTTTTTCTAGGACGGGGTATTGTCAGAATCTGATTAGTGGGATCTCCAAGCTACTTGTTCTTATGAAATGCTGCCAATTATGGAGGGTAAAAATGGTTTTATCGACCTACGTCATGCTGCGGCCACTCTGTAATCAGGCAGCCGCTGTGGAGATGTGACTGATTATGTTCACTGATGGGATTTTGTCCGGCTCCTAGCCTAGACAGGTACCTGTTCATGCAGTAGTGTGGCCAGTACCTGGGCATTGTTTGTATAGAATCACATATGTATGATGATTCTCTTGGGATAATTAATGTTTTTTGTGTTTTTTTTCTTTTTAGGTATGAACATGGGGCCATCTCCGTGGTACAGCGTACTATTTCTCACCAGCCTCGTTGCCGCCAACAAACCTTGTTTTCCAGGATGTTCCTGTGAAGTTGAAACTTTTGGATTGTTTGACAGCTTCAGCCTCACCAAAGTCGATTGTAGCGGGGTTGGGTCTCACATCGTTCCGGTGTCTCTCCCTCTGGACACATCTTACCTGGATCTTTCCTCAAACAAACTGGAACATGTCAACGAGTCTGTGTTGTCCGGACCCGGATACACAACATTGGTGAACCTAAACTTGAGTTACAACCAAATTACAAATATTTATTCTACGACCTTCTCCAAACTGAGATACTTGGAGTCTTTGGATCTTAGCCACAACCGATTGGAGGCTCTTCCGGACCATAGCTTTTTCTATTCTCCTCTTGTTGAACTCGACTTAAGTTTTAACAAGTTGGTGGAAGTTAAGATTGGTGCGTTCACCTCCCAAAATAACGGAAAAGCCATACAGATCAACCTTTCCAACAATTTCATTAGCGCTCTAACCAAGGGTTTGGATCATCCTCTGCCAAACATTCGGAGCCTGAATTTGTCAGGGAATAAACTACATTCCATCCAAGGCCTTCAAGGAATTCCTTTACAGTCTCTTAATTTGGATAAAAATCCAATTTACAAAATTGAGGAACAGAACTTTTTGGGACTTAAAAGTTTAACCCATTTATCGCTGAGTCATATGCCGCATCTGGAAGAAATCGCGCCACGAAGCTTTAAAGAATTATCATCTCTTCTAGTTCTTGACCTCTCGAATAATCCAAATCTGGTATCTCTCACTCAGGAGGTCTTCTTTGGCTTGAGATCCTTGCAAGAGTTGAAATTGTTAAATTCGGGAGTGCTGTCCTTACCCAAGGATACTCTTCATCAGTTACCGGCTATGAAAAGTATCATCTGGGGAAACCATATCCATTGTATAAAGACTATGAAAGAAGATCAATTCCATCTCAAAAATGGCCTGGTCCGAAGGGAAGTTCTGGTCTGCCGTAACGGTCTGGGTGCTGTATCAGCACAAGATGTTTTGTAAAACTGAAATTTTTTTTTTTTTTTAATTACAAATTCTCATGTACAGACTGTTGCCTTCTGGGAGATTTATGTGCCTTTTTGGGGGAAAAAAAAGATTGTTCATAATTTATAAAAACAAAAAAATATAAGCAATTTTACTTGACTTCTCTGTATAACGGATGCACATTTTGTACAGAATTACCAAGTAATTCATGCCAATCCAGTTGCCAATTTCTTATCAATTCATCTTGCCTTTTTTAATAATTTTTTTTTTTTTTTTTTAATTTTGTTTTTGTTTTTTTACTTGCTATACGGAAATAAAAGTTTAAAGTTCCCTCAAGCGTCTTCTGTGAAATATTGCCAAATCTGTTCAGAATGGCTGCAGTTAGTATTTTGCTAAATGATGTTTAGGAGTCGGATATTCGGTGATTTATAAACCCTATTCTAGTCTCTTTAGAGATCTGGGATTGCAGGATGTCACTGTGTATTTAGCTGAATAAATATATTGCCGGAGCAGAATTGGCTAAACTCACAAATAATAAAGTTTAAACAATATGTAATTTGTTGTAGGCTGCAGTAAGGTAACACCTGCTCAAATAAAGCTGGAGGTGATAACTGTATTTATCTTTGATTAAAAGGAATTCCCACAGTCCTTGTTTACCTAAGAAGACAAAGTCACACTACAGTCCACAGTCAGCCATTGTTTGGTTGTTAATTTGTAGCACTATTTAGTAGCTAAATAGAGGAGTGGAACCTACAGAGATACTAGGAGCGGAGATGCAAAGATTTTGTGTTTTTAGAACCACGCCTAGTTTTGAACAGATCCATTTAAATAACTACTATAATACTGCCCCTATGTACAAGAATATAACTACTATAATACTGCCCCCTATGTACAAGGATAGACCTACTGTAATACTGCCCCTATGTACAAGAATATAACTACTATAATACTGCTCCCTATGTACAAGAATATAACTACTATAATACTGCTCCTATGTACAAGAATATAACTACTATAATACTGCCTCCTATGTACAAGAATATAACTACTATAATACTGCTCCCTATGTACAAGAATATAACTACTATAATACTGCCCCTATGTACAAGAATATAACTACTATAATACTGCCCCCTATGTACAAGAATATAACTACTATAATACTTCTCCTATGTACAAGAATATAATTACTATAATACTGCTCCTATGTACAATAATATAACTACTATAATACTGCCTCCTATGTACAATAATATAACTACTATAATACTGCCCCTATGTACAAGAATATAACTACTATAATACTGTCCCCTATGTACAAGAATATAACTACTATAATACTGCTCCCTATGTACAAGAATATAACTACTATAATACTGCTCCTATGTACAAAAATATAACTACTATAATACTGCCCCCTATGTACAAGAATATAACTACTATAATACTGCTCCCTATGTACAAGAATATAACTACTATAATACTGCTCCTATGTACAAGAATATAATTACTATAATACTGCTCCTATGTACAAAAATATAACTACTATAATACTGCCCCCTATGTACAAGAATATAACTACTATAATACTGCCCCCTATGTACAAGAATATAACTACTATAATACTGCTCCCTATGTACAAGAATATAACTACTATAATACTGCCTCCTATGTACAAGAATATAACTACTATAATACTGCTCCCTATATACAAGAATATAACTACTATAATACTGCCCCTATGTACAAGAATATACCTACTATAATACTGCTCCTATGTACAAGAATATATCTACTATAATACTGCCCCCTATGTACAAGAATATAACTACTATAATACTGCTCCTATGTACAAGAATATAACTACTATAATACTGCTCCTATGTACAAAAATATAACTACTATAATACTGCCCCCTATGTACAAGAATATAACTACTATAATACTGCTCCCTATGTACAAGAATATAGCTAATATAATACTGCCCCCTATGTACAAGAATAGAACTACTATAATACTGCCCCCTATGTACAAGAATATAACTACTATAATACTGCCTCCTATGTACAAGAATATAACTACTATAATACTGCCCCCTGTGTACAAGAATGGAACTACTAATTATTGGCCACCTGGGCTGTTCTGAACAGACTGTAAGGAGCTCTTGAAACCATTGGATGTGTGAGCGCACACAAGGTGACCGGGTTCAGGACCACCGACAGACCACCAGTAGAGAAGATCGTTTGACCAGCACCAGTAGTTCCAACTGTTTTGTTGTCTGCCAGCCAGAGACAGGAGGCGCCATCGTTAAAGCCCTGTGTCTTGCAAAACCATTTCTTGATCCTTGGCTGAAGGACTTTTGGTCTCATGGCGCCTGGTACAGCCGTTGACACCCACCATCTCCTCTACTTGCCATCGCATAGTCGGTCCTCCCTAGTAGTGGTATGAGGGACAATGACAGCTCAGCGATGTGTTCAGGACATCCTGCAGCCACATGTGTTCCTCCCATGGTGGGTTCCAGCAGGATAATGTGATAAGGGCGGGCATGGAGGCTCATCTTGTATCCAAGCTAGAGGCGGTACAACAGGGTCCTAGAGCCTCCATGCACCACCAATCACATCTTGTATCCAAGCTAGAGGTGGTACAAGAGGGTACTAGAGCCTCCATGCCCCCACATCACATCTTGTACCCAAGCTAGAGGCGGTACAACAGGGTACTAGAGCCTCCATGCCCGCCCTTGTCACATCTTTTATCCCAGCTAGAGGCGGTACAACAGGGTACTAGAGCCTCCATGCCCGCCCTTGTCACATCTTTTATCCCAGCTAGAGGCGGTACAACAGGGTACTAGAGCCTCCATGACTCCCCCCACCCTCACACCATATCCCATCTTGTTTCCAAACATGAGTCTCCATCTCATATCTATCTATATTCACATTATTGATATATATGTATGACCGCCATTAGGCTGAGTAAAGAAGTAAAAAGTGTCTGAAATGCTTAGCGAATTACAACAAACGGCGCCATATTTGATGTCTTTACAGCATCATTTAGTGAAACGCCACAACCTGCATTATACATTTGTAACATTCCAGCAGGTAATAAGATCTCCCGTAAACCAAGACAGAAGTGCGCGCCTTTCCTTTTAATTGTTCCATTATTTCCTTTGGCGCGATGCCTAATTACAGTGTAAGAAGGTATCTACCGCATAATGACTTCTCCTCTTACTGCCCCGAACTCCCTGCCAAGCCTCAGCAACAACCAGTGGAAATGTTAATGTATACGCCAAACCTTCACTCCTGTGCCAGTCTAACCCGCTAATCTAGAAAGAAGTCCCTTAAACATTCAGAAAGATACATAGCGCTCCTGAATAGCATGCTATCTTCCCAGCTCTGCCAGTCTTCACTGAAGTTCTAGTATTCTATTCATGAATAAATTAAAGTACATCCTAAATAGGGAATTAGAGCTGCAATGACATAACAATATACCAGCCACAGATGTACCTCCTTCTATAAGTGCCAATCGCCAATAACCCCAAACATATCTAAAACATTGCCTGGCACAGAAGCCCCATTAACGAATGTGTCATAAGCAGGGGTCTGCCATCCGTAATACTGCTAACTGCTGATGCTCCCATAACAACGTGTATTCCATAGACGCTGGAGGTGGATTAAGGGAGGGCGCCAATGAGGACATTCGCCTCCAGCAAACCCTTGAGTCATTTTGTTAATTGGCAGCTACCTGTTCAATTTCTAATCGTCTATAATACTCATCTTTTCTGCTGCTGGGCCCCTCTTCGGCTCCGGGAACCTCAGCACGGGGCCCTGCCGATGGGGGTCCTAAGCATCAGGACATAGTGTGCAGCGTTACAATGCTGGAAAGCATCAGGATCCCGTGCTGCAGCACCCAAAGGAGAAAAGGAGCCCGGAAGCAAGGAGAATAAGTCCATGCAGGGGTCTGGTCAGGAGCGGGGGGCATCGGATTACCCAGTACCGCTCTGGGCAGTTGAACATTTCATCGGTTGTCTTTCTGGATAGATAAGTAGCTGCTTTATCAGATGTTTTTATTACTTACTTTCCAACAGTTGCATCTGCCAGCGATGGACAGTTGTATAATATACACAAAAGCATACATAACGGCCGCATGGCTCCAGGGAGCTGCGCCTGCCGGGGCGTCCTGCCATGTTTGATTCTGAACTAATGTCATCTATATAGTAAGCATACTTGGAAGAAGAAGAGAAGCTCTTGGGGATGTGGCAGGGTATATCCACACAAAGAACTCAAGGGTAATGGAGATGATGCCGGCAAGCACAAAGGCCAAGATAGGCTAAGGTGCCATCTGGAGTCTGAATTAATTTTGGTCTCTGGTCTGGAGTCTCTTGTGTTGCTGTAGAGGTTGGAAATAGCTGTAGAAGTGAGGGGCCAAATATTTCTTGGCGGTAAACTCTGCAGTTGTCAGGGGAAGTCACCATAGTATTCTGGGCTGGATGGAGAAGAAAAGGAAAGAGATCCTCTACAATAACAGAAGAAGAGGATTTCTTGGCTCTCCTGATGTGTCTATCATAGTACAGCCTTGTATTACTCATGGGATAACAATTCTGGGGCATGTTTACCTAGAACTTCGTATTGTAATGCTCCTCTGTTATCTTTCATTGAATTGCATGAATACTGTCCCAGCCTACATCCACAGATGTCCTCATAACAGTGCACCCTCTATAGATCCCCATATCCCCTCACCGATCCCCCACAACAGTGCAACATTGAAAGATACCACTAGAACCGTGCATCATCCACAGATCCCCTATAACAGCGTTATCCGCTGATCCCCATAACAGTGCGTTATCCACTGATACCCCATAAGAGTGTGTCCGCTACAGATCCCCACAACAGTGCATCATCCACAGATCCCCTATAATAGTGTTATCCGCTGATCCCCCCCATAAGAGTGTGTCCTCTACAGATCCCCACAGCAGTGCATCATTCACATATCCCCCCATAAAAATGTGCCCCCCATAATCCATAGATGTCCTCATATCAGCCCTATACCCCTCCATAGATACCTCTAAGGCTTGCGCTGATCTCCACATCCTAAGCATTAATTAATATTCTGCAGATTTCAGCTCATTACTGTCAGTCTTGAAAACAAACACAGAAATCCCCAACATGTCACAATATCATCTGTTGTTTCCTACTCATCATTTATGGCACATTTCTACACTTTACAAACTGTTGATCATCTGGGGGCTCATGTATGAATCTGTGTCCAAAACTAATTAGCACACATATATGTCAAGATAGATGGGAGTATCATGTTAAGAAAGCCCCCACTCAGGTTCAGACTGCCCACAAGGGAAGTTGGAGAATCTCTTTACATTAAGCAAAGCATGTATTTCCACCTCACCCAAATGTACTATTAGGCCGCCTGCAGACGGCCGGGTCGGATCGGCTGCGAGAATTCTCGTCTGCAGAGAGCAGCACGGGCACTCCCTTCTCCCGCGGCCCCTTAGCACCCTGCACAGTAAGGGCGCCTGCACACGAGCGGAAATTCCGCCCCTGGAAGCTGCCATAGGATTGCGTTAACAAACGCAATCCTATGCAGACGGCCGCGATTTGGCCGCGCGAAATCTCACGCGGCAAACAAATCGTGGCATGCCGCCGGCCCCGCTCTGCGCATGCGCCGGCTGCCCGGTAGCCGGCACATGAAAGAGCCGGGGCCGCGGGAGAGGTGAGTGCCCGCGCTGCTCTCTGCAGACGCTCGGGTCGGGTCCCGCTGCGAGAATTCTCGCAGCTGGATCCGACCCCGCCGTGTGCAGGCGGCCTAGGGAGATCTATGAGGGACACTATTATCTGGAATACTGCCTACCACTATTAATTTTGGGTGCACCATTTGTGTGGCACTATGCTTGTAGTATCATAGTAATGGTAAAGGGGGCAGCAGGATGTGAAGTTTGTGTGGAGGGAGATTAAGGATCTTTCAGAAAAGTAATGAGCCAAAGACTTCTTGGCAGCAAACTCGGCAGCGATGAGTTGTGGTGGAGAGAAGTCTTCATGGCGATCTGGGCTAAATGGAGAAAAAAGGCAAAGTGAAATGCTCCAATCAGAGAGGATGTCCCTGGTCATTCATTGGATTCAACTATAGTGGAGTGACATAATCTGTTGTGTGTTCTCCACTATTTGGTCTTCATATTGTGTTGTGTTCATGGTGTGGAGGTATTATTTGGTGACTGACTTATTCAAACTTATACTAGATTTCACAATCGTTGAAGTAATCGAGGTGATGTTCACACAGCACACCAAAGCATTTTACGTAGCCGTGTGATCATTTACTTTGTATTAGAGCACTCGCGTTACGCAAATTGCATACAGCGTTTCTTTAATAAATGCTGCCTCCACTGCCCTTGCCTGTAAATAAGGTACCGTGAGCTGTTTTTTTTTACTGTTCTACTCTGACCTGCATCTTGTCTTAAAGGGGTGTCCTGAGTTATGAAAGGGCAGCCTAAATGGTCCCCCACGGTATTAAATAACAAAAGAGCTGATACTCTTTGTTTCCTACTCAACTCCCACCACCGGCTGCAGTTTTTAACCCTTTCCAATCCACTGTCTGACCTCTGAAGACATTATGATTTAAGGCTGTACAGCTCCGATGTTGGAAGACATCCGTTGGGGTTCTCTTACTGTATATTGACGGCCTCTCTGCTGTCGGAGCCTATCCAACATGTCACCTCATGCAGTACTGGCTTTAGCCAGCATATAGCGCTGTTGTATAATGGCAGAAAAAGAGTAAGCCCCCTAGGAAAACCAGGATACAAATTGGATTGGAAAGAGTTAATCTGTTGTTGTTTACAGGCTGTTATGTCCCATAAACCTGCCGCTGCAGCCAATGACAGCACTAAGCGATAATTACTGAGCACCGTCATTGGCTGCAGCAGCTTGTTTGTACACAGCTCAGGTTGACTGCAGCCTCTGAAGATGATCTCAGCAGGGAGACAAGAGCTGATGGTGGAGGACAAGTGGGGAGCAGTGAGTAGTGATGAGCAATTAGTGGAAAGCCCCTATCAAACTGTACGACAATACAGACACACATCTGGGGAACGCTATGCTCCTCCCAAAAATTGGTCAAAATAGTGTAAAATGGTGTAGGAGTCAATCATAGCACAGGGGTGTCACTGAAAACTAAAGAAGACCCACATAGGGTCTTCTAGATCAAAAATTGTGCCAAAGAGGACAGCAGGTGTGCTGCTTGTTTAGAAAGCAATATCATAAATATCACAAGCAGAAATTTTGCATGATAAACAGAACACTCAAGCACGGGCCTGCTCCAAGGAACAACCGTAGAGCTACAGAAACAGCTCAGTCATATGTGAGTAAAATTTGCCAGCATGCTAACTAAGTAGTGGAATCTGCCGTTGGTGTGCAGAAGTCAGGTACAATCCACTCCAGGTTCATTATTATAACCATCAGTTGATCCACGTTGTCTGTCGGCAGGCGGATGCGTCTGTCAGTTATCACACCCAGCGGTGCTGAACACCCTGTCTGACAGTATACTGGCAGCGAGGCAGGCAAGCACCTCTAATGCATGTTATGCCAGCTCTGGCCACTCGTCCAGCTTAGACACCCAGAAGTCAAAGAGGCCAATGCCAAATCTGAGTACATCTACGTGGGAGCTGACATAGTCTTAGACCATCATGGATAAGTGCTGCCTGTGACTGTTGGTCGTACCCTGTGCTGTTGCTGCAGGTTGCGATGGGCTGAAATAACTATGCCACCCCTTTGTTAGACTCCCCCTGCCACCGCTGGTGCTGCTGGAGAGGCTTCCTGCTCATCTGCTATGAGCCACAGGGCTGTGATCCATTGCAGATGCATCCCCACGACCATGGGGGAATGCTCTACTCAAAGCTGCTGAACAGTCTGTCCTGATAGTACTGCATTTTGGGGATCCAGCTCCACTGCCAGAATGAGATTTGTCATTCTGGCCTTGTAGTGGGGATCAAGGAGGATGGCCACTCAGTAATGATCTGATGTATTGATGTGGATTATACAAGCACTGCAGCATAAATCACTCATCCCTCAAAGTGCTGAAGGATGATGGCTCACATTTCTCGGGATAAGGCTGTGACCATTTCTTTCCCCAAAACGCTGTGGTCGTACGGGGCCAGGATGGCTTTCTGGACAAAGAAATGTTGGCTGGGCATTTGGTACTATGGGTTAGCATGGAGCATCACGTTGCTGAAAGTGTCCGTGTCCACTAGCCTGAAGGGCAGTATTTCCATTGCCAGTAGATGTGCAATATTTACGTTTAGT
Source organism: Eleutherodactylus coqui (assembly GCF_035609145.1). Lineage (NCBI taxonomy): Eukaryota > Metazoa > Chordata > Amphibia > Anura > Eleutherodactylidae > Eleutherodactylus > Eleutherodactylus coqui. The sequence continues at coordinate 522,177,151 of NC_089837.1, read as the reverse complement.
CTCTGTGTTCATGGATGGTTGGGATGGTATATTGTTTTATGATCCCATAGCTAGGGATGGAGGGCTGCTTACCTGGGACATGCTAGAATATCGGGTAGATGTCAATGTCGGTGAAGGTAGTGATTGTCACAGCTCAACTTCTGCTCTACGTTTCCCATTCCTGAAGCCTGCAGCCCGGTTGTCAATTGCGAAGGAGAGGTGTGAAGGAGTCGTGCTACTGCCCCTACACAAAACCGCCTCTGTGTACTCAGAGGCTACTGTATGACCAGGAAGAAAGAAGGAGGAAGAGGCAGCGGAAGACGGAGTAGGACTCTTTGCCCTCTGGTCCAGATGGGCTCTCCAAGGCAACGGATTGTGGGAGTTCATACACATTGTGTTGAGCTTTTTTAACATTCTTGCCGCGTTGTAAACGCTTACCGCAGATCTTACAGATAACCGCTCTTCTGTCATCACACATGATTTCAAAGAATGCCCAGACTTAGCTGTGGGCCTGAAGTTGCTGCAACTAATAGTAACTGAGGGTGGTGGCACTACCCTTTTGTTTTACTGTGACACCCTACTTGCTGCCTTGGCATGGTGCTGCTCTGCAGTGTCCACCTCTTCCTTCCACCCGTCGAGCTGCTATCATGACTCTCTCTGTATGTCCATGTTGGGTCATGCACATCAACATCTTACGCCTCCTCTTCCTACTCCCGAATGGACTCTATGTCACAGTGAGCAGCGGAAGCTGGCACTTCGGTCCCCCCCCCCCCCCCCCCCGAGTACACATTGCCTATGGGGGGCTGACCGCATGCACTGACCCACCTTCATGTTCCTCTTTGGAAGGAAAAAATGGCTGAGCATCAGTGCATTCAATGTCTTAGTCTTATTTCTCTGGACGCCCGGGTGACATCCATGACACTAAATAATCAAACAGTGCTCCTCAGACTGATCCATGTGGACTGCTTCGGAGTGTGCGGTGGATTTGGCATGGGTGGATGCTCATGGTCGACTGGTGCAGACTGACTGCTGTGCGCCTGCGACTGGGAAAAAGAGGAGGTGGTGGTACTTGATGCATGCTGTGTCATCCACTCTATGACCTGTTCTGTGGGCTGCGGATGTAACACACAGGCAGAACCACTTCTAAGGAATGGTGGCGGGCTTACCTTGTCTCCAGAAGGTGGAGCTGTTACTTCACTGGGAGCCGATTAATTTGCCAATGGCAACTTTTTTTTGTAGGAGCAGTATTGTAGTAGCTATATTCCCCACATCAAAGTGTAGTTTGTCTGTCAGCCTTGCTGCTATATACATTGACAGCAGCAGAAATATCCCCTCTCCCAATGTACAGACCATGTGTCGTATTGCCATATAAACGTGATGCGGCTTCTCTCTCTGCTCCCTCCTATTGAACCCTGTTTAAGTTCTCTGCTGCTATACAAGCTTTCATACTCGGTAGCAATATATCCTCTGTAGAATATCTGTCCCTAACAACAGACCACGTAATGCAGCTTCTCTGTCCTTGCTCAACTGTAAAACGACCGCTGGTTACACTGTGCCTATGATATATACGGCTAGGTGATGTGATACAGGTATCCAATGAAACTGCTGCCCATATGCAAGATGGAAGACACATTTGTTGACATCCTGGCTGCTGATTGGCTGCACACTGACCTCTGCAGCAGGTGATTTTCCAACGACATTCACCAAAAATAGGTTCTGACTAACCTGATTCGATTTTGCAAAAATTGGGACGATTTTATCACCTGGCCAATCAAGATTGTCACTGCTAGTGTGGCCTATAAACTGTTTTATTTTATACCACGGGGGACCCCTTAGGCTGACCGTTTCATAACTCGGACAACCCCTTTAAAGGGGTTTTCCCACTACTTAAAATTACTTCACAACCACTCTGTACTTCCTGCTTGCTGCTGACCAGGATAGGTGACTGCTGCAGCCAATCACAGGTCACCGCAGTGACAGCGGTAACCTTCCATAGGCAGTGATTGGCTGCAGTAGTCATATCTCCTGGTCAGCAGGAGTAAAGAGTGGTCTGGAAACAAATTTAGGCAGTTGGAAAACCCCTTTAAGCTTTGCATCTAGACTTTGCCTATACATCTTGCAGCTTTTAATTGGTAATTGTTGTCCCATTTCCTGATTTTGACCCCCAGCCCATCTTCTGATCATGTCTTTATCTCATCCTTTTGTCTATTGCCTCCTGCCTGCTCTTCCGATGACGACCTCTGGCTTTGTTCAGGTTTCCTTGTCAGTATTTTGTGTTTTACTTTCTCCTTTCTCTCAGAACATAGGGGCTAACCATACTACCATATTTTGCCTACATTTTACGTACAAAATATGAAAGTGTGTCGTGGCCTGACCACGGATCCCCTGATCCCAACTCCAAGCATCATACACCCAAGCATACACTTTTCTAGTGAGAGCCAAAGGATTTCTGTTGTTCCAGATATCAATAGTGGAGGCTTTATGCTTTTCCAGCCCACTCCTGGCATTGTGTATGGTGACCCTAGACCTATGAGAAACTGGCCATGGAAACACAATGTATGAGGTGCCTGATGAATAGTTATGGGCTGTTGGTCCTTCTAGAGCAGGGTTCCCCAACTCCAGTCCTCAGGGACCACCAACAGGTCATGTTTTCAGGATTTCCTCCGTGTTGCACAGGTGATGTAATTATTGTCAGTGCCTCAGACATTACCACAGGTGTTCTTACCATAGGATATCCTGAAAACATGACCTGTTGGTGGTCCCTGAGGACTGGAGTTGGGGACCACTGTTCTAGAGTCAGTCTGACACTGTTACATGTGGTTCCAACACTTGGTGGACTCATTTCTTCCACTTCACAAAATTATAGAATATTACTAAACAAAAATAAAGTGCTTTCATTATAATACTCAGATACCGTCTGGCCCCAATTCTAAGTTGGAACCCGAAGAAACAGTTAAAACAGGAAATTGACAGAAGATGTGTTCCGACAATTAACTTAATTAGAGTTATTCCGGAGATCTGCCTCAACAGGAGCGTCTTCTGTATGAATCACTTTCTAAGAAACCTGCAGCGACTGGCTCCTTCTGAAAGGGAAGCGGTGAAACGAGCCTTGTACCTGTGATTCATCACTACCTTTCATCCAGACACTTTCATATGTTCCAATCATAATCCACAAAAGGCGAGATAGAAAATATCATTAGAAGTTCCCGACCTTTACCTGACACCGTTATATTCCCATCTAAGGGAAATGTGTTTTACTGTATTTCAAAGACGCCTGCTGAGACATTCTGCACTCTGTTCTTTCTGTTTAGCTCTTGTCTTGTCCAGACGAAAAGTTCTATAGATGTTCACAGCGGGCACAACCCAAAGGCGCTTAACTCCATGCGCCTCATGTATAACAGAGCCAAAAATAACTAAACTGACAGGGTTATAAAGCAACTGCAAACTGACAGCACGATATAATATTCTGCTCAGTCCGCAAGTGGCAACATTATAGTAGTTATATTCTTGTATATAGGAGCAGTATTATAGTAGTTATATTCTTGTACATAGGGGGCAGTATTATAGTAGTTATATTCTTGTACATAGGGGGCAGTATTATAGTAGTTATATTCTTGTACATAAGAGGCAGTATTATAGTAGTTATATTCTTGTACATAGGGAGCAGTATTATAGTAGTTATATTCTTGTACATAGGGGGCAGTATTATAGTAGTTATATTCTTGTACATAGGGGGCAGTATTATAGTAGTTATATTCTTGTACATAGGGGACAGTATTATAGTAGTTATATTCTTGTACATAGGGGGCAGTATTATAGTAGGTATATTCTTGTACATAGGGGGCAGTATTATAGTAGGTATATTCTTGTACATAGGGGGCAGTATTATAGTAGTTATATTCTTGTACATAGGGGGCAGTATTATAGTAGTTATATTCTTGTACATAGGGAGCAGTATTATAGTAGTTATATTCTTGTACATAGGGGAACGTATTATAGTAGTTATATTCTTGTACATAGGGGGCAGTATTATAGTAGTTATATTCTTGTACATAGGGGGCAGTATTATAGTAGTTATATTCTTGTACATAGGGGGCAGTATTATAGTAGTTATATTCTTGTACATAGGGGCAGTATTATAGCAGTTATATTCCTGCACATAGGGGGCAGTATTATAGTAGTTATATTCTTGTACATAGGGGGCAGTATTATAGTAGTTATATTCTTGTACACAGTGGGCAGTATTATAGTAGTTATATTCTTGTACATAGGGGGCAGTATTATAGTAGTTATATTCTTGTACATAGGAGGCAGTATTATAGTAGTTATATTCTTGCACATAGGGGGCAGTATTATAGTAGTTATATTCTTGGACATAGGGGGCAGTATTATAGTAGTTATATTCTTGTACATAGGGGGCAGTATTATAGTAGTTATATTCTTGCACATAGGGGGCAGTATTATAGTAGTTATATTCTTGGACATAGGGGGCAGTATTATTGCAGTTATATTCTTGTACATAGGGGGCAGTATTATAGTAGTTATATTCTTGTACATAGGAGGCAGTATTATAGTAGTTATATTCTTGTACATAGGAGCAGTATTATAGTAGTTATATTCTTGCACATAGGGGGCAGTATTATAGTAGTTATATTCTTGTACATAGGGGGCAGTATTATTGCAGTTATATTCTTGTACATAGGAGGCAGTATTATAGTAGTTATATTCTTGTACATAGGAGGCAGTATTATAGTAGTTATATTCTTGTACATAGGAGGCAGTATTATAGTAGTTATATTCTTGTACATAGGGGGCAGTATTATAGTAGTTATATTCTTGTACATAGGGGCAGTATTATAGTAGTTATATTCTTGTACATAGGGGGGCTGTATTATAGTAGTTATATTCTTGTACATAGGGGGCAGTATTATAGTAGTTATATTCTTGTACATAGGCGGCAGTATTATAGTAGTTATATTCTTGTATATTGGGGGCAGTATTATAGTAGTTATATTCTTGTACATAGGGGGCAGTATTATAGTAGTTATATTCTTGTACATAGGGGGCAGTATTATAGTAGTTATATTCTTGTACATAGGGGGCAGTATTATAGTAGTTATATTCTTGTACATAGGAGGCAGTATTATAGTAGTTATATTCTTGTACATAGGAGGCAGTATTATAGTAGTTATATTCTTGTACATAGGGGGCAGTATCATAGTAGCTGTATTCATGTACATAGGAGGCAGTATTATAGTAGTTATATTCTTGTACATAGGAGGCAGTATTATAGTAGTTATATTCTTGTACATAGGAGGCAGTATTATAGTAGTTATATTCTTGTACATAGGGGGCAGTATCATAGTAGTTGTATTCATGTACATAGGGGGCAGTATTATAGTATTTCTATTCTTGTACATAGGAGGCAGTATTATGGTACTTATATTCTTGTACATAGGGGGCAGTATTATTGTAGATATATTCTTGTACATACAGGGCAGTTTATATAGTAGTTATATTCTTGTACATTGGAGTGCTGTATTATAGTAGTCATATTCTTGTACATAGGAGGCAGTATTATAGTAGTTATATTCCTGTACATAGGGGGCAGAATTATAGAAGTTATATTCTTGTACATAGAGGACAGTATTATAGTAGTTATATTCTTCTACATAGGATGTAGTATTATAGTAGTTATATTCTTCTACATAGGAGGCAGTATTATAGTAGTTATATTCTTGTACATAGAGGGCAGTATTATAATAGTTATGGTCTAGTACATAGGGGGCAGTATTATACTAGCTATATTCTTATACATAGGAGGAAGTAGTAGAGTAGTTATATTCCTGTACATAAGGGGCAGTATTATAGTAGGTATATTATTGTACATAGGGGGCAGTATTATAGTACTTCTACACTTGTACATAGGGGGCAGTATTATAGTAGTTATATTCTTGTACGTTGGGGGCAGTATTATAGTAGCTATGTTCTTTTATATAGGGGGCAGTATTATAGTAGTTATATTCTTGTACATAGGGGGCAGTATCATAGTAGTTATATTCCTGTTCATATGAAGCAGTATTATAGTAGTTATATTCTTGTACATAGGGGGCAGTATTATGGTAGTTATATTCTTGTACATAGGGAGCAGTATTATAGTAGTTATATTCTTGTACATAGGAGGGCTGTATTATAGTAGTTATATTTCTGTACATAGGAGGCAGTATTAGAGTAGTTATATTCTTGTACATAGGGGGCAGTATTATAGTAGTTATATTCTTGTACATAGTGGGCAGTATTACAGTAGTTACATTCTAGTACACAGGAGGCAGTATTATAGTAGTTATATTCTTGTACATAGGAGGCAGTATTATAGTAGATATATTCTTGTACATAGGGGGCAGTATTATAGTAGTTATATTCTTGTATATAGGGGGCAGTGTTAGAGTAGTTATATTCTTGTACTTAGGGCAGTATTATAGTAGTTATATTCTTGTATAAGGTGGGCAGTATTCTAGTAGTTATATTCTTTTACATAGGAGGCAGCATTATAGTAGTTATATTTTTGTACATAGGGGCCAGTATTAGAGTAGTTATATTCTTGTACATAGGAGGCAGTATTATAGTAGTTATATTCTTGTACATAGGGGGCAGTATCATAGTAGTTATATTCTTGTACATAGGGGGCAGTATTATAGTAGTTATATTCTTGTACATAGGGGGCAGTATCATAGTAGTTATATTCTTGTACATAGGGGGCAGTATCATAGTAGTTACATTCTTGTACATAGGGGACAGTATTATAGTATTTATATTCTCATACATAGCTGGCAGTATTATAGTAGTTATATTCTTGTACATAGGGGGCAGTATCATAGTAGGTATATTCTTGTACATAGGGGGCAGTATTATAGTAGTTACATTCTTGTACATAGGGGACAGTATTATAGTAGTTATATTCTTGTACATAGGGTGCAGTATTATAGTAGTTATATTCTTGTACATAGGAGGCAGTATTATAGTAGTTATATTCTTGTACATAGAGGGCAGTATTATAGTAGTTATATTCTTGAATATAGGAGGCAGTATTATAGTAGTTATATTCTTGTACATAGGGGGCAGTATTATAGTAGTAATATTCTTGTACATAGGGGAGCAGTATTATAGGAGTTATATTCTTGTACATAGGGGCAGTATTATAGTAGTTATATTCTTGTACATAGGAGCAGTATTATAGTAGTTATATTCTTGTACATAGGGGGCAGTATTATAGTAGTTATATTCTTGTACATAGGAGCAGTATTATAATAGTTATATTCTTGTATATAGGGGGCAGTATTATAGTAGTTGTATTCCTGTACATGGGGGGCAGTATTATAGTAGTTATATTCTTGTACATAGGGGACAGTATTATATTAGTTATATTTTTGTACATAGGAGGGAGTATTATAGCAGTTATATTCTTGTACATAGGGGGCAGTATTATAGTAGTTATATTCTTGTACATAGGGGGCAGTATTATAGTAGTTATATTCTTGTACATAGGGAGAAGTATTATAGTAGTTATATTCTTGTACATAGGGGGCAGTATTATAGTAGTTATATTATTGTATATAGGAGGCAGTATTATAGTAGTTATATTCTTGTACATAGGAGGCAGTATTATAGTAGTTATATTCTTGTACATAGGGTGCAGTATTATAGTATTTATATTCTCATACATAGCTGGCAGTATTATAGTAGGTATATTCTTGTACGTTGGGGGCAGTATTATAGTAGCTATATTCTTTTATATAGGGGGCAGTATTATAGTAGTTATATTCTTGTACATAGGGGAGCAGTATTATAGTAGTTATATTCTTGTACATAGGGGCAGTATTATAGTAGTTATATTCTTGTACATAGGGGGCAGTATTATAGTAGTTATATTCTTGTACGTTGGGGGCAGTATTATAGTAGCTATATTCTTTTATATAGGGGGCAGTATTATAGTAGTTATATTCTTGTACATAGGGGGCAGTATCATAGTAGTTATATTCTTGTACATAGGGGGCAGTATCATAGTAGTTATATTCTTGTACATAGGGGGCAGCATTATAGTAGTTACATTCTTGTACATAGGGGACAGTATTATAGTATTTATATTCTCATACATAGCTGGCAGTATTATAGTAGGTATATTCTTGTACATAGGGGGCAGTATTATAGTAGTTACATTCTTGTACATAGGGGACAGTATTGTAGTAGTTATATTCTTGTACATAGGGTGCAGTATTATAGTAGTTATATTCTTGTACATAGGAGGCAGTATTATAGTAGTTATATTCTTGTACATAGAGGGCAGTATTATAGTAGTTATATTCTTGAATATAGGAGGCAGTATTATAGTAGTTATATTCTTGTACATAGGGGGCAGTATTATAGTAGTAATATTCTTGTACATAGGGGAGCAGTATTATAGGAGTTATATTCTTGTACATAGGGGCAGTATTATAGTAGTTATATTCTTGTACATAGGAGCAGTATTATAGTAGTTATATTCTTGTACATAGGGGGCAGTATTATAGTAGTTATATTCTTGTACATAGGAGCAGTATTATAATAGTTATATTCTTGTATATAGGGGGCAGTATTATAGTAGTTGTATTCCTGTACATGGGGGGCAGTATTATAGTAGTTATATTCTTGTACATAGGGGACAGTATTATATTAGTTATATTTTTGTACATAGGAGGGAGTATTATAGCAGTTATATTCTTGTACATAGGGGGCAGTATTATAGTAGTTATATTCTTGTACATAGGGGGCAGTATTATAGTAGTTATATTCTTGTACATAGGGAGAAGTATTATAGTAGTTATATTCTTGTACATAGGGGGCAGTATTATAGTAGTTATATTATTGTATATAGGAGGCAGTATTATAGTAGTTATATTCTTGTACATAGGAGGCAGTATTATAGTAGTTATATTCTTGTACATAGGGTGCAGTATTATAGTATTTATATTCTCATACATAGCTGGCAGTATTATAGTAGGTATATTCTTGTACGTTGGGGGCAGTATTATAGTAGCTATATTCTTTTATATAGGGGGCAGTATTATAGTAGTTATATTCTTGTACATAGGGGAGCAGTTTTATAGGAGTTATATTCTTGTACATAGGGGCAGTATTATAGTAGTTATATTCTTGTACATAGGAGCAGTATTATAGTAGTTATATTCTTGTACATAGGGGCAGTATTATAGTAGTTATATTCTTGTACATAGGGGGCAGTATTATAGTAGTTATATTCTTGTACGTTGGGGGCAGTATTATAGTAGCTATATTCTTTTATATAGGGGGCAGTATTATAGTAGTTATATTCTTGTACATAGGGGGCAGTATCATAGTAGTTATATTCTTGTACATAGGGGGCAGTATCATAGTAGTTATATTCTTGTACATAGGGGGCAGCATTATAGTAGTTACATTCTTGTACATAGGGGACAGTATTATAGTATTTATATTCTCATACATAGCTGGCAGTATTATAGTAGGTATATTCTTGTACATAGGGGGCAGTATTATAGTAGTTACATTCTTGTACATAGGGGACAGTATTGTAGTAGTTATATTCTTGTACATAGGGTGCAGTATTATAGTAGTTATATTCTTGTACATAGGAGGCAGTATTATAGTAGTTATATTCTTGTACATAGAGGGCAGTATTATAGTAGTTATATTCTTGAATATAGGAGGCAGTATTATAGTAGTTATATTCTTGTACATAGGGGGCAGTATTATAGTAGTAATATTCTTGTACATAGGGGAGCAGTATTATAGGAGTTATATTCTTGTACATAGGGGGCAGTATTATAGTAGTTATATTTCTGTACATAGGAGGCAGTATTAGAGTAGTTATATTCTTGTACATAGGGGGCAGTATTATAGTAGTTATATTCTTGTACATAGTGGGCAGTATTACAGTAGTTACATTCTAGTACACAGGAGGCAGTATTATAGTAGTTATATTCTTGTACATAGGAGGCAGTATTATAGTAGATATATTCTTGTACATAGGGGGCAGTATTATAGTAGTTATATTCTTGTATATAGGGGGCAGTGTTAGAGTAGTTATATTCTTGTACTTAGGGCAGTATTATAGTAGTTATATTCTTGTACATAGGAGGCAGTATTATAGTAGTTATATTCTTGTACATAGAGGGCAGTATTATAGTAGTTATATTCTTGAATATAGGAGGCAGTATTATAGTAGTTATATTCTTGTACATAGGGGGCAGTATTATAGTAGTTATATTCTTGTACATAGGAGCAGTATTATAGTAGTTATATTCTTGTACATAGGGGGCAGTATTATAGTAGTTATATTCTTGTACATAGGAGCAGTATTATAATAGTTATATTCTTGTATATAGGGGGCAGTATTATAGTAGTTGTATTCCTGTACATGGGGGGCAGTATTATAGTAGTTATATTCTTGTACATAGGGGACAGTATTATATTAGTTATATTTTTGTACATAGGAGGGAGTATTATAGCAGTTATATTCTTGTACATAGGGGGCAGTATTATAGTAGTTATATTCTTGTACATAGGAGCAGTATTATAGTAGTTATATTCTTGTACATAGGGGGCCGTATTATAGTAGTTATATTCCTGTACATAGGGGGCAGTATTATAGTAGTTATATTCTTGTACATAGGGGCAGTATTATAGTAGTTATATTCTTGTACATAGGGGGCAGTATTATAGTAGTTATATTCTTGTACATAGGGGGCAGTATTATAGTAGTTATATTCTTGTACATAGGGAGAAGTATTATAGTAGTTATATTCTTGTACATAGGGGGCAGTATTATAGTAGTTATATTATTGTATATAGGAGGCAGTATTATAGTAGTTATATTCTTGTACATAGGAGGCAGTATTATAGTAGTTATATTCTTGTACATAGGGTGCAGTATTATAGTAGTTATATTCTTGTACATAGGGGGCAGTATTATAGTAGTTATATTCTTGTACATAGGGGGCGGTATTATAGGGGGCGGTATATATATGTGTGTGGTATAAGGATTGATGCAATATCAACCAGCTGCCCATCCGCTGCCGTTCAAGATACTGGGAAAAGTGAACTGACATCCTCCACCTTTATCTACACTCTCCCTTACAACTGCCAGGTGTTTGATGACAATATGGCCTTAGGAAGTGCCTTATTCGGATGGCCATAAAGTTAAGGCAGTGACAATGTTAATTATTCCCCTGCTTGGGGAGCGTGACACCTCAGATGGTTTCTTTCAACTACCTAGGTCCGAATATTTAATTAAGGGAAAATCTCTTAATAAGGATTATAAATTGTGTGAATGTACTAGACAGATAAGAATTATATTTTTGGAATTGGGCGGGACAACTAAATGAAATGCATCTAAACATGTTGCAGTACGAGCTCCGTAGCACCCACAAATGGCGTATCCACGCATCTGGTTATAATTAACATGTCATGCTTGATATTGCTGAATACAGATAGTCCCCGACTTGCGAACATTCGACTTACGAATTTCGCTAGATACGAACTATCTGTCCTGCACAGTATGATGTAATGCTATGGCATTACATCATACTGTGCAGGGGCCGGGCAGGCTTCTATCAAGCCTGATAGAAGCCTGTCCGGTCAGATCGCGGTTGCTAGGCAGCCGGGGGCCTTCTGAAAGGCCCTAGGGCTGTCTATGCAGAGCGCCTATCAAGCCGTGCGCTTGATGGGCACTCTGCATAGACAGCCCTGGGGCTTTTCAGGAGGTCCCCGGCTGCCTAGCAACCGCACAGCGTCCCGCGAGCTCATCGTGGGACGCTGTACGGGCCCCCTGAACGTCGAGTGCAGCGGGCACCCGGCGGCAGCAGTTCCGACAAGCCGCCCGCTCGTCAGAACTGTTAACACTCTAAATACCGCTGTCAGAGCGGTATTTAAAGTGTTAACAGTTCTGACAAGCGGCGCGGCTCGTCGGAACTGCTGCCGCCGGGTGCCCGCTGTAAGAACAGCCGGCAACCGATGTTGTATGGAGCGGGATCCACCCGCTCCATACCATTTGTTCGACTTGCGAACAAAACGGACTTGCGAACGGGCTCCCGGAACGGAACCTGTTCGCAAGTCGGGGACCACCTGTAGATAAAATCATGACCAGGCGGGGATATATTCCTAATCAGAGTATCTCCTGTGGAGATTTGGCCAAAGTGGGGAATTATGGTTTTTCACAGGTCACATCTATTCACCCCTCTCTAAAAGACCTCAGAGTGGTTGGGGGAAGTGTGTCTGGGGAATGCTTTATAACTTGGGGCTCAACGAACACCTAGGGTCAGACCTTCGGAGATACGCCACAGCATATGGACTGTTCCATTTCTTCCTGTGACTCTGCACAAATCAGAACCTTGGGCAGAGCATCCCAAACCTGGTATCTTCTGTTATTTTCTACTTGATTTATTTTTAAATACCATCTGTTGTGTATGCCTGTAAAACTTACCTCCATTGTACATCGTTTTTCTGTATAATATATATATATAACTACTAGTCTTATTTAGAATAAATCGCAATTTATTAGTTAAGCTTTGTCTGTTTTAAAACAAACCATAACTCTGAAGATTGTATTCAGAATTTTAGTCTGGGTTCCAGCTTCCCTGTGATATAAAAGTTGGTGTTCATAGCGAGTATGTGCTGGTATTATAGAGTGCTGGAGGCATTAGACCGACCAGAGGGTGATTTAAGCTTTCTTTCTGCATGAAGACTGGGAAAGCTGGGTACAATTCCAGCTGTATTATAACGACTCTGCACTTGCAACCCCGCTAAATTGATTAATCGAGGTCCTGCTATGACAAGCAGTCATAGCGGCAACAGAGCTCGGCGGTGTAATCGATCCATGACAAATCGGCGATAGAGGCGGGATCGTTCGCGGTAACCCATCTCTCTCCTAGATAATGCGCTCCAGGGCTGGGGAGCGGAAGAAAACTGGGCAATTGTTTTACAGCTCATGAACAATAGTAGCACCATTGCTGGGGTAAAAAAGCAGAACTGTTTGACCCTAATTCTGAACCACCCTTCAATATAGCATTCAGCCTCCTTTTAGCTTAGGAATAGAGATGAGCGAACACGTTCGGCTCCGCCCCTTTTTCGCCCGAACACCGAACTTTGCGAACACTTCAGTGTTCGGGCGAAAAAGTTCGGGGGCCGCCGTGGCAGCGCGGGGGGGTGCGGCGGGGAGTGGGGGGGAGAGGGAGAGAGAGAGGGCTCCCCCCTGTTCCCCGCTACTGCCGCCCGCGCCGCCGCGCATCTCCCCGCCCCCCGGCGGCACCCGGACACTTACGCGCGAACACTGCAGTGTTCGGCAAAGCCGGTGTCCGGGTGCGGATGTGTCCGTAACGGACACGTTCGCTCATCCCTACTTAGGAACCTTGTAAAAGAACCAAATTAACAAGAGTCAAAAAGCCTTGAAAAAGAGAATCCACAATGAAAGAGGAACCAAAGCACAGAATGGAATTTAGAGCCTTCTGGCAAAGTAAACTTTATTCCATCACTTTAACTGCTGTGAATCCATAGACAGACGATGAGAGGTTTTTCTCACTACAGGAGATACAAAAGAAATGAATAAAATAGAAAAAAAAGAAATACGAAAACTAGGAACTTTTCGTCATTCATTTGATTCAATAGAAGAAACAAATGAAGAAACTTGTATATATAAAATCAAAGTATAAAGAACGATTCACTTGACACTGGTGTACCGTGCCTTTAAGGACAGGACTATAATGGAGGAGGATGAAAAAAAAAAACACAATTAACTTTCTTTCCGTTGAATAGAACAGCCAGGCGCCCCAACAGCAATGCCTTGTGGGAGAACAACATGTGCAGTTAATTAGGACAGAGCTAACAGCAGGCGTTTACCAAATGCTCTTGTTTTATTAGAAGTCTTATACTTGCCAGATTGTTGTCAGCAAACTGTTAAAACCAGCATTTTAGAGGGGCTCCCTTTGGTTTAAGTATGTTTACAAAAATTAGGTGGCGCTGCAGAGGCATTGCATCATCTGCCATTTGCATACTAAGTTTCCCAGCGGAACATTGCATGGCCTGTAAGTCTCCTCACGCCTACTTGGTGCTCTCCACAAGGAGAACAGTACGCCTCCTGACCCATTTACACAAAAAAGGAAGATGTTATGCTCTTAAAGGGGTTCTCGCACTTCTAAGATTGAGACCTGTTTTCAACATGTGTCATCAATAGCTCATCGGCAGGGGTTCGCAGTCTGGAAAGATGGTCTAATGTATGAAGTCACTCTGTTGCCAGAAGCAGAGAGCTCCATACACTGTACAGAAGCTTTAGGTGGTACTGCAGGCTGATTCCCACTAACTGGGAGTCACCCCGCAGTACCACGCTAGGCCACTGCGCAATGCACGGAGCTGTCTGCTTCTGGCAACAAAGCAGTCCAGCAAATCAACTGATCAGTGAGGGTTCTGGGAGGTCGATCAGCTATTGATGAACTATCCTTAGGACAACCCTTTTAATATCAATGCTAGTCAGGTATGTAGTCGATGGTTGGTACTTGGAGTCACGTGAAATAGAGTCTAAAATTGCTGTGTACCAATCTTCCTCACCCAGTGGCTGTGGACCCGCATATTGCTTTCAGACCCCCAACATGTGGCTCCCCAACTATTGGCAGCTGCATATACCAATGACCAAAGACACCATGTATGTCACAGTATTAAAATAGCTTTGTACTAAGATCAAAAGCAAGACAGGGAGCTAACAGGTTAAAAACTTTATCAATTGGTTATATGTTTATTATGATGCTTCAGACAGATAGATAGATAGATAGATAGATAGATAGATAGATAGATAGATAGATAGATAGATAGATAGATGACAGATAGATATTAGATAGATAGATAGATAGATATGAGAGAGTCAGAGATAGATAGATATTAGATAGATAGATAGATAGATAGATAGATAGATATGAGAGAGTCAGAGATAGATAGTTAGATATTAGATAGATAGATATTAGATAGATGGATAGATATGAGATAGATAGATAGATAGATAGATAGATAGATGACAGATAGATATTAGATAGATAGATAGATATGAGAGAGTCAGAGATAGATAGATATTAGATAGATAGATAGATAGATATGAGAGAGTCAGAGATAGATAGTTAGATATTAGATAGATAGATATTAGATAGATGGATAGATATGAGATAGATAGATAGATAGATATGAGATAGATAGATAGATAGATAGATAGATAGATAGATAGATAGCTATGAGATAGATAGATATGAGATAGATAGAAAGATATGAGATAGATAGAAAGATATGAGATAGATATGAGATAGATAGATATGAGATAGATATGAGATAGATAGATAGAGATAGAGATAGATTTGAGAGAGATGGATAGATAGATAGATATTAGATAGACAGACGGATATCTATCTATCTATCTCCTATCTATCTATCTCATATCTATCTATCTCCTATCTATCTATCTATCTATCTATCTATCTATCTATCTATCTATCTATCTATCTATCTATCTATCTATCTATCCCATATCTATCTCATATCTATCTATCTATCTATCTATCCCATATCTATCTCATATCTATCTATCTATCTATCCTATATCTATCTCATATCTATCTATCTCCTATCTATCTATCCCATATCTATCTCCTATCTATCTATCTATCTATCTATCTATCTATCTATCTATCTATCTATCTATCTCCTATCTATCTATCTATCTATCTCCATATCTATCTATCTCCTATCTATCTATCTCCTATCTATCTATCTATCTATCTATCTATCTATCTATCTATCTATCTATCTATCTATCTATCTATCTATCTATCTATCTAGCACCTGAGTTATTCTCTTTCTACAAGCCATGTTCTGAGTATTTTCTTGTGTTATTAGATCTTTGATGTTTGCCTGCTGGGTATGATTACCTTTAGCCCATGAGCTTTTCAGTGATCATCACTAGGCTTGTAATTCTATTGTGTCTCAAAATTCAATTGTTTGTGTGATAACAGAGAAGTGAGCAAACAGCCCCTAAGAAATCATCCCTGCCGGCCAAATGTCTTGTAGGATAGACGTGACGATGCAACCCATGCGGAGAAACAAAGGTCTTGCTAAAATGTGCAAAACGTAAATTTGATATGATCCACAAGTTAGGCTTCCTGCCCCCACGGTGTTTTACTGGCGTATGTAAATACTGGCTATGCCGGCATAGACTGCGTATGGGCAGCGAGTGTACTGCGCATGCCCACGTATCTCACGCATGCAGTCATCGCAGTGCGACTCTGTCTTTTTTTTAATCCCCGCTCTGTTTCATTGCGGGGTTTCATATGAAATTGCCGACAATACACAATGGACTCAATGAGTGTTTGCATATGTTGGCTATACACAAGTATAAGGCTCACACGGCGTGGTACGCCGAGAAATACCTACACTTAGTGTGTACACGCTCATATGGATCAATGACAGTCCATTTATTTTCATTGACTCCACCCACAGCGAGTCATGTAGTCGTGCATCGCACGCGTAATACGCAGTGAAAAAATGCCCGTGGACATGAGCCCTTATAGTCTGCTTCCAATCATAAAACATGGTTTGCATCAAACCTCCTTTCAGTGTAACTGCATGATTTTGTGTCACGTCTTGGACATCAAAATGCTCTTGTCTTATGTGCTGCCCAGGATGTTCTGTTCCTTTGTGCTGGCTATTAGAATGTAGCTGTACTTTGTACTGGTCATGAGAATGCTGCTGTACTTCGAGGTGTTCTTTGGAGTGCTCCTGTACTGTTTGCTGGTCATTGGAACGCTGTGGTGTTGTCTGCTGGTCATTAGAATGCTTTTGTATCATGCGCTCTCTTTCCAATGTCCTTGTACTGGGTGCAGAGGGTGATAGTAAAGAGATGATGATGATGATGATGATGATGAAGAGAAGGAAACGGATAGTGGAGAATGGAGTAGATGATATGGAACAGAGATAAGATCCAGAAAAATCCTGTCCCTAATGCAAGCTCTATCTATGTCTCTTCCTCATCTCTCCCTAACCCTAACTCCAGACACCACTGTCCCTAAGTAAACTTCAGTTATTCTTGCTGTCAACCCTATCTGAAATACTGTCCCTGAAACCGAGAGGACACAAAGACCCTGACAAGAAGCCAAACAAACAATTTGATTAATGAATCAGGGCTAGGTAAATACAAACAAGACACAAGCAAACAATTAGAGTCTTGGAAACAAGACTGGACTAGACAACCCTAGGAACAAGACCACACTGAAAGGAAAAAAACACTGGAACATGGTACTAGAACTAAACTAGGAATTTTGGATATAAACACACAATGTTACTGCTATCACCAGCAACCTCACAATAGAAACCAGGGATACATAAAGGTAGCCTAGCCTATGATGAACTCCTCCCTAAACAAAGTTGGCAGAGCAATGAGGTCAGCTGACACACTCCCATGGATTAGTTGTGGATACAACTGCATAGCATCTGCTCTGACAAGGCAGCTAACCATAATGCGACCCATAAGGTACAACCGAACTGATTTGAAGTGGACATCAGAGAGGGTAGAATTATACTATATTATATTATAGTATACTGTATAATTATACTGTATTACATCATATGTAGTGTAGAAAAACACCTGGGTGGACAATGAAATCTAATAGGAACATGTGCATGTTCTGTATATCTGTGAGAACCATGGAACACTAGTGTGACATTATCACTGATAGGGAAAAGCAGAGGACTGATGATGTATGGTCTGCATACCCCCTAGTGGTCAAAGTTTATAGACAAACTTTTAGGCTATCCGAAACATTTCAACAACTGTCAGAGCTGTTTCCATGGCTCCCCAAAACACATGAACATTACGCTTGACCCAATGTTTACGTGTTAAGGGTGGTAAGCCGCAGTCAGACAGCTGGTGGTGGCTTATCTCTTGTGGAACCATAGGATTGGATGTTACAATATTTTCAAGGTGTCACAACGCGCTACCACCCAGGCTCTCCTGTCACATGATCTGTGGTTAGGCGCTGCAGTTCCCCTTACCCTCCACACCAGGCTCCGCCCACTTCGCACTCCGATTCCTCTCTGTTGCCCTACGATGCATGCTCTCCTGCTCCCTGTCTTTAAGGGTCAGCACTCTCTCCCTAATGCTGTCCTCCACCAATCTCTGCAAACCATTGGCTATATTAGGCATCCTCACGCCATGGAGAATGCCTAAGCAATTGGTCTGCATTAGCCGTTGAGACAAAACCCTAATTTTCGTATTCTGTTTTTTGACTTCTGCCCTGACCACTGTGCTTCCTGACCGTGGCTCAGTTTTTGGACTACACCATTGCTTTCTGTCCGGATCTCCATTCTGCACCTGCGCTTCCAGCCCAGACCTTCGCCTACTACCCTGTTTTCCTGAAAATACGACATGCCGTGAAAATAAGACATAGCACATAGCATAGATTTTCCAGAATTTTTGATGATGCAAAATGATTTTTCAAGTTTTTTGAGGATGCTTGAAATATAAGCCCTACTCCAAAATTAAGCCCTGCTAACAGTTAATTAAAAAAGTCAATTTAAATAGTGTCCAGGCAGCTATACATGTAAAAAAGTTAAACCTTCTTGAACAAAAATTCATATAAGACACTGTCTTATTTTCGGGGAAACACGTTATGTTCCTGTGCAGACTATCAGGTACCGTGCCTCAGCTGATTTCAGTGACAACCGGGAGTATCTGTGCAAAAAATGGCCTGGAGTCCCTACAAAAAGACTGTATTCCGCCTGGAGCAGTTAAGGGTGAAAATTGGGGTTCCCAGGTGCTGCCTCCGCCGATAGCTCAAAGTCAAACAGGTATGTGACAAGGTGGGTTCACATCCAACTGCCCACAGAAAGTTTCACCACCCCCATGTTTCGGCGAGTTCGGACAACTAAGGTGTAATGTGTATGGGCACCTTTAGGTATGGTAAGAATGTTACAGATTGCTCCCCGCGATGATGAATCACATGGACTTGTCTTGGAGCAGTTTACACATTGGACGCTACTATAGCACATTTTTAAGTTAGCACTCGGGGCCATTTCCAGCCCTGCTGACTGAAATGCAATTTTTCTGGAAAGAGCCCAGGATTGTCTGTAGCTGTAAGCGGATCTGAATGAAGAATGTCTTCTGCTTATCAAGACGAAGCCGTAACTAATATAAACAGATTTTGCACCCTGAGGCTGCAGATTTTTCTATTTTCCTAGAGTTTGCAACAAGCTCATACCGATTCCTGGTGTGCCAGCAGCCCTCCCACACTGCTCCCTGCGGTACACGGCTGGAGCAGACAAGGTGGAGATAAGATCTAACAACACCGCCAACAAGCTCCCAGGGCAGAAGTTATAACACCCATCTGACAAATGAGGGGAAGGTGCCTCCACGCTGGCAGATCTACTGACAGAAATGCACCCAAATCAATGTTTTAGTAAGTCGATTTGGGATCGATCAGCTTCATTTACATGGAGCGACCAGCAGTATTGTATGTCGTTAGGGCACATACAGCTCCGTACATTGCGGTGTACACGGGGGGATGTGCCGCCAACAACACATGACTTTTTGTGCTAGATCAAAAAAGGCAGTGCAAAAGAAAAAAGGATGGCCTGACTGGGCCAACTCTCAATAATTAGTCAAAGAAGCCAATGGCTAAAACCTGACTCCTCATTATGTGACAAAACGGGCATATTAACGTGCTTCGGGGACGCAGCCCCTTCCTCAGAATAGATGTCATCTGTCACTTCCTCTGAGCAAACGCAGCCAGGCTCCCCCTGACCAACAAGCTGCTTCTTCCAGCCATACTGACTTCTTTGCGCTACTCAGTCCAGCCTGTTTTCCTTTGCATTATACCGTCATGCCTCGTGTATCGCGTTGGTGTTTGCTGGGCAGGCA
The DNA here is from genome assembly GCF_035609145.1 of Eleutherodactylus coqui. Lineage (NCBI taxonomy): Eukaryota > Metazoa > Chordata > Amphibia > Anura > Eleutherodactylidae > Eleutherodactylus > Eleutherodactylus coqui. Next base: position 522,157,197 of record NC_089837.1, on the reverse strand, counting down.
GCACCATACGAATACATCCATCATCATATTCTCCAACACACCAAATGGATCTTAAAACAACCCGGGAAGATCCACTTCTTTTTGCAGATTCTTTGGCTAAAAAATGCAATCATCCGAGAAATGAGCTTTTGCTCGCTGGCCGGCTGATCAGCGACACCTTCATAGGTACATGAATGGGTAGATGAGCGTTGATTCCCAATCATCTGCCTTTGCAAGAGCCACTTTAAATGTGAGATACAGAGAGAGACAGATGGAAACAGAGATACTGTATGAAATAGACAGATAAATCTCTCTCCTGAAGAGTGTCAGCTCTTATGGGCAGTCCCCTCTCTCCTGTAGAATGTCAGTTCTAATAGCCATGGACCTCTTTCCTGTAGAGTGTCTGCTGTTATGGGCAGTAACCTCTCTTCTATAGAATGTCAGCTCTTATAGGCAGGGACCTCCATACTGTAGAGTGTCAGCTCTTATGGGCAGTCTCTCTCTCTCCTGTAGAGTGTCATCTTTTATGGGCAGAGTCCTCCCTCTTGTGGAGTGTTAGCTCTAATAGGCACAGACCCCTCTCCTGAAGATTGTCAGCTCTTAGGGGCAGGGTCCTCCCTGCTGTACTGTAGAGTGTCAGTTCTTGTAGGCAGGAGCGTACTGACCTTCATCATCAGGATTCCCATGGAACATTCTTGCTTTAAAAAGATCAAAGGAAAGTCGGGAGATCCCTCGCGGGAGACTATATGGGTGCATGTAAGGTCATGAAACATGATTTCCCTGGAGATCATCTTTCTGCTGCATTCTACATGATCTTCATTAACATTGTCAATACATGAAGAGACGTCTCTAATTACTTATCCGCAGCCACGCGTTTCATTCCAATAATTCTTATTTTCTGGTGCTGCCGCTTATTTTGGGTGACAATGAAGCAGGTGGATGGTAAGTGGGATGGCATTGCGATGATAGACGGAGGCAACTTGTCTTTTTTGCAACAAACTTTACTACACAGAAGTAACTTTTGTGCTATTTTGCTACATATGAGGTTTTGTGTAATTAAATGTTCCATCGTAGCTCTTGTGATAAATTCTCTTAAAGTGACAGTAAACAGCTTTTTATTGCAAACGTAAGGGACATGACCTTACAAGGCAAACAGGGACATGACCAAATATCTCCTTATCTGTGTACATCAAACTGGGACATGATCACTCAGCAAAGTCTTACCGGCATGTGAACTGCAGAACTGCGCATGAAACTCGCCGGAAGATGAACTCTGAAACAGCAGACATAACTCACAGACAGATAAAACACACTGACTGACAAACGCTCAAAACACTCACCTGCATACCTGCACACATAGCCAGAATGCCGTGTAGGACTTATCCATATGGGCCTTAGGGCTCCTTCACACGGGTGCTGCGATTTTCGGTCGGCCACATCATGGCTACAGTGCTACCAAAAATCGCATGTACGAGAAGCAGCCGTGACCAAGTCACAGCTGCATCTTCTGTTTATGCACCCGTTCAGACGGCCCAGGTGTGGTGATTATACGCCGTACCCAGAATACAGTTGGGCTGGGGGAGAGAATTTAGCTCTGCTAAACTCCCTTCACCGCCTCTCCGCCCCCTGCCGGCTGTCGGCAAAAAAAGGGGGTGGGACTGGGCGGGAGCTAGTGTGCTAACCTCCTGTTTCGCCCTTTGCCAACAGCTGGCAAGGGGCAGAAAGGGGGGAGGGAGTTTAGCAGAGCTGCTGCCAAACTCCCTCCAACCTCCCATTTCATAGTGGTTCTCGCACTTGTCTTCGAATTCACACTGCCACCCTCATTCATGTGCTTTGCTGCTCCATTACAACCACCATAAAAACACCATGTAAAGGGCCTGAGAGAGGGAGGGGGCTTCCTCTGTCACCTGATTGGTGGAAGAATGAATGTTTACTTAAAAAAACGCTCCTAGGCAGTATTTAATATAATGCCTATCAAAGTAGAATATACTGCAATACTACTGTATACATCATCAAACAATTGCAAGTTCAAGTTCCCTACAGGGACTTAAAAAAATAGATGAATATATATTTTTTAAATTAGTAAAGTTAGAAAAAAAATCTGAGTGACATAAACAAATGAACATATAATAAACATTTGATATGGCTGCATCCATAAAAGTGCATTTTTAAAAAAAAAGCACATTATTTATGCCACACAGTTACCACCATCAGAAAAATAAACAACGCAATGCCAAAACTGTGTCTCTTGGTCCCCCCGTCTCCAGGAAAAAGCTGAATAAAAAGCAATCAAAAAGTCATATGCACCCCCAAAATGGTACCAATAAAATCTAAAGGTCAAAGAAACAAGCCTTCACCCAGCTGCATCAATAGAAAAATGAAAAAATTATAAGGGTCAAATTACAGCAACTGAAAGTAATTTTTTAAGAGGCATTTCAAGTAGTACAGTATAAATAAAACTATATCAATTTGATTTCGCTGTAACTGTACTGACCTACAGAATTAGGGCTTATTTACACGAGCGCATATTGGTGAGGTTTTCACGCCCGGCCGATATACACTCCCATCTAAGCAGTTCCCCCCTTCCCTCCCACTCACCGACTCTCTACCCTCAGTCTGACGTTTGCAATGGGAGGGGCAGTATGGAGGCGGAGCTAAGCTCCGCTGTCCCGCCCACTCCCATTGATGGCTATGGGGTTATGGACAAGGGGTGAGGAGGGGACAAGAGCTTAGCTTCGCCCCCATCCTGCCCACTCCCATTGCAAACCACTCGGAGGGAAGGAGAGAGGCGGTGAAGCGGAGGGAAGGGGGGGGACTGCTTAGATGGGAGTGTATATTGGCCGGGCATGTAAACCCCTCCATTATACGCTCGTGTAAATAAGCCCTAAAGATAATGTCATTTTACTGCATCCCAAAAGTTGTAACCCCCCCCCCCCCCTCCCACAACTCCCAAAAAAGCAAAATCAAATTTTTTTTTCCATTTCACCCCAGTTAAAATGTTTCAAAAGTTTTCCAATACATTACCTGGTACAATAAGTTATACCACTGAAAAATACAACTCGGCCCGCAAGAATGTCGCCAGACATATAGAAAAGTTATAAATTTGTGAAAGAGGGGATGGAAAAATTAAAACAAGGGGAAAAAAAGAAAGAAAAAAGGAAATAGCTGCAGCGGGAAGGGGTTAATGACAATAGTTTATTGCTGAGTTCTCTCCTAATGTGCTCACAGAGGATTTACCGCCGTCTCCCAGCTACACGGGGATTCTAGGGCTCTTGATTGATAGAAGTGCCGGTAACTTTTAATAAGATCCATTTTGCATGTTAAGCAAGTTAATTACACACAGAGAAAACATCCCAGTCCATCTTGTAATGAGGAATAACAAGCACATAATCGCCCGAGGAGATGAATTTATCCTAATTGGAGAGCAGTCATTTACTTCTGTAATAAATGTGTCTCATTAGGCGCTGGCTGCGGAGCTGGCAATCCTCTTTGAGGCTCTGATGCTTCATGGCTTTAAAGAAAAGTGTTTTTGATGCATCAAGGACATTTCTATACAATATTATTGTGATGTAATGGGGCAATTACGCAGGTTGGGAGCTCAGGAAGCAGCAGAGGTCATGTTCCAGGTAAACCGGGAGAAGATTCTACCTGTAGGAGACGTGACCCTGTTGGTGAAGACCCTGGGCTCTGCGGGACATGGTCCTATAGCCCTGTAGATCTGAAAATGGAAGGATATAGATATGGGGATGTATATGTGACAATCACACACTTACATATAATTGTAAATGCATATAACAAAACACAATCACTGAGCTTAATAAGTGAGTAATGTCCATATACAGTATACTGAGATAATGCCAACATAGTGTACACATAACTAATGTCCCCATACAGTAACATAAATAACACTGCCATACTGTATCTATAACTAATATGTCACCATACAGTAACACTGCCATACTATACCTAGAACTACATGCACTAAGATTAAAACTGCCATACTGTACACATAACTAATGTCACAATACAGTAACATAAATAACACTGGCCTACTGTACCTATAACTAATGTCACCATACAATAATATAACACTGCCATACTGTACCTATAACTACATACACAGATTAAAACTGCCATACCGTACACATAACTAATGTCACCATACAGTAACATAAATAACACTGCCCTACTGTACCTATAACTAATGTCCCCATACAATAATATAACACTGCCATACTATAACTATAACTTCACATACTAGGATTAAAACTGCCATACTGTACACATAACTAATATGTCACCATACAATAATATAACACTGCCATACTATAACTTCATGTACTAAGATTAAAACTGCCATACCGTGCATATAACTAGTGTCACAATACAGTAACATAAATAACACTGCCCTACTGTACCTATAACTAATGTCACTATACAATAATATAACACTGCCATACTGTACCTATAACTACATACACAGAATAAAACTGCCATACCATACACATAACTAATATCACCATACAGTAACATAAAGAACACTGCCATACTGTACCTATAGCTAATGTCACTATACAATAATATAACACTGCCATACTGTACCTATAACTAATGCCACTATACAATAATAACACTGCCATACTATAACTTCATGTACTAAGATTAAAATTGCCATACTGTGCATATAACTAGCGTCACCATACAGTAACATAAATAACACTGACCCAGTGTACCTATAACTAATATGTTACCATACAGTAACACTGTTATACTATACCTATAACTACTTGTACTAAGATAAGAACTACCATACCGTGCACATAAGTAATGTCACCATACAGTAACATAAATAACACTGCCATACTGTACCTATAACTAATGTTACCATACAGTAGCAAATACTGCCATATTATTGTCATTAATAACACTGTCCCACTGTACCTATAACTAATATGTCACTATACAATAACACTGCCATACTATACCTATAACTATATGCAATAGGATTAAAACTGTCATACTGTGCACATAACTAGTCTCACCATACAGTAACATAAATAACACTGCCATACTGTACCAATAATGTCACCATACGGTAACTTAAATTCTGTCGAAATCTACCAATAACTAATGTCACAATACAGAACCACTCTGTCATACTGTACACATAGTAACTAATGTCATCATACACTAACAAATACTGCCATACTGTACACAAAACTAATGTTACCATACAGTAACAAAGCTGCTATATTATGGACAAACATAATACCACTGCATATCACATATGAATAATGCAGCCTAACTGTACACATAGGTAATGTCACCATACAGCAGCATACATATGCCACACTGTAGATATAATTCCACCTTACAGTATACATAATATTGCCATACTATCCGCATAACTAATTCCACTGTACAGTAGATATAAATCATGCTGACATACTGTACTCATAAACTAATATCACCATACAGTAACATAAACAATCTTGCCATATTGTATACATAATTAATGCCACCACTTGGTAAGATAAAGCTGCCATAATGTAGTCATAACTAATGGCCTTGTACAGTACACAAATAATGCTGCCATACTGTTCATATGAAAGCACTGTACAGTTAAATGTAAATAACACCACAAACACTGTGCAAATAAACAATGCTGCTATACCGAACACAAGAGTGTAATGTAGGAGAAGGTGTCTTCCCTTTTTAGACAGCAGACAATCGCCGACCAAACAATATCCAACTGTGAACCTTACTTAACACAACTGCAAGTATGATGGCACTCAACTCGTTTTGGTTGCTGATACTTTAGGAGGCACAATCATCTTGTTGGTTTCTGTACACACAAGGTGGTGCCATTTCTTTACTTTCAATTTTATATATCTTTTCAATGGCTGTTGTTTCAAATCCCCATTTTATCCTTCATGTAGCCAAAGCCAATGGTTTTACCTCTCATGCAGACACCCCAGCCACGGCTTGTCCTGAAGTGTATGATAGCGGGTGGCTACGGATGTGCACCACCGCTCCGCTCCATTCTTTTAAATAGGACTCGGAGATAGCAGAGCCGGCGGGGTGACATACATGGTAGCCAAGCTCAGAATGACTCACAGGGAAACAAGTGAATCCTCTTGTGGGCCCAATGCCAGGATTTGGCCCCTACTTGAACAGATAATTTGCATGCAACTGTTCAGTGGGCCCCAGAATGTAATCTACTGATAGACTCTAGGAACCCCAGTTTGATACTGATGGGATCTGTGCAGCAAAGCTCAAATCTGGCAGTTCTGGTATTTTGGTTATTCAGCTCCAATCCAGGTCTGAGGCTTTAGTGGAATGGAGATACTTTGACTCTGCAATCCTTCCCAGCTGATGCAGTATATAATAGGTAAATGGTATATACGGGGAGCAACAGGAGAGATAATAACACTGATTTGTAATTTTTCACTTTATATGACGCTTTCTGTAGATGTGCGGCCTAAATTTCAGCTGAGAATTGCAGTAAATATATTAACACAGCGCCACCTGCTGGCAGCACTGATCATTACATTTTGGTGAATAGCTGACAGTAAAAGCGGAAGGAACTTTCTTTGCATGAACATCTTTATGCCCATTTAGGGTGACTACCCACTAGAGTTTTTTTTTTCTGCTGCGAATTTGCTGCTATTTTTTCTTCCAATTGTCAATGGGACTTCCTAATGTTAAAACCGCAACGCAACTTTGTGTTTTTAACCCCTTAGTGACCAAGCCTGTTTGCGCCTTAATGACCAGGCCAAATTTTGCAAATCTGACATGTGTCACTTTAACATGGAAAAACACCAGAAAGGTTTTGCCTATCCAAGCGATTCTGACATTGTTTTTTCGCCACATGTTGTACTTCATTTAGGCGGAAAAAATAGACCGATAGAATTTGTGTTTATTTATTAAAAGTGCCAAAATTGGGAAAATTTTGAAAAAATAGTCATTTTTTCACATTTCCAACTGCAATATTTTAAATATGTGCAAACATAATATAGAAATTTTTGCTAAGATTTATATTTCCACCCGTTTACTTTATTTTGGGCGCACATTGGAAAAACTTTCGTTTTTTTTTTAACCATTTAGGAGACGTACAAATTTAACATTACTTTTTAGCATTTTGAGGAACACTTTGTTTTCCTATACCAAGCCAAGATTGGAAAGGCTCATGAGTGTCAGAATAATAGATACCCCCCCCAAATGACCCCATTTAAAAAACTACACCCCTTAGTGTATTCACTGAGGGGTGTCAGGAGTATTTTGACCCCACAGTTTTTTTTCAGGAATTAATTCAATTTAGAGGAGAAAAAGTAAAATTTCATATTTTTGCAAATATGTCATTTTAAAGACATATTTTTTTCCTATAGTTTACATGAAAATCAGGATTTACACCCCAAAATGGATACCCCTATTTCTCCCGTGTTCAGAAATATACCCATTGTGGCCCTATTGTTATATCTGAGTCCACAACGGGGCCCAAAATGAAAGGAGTAGTCAGTGTCTTTCAAAACAGAAATTTTGCTTGAAGTCCCTTTAGGCCCCATAGCACACATGTAGAGTTCTTGAGCGCCCAAAACCATAGAAAACCCCCACAAATGACCCCATTTTGAAAAGTAGACCCCTTAACGAATTTATCTAGGGGTGTACTACGGATTTTGACCCCACAGTTTTTGAATGAATTCAAACCAAGCAAAAGGAAAAAATTGTGCTTTTCGTTTTTTCAGCAATTCTGTCATTTTAAAAACAGTTTTTTTTGTACAGCACACATATGAATGAAGACTTGCACCCAAAAATGGATACCCCTGTTTGTCCCGTGTTCAGAGACATACCCATTGTGGCCCTAATCTTATGTCTGGATACACAACGGAGCCCAAAATGAAAGGAGCGACCGGTGGCTTTCGGAACACAAATTTTGCTTGAAGTCCTTCTAGGCCCCATTGCCCACTTGTAGAGTTCTTGAGCGCCCAAAACCATAGAGAACCCCCACAAATGACCCCATTTTGAAAACTAGACTCCTTAACGAATTTATCTAGGGGTGTACTGTGTATTTTGACCCCACAGTTTTTGAATAAATTCAAGCAAAGCAAAAGGAAAAAATTTGGATTTTTGTTTTTTTGGCAATTCTGTCATTTTAAAAACAGCTTTTTTTGTACAGCGTACACATGAATGAAGACTTACACCCCAAAATGGATACCCCTGTTTGTACTGTGTTCAGAAACATACCCATTGTGGCCCTAATATTATGTCCGCATGCACAACGGGGCCCAAAAGGAAAGGAGTAATCGGTGGCTTTCAGAACATAGATTTTGCTTGAAGTCCTTTTAGGCGCCATTGCCCACTTGTAGAGTTCTTGAGCGGCCAAAACCATAGAGAACCCCCACAAATGACCCCATTTTGAAAACTAGACCCCTAAACGAATTTATTTAGGGGTGTACTGTGTATTTTAACCCTACAATTTTTGAATAGATCTAAGCAAAGCAGTAGGAAAAAATTACGATTTTCATTTTTTGGGCTATTGTGTCAATTTAAAAACAGGTTTTTTTGTACAGCACACATATAAATGAAGGCTTTCACCCCAAAATGGATACCCCTGTTTGTCCCGTGTTCAGAAACATACCCATTGTGGCCCTAATAGACTTACAGGACCCATGGCAAGGCCTATAAAGGAGGGAACACCCGTTGGATTTCAGGGTACCACTGAATAAATTTCAGGCCCCATTTCCCACTTGTAGAGCCATTGAGCGGCCAAAACTATAAAGAACCCCCTCAAATGACCCCATTTTGAAAACTAGACCCCTTAACGAATTCATCTAGGGGTGTACTGCGTATTTTGACCCCACAGTATTTGAATGAATCTAAGCAAAGCAGAAGGAAAAAATTACGATTTTCAATTTTTTTGGCAATTCTTTCAATTTAAAAACAGTTTTTTTGTATAGTTTACATAGGAATGAAGACGTTCACCCCAAAATGGATACCCCCGTTTGTCCCGAGTTCAGAAACATACCCATTGTGGCCCTAATCTACTTACAGGACGCATGGCAAGGCCTATAAAGGACGGAACACCTGTTGGATTTTAGGGCACAACTGAATAAATTCCAGGCCCCATTGCTTATTTGAACGGAATAAAAATTGACTCCCTAAAAATTCCCCCCCCCCCCCCCACACAGCCCGCGCCCTTTTTGGCATTCGCAAATGTTAGATAAAAGTAATAATGTGAACTGTGTAGTATTTCTGAAGACAGAGGTAATTACAGAGGCTGGTTGGAATGGGCCCATGGGGCAATAAAACCGGTATCCCCCCTCCTCTCATGTATTTTGGGGGTCATTTCTTGACCTCAGCAGCGGGGATGGGGTGTAAAAAGTGGCGTTCCGTGAGTCTTCGTAATCTTGATGAGGTGCGGCGGTCTCACACAGAAGGCGCTCAACAAGCTGCTCCTGGAACTGCATGAAGGTGAGCGTTCCCGGGGCTTCTTGTAAATTGCGTATTACAGGTAGCGGTCTGAATAACGCCGGGCTCACGCGGCCGTAGGCGGAATCTGCTTGCCGAGACCTGCAGCGGATCCCAGCTGTGAGCCGGCTGTGACCCTGCGTACGGCCGCGTAATGTACTGCGCATAACTGCCTACTCACACAGGCGGTCATGCGCAGTACACCTTTTTTTTTGTTTGTATTTCCCGCACCGTCGCTTAGCGATGACCCGGGTACCCGCAGCCCGTATACAAGGTAGTTGCGTGTGGGCTGCCGGTATATCCGCGACCATGGAGCACAATGGGCTCGATGCTGCGGATAGCCGTGGTAAAATAGAACCTGCTGCGTTCTCTTTTCTGCAAGTGGATTACGCAATTCCAACCCGCTAATGTGAGCGGAATTGTGTAATCCAATGCGATTGATCCACGTAATACCGCGGATCAGACGCATGCGGAATTCGTAATTCCTATCCGGTCATGTGAGACCGGCCTAAGGTAGATCGCTACCTTTTTATCACGTGACTGGGGAACGCTCAACAAGGCCACCCGTCACTGCTCCAGCCTCTCGGCGACCGTTGGTCGCAGGGAGCAAGGAGATTTTAAGTTTCCTGGGCTCCCCGACTCCTGCGCATGTGTCCGGCTTTTTGCTGGCAATCGCATGTGCAGAATTCGGGAAGATCCACGGAGGAGGATCGCGTCGGAGTTCAAATATGCAGGCCTCCGGTAAAAAGTTTCATCTCCTCTCACCGATCGCATCGGTGAGGGGAGATGAAGCTTCAAATTTTTTTTTAACTTTTACGTGATCGGCATTATTGTATAACGGCGAACACGTGACCAGGAACTGCTCACCGCGGCGCCCCGTGAAATCTCCATGCTCTTGGCTACGTTTTGTAGCCAGGAGCAGGGAGAATTTAAATTATCCTGGCAATCCGCAGAAGCTGGGGTAAGGTCCGCGGATAAATCCGGGGACCTTAGGTACGTACTTTCATCCTCCCTTACGGATATGATCCGTGAGGGGAGATGAAACGTACGCTTTTTAAACTTTTTAAAACTTTTTTTTACTTTACATGATCAGTGGTCATGTCCCCGGTATAATCTCTCTGCTGCTAGCTACACATGGCAGCCAGGAGCAGAGGGATTTTAAATTTCCCGGGGCTCGAGCCCCTCTGTGCACGCGCCCGATGTCAATCATCGGGCGCGCATGCGCAGACGGGGATTCGGGTCCCGGGACATCGGGACACCGCTGAGGATTGGGGGTGAGTATTTTCACCTCCCCTCATGGATCCGATCCATGAGGGGAGGTGAAACTGACTTTTTTAAAACTTTTTTTTAACTTTTTCGCGATCGCCACTATCCATTGGATAACGACGATCGCGGTACCGGGGACCGGGGACCGCTCACCGCGGTCCCCGCTGACATCTCCTGCCTCCCGACTACCTACAGGAACCAGGAGCCAGGAGATTTTAAATCTCCTGCGCCGCCGGGCCTTTTGCGCATGCGGCTGATGTAATGCTGCCTGGCGCGCATGCGCAGAAGACCAGCTTCGGGGCCCGGAGCGGTAGGAGAGCGGGGAGCAGCGTGCCGGGACCTGGGTGAGTATTTTCAGCTTCTCCGATGGATCCGACCCATCAGGGCAGCTGAATCTTTAACTTTTTTTGTACTTTTATTTACTTTTTTGCGATCGGCGTTATCCATTGGATAGCGCCGATCGCAATGCCGGGGGGGGGGGGGGGGGTCCCCGCAACCCGGGATGACAGCTCCATGCTGTCGGCTACATGCGGGCACCGACAGCATGGAGCTGTCACGTCCACAGCCCGAGGGGCTTTATTCTCTGCAGGACACATGTTTTTACGTCCTCAGAGAATAAAGCCCACTTCGGGAGGACGTAAAAAGGCTTTGGCCTGGTCGTTAACGGGTTAACATTAGAATGTCCCATTGACAATTGGAAGAAAAAATAGTAGTAAATTCGCAGCAGAAAAAAACGCTAGTGGGTAGTCACCCTTACCCAGATATGGTCAGCACGCTCAGTGACACCATCCCACTCCAGCACCCAGATCCTCCTGTACTGCCAACTGTGGTGCGTTGTGAGCACAGATCACAGTACAGGACATCAGACCCTCATGGAGTCTATGTATATGACAGTCTAGTCAGTAGATACTGGAGGTCATTATGTAGCTCTGGCAGCGCTCCTCCTGTCCCTCCGGTCCAGATGTTGGGTTGATGCTCTTCTACGGTTTGTCCAGCTCTCCTCGTGTACGAGGGGCTGCTGATAAGTCTTTGGCTTTACCCAGAAACGAGATAGGAAGATGAAACTTTCCATTTCTTCCACATCCTCTCTACTGATGCCAACACACTTCTTACATCAGTATTCCAAGTTCTGTAAGCCTTGCAAAAAGAAGGATTTCGGTTGTGCCTCAAACCAGTCATCCGTAGCAGCCATGGCATCAGAAATGGTGTGAAATTTGGTCCCCTTGAGGTGTTTCTTCAGGTTTGGAAACAGATGCTAGTCGGAGGGAGCTAGATCTGGTGAATAAGGTGGGTGGTCAACCAGCTGGAAGCCTAGCTTCTGTGGTGGCTGGTGCAGTGTGAGCGGAGGCGTCTTGCAGGAACAGGATTCCTTTGGAGAGCTTGCCATGCCTTTTGGCCTTCAGAGCTGCCTTCACTTGGTCCAAAAGTTCAATGTAGACAATGCACTGAGGCAGAGGGAACTAAGTAATAAAGACCTATTCACAGAAAGTCCCTAAAAACACTCTTTATTATAATTATATTAAAAACACTGGGCCTTTGGACAAACAAAAACACATAGATAGTGATTACAAAACGACGGGCGAGACCACAACAATAGTGTTTGTGGTTGGGGTATCCTGACAACTGGTCCAAGGTGCCTGACACAGTTGTTAATTCTATGATGCTCAGAACAAGATATCCCCTGAGTGATATAAGGAACAGAAAGAGAAAGAGGAGCACAATGCGCTTCTCTATTCGGTTCCGATTAATTAGTATTTAGCTTAGAACCGATTATGAAGCCATATCGAGCATTTAGTCCTAACATCCTATTATTTATTGGATGTAGGGCTAGATACTTTCCAAGCCTAAGTATAAATACTTCGTTCTGATAACTGGAAGTCTCGGCGGAGGTCCGCAGGTGATTGGGGGACATTAACCTTCATTCTAGTGTTTTATAGATGCTTCAATCCAGATGACACTTAATAATATCAAGCTTAGTAAAATGTAGTGAATGAGGTTCTGAAGTATAGTTAATGTACTTCAGATACAGTTTGTATGATTCTGAAATATGATTTGTGTAGTTCGTTCACCGCATTTCGGTTGGACCCACAACCTCTTTAGGAACTGATTTGTCAAAAAGTACTATTACAGGGGGATTGGGTGATTTCCCTATGTGGTTTCAAAAGTCAGCTATAATTTGGTATAGAGATGACTTCCAATCAAAGATACACTGCCAAGCGTCAATATACTTTGCCTGGTTAGCATAGAAACAGGACTTTTGTCCAAGTCAAGGTCACTTAATATAGTGGGGATGTGATAGACATGATGATTGGTTGGTGTAAAATGTCTATCGATTTGCACTAGACGTATTATGTGTGTTTTGTGACTTCAGCCTAAGGTGGAACTCTGCTGCATAAGGAAAGAGTTAAATCACAGTGTTATGTTATTGCTTGAGTGTTTTCCCAGTCCTCCCCATCCCCCACACACAGAATCTTCTTGAACAAAGGGATATCTACTTTCACTTTCAGATTTGGACACATGTTAAAGACAAAGGCTTCTACTTGAGAGAGGTGGGGAGAAGGGGAGGCGGAGGATTCTATATGATCCGACAAATGAGAATCCTATATGTTACTGATGTAACCTGTTGCACGCCCATTGTGTGTCTGTACAATAAAAGGTCCTGTCTGGCTGTTTCTGGGCAGAGAGCCATTTTGAGCATGAGACTGATACCTCGTGTTTGACTTGGTCAGTGTGCGCATACTGCTTCTACACAATTAGGAAGCTGCAAAATACCCCGAAACCTGCTGGAGAAAACTATAATCCAGTTCAGTGGCGTCTCCTGGGTGGACCGAGTTAAGAGATTTTGATTTCTTTCATTCTGGAAAAATACAGAGATCGGCGGATGGCACGCAGAACTCAGGGGCCCGAAAATCTACAGAACACGGTAAGATTGCTTTATGTAAATCTACCGATGTGATCTGGGTTCTGACTGCTTTTCTGCCTGTTCCTGATCCAGAGTGATAAATCAATGAAAGGCAGGTAATATAGTTCTTTCTTACTCGGCAAAGACCACCGTTTTAACCTGCTTAAGGGGTATTTTGTACGCTGTGTCTGCTATGTCTGAGACGGTTAAAAATTGTGTATGCAAGACCAAGAGATAAATTCTGTGAGGGTTAATGTGTCGGGAGGGCGGACTCGGCTGTTTAAGTCTGAGGGAACACGCCAGTGACACGTGCTCCTAGGTAATACTAGTGTGAGGTTAGGAAGATTTATGATACGTATACTTACCTTTTATGATTGAGCGTGTTATGTTCTCATATGTGAAAAGGTATTTACGGGTGAATATAGCCATGGTGTGACGGCTGGCTCCAGAAACTCTTGGTCATTGAAAATAATCGTCAGTCTCTGTGTATAGCTAAATGTCCTGTCTAGGACGTGTACAGGAAGTGCTCTTCGGGATTGCTAGTAGACCTTGGGTTGATATAAAGGTGGATGAGATATATATATACCCTGAGCCGTTGTGGGTATTCTCCAGTAATCCCATCTGTCTGCTATTATAGAAAGAATGTGCAGTGTTTATTATTGCGGGAAGGGGTGCTGATAAGAGAGTGAACTGAAAGCTTTTTTCAATTAACCCTTTCTGTTTCCTTAGTCTTTTCTGAGTGGGAAAGAGGTTATATTGGAAGGATTTGAAGAAAGCAGATTTTACAAAAGGAACACTTCGAAGTTTCTGGACACAGTATAGAATAGAATAAGCAGGCAGAATAGAATGAGGGATCAGTACAGGATGTTTTGGAATATGCAAAACATGTAGAAATGTTATACAAAGAGAAGGCTCAGGAAAAGTTGCAGAAAGGAATGTTAGGTCATGGACAGATAAGCAGAAATGAGTATGGACAGGTAAGATAGGCTGTAGAAAGTTTTCAGAAGATGAGCAGGAAGCCCAGCAGAAAGAAAGGTGTTTTTAGATTGCTAGGAGGAGGTATAATGTAGTTAAGAGATTCAAGAGGGGAAAGCATGTAGGGGGGGTATGTGTATTGCTAATGAACAATGTAATGCCTTTGTGTTGACTACAGCCCCTCCCTGTAATGGCGGCCGTGCTTGCAATGTTTACAATCCAACATAGTGTGACTCTGCAGTAAATGTAGTGAGGCCTGCCCCCACCCTGAAGTTACTTCCCCCCATGTGCTCACTTTCAGGGTGTGTGATGTTACTTCCGGTCCCTCCCCATCCGGGACAGGACCTGGCCCCGCCCCTTCCTCCTCCAGCGGCCATCTTGCCTCACCTGGAAGTGCTGCTGCCCCTGGCCCCGCCCGGTCCTCCGGCAGCCATTTTGCCTCACCTGGGAGATTTGTAGCCCCGCCCCTTTCTGCCTCTGGCAGCCATTTTGCTGCACTTGGGAGGCCTATATTTCCCAATGCCACTGTATCCAGTGCTAACATCATGATTGTCTGAAGTAAGGTTTTGTTTGACCAGACTTTGTTACGCTCCAAGATGTGGCCACTTTGGATGTGTGATAAGTTCAGGGAAACAAACCTTTGTGGAGATGCAGCTTGGGACATAGTAGATGACTAAGCTGGTTTATAGTGGGAAGATTGGAGTTGATGCATGGGGGGCAGAGACCAGGAATACATGACAGGGGACGCTCTCTCATGTTCCCAGGGGCTCTATTTTCCACTGCCCGCTTCTCCAATGGATGCTCAGACAGATGATGTTATGGAAGGCTCCTACAGATGGAATAATTTCCCTATAGTCACCCAGCAAACTTTTTCATGCAATTTGGTGAAGTAATTTTACTTTTTATGTGAAGAAAGAGGGATTGAATTGCCCAGAGTAGGATGTTAATTCATCCGTATTATTTAGTTTTTCTTTAAGTCTTTTGTATATTCTAGTGTCAGTCTACACTGAAGCTATAATTATATTCCGACAGGAGAGTAAAAGCTAAACGCTGGCCATACCCTGAAATACTATTACACTGGGTGACGTAAAATTTGAATCGTGTGGCGCCCCCTTGTGTTAAAAAATGCTAACTGCGACCTGAAAGGAAAAAAAAAAAAAAAAAAAAATTTTTTGTAAGGAGATTTTCGCTCAGACTTCGCTGCATATAATGTCACCTTGACCTACAAAGTGCTTGTTTTTGTGCCTCTTGGTTTACTAGTTTGAACGCAATTACTCTTTTTCCATTGAGTATTCCTGTTCAAAAGGGGGGAGGCAGAGGTGATCTGGGCCATAGATGATCTAGGTGTTGTAGATCAGCGATTGGGTTTGAAAAAAAATAAATAAATGATTTTGTGCTACAAGATTCTGAGCCATGTGAAATAGAACATCAGCACGATTATTTAGTACTAATACAGTAAGAAACTGCAGGTATGTAAACAGTTATCAGAACCTCTGTTGATAATGCATATGTTGAGCTTTTTGCAGATGGTACCAGGGTGAGGACTGATGACTCCACATCGGATATGCAGTGGTCACACAACAAGATGTCCTAGAAGCAGAAGCTCTGCCTCCGCATGTCACAGTACAAGAAGCGGAATTGAAGGCCCTCACTGAGGCGTGTAGAGTGGCGAGAGGTAAGACGGCAACCCTTTACACTGACTCCTGGTATGCATTTGGCATAGCTCATGATTACGGCCCAATATGGAAGGCCAGACAGTTTTTTTACCTTAGCAGGACAACCAATTGAGAATGGTGCAGCGGTACAGAGTCGCATGGAGGCCCTGCTTCTACCTGACAAAGTTGAGAGTTCGCACCGAGTCCTACACTGGAGAGGCGAGAGACGACACCCTCGCTGACAGCGCAGCAAAGGCAGCGGCCCTCAAGCCGTGGAAGAAAGAAGAAAGATACTGACAGCATGAGTCAGTGGTAAAAAACTTTGGACATTGACAAAAATTTGGACTTTGATATGCTAAAAGACTTTTACAGTTACAAGCCAGCAAGGAAGAAAAGAATAAATGGACTAATATGGGAGCAGCAGAAACAGGACAGCGTGTGGTGAACAGTCAACAGCACTTGCCCACCACAGTTCCTGTATCCCATGATGGCCCAGCTGATGGACGGAAAGACCCACCTAGTAAACCAGCAATGACGACGACGCTTGAAAGACGATGGGCGACTTCTGGGTTCTCTGTAGCTGCTGCATCATTTGTCCGGTTTAGCATGATCTATGCCATAGGTGAGTCAGGGCAGAAGTAAATTTGCCACATCACACTTGCCGGGACCACTCTACCCATTTCAGGGATTGCAAATTGACTACGTTCAGCTCCCACTTGTTGGGAAGTATGAATACGTGCTTGTTGTTGTTGATGTCTTTGCAGGTTGGAGGCTGACCCTGTTACCAAGGCAAACAAGTAGGTAACTGCAAAGAAGCTCATGAACAAGGTAAACTGTGAATATGGGGTACCAGAAGTGATTCAGAGTCAGACAGAGGTATAAACCTCGCAGGTGAATGTAACATGTCATGTCTGCTCTGGGTGTATCCCAGGCCTTTTACATACTCTACCACCTTTAGTGTAGTGGAAAGGTGGAGAGACGTAGTGGCACGCTAAAAAGTAAGATACTTAAAAATGACGCCACTTTGGAAAGGCTGTCATCCAATAGCCTTATACAGTGTTAGATATGAACCCAGGGGGGATCATGCATTATCTCCCTACGAGATTGTTTGGGCTAGCCCCAAGGCTAGGTCGTTACTATCCTCAGTAGTTACAATTACAATCTGATGTGTTGACTGAGTATGTGATTTCCGTTGTTAAAGAACTAACCAAAGCCTATGCACAGGTGTTCTCTTCCAGACTCAGAGGCAGACACTGGGACACATATCTTGCAGCCTGGGGATTGGGTGTGCGTCAAGAAGTTCCCCAGGAAGCACCCTCTTGAGCCCCGATTTGATGGCCCCTACCAGGTGCTTCTGACTACTGCCACAGCTGTGAAACTAGCCGAAAGACTTACATGGATCCACGCTTCATACTGTAAGAAAGCTTCGGATCCGGGAGACCAGTCTTAGTTGTGCCAAAGACATTACTCTGGTTAGGGCTAGTGAGAGAGGAGGGTGGCAACTGGAATCCTTAGTCGGAAGAATATGAGGGTATGGTTACCTTCTAGTATAACTCGTCCAATGCTCAAGTAGCCGCATATTCCTTCGACTATTGTACTGTGGTCCCGTGTCTAGGCAAAGATCCCACCGCAGGCCAGATTTAGCTCAGTCCAGCTGGTTATATGACTTACATACCCGGGGAATACAATATGTTTGCGCCACTGATAACGTCTGGGGAGAAGACTGCCGTTATTGGGGATTAGTGGGATGTAACACAGGAATAGACTAGTCCTATAAACCGCGAAGTGCCTTAAATAAGAAAGATAGGAGCGGGAAATCCCTAATTAGTCGTATAACCCTCCTTGAGAATAATAAGGACAGCAGGTATTGGAAGGCTGAACTTAGTATGTTGCTTGGTTTTAATGCGGTTTTTACATTAACCATGGGAGATCCAAGCCCGGGGGACGGGGAGACTTATAGTCTGGGGACATACCGGTACGGGAGGACAGATCCCTTAGGGAAGTTTAAAATAAGGGGTATGGTAGATGCAGCCGAATGGAAGCCTTCACTTAGTCCCGTGCCCATAATTAACCCCCTCCGCCGTAAGATAAAGACCTTGACGAACATGATGATCATAGCCGACCCTACCTTTTGAGGACACCTTGACAGCAGCGACTGGCTACTCTGATCAGAATCTCTGGTTGGAGTTGATGAGGTACAATGCTAACAGGAGCAACAAGTCTAACTGTTGCGTGTGCGGTAGTGCCCGACTACACTCGGGGATGGTCCCCCTAAATCTCCCTGTAGATGCTGAAGAGTGGTTTATTAGTCTCTTCACGAACATTTCCGCTAATTACACTGTCCGTGAGAGATGGAAGGAGGAATACTCTATAACTACTTAAGTGTTTTGCACCGGAGAGAGTGTTACTGACTACCCTGGGAACTACATCTGCCGGGCAATTAGGCAGGGTGGAGGGAGATTTTTGGGGAACTCAGCAATATTTCCCTTGTTTAAAAAAGATGAAGAGCCAGTTCCGATAATGCCAACCACATACGCTACCAAAGAAAAGGAGAAATGTACTAGTACTGTGCCTGCCCCGATCTCCTAAGATGGATTGTCAGTGGAATTCCCATTTGCCAAGGGATAGTGCAGAAGACCTTAGGTTCCGGCGAGGGCACACCCTGTGGGGTGTTAACTTGTACAGATAGAGGGTATGGATGCCCGGAAATGAGCCCAGGGAATCCATGGCCTCCCTCTGAGGTGAGGTAGGGATCCCCCCCCCCTAGGAGTAGGGACTTACGGGCAGTGGGAAAACCCTGACGCAAGGGCGAGGCGACTTGGACGTGTTCACCATTAGGACTATCTCCAGGAGGGACATTGGTGTGGGTGAAGATTAGGGAGTCCCACGCCGTGCGTACCTGTGCACGCTACTAGTATTGTAACATTATGCTAGAGCGAGAAGAGAGACCCCTGGTGGTAGTTTTGATCTACACGTATACATTGACATCATAGGATAGCCAAGGGGGGTACCTGACGAGTTTTAAAAATTAGAGACCAAGTTAAAACTAGATTCGAGTCCACTTTCCTGATCATTATGGTAAATAAACGTTGACTGGATTTATTATGTTTATTATAATTAGCAGTGGTTTATAAATTATACTAGAGACGCCTTATAGGGACTAGTCGACCAATAGGACCTACCTCGACTATGACTTTTTTTAAAATAGAGTGACCTCAGATATGACTTTAGCTAAAAAGGGGAGTGTCTGTAAGATGATAGGGGAGACTTGTTGTACCTACATCCTAGACGACACGTGACCCGCGGGTAAAGACGCAGTTGCCATTAAGAAGCTGACCGCACTAACTAAAAAGAGCTAACTTTTGGGACCAGCACTCGCCATGGATGAGCGGGTGGTAAAGGATCCTGGCACAGACGGGCGTCGCTGTTGTATGTGAACTGATGGTTATCTTTTCTGTTCTAGTCTGCTGTGTTATCCCCTGTGTCAGAGAGACCTGTGAAACTGATGCTGGAAAAGCCGCTCCCACCATGAGTTTGCTGGATGCATCCCCAGAAGGAGTGGACAAGTCCTACACCCCCTTGAAGACTCTAAAACGAACCTTCAACGCGCTCCAGTTATAGGCTCATGTGCAGAGAACTGTGAAAATTAGATAGAGAATTAGAGGATAGACATTTTAAGGGGGGATTGTGATAGACATGATGATTGGTTGGTGTAAAATGTCTATCGATTTGCACTAGACGTATTATGTGTGTTTTGTGACTTCAGCCTAAGGTGGAACTCTGCTGCATAAGGAAAGAGTTAAATCACAGTGTTATGTTATTGCTTGAGTGTTTTCCCAGTCCTCCCCATCCCCCACACACAGAATCTTCTTGAACAAAGGGATATCTACTTTCACTTTCAGATTTGGACACATGTTAAAGACAAAGGCTTCTACTTGAGAGAGGTGGGGAGAAGGGGAGGCGGAGGATTCTATATGATCCGACAAATGAGAATCCTATATGTTACTGATGTAACCTGTTGCACGCCCATTGTGTGTCTGTACAATAAAAGGTCCTGTCTGGCTGTTTCTGGGCAGAGAGCCATTTTGAGCATGAGACTGATACCTCGTGTTTGACTTGGTCAGTGTGCGCATACTGCTTCTACACAATTAGGAAGCTGCAAAATACCCCGAAACCTGCTGGAGAAAACTATAATCCAGTTCAGGGACCTTACGCCCGGGGGTCAGACGATCCCTTACTGGTAGTTTGCTCCCAAGCTCTCCGATTATTTGGAGAGAGGGAAGGCAGACTCCATATGGCCTAGTCTGAAATATAATGGAGGTAACTAGTCTTGATCTAAGACTGCTCAGTAAAAGGCTAGCTAGTTCCCTGGTCAAAGGTAGTGACCGATTTACTAGTCTATCTAACAGCAAGAGCATTGATGGTGGAACCATTGTGAAGGTCGTCCACTAGCAGTCCTTATCCCAGAACACAGACGCCATCACCTTAGTGGCTGAGAACCACTGGGCCTCCACTCTGACTGCTCCTTGGTTTCAGGGTCATACACATAAATCCAGGTCTCATCCATGGTGACCGGTCCATCCAGGAAGTTCTTATCAGTCCAGAAACGTTGACAAATGGACCGGGAAGTTTTCACTCAATGCTTTTCTGATCTGTTGTCAGTCATTTGGGGACCCACTTTGCAGATGGCTTCTTCATGGATAATGACACAAACAGGTTCACCAGAAATCCCCATGATGTCGGCTATTTCTGCAGCTGAAATTGGCCGATTCTCCAGTATGAGGTTGTGCGCAGAATCGACGATCTCCGGAACAACAACCTCTCTCGGTCGTCCAGGACGTTCCTCATCATTGGTGCTGAAGTGGCCTGTCAGTTCTTAACTGTAGAATATGAAGGGCATTGATCCCCCGATGTCTGCCACAGATCACCATGAATATCCTTCGCGGACTTTCCTTGCAGAAACAAGAATTTTATCACTCCTCTCCTCTCATTGGCTGTGAATATCGCCTTAGACTCCGCCATTGTGTTTTCCCGCGTGCCGAGATCACGGTTGCCATAAGCTACAAACACAACATTTTGAAAACCTATATTAGACACATAAGGCTTTCATGTGATGTAACATTCGTTACCATAGAAACAAAAAAAGAAATCAATGCCAAAGACTTATCAGCAGCTCCTCGTAATGGCTGTATCCTGGTACCTGCTCAACGCTCCTGAGACTGTGCAGGGAGACACAGCAGACCTTCTGGTGACGGCAGACAGCCCTGCTCCTCCGGGGGTTTTTTTATAAATCTTTGTTGTGACTTCGTGGGAGAACCTGAACCGCTAGTCTTGACGGACAACCTAATGTGGATTGTGCAACATGGAGTGACAAGATAAACACAGAAGTGGTCAGTAATGCTGCTGAACCAGATACATATGATCAATAACATCTTTCACAACTGACTACCCAGCGGCTCTGAGCCTGGGGGCTTATTCACACACACAATTTTAATGTTTAAGTTTCATCCCAGTTTAAAACTGACAGAACCCGGACCTATTAACCCCTTAGTGACCAAGCCTGTTTACGCCTTAATGACCAGGCCAAATTTTGCAAATCTGACACGTGTCACTTTAGCATGGAAAAAGACCAGAAAGGTTTTGCATATCCAAGCGATTCTGACATTGTTTTATCGCCACATGTTGTACTTCATTTAGGTGGAAAAAAAAGACCGATAGAATTTGTGTTTATTTATTAAAAGCGCCAAAATTGGGAAAATTTTGAAAAAATCGTCATTTTTTCACATTTCCAACTGCAATATCTCAAATATGTGCAAACATAATATAGAAATTTTTGCTAAGATTTATATTTCCATCCGTTTACTTTATTTTGGGCGCACATTGGAAAAACTTTCGTTTTTTTTTAACCATTTAGGAGACGTACAAATGTAACATTACTTTTCAGCATTTTGAGGAACACTTTGTTTTCCTACACCAATCCAAGATTGGAAAGGCTCATAGGAGTCAAAATGATAGATACCCCCACAAGTGACCCCATTTTAAAAACTACACCCTTTAACGTATTCACTGAGGGGTGTCATGAGTATTTTAACCCCACAGTTTTTTTTTAGGAGTCCATGCAATTTAGAAGAGAAAAACAAAAATTTCATATTTTTGCAAATATGTCATTTTAAAGACAGGACTTTTTTCTATAGTACACATGAAAATTAGGATTTGCACCCCAGAATGGATACCCCTGTTTGTCCCGTGCTCAGAAACATACCCATTGTGGCCCTAATCTTACGTTTGGATGCACAATGGGGCCCAAAATGAAAGGAGCAATCGGTGGCTTTCGGAACAGAAATTTTGCTTGAAGGAGATTTAGGCCCCATTGCCCACTTGTAGAGCCATTGAGTGACCAAAACTATGGAGAACCCCCACAAGTGACCCCATTTTGAAAAGTAGACCCCTTAACGAATTTATCTAGGGGTATAATGACTTTTTTGACTTCACAGTTTTTGAATGAATCTAAGCCAAGCCGAAGGAAAAAAATTACAATTTTCATTTTTTTGGTAATTCTGTCATTTTAAAAGCAGTTTTTTTGTACAGCACATATATGAATGAAGACTTGCACCCCAAAATGGATATCCCTGTTTCTCCCGTGCTCAGAAACATACCCATTGTGGCCCTAATCATATGTCTGGATGCACAATGGGGCCCAAAATGAAAGGAGCAACCGGTGGCTTTCGGAACAGAAATTTTGCTTGAAGGAGATTTAGTCCCCATTGCCCACTTGTAGAGCCCTTGAGTGACCAAAACGATGGAGAACGCCCACAAGTGACCGCATTTTGAAAAGTAGACCCCTTAACGAATTTATCTAGGGGTAGGATGACTTTTTTGACTTCACAGTTTTTGAATGAATCTAAGCCAAGCCGAAGGGAAAAAAATACGATTTTCATTTTTTGGTAATTCTGTCATTTCAAAAGCAGTTTTTTTTGTACCACACATATATGAATGAAGACTTGCACCCCAAAATGGATACCCCTGTTTGTCCTGTGCACAGAAACATACCCATTGTGGCCCTAGTATTACGTCTATATGCACAATGGGGCCCAAAATGAAAGGAGCAACCGGTGGCTTTCGGAACAGAAATTTTGCTTGAAGGAGATTTAGGCCCTATTGCCCACTTGTAGAGCCATTGAGTGACCAAAACGATGGAGAACCCCCACAAGTGACCCCATTTTGAAAAGTAGACCCCCTAACGAATTTATCTAGGGGTATAATGACTTTTTTGACTTCACAGTTTTTGAATGAATCTAAGCCAAGCAGAAGGAAAACATTACGATTTTCATTTTTTTGGCAATTGTGTCAATTTAAAAACTGTTTTTTTTGGAAAGTGTACATAGGAATGAAGACTTTCGCCCCAAAATGGATACCCCCATTTGTCCCGTGTTCAGAAACATACCCATTGTGGCCCTAATCTACTTAAAGGAAACATAGCTAGGCCTATAATGGAAGGAGCACCCGTTGGATTTCAGGGTACAACGGAATAAATTCCAGTCCCCATTGCCCACATGTAGAGCCATTGAGCGTCCAAAACGATAGAGAACCCCCACAAATGACCCATTTTAAAAACTAGACCCCTTAACAAATTCATCTAGGGGTGTACTGCATATTTTGACCCCAAAGTATTTGAATGAATCTAAGCAAAGCAAAAGGAAAAAATTACGATTTTCATTTGTTTGGCAATTTTGTCAATTTAAAAACTGTTTTTTTTTGTACAGTGTACATAGGAATGAAGACTTTCACCCCAAAATGGATACCCCTGTTTGTCCCCTGTTCAGAAACATACCCATTGTGGCCCTAATCTACTTACAGGACACATGGCTAGGCCCATAATGGAGGGAATGCCCGCTGGATTTCAGGGCAGAACTGAATAAATTCAAGGCCCCATTGCCCACTTATACGGAAAAAAAATTGACTTCCTAAAAATAATTCCCCCCCCACCCCCCTCACCATCCCCATTTTTTGGCATTCCCTAAATATTAGATAAAGGTAATAATATAAATGCGTTTTATGTCCGAAGACAGGGATAATTACGGAGGCTGGTTGGGCTGGGCACATGGGGCAAGAAAACCGGGTATCCCCCCCCTCCTCATGTATTTTGGGGGGTATTTCGTAACCTCAGCAGCGGGGATGGGGTGTAGAAAGTGGCGCTGTGAGGCTTTGTAATCTTGCTGCGGTGCAGCGGTCTCACAGAGAAGGCGCTCAACAAGCTGCTCCTGGAACTGCAGGAAGGCGAGCGTTCCCGGGGCTTCTTGTAAATTACGGATTACAGGTAGCGGTCTGAATAACGCCGGGCTCACGTAGCCGTAGGCGGAATCTGCTTGCGGAGGCCCACAGAGGATCCCAGCTGTGAGCCCGGCTGTGACCCTGCGTACGGTTGCGTAATGTTCTGCGCATAACTGCCTACTCACACAGGCGGTTTTTTGTTTGCATTTCCCGCGCCGTCGCTTAGAGATGACTCGGGTACCCGCAGCCCGTACACAATGTGTTTGCATATGGGCTGCGAGTATATCCGCGGTCATAGAGCACAATGGGCTCTAGGTCGCAGATATTCGTGGTAAAATATAGCATGCTGTGTTCTGTTTCTGCGAGTGGATTACGTAATTCCGACCCGCTAATTGGGGGGAATTGTGTAATCCAATGCATGCGATTGATCCGTGGATTACCGCTGATCAAGCGCATGCAGAACCTGTAATTCCTCTCCGGTCACGCGTGACCGGCCTAATGTTAGTTCGCTACTTTATCACGTGACCGGGGACCGCTCAGCGAGGCCGCCGGTCACTGCTCCAAGCACTCAGCAACCATTGGTCACTGGGAGCAAGGAGATTTAAAATTTCCTGGGCTCCCCGCCTCCTGCGAATGTGTCCGGCATTTTGCCGGCGGGCGCATGCGCAGCAGCCGGAAGGGTCCATGGAGGATAATCGCATCTGGATTTAAATGCGGAAGCCTCCGAGAAGATGTTTCATCTCCCCCCACCGATCGCATCGGTGAGGGGAAATGAAACTGCCACTTTTTAAAGAACTTTTACGTGATCGCCATTATGCATTGGATAACGGCGATCACGTGACCAGTAACCGCATACCGCGGCTCCCCGTGACCTCTCCAGGCTCTTGGCTACCTTTCGTAGCCAGCAGCAGGGAGATTTTATAGTTCTTGGGCAATCTTTCACTTTTGCGCATGCGTCCGCCATCATGCTGACGGGCGCATGCGCCGAAGCTGGGGTAACATCCGCGGATCAACATCCCACCAGGGAACAAATCCGGGACCTTGGGTACGTAATTTCATCCCCCCTTACGGATACGATCCATAAGGGGAGATGAAACTTTAACTTTTTAAACTTTTTTTTACTTTTAACTTTTTTTTTTTTTTTTTACTTTTTAACTTTATATGATCACCGTTATCTGATGGATAACGGTGATCATATGACTGGAAACCGCATACAGCGGTCCCCAGTCATATCTCCCTGCACTCGGCTATCTGTGACAGCCGGGTGCAGAGAGATTTTGAATTTGCCGGGCTCGCCGGCTTCTGCGCATGCGCGCCGCATCGGCACATCGCAGAAGCCAGCGGGGGGTCCAGACACCGGCCGGAGGACATCGGCGGACCTGAGGTGAGTATTTTCACCTCCCCTCATGGATCCGATCCATGAGGGGAGGTGAAACTTTTCTTTTTTTACACTTTTTTAAACTTTTTTGCGATCGCCGCTATCCATTGGATAACGGCGATCGCGGTACCGGGGACCGCTCACCGCAGTCCCCGCTGACATCTCCTGCCTCCCGGCTACCTACAGGAGCCGGGAGCCAGGAGATTTTAAGTCTCCCGCGCCGCCGGGCCTTCTGCGCATGCGGCTGACGTAATGCCGCCAGGCGCGCATGCGCAGAAGGACGGCTACGGCGCCCGGAGCATCGGGACAGCTGGGACTCGTGCGACGGACATCGGTGAGTAATTTCAGCTGCTCCGATGGATCCGATCCATCAGAGCAGCTGAATCTTTAACTTTTATTGCACTTTTATTTACTTTTTTGCGATCGGCGCTATCCATTGCATAGCGCCGATCGCAATGCCGGGGGGGGCTCCGAACAGCCCGGGATGACAGCTCCATGCTGTCAGCTACCTGCGGACACCGACAGCATGGAGCTGTCACGTCCACAGCCCGAGGGGCATTATTCTCTGCAGGAAGCATGTTTTTACGTCCTCAGAGAATAAGGCCCACTTCGGGAGGACGTAAAAACACTATGGGCTGGTCGTTAAGGGGTTAAAATCAACGTGTGCAATCACATATGTGATTTTTTTTTTCATGGACCCGCAGCCTGCAGCATGTCCTATTCTGGTGTAATTCTCGGACCATTCAAATCTATGGGTGCATTAAAAAACAGAATGCACTTGCATGGTGCGTGTGCGATCCATTTGTTTCACAAACATTGACTTCACAGGGAGTTGCAAATGACATCAATTGGGCCACGTTCCTTTTTTTTTTGACTTGTGTGAAAAACAGATGATACTCGTGTACTAAAAGTGCAAAACCTGATATAGAGTGTACATACACTTAGGGCCCCTGCACACGGGCGGATTTGCATTGTGAAATCCGAAGCGGGATTCCGATGCCGTATTCTGCAGCAAATCCAGCCCGTAGCATGCTATGAGAAAACGCAATTTCCTGCCCATGAGCAGAAAGCGATTGTAATTTTCCACTCGCGGTGGAGAAATCGCAGCATGCTGCGATTTTGTGCAAGCTACACATGGCTGGCTTCCAATGAAGTCAATGGAAGCCATCTGTCCCGTGGCCATTCTGAAATCATCATTGCAAAAAGGCCGCAGAAGCTGCGTCATTGCCATAGCGACGACGTGGCGTCCTCTCGACTGCACATGTGCCGGCCGGCACATTCGCCGCATAGGAGACCGCGTCAACGCCATAGCGACGGCGCAGCATTCTCTATACTGCACATGTGCCAACCGGCACATTTACAGCTCAGGAGAAGACGCCGGTCAGGTAAGCTGGGGTCACCGGCCGGGCACCGGGTCGAACTCTGCTGGGAGAATCCCGGATGCGAGGTCCGACCCGTCTGTGTGCAGGCGCCCTCAGGGTGACTACCCACTACTTTTTGTTTCACTGCGAAATTCGCAGCGTTTTTTTTTCTGCAGGGGTCTATGGGCTATGGGACTTGTAAAGCTAAAATTGCGATCACGCAAAATCACGATTTCGTGGTAAATCGTGATTTTGCGCGATCGCGATTTTAACATTACAAGTCCCATAGACCCCTGCAGAAAAAAAAAACGCTGCGAATTTCGCAGTGAAAAAAAACCTGTAGTGGGTAGTCACCCTTAGGGCGCCCACCCACTGGCGTTTTTTTTCCCTGCGAAATTCGCAGCATTTTTTTCTCTGCAGGGGTCTATGGGACTTGTAATGTTAAAATCGCGATCGCGCAAAATCGCAATTTACCGCGAAATCGCGATTTTGCGCGATCGCGATTTTAACATTACAAGTCCCATAGACCCCTGCAGAGAAAAAAATGCTGCGAATTTCGCAGGGAAAAAAATTGCCAGTGGGTGGGCGCCCTTACAGTGAATTTGGTTCGTTTTTCACTAAATCAAATTGCAGTCATCCATGTGAATAAGGTCTCACTGTTGAAGAAACCCTGCTAAAGGGTCTGCATATCTAATCCTCAATGTTCAGCCACCAGGTGGTGCTCAAGAGCTCTGAATTCCAGAATAGGAATTTACCATTATGGGGACCTCACTCTGTATTGAAGATGTTCTGTACATTATTTTGATAAGTATTGGGAGGCACATAGAAGGTGATGAAATAGAATTTTATTCCCATTTTTCAGTCCAGTTTTGGGCCCCTTTGGCCTCAGTGACTGCAGTAACCCTCCACGGCTACTTTCTACTAAATTCCCATAGATGTGTGGAGGGATTTGCCTCCGTTCCTTGAGGAGCTTCAGATAGTGATGCGGGGGATGATAGCATGTTGGGCGCATGATACGGCATTCTAGTTCATCCCAAAAATGCTCAATGGGATTAACATTCCGGAGTTTGGGCCGGCCAATAATGTTTGCAGACGTTGTGCTCCTCCGCACTGCATGCTGTATGACCACGAGGTAGGTGATGCCACATTGTCTAGGATGTCTCTGTACCCGTTGGCATTGAGGGTGGACTTCACTATAACCAATGGCCCTTGTCCTTTCCAGCAGAAACTCCCCCCCCCCCCCCCCCCCATAACAGAACCTCCTCCAAACCTCACTGTTGGGAGGATGCAGCCGCGTAGAGACCGCTCTCCAGACAGCTATCACACCCTAGTGCGGCTATCCGACCGGAAGATGGTATCCTTGATTCAGCCGTCCACAACACTTGCTTCCTCTCACTTACAGTCCGTCGCTCCAAGCCCCATCGCAGGCACCGCTGTGCATTGACTGCTGTGATGTGTGTGCAGCCGCTTGTCCATGGTAACCCTTCACATGCCATTCCCTACAGATGGTTCTGGTACTCATGGATGTTCCAACGTTCTGTGAGACCTCCTGAGCGAGGGCAGACGATGGGTGTGATGTCTTCACAGCTGGTACAAGGTACTTGCTAAAATTGTATTTCATCAAAGGAAAACCTAAATATGGCAGTGATTGCTTCCTAAATGTGTCATTATTCCAGAAGTTACAGCAGGAAAGCTTCCAATGTGGTGGTAAGAATGTAACTATAACCACAGCAGCCATTGCAGGTACTACGGGGCCCACGTCTCAGGGGACCAACCTGCGAAAGTGGCTACTAAGCGAGGGAAGGTTGTAACATAAAAGAACAATACTGTACTTACCTTTATCACTCCTCGCCGCTCCTACCTCGCTTCAGGTAGTGTGATCACATGCTAGATGGCATGGAGCGCTATAACAATGCCAGCCACAGTAATCATAAGGCTATGCTCGCACATCGGATTTTGCAGAGTAGTTGATGTGGAAACCATGATGATTCTGCATCAAATCTAGGGCAAATCTAAGTCAAATATCCCATTCATCTGAATGGGAATCCGCATTGCAGTCTATACTTATCATAGAATGGTACAGTTGGAAGGGACCTCTGGGGTCATTAGGTCCGACCCCCTGCTCAGTGCAGGATTCACTAAATCATCCCAGACAGATGTCTGTCCGGCCTCTGAAGACTTCCATTGAAGGAGATTTCACTTCCTCCCGGGGCAACCTGTTCCACTCATTGATCCCCCTCACTGTCTAGTACCGGTATCTAATCTGTGTCTCCTCCCTTTCAGTTTCATCCCATTGCTTCCAGTCTTTACTTTTTACAAAGGATTTTAAAAAGAAAAGAAAAAGAAAAAAGTAGTTATATGCCACTTATTGATGTGGATTCAGTGCTTAATCCGCATCGAGAGTTTTGCACGCAGAATAGCCGGCCTGAATGATGCTAATCAATGTGCACATCACAGCAGAAATCCATGCAGATAGTTTAGATGAGGATTTCTTCATGCGAATATGCCATAGCAGCCCTACACATAAGGGCTTGCTTTTTTTTAACGCAAATGTCAGTGGGGCTTTCTAATGTTAAAATGCATCGCATAAAAATCGCAAAGCACAAACTTGCGATGCGTTAACATTAGAAAGTCCCACTGACAATCGCATTAAAAAAAACGCGTTAATGCAGCGTTTAAAAAAAACGATAGTGGGTAGGAGCCCTAACAGGGATAACCATAGTACCCCATAACAGTGACAACCACAGTGCCCTCATAGTAGTGCAACCACAGCATCCCCATTACAGTGAGAGTGCCCCCATAACAGTCACAGTACTCCAATAGCAGTGCAGCCACGGCGCCTCTACGTTAGTCACTTTCCCCCATAGCAGTAATAAAGATAGTACCCCATAATAGTGATAACCACAGTGCCTCATAACAGTAATAAAGATAGTACCCCATAACAGTGACAACCACAGTGCCCTTATAGCAGTGGCAACCACAGCATCCCCATTACAGTGAGAGTGCCCCCATAACAGTCACAGTACTCCCATAAGAGCCACATAGGCCTTCATAGCAGTGCAGCCACAGTGCCTCTAAGTTACAGCCACTTTCCCCATAACAGTAATAAAGATAGTACCCCATAATAGTGATAACCACAGTGCCCTTATAGCAACAAAAAATTCCATGCAGGAAAAAGTGTAATCCACGCTTGCTTGCAGAGTAAAATTTGTAATCTTCCTTCATTTAGTCATATTTAAAATTGCCAGGTATACACATATCTAACCCGACGCGTATCGGCTGCACAGAGCCTTCGTCAGTGACAGGAAGTAGGAGTGCCGGCTTCACTCTCACTAAAATCAATGGGAGCGCCGCGCTTCTTACCCTTTCCGCTTCTCTCCTGTACAGGCACAATAGCAGCACGGCACTCCCACTGATTCAATAGGAGGGAAGCCAGAACTCCTGTGCTGACCACTGATAACAACGTCCGGCCCGACGGGCAATCAGCTGATGGACAGGGATCCTGAGCGGCAGACCCCCGTCCACCAACCACTGATGGCATATCCAGGTTAGGTCATCAGTTGGAAATAGGGCAGAAAACCCCATTAATTCCAGGAATGTTTTAGTCCTGAAAATTTCACATCCATGAGACATCCGCGGCGCCGCACTATTATATATTCTGAACAATTGGTCATCTTTCACATATTCTTCTAACATTATTATTGTGTATGTTTATGGCTCCTACTGCCTGTACATGTACTGTAGGTATACAGTATCAGGGTTGCTCTGAGAATTTAGCCCCTCATGACACCGGGCACAAGGTCATCCATTCAGCTCTATATCCTTCTAATCCATCCGATACTGTGAGTTACAATAAAGGTCATTATACACTTCAGGCCGCTCTGACTCAGACTGGGGCGCTGGTACGTGTTGTCATATCACACAGGCAAACATATCCTTTATGTTCCTTATCTGTGGACATGACTCATGTGGTAGGGAAGTACATAGGCTTTACATACTCCTCTTCATTCAGTTCTGAGGACCTCCTACATTATGGATTTGTATTACACAATATGGCAATATTCTTCCAGGACTGTATGAATATACTTGATGTATCAGGCTCTTATCTCATCCGAGAGTTTACCCAAGCAGCGACTTACGGCCCTGTTCGACAGAAGGATAATCTCATGATTCACGTTTGCCCGTGTGGAGTCGGTGCCGTCATTACCAGCTCGCCCACACTCGGGCAGTATCGTTAGTTCTCGCGCTCTAGTCATTCAGTGTCTCACATTCCTACATGGCACATTGAAGGATCAGTGTTTAAACTGCATGAGCCGGCGCTGATCTTGGTGCGCACAATTCTCGTTCTGTCGTTGCGTCGCGTTTAAACCAAATGATTATTATTCAGTTTCACTCATTTGAACAATTTTTGAAAGGATAACCATTCAGTCTAATCGGGCATTAGGGAGGCTTTTCTGTTTTTTCTTACAGTGTCACATGCTGCAGTTCTTCTGGCAGCGAGGCTCTGTAATAGGGTAACACTGGTGATATTATCCAGGTACAGGTGGTAACTTGGGTCCAGTATTGGGGGCACCAATTCCCATAAAATACTCCTTGCATTTTGAGGGTTCAATTCTGGTGTCCATTCCTTAAAAATCAGGAAGGTATGGGTGTACCCAGGTATAATCTAACACATTATGTACATTTTGACCCCATACTATGCCCTCTTACTGACCAGGTACTAGTGGAATCGAAGCCTCCCTTGGGCTTCTATGACCAGCCCAGCCTGATTTTATATAAACTATCGTAATTGGGGGTCATCGCTGAGTGGGCACTGCGCATTGCCAAATACACGTATGTAAACAAACAGACGGAAATCCACAGGTTCTATTCTCTGCGTATATGCACTTGCAAATACGTCTGAGTAATATAGGCCTAAAACTACACTAACTGATCACACTTTACTAACTAATATACTGACTGATCAAACTACATTGACATACTGATCATACTTTACTGATATACTGATAGATCACACTACACTAACACTACACTAATATACTGACTACACTACTAACGCTACACTAGTATACTGACCACACTACACTAACACTACACTAATATACTGACCACACTACACTAACATTACACTAATATACTGACCACACTACACTAACACTACACTAATATACTGACCACACTACACTAACACTACACTAATATACTGACCACACTACACTAACACTACACTAATATACTGACCACACTACTAACACTACACTAATATACTGACCACACTACTAACGCTACACTAGTATACTGACCACACTACACTAACACTACACTAATATACTGACCACACTACACTAACACTACACTAATATACTGACCACACTACACTAACACTACACTAATATACTGATCACACTACTAACACTACACTAATATACTGACCACACTACTAACACTACACTAATATACTGACCACACTACACTAATATACTGACCACACTACACTAATATACTGACCACACTACACTAACACTACACTAATATACTGACCACACTACACTAATATACTGACCACACTACACTAATATACTGACCACACTACACTAATATACTGACCACACTACACTAACACTACACTAATATACTGACTACACTAACACTACACTAGTATACTGACCACACTACTAACACTACACTAATATACTGACCACACTACTAACACTACACTAATATACTGACTACACTAACGCTACACTAGTATACTGACCACACTACACTAACACTACACTAGTATACTGACCACACTACACTAACACTACACTAGTATACTGACCACCCTACATTAAAACTACACTAGTATACTGACGACACTACACTAACACTACACTAATATACTGACCACACTACACTAGTATACTGACCACACTACACTAGTATACTGACCACACTACACTAACACTACACTAATATACTGACCACACTACACTAGTATACTGACCACACTACACTAATATACTGACCACACTACTAACACTACACTAATATACTGACCACACTACACTAATATACTGACCACACTACACTAGTATACTGACCACACTACACTAACACTACACTAATATACTGACCACACTACACTAGTATACTGACCACACTACACTAACACTACACTAATATACTGACCACACTACTAACACTACACTAATATACTGACTACACTAACGCTACACTAGTATACTGACCACACTACACTAACACTACACTAGTATACTGACCACACTACACTAACACTACACTAGTATACTGACCACCCTACATTAACACTACACTAGTATCCTGACCACACTACACTAACACGACACTAATATACTGACCACACTACACTAGTATACTGACCACACTACACTAACACTACACTAATATACTGACCACACTACACTAATATACTGACTACACTACACCAATATACTAACCACACTACACTAGTAAACTGAGCACACTACACTAACACTACACTAATATACTGACCACACTACACTAACACTACACTAATATACTGACCACACTACACCAATATACTGACCACACTACACTAATACTACACTAATATACTGACTACACTAACGCTACACTAGTATACTGACCACAGTACACTAACACTACACTAGTATACTGACCACACTACACTAACACTACACTAGTATACTGACCACCCTACATTAACACTACACTAGTATACTGACCACACTACACTAACACTACACTAATATACTGACCACACTACACTAATATACTGACTACACTACACTAACACTACAGTAATACACTGACCACACTACTAACACTACAGTAATACACTGACCACACTACTAACACAACACTAATATACTGAGCACACTACTAACACTACACTAATATACTGAGCACACTACTAACACTACACTAATATACTGACTACACTAACGCTACACTAGTATACTGACCACACTACACTAACACTACACTAATATACTGACCACACTACACTAATATACTGACTACACTACACTAACACTACAGTAATACACTGACCACACTACACTAACACTACACTAATATACTGACTACACTAACGCTACACTAGTATACTGACCACACTACACTTACACTACACTAATATACTGACCACACTACACTAATATACTGACCACACTACACTAACACTACACTAGTATACTGACCACACTACACTAATATACTGACTACACTACACTAACACTACAGTAATACACTGACCACACTACACTAACACTACACTAGTATACTGACCACACTACACTAATATACTGACTACACTACACTAACACTACAGTAATACACTGACCACACTACTAACACTACAGTAATACACTGACCACACTACTAACACAACACTAATATATTGAGCACACTACTAACACTACACTAATATACTGAGCACACTACACTAACACTACACCTGCACTACCTACACTAACACAGATCACTATAACTATTCCTTTTTGCACACTTCTCCTCAGTTGTTTCTCTCCCACTGATAACACATTGTGATGATTGAAGAGAGAGATTGCACTTTAAACAGCATGAACTCGGTCTGCTGCGCTGTGATTGGTCAGTCAGCACTGACATTTAGCCCCAATCCGTAAATAAACGGCTAATCGCTGGGGTTGCGATTGCTCGGATATGAAACTTAAAAGCTCCATGTGAACAAAGTGGCGATGCATATCCTCAACCGCTGCTACATTTACCTCTATGGAACAGGCAGTGATTGATGCACTTGGCAATATCTCTCCATCCCATAGAAGTCAATGTTGCTGTGGTCAAGCCCATGACATGGGGCCTTTGGTGTGTGCAGGTCTTGGGATTGCTGAGTATAGCAGTGTTTAGACATCCAGCAATAAGGGCCTCGACAGACAAACATATGTGCAAATACCCTCGCCGCGATGGAGCATATTTGCTCTTGAAAATGGTTTGGAGATGGCAATAATCAGGCTAATACGCGTGTCTGGACATAGTACTGTAAATTCTGCGCTCGCAATGCAAGTTTACACGCATTGTTAAATATAAGCCCTACCCCAATATATATCACAAAAAGGGAAATATAAAAACAAACACTCACTGAAAACGGCCATATACTTACGGGTACAGGAGGGCAAACGTGCACCACCTCAACATGCAGGCTGCCAAACTACCAAATGAGGGAGCTAATTACACCGATGAGACAGCCACTCACACAGCCCCCTAATATAGAGAGGGGTGGCTGCTTGGTGTATACTCGCACACAGAGTAGATACAAAGTGTCAGACCTTCTGATATATGTAGTCCACCATGCAGACCAGCAACCTATTATTGACGCCATAATAGTTCGTCGGGTTGCCCTACACCTCAAAAAGTCAACCACATTGGTACTGCCACCCTGGGCTCCCCGGCGTTTACAAGCCGCACTGCATGTGAATAATACATAATAAATGCGAGGTATTAGTTGGATTTTGGCCAAAATACTTGAGCTCACAAGACAATCGTCAAGGCTCCTCGTGTTTTGTGAGTCCCTACACTAATATAAATATATCACAGAAAGGAAAATATAAAAACAATCAATCACTGAAAACAGCCATAAACTTACTGATACAAGAAAGCAAATATGTGCACCACCTCAACATGCAGGCTGCCAAACTACACTGAAACTACTGCCCATTTTGAGTACCCCAAAAATAAGACCTATCTGCATAAAAAAAAAATATATAAAAACGATGGCTGTGATTGGTTCATCGATCGCTGCGGTTATTTGCTGAGCCATGGCACTTGAGAAACAATCAAAACCAGCGCTTCCTTGAAGCAGAATTTTGAGCCTTCAAACCAGGAAGTGCTGGCTGAAAACTACAAGCAAGTCTGCCGAAGTTGCAGAGGAGATGCACAGCGGGGCTGACAGCACCTGTTAGGCGAGGTATTTTTCATTTATTTGTTTTTTTAATGCAGATAGGCCTTACTTTAGAGCTTTTACAGTAGGACTTCCCATTTCAAAAGTTGAATCGCACTGCACAAAAAATGAGATGCAACTAGAGATGAGCACGCGTACCCGTTAAGGACAGATACTCGAGCGAGTATCGTCCTTTTCTAGTACGTGCCTGCTCGCCCGCAAAGATTCGGGGGGCGGCGGAGGAGGAGATCTCTCTCTCTCCCCCCCGCAACACAGCGCTCACCCCCGCCGGCACCTGAATCTTTGCGGGCGAGCAGGCAGGTACTCGAAAAGGATGATACTCGCTCGAGTATCTGTCTTTAACGAGCACGCTCGCTCATCTCTAGATGCAACACATAGGAAGGCTCCATAGGGAAATATGGGCTACAAAACATCACGAATTGCAGCAATATATTCAGCATCCCATGATTTTTTTCTCTCGCCTACAAAACATTGCTAATGTGAAGGAACCCATTGGAGAGAATGAGCTTCACATACATTCAATTTATAGCCCTGTCACATTGCAAGAAAATCGTGCTATTTTGTTGCCCGTGTGAAAGCGGCCTAAGACATTTATTCTTACACACCTGAAAAGAGTCCGAGCCGCACAACTAAGTGCCGTGGCCTCTTTAATCAGCGGATGGGTGGGAATCCAGAGCAGCAGACTACCACCGATCAAAAATTGACGACCTATCCTGAGAATATGCCATCAATAGTATAGTCCAGAAAAATCCGTAGTGTGCTTACTAATAGGCTTTAAACCTGAATATGCATCTTTTAAAGACGGTGGCTTGACTAACTTCTGACAGCTAGCCTCGTACTCTAACAGCCAGGAACGGAGAAACCTCAGATCCTGGCAGTTTAACCCCTTAAATGCCACAATCAAAAGCAACTGCAGCATGTAAGCAGATGACAGGGGGAGGGGCTGTTTCTGTCACACATCGGTACCCTTGCAATGCAATCACAAGGTACTGATGGGTTCCCATAGCAGCTAGAAGCCTGACAAAGGCCTCCATGTCTGCTACGTAACTTAGCCTACTAGGCCCCGCCTCCAGCAGAGTCTAATAGACATCTGTCATAGGCTTAGTAATATGCACTACTTACGTAATGCAGTGTACTATTCTAGAAATCATTCAAATACTAAAAATAGTGTCAAAAAAGTTCAATAATGTTTAACTGAAAAAAAAATCCAGTTAAAGGCCTCATGCCCACAGCTGTGTCGGACTCCGCCAGCTGAATATCGCAGCGGAGTCAGACAAGCTGCCCCCGAAAGACACCATACTCACCTCTCCGGATCCGCTGAGTGAGTCCCGTCTGGCGAACGGGCGCGCATGCGCAGTACCGCGCATGACGCACCAGCAGTGGGCAATCACGCAGCCGGCGGTGACACGTAATCACACAATACTTACGCTGTGCTAACAGCAGAAGTATCGCGTGATGAGTGGCTTCCATTGACTACAATGGAAGGCGGCCGTGCGTTTTCCCATGAAACGCGGCAGAAGTCCGTCTGTGGGCATTAGCCCCAAAATAACAACACATTTTCCCCACAAAAACCCATTTAAAATGGATAAAATAATAAAATATTTTAAGCGTTTTTTTTATTGTGCAAGAGTGGTGAAAATTGTAAAACATCTATATAAACTTGGTATCGCAGTAATTGTGATGATCAAATAAGAGGGTCATCGTGTTATTTTTGCCTTAGGGCTCCTTCCCACGGACGGATTTCCGCCGCGTAATACGCGGCGAAAATCCGCCGTGTTACCCGCAGCTATTAGGTTCTATTGAACCTAATAGCTCAATGCTTACGGTGCGGAATTCCATTGCGGAATTCCGCACTGTGAAATCACCCGACCTCACCCGCGGCATGCTCTATTTGCCGCAGGTGTACGCGCGGATGGCTTCCATCGCAGTCAATGGAAGCCGTCCGTCACGCTATCTTCCGCTGTAGCACAGCGGAAGATAGCGTGAAACCACTTCCCCGCCCACCGCCAGCCGCGTCATATGACGCGGAAGATAGCGTGAAACCGCTTCCCCGCCCACCGCCAGCCGCGTCATATGACGCGGAAGATAGCGTGAAACCGCTTCCCCGCCCACCGCCAGCCGCGTCATATGACACGGCCGGCGCGTCATGTGACGCTGTGGGCGTGTCATATGACACTGCGGCGCGTCACGTGCTCTATTGCGCATGCGTGCCGAAGCATCATGCGGGACGGAAGACGCCGGATCCGGAGGTAAGTATTGGGGTCTCTGGGGGGCACCGTGACAGGCTCCACCGCGGAATTCCGCGGCGGAGCCCGTCACGGCCGTGTGAAGCCGGCCTTATAGTGAACGCTGGAAAAACAAAACCCCAAAATAGTGGTGGCATAAGAAAAAACTTACACCTCATCCCAAAAAACCAAGCCCTCATACAACTATGTCACCAAGTTATGGCTCTTGCAATGCGACAATGAAAATCGCTTATTCCTTCAGGTACAAATAGTCTGGTTTCTAAGGGGTTAAGTAATTAATGTGATAGATGAAGCCACTGGCCGTTAGGTCGAGGGCTCAGGAACAACTTTTACCCAAGATATTGAAGTTGCACCTCTCAGTTAAAGAATACTGCTACAGAGTGACCCAATAACAATGCCGTACTCAGCCCAAAAAACAGTACTCCTAGTCTATCAATACCGCCCCCGCCCTTAGTCCTGCCCTGCTTGTAGTAGGCTCATGAACCAGAGTTGCTCTCACACGTTTAGTGATTGCTGCTGAGACACTGAATTTGTGGGCACTGATGCGTTTCCTTATTGCTTAATAATAAGTGATGACACTACTAGAATGCGATGCGACCACAAGATTGTGAATCAGAGCCATGTCTGGAATACCTCCATTGCACCATCGCACTGCTATCTCATCACTACAGCGTGACATATGCCTGCTGTATTTATTTTTCTTGTGAGCTATAACTATTTAATTGCACACTACGCGGCGGGGTCATGCCCTATATCCTGGCACCTGAGAAAACTCCTCAGGGAAATTAAAGGGCACTTGCTGCCACATTTCATCTAAATATATCAATGATGCAGTAACCGGTCCCAAGTTATAAGGTAGTGACATTTTTAGAAAAACAAGTTCAGATAAAAGTCTTTTCCTGACTTTCCATCCCATCATGTCGCAGATTGGGCGCTGATTTCAAAGCTTCTTTACTCTGGGAGGAGCTTTTTCTAATGACTTTTTGATCACTTTTTATTGCATGGGTGACCAAAAAGCGCCTTTCTGGCGTTCTTTATTTTTTTTCCCTGACAACGTTCATCGTAAATAATATGTTTAAATAATGTTTTTTGACCTTTTATTAATTTTTTTTTTCAACAATTAGTAAAACTTTATTCTTCCTATTTTTACTGTCGTTGCTTTGATAGCTCCTGCAGTATTATGTAATGCCATAGAATTACATCATACTGCTATCGGGCAGGCAGTCTATAATGCCACCTCACGAGGATGGTTTGACACCCACATGGCTTCCTGCGATCTCCTCGCGGGGTGCCGTATGGGACCCCCAAACATCTTTCAGGGCATTTAGATGGTTAACAGCTTCGATCAGCCAACACCAGCGCTATATGAAGAGAGGTCGTTGGGCGATCTACCTTCATACGTACACAGACCCCACAGGACGTAACTGTACGTCCTACAGCGAGAAGGGGTTAAAGGGATTCTATCACTAGGTTCATGATGTCTGACTTTTTCGAACTGAGCTCCAAGACGCAGAGGCGGGCCACGCCGGCCTCTACCTACCCGCAGAATACAAAGTGACAGCTCACTCCCTATAAACAAAAGAGGAGAGAACTGTCAGTCTGCATGATGTGAGCAGGGAGAAGCACGCAATGCCCACCTATGTGACTCGGAGCTCAGCTCTAAGTCAAACTTCAGGAACCTGTATGGTCAGATTCAACAACTGTAGCAGCCAATATACATTATACTAAAATGTGTATGGCTTCATTCGTGAAAAGATCGGTAACCAGACGATTGTTTATTCAATGGTTGTTTAACCAACAACCTCTTTCTAATATGTATGGTCCCTCTTTTCCTGCACCCCATAACTGCTGTGATGTCCCCAGTATTTACACTGCTTAGCAGTCTGGTATAGGTGTGACTACAATGTGATTAACAACTGATGTTCTACCACAGTCGTGTGTAGGGAGATCTCTAACCACAGACGTCAGCATTTTAAAACATGCCCTGCACAATCGTATGTGCCGTTAGGATCATTTTACAGTGCCGATAACTTTGCATAGTATAAGACCGGTGTCAGACTGGGGATCTTGATCAATCTTCCATCTATACAGAACATATATACACTCATGTACACACAGGACATATTATCAGTAAGGCCAGGCTCACACGACCCAATGCGTAAAGCGCTGTGTAAGTCATGCAGTGTTTTACCGCTGTGGAGCCGACCTATCGCCGCATATGGCAGCGAATTTGTACTCCGCACGACAGCGTATCTCACACACGCTGTCATGCTCATTCTTCCTGGTTTCTTTTTTAGTTTAAATTTCCCATGCTGTCGCTTCACAATGGCGTGTATATTAGCCTGTAGTGTCGGAGACCTTTTTTTGTCTGAATGGAAGGCACATTTCAGGTTTTATGTAATCGAGTATGCGGATTTAAAAAATCAAGACAAAAAAAAATTCTCTGAAAACCGGAACCCTTCCCTATTTACATGTGAAAAAAGCGAAAAATCATATTTTAATCAATACCGTAATTATATTTTATATTTAGTTATGTTGTTTATTATTTATTTTATGCCCAAAATAAAGAAAAAAATATTTATTTGTTAATTAGTATTAATTAAAACCAAAATACATGAAACATCATAACCATATTATTTGTTATTTATACTATTTCTGTACGTACAGTACAAAAAAAACCATTACAATCTTTACAACAGTCATATACTCATTAGCCTGTTGCCGCTCACCAATAGAAGCAATCAATTTAAAAAGAAACTTTAACAAATAAATAACCAAAAAAGTGAATTTTTCCGGTTTTTCTGGTCATTTAGGGAGATGTTCCACTTTTGGGAGAATTTTTTTGCATTGATATTTGAAGTCAGCATACCAGATTACATAAAACCTGAAATGTGCCTATCAATTCGGCCACGACGCTACAGACTAGTGTATATACGCCGTCCATGTGCAATTGTAATTGCATGTAGACCGCGTTGATTACGTGCCCATAGGCTCTGTTGCGCGTAACAAGCAGCAATATAGAACATGCCGCATTCTTTTCTGCGCTCGTGTAATACGCAATGTATACACGCAATTGTGAGTGAAACAGTGTAAGTCAATATATTTGATTGCCCGCAAATGACCGCGTATCATATGCACGTAAGACGCTGTAAACTTACGCTGGTGTGAACCGGCCTGAAGGTACCTGTACATGGGATGATTATCACCCAAGTTATTGCAAGAAACAGTGAATTTGGGTGATAGTCGTCAGTGAAGAAAATAGGAGTTGCACAACCTTTCAGCGACTGCCTGTTATCTCTCCTATGTAAATCACAGAAATGATAAGCGGTGGGACAGCTGTCACGCACTTATGTGCCCAACAGTCGTCTCACGTAAATGTACCTTAAATAATGAGCTGTAGTGCTGCAGGCTATATATTGTGATCTCAACATATACGTAGAAACACACACAGGCTCATATATACAGTATACAGGTTGGCAGGATGTGAACTTATAGTATAACACAAGCAACAATTCACCCTCTCTGTACTGACTTGTAATACAGGTTTAATGGCATATACTTATGTGATTGTTGCTATGTAGAGTAAATATGATAGTAGTTATGGGTGCGACACTTTCATGATTGGTAGATTACCAATGGTGTAAAACATCCCATATATATTCAGGCCACTGCTTAGTAAATAGTGTACATCATAAGTACGTAGGACTTTCAAATGGGACAACACCATTCCATAAGCCCTATTAGGACATACTGCACAGACTTAATAAGGCTATGGGGGGATTTCATGCTTAGGAGCTTTTTCCAGTTAACCAAGCTAGAAAGTCTCTGCAAAATCATCTCCCGCTCTGGAGGACACAATGCAATCATGGATTATATGGTTCGCCATTCATTTCAATAGTTGATACAAGGTGCATTCAAGTGCTAATTAAGGCCTCCTTATTAGAGATGAGCGAACGCGTTCGTCCGAGCTTGATATTCGTGCGAATATTAGGGTGTTCGGGATGTTCGTTATCCGTAACGAACACCATGCGGTGTCCGGGTTACTTAAACTTTCTTCCCTGAGACGTTAGCGCTTTTTTTTGGCCAATATAAAGACAGGGAAGGCATTACAACTTCCCCCTGCAACGTTTAAGCCCTATACCACCCCCCTGCTGTGAGTGGCTGGGGAGATAAGGTGTCACCCGAACATAAAAGTCGGCCCCTCTCGCAGTTCGCTATGGATGCATTCTATATGCGCTCAATGGGGCCAGCGGCAGCAGCGCTGACCCCATTGAGAACATATAGAAGACAAATCCTTCTTCTCTGGCACAGCTGTAACAGCTGTAGCAGAGAAGAACGATGTTTGCCCATTGAATTCAATGGAACCGGCAATACAGCCGACTCCACTGAATGCAATGGGCTGCCGGCGATCGCAGGATGAATGGTCGGAAAGGGGTTAAATATATAACCCCTTTCCTGCAATTCATCCAGAAATGTGTTACACTAAAAATATATACCGGCGTATAAGGCGACGGGGCGTATAAGACGACCCCCCAACTGTCACCTTATACGCCGGTAATACAGTGGAGCAAAGAATAAAAAGCATTACTTACGTTTTTAGATGATCTGCGGCGCTCCTGCAGGCTGTCACTCCCTCCTGGTCCACGGCAGACAAGCTTTCTCCACGAAAGACTTTAAATCCCTGCCTCCAGAAAGACACGTGCCTTCAGCCAATCACAGCCAATGACAATGATGTCATTGAATGGCTGTGATTGGCTGTGTTTCTGGAGGCGGGGATTTCAAGCCTTGAAATCCCCGCCTCCAGAAACACAGCCAATCACAGCCATTCAATGACATCATTGTCATTGGCTGTGATTGGCTGAAGGCACGTGTCTTTCTGGAGGCAGGGATTTAAAGTCTTTCGTGGAGAAAGCTTGTCTGCCGTGGACCAGGAGGGAGTGACAGCCTGCAGGAGCGCCGCAGATCATCTAAAAACGTAAGTAATGCTTTTTATTCTTTGCTCCACTGTATTACCGGCGTATAAGGTGACAGTTGGGGGGTCGTCTTATACGCCCCGTCGCCTTATACGCCGGTATATATTTTTAGTGTAACACATTTCTGGATGAATTGCAGGAAAGGGGTTATATATTTAACCCCTTTCCGACCATTCATCCTGCGATCGCCGGCAGCCCATTGCATTCAGTGGAGTCGGCTGTATTGCCGGTTCCATTGAATTCAATGGGCAAACATCGTTCTTCTCTGCTACAGCTGTTACAGCTGTGCCAGAGGAGGACGATCTTTATGCTGACAGTGGGGGGGGGGGGGGGGGCACTCTTGCCGCTATTGTGGCTTAATAGTGGGACCTGTGAACTTGAGATGCAGCCCACCATGTAGCCCCTCGCCTGCCCTATCCGTCACTGTGTCATTCCCATCACTTTCTTGAATTGCCCAGATTTTCACACATGAAAACCTTAGCGAGCATCGGCGAAATACAAAAATGTTCTGGTCGCCCATTGACTTCAATGGGGTTCGTTGTTCGAAACGAACCCTCGAGCATCGCGGGAAGTTCGTTCCGAATAACGAACACCTGAACATTTTGGTGTTCGCTCATCTCTACTCCTTATTTTTTCTAAAGAACTACTTACACCAGAAAGCTGAAAGTATTGTCACTTCTCAACATAATCTTCTTCTTGACGTGCACATTTTTCACATCATGAATGCCATGATTGAAAGGCCGCTGTGAAGGCATCTTTAGGGATCCATTTTGCCCACTGGAAAAATTCCTGAAGCAAGAGCATCAAGAATGGAAAACATGAGAACACGGAGAACGTCCTTTATCGTTAGGAAAACCCAAAAATCGCTTGGTGCAAGGTCAGATGAGTAGAGAGTATAAGTAACCACTGCAAAGTTGTCGCCAAGAAGAAACCCCTGAATACGGGGCACTAAATGAGCAGGAGTTTTGTCTTGATGGAAGAACACATGTGCCAACTTTTCAGGCTCTTTTTCTTGCAATGCCTCTTCAGGTCTTCACGCAGGATGGTGTGCACAGATCATATGAAGATGCTGACTTTGCAGGCAATCTCTTCCGCA
This sequence comes from Eleutherodactylus coqui, assembly GCF_035609145.1. Taxonomy (NCBI): domain Eukaryota; kingdom Metazoa; phylum Chordata; class Amphibia; order Anura; family Eleutherodactylidae; genus Eleutherodactylus; species Eleutherodactylus coqui. Next base: position 522,112,680 of record NC_089837.1, on the reverse strand, counting down.
GTCAATTGGTGATCCTCTATAACCACTTGCTCTACTAGTGCAATCATAATGTTGGAACGGCTGGTGTGTTGCCGGGGCTCTTTTTGTTCATTCTGACACAGTACTCAGCCTTCTTTGAACGGTTGCAGCTACAAACACACATTTTTTCAGTTCCATGACACCTTCACAACATGTCTCACCTAAACTTGACAATGAATATCGATGGGCGTCATTCCACAGAGGTAAAGAGAACGGATGATTACAAGCTGTTCCTGGAACGGCAAAGGCAATCTTACCATTTTAAGTACTGAAACCGCTTCTAACTCCAGGCGCTGTTACGTGGGTTCTGTGCGCTGGATGATGCTGCCATCTGTCTCACTCATTCCTCCTAACTTCAGGCGCTGCATGTGGGTTCTGTACGCTGGGCGATGCTGTCATCTGTCTTACTCATCCCCAAAGAATGACCGCGACTTCTCTAATATGTCCCATGTTTCCATCTGCACCTATTACAGGAAAAAAAAATTAGGAGAGCTTAGAACTTGGATCCACCTCATAATGTAATACCACATTTAACCAGCAGTGGCCACCCAACAGTTTCACCCAACGATCATTACTAATCACCATGAATTTCTGGTGCCAACACAGATCACTGGTCTACAAAAAATATGATTTCTTTGTCACAAATGAAGCAATATATTGTCTTAATGTAACTTTTTACACCCACCTGAAATTTTAGGAAAAGGTTTATTTTAATACATAGGCCAACATGAAAAAAATATATTTCTTTTCTCAGAATGTAGTGACAGAGGATTTTCTGCTATATTTTGCTTGTGGTCCGTCCCTCTTGAGTGTCCAGCAGTAATCAGCAAGCATTCTGGGACTCCATTTGCCTTGGTACCGCTTCTCCATGCTTGAGATATCTTGATGAAACCTCTCACCATGCTCATCGCTAACTGCACCAAGATTGTCCGGAAACAAATCCAGATGTGAATGGAGGAAATGGATCTTGAGAGACGTTACATCCCAGTGTTTTGTAGGAAAGCAAGAGTTCACTAACTAAGTCACTGTGGTTTTCGGCCTTGACATTTCCCAAGAAGTTCTTACAAACGTTTCTAAAGGAATTCCATGCTGCTGCTTTAACTTCATTTAAGCGATCTTCAAAATTTCCACCCTGCAGCAATTCTCGAATCTGTGGTCTAACGAAAATGGCTTCTTTAATTTTCGCATCACTTGTGCTGGGAAATTTTTGCTCTAAATAGGCAAATCCAGCAGCATTTCGATCCATTTCCTTGGAAAAGTTTTTCATTAATCCCAGTTTGAGGGCGGCTTTAGGGTGCATTCACAAGAGCGTATATCGGCTCGGTTTTCACGCCGAGCCGATATACACTACCGTTCAAAAGTTTGGGGTCACATTGAAATGTCCTTATTTTTGAAGGAAAAGCACTGTACTTTTCAATGAAGATAACTTTAAACTAGTCCTAACTTTAAACAAATGCACTCTATACATTGCTAATGTGGTAAATGACTATTCTAGCTGCAAATGCCTGTTTTTTTGTGCAAAATCTACAAAGGTGAATAGAGGCCCATTTCCAGCAACTATCACTCCAGTGTTCTAATGGTACAATGTGTTTGCTCATTGGCTCAGAAGGCTAATTGATGATTAGAAAACCCTTGTGCAATCATGTTCACACATCTGAAAACAGTCTAGCTCGTTACAGAAGCTACAAAACTGACCTTCCTGTGAGCAGATTGAGTTTCTGGAGCATCACATTTGTGGGGTCAATTAAACGCTCAAAATGGCCAGAAAAAGAGAACTTTCATCTGAAACTCGACAGTCTATTCTTGTTCTTAGAAATGAAGGCTATTCCATGCGAGAAATTGCTAAGAAATTGAAGATTTCCTACAACGGTGTGTACTACTCCCTTCAGAGGACAGCACAAACAGGCTCTAACCAGAGTAGAAAAAGAAGTGGGAGGCCGCGTTGCACAACTAAGCAAGAAGATAAGCACATTAGAGTCTCTAGTTTGAGAAACAGACGCCTCACAGGTACCCAACTGGCATCTTCATTAAATAGTACCCGCAAAACACCAGTGTCAACATCTACAGTGAAGAGGCGGCTGCGGGATTTTGGGCTTCAGGGCAGAGTGGCAAAGAAAAAGCCATATCTGAGACTGGCCAATAAAAGAAAAAGATTAAGATGGGCAAAAGAACACAGACATTGGACAGAGGAAGACTGGAAAAAAGTGTTGTGGACGGATGAATCCAAGTTTGAGGTGTTTGGATCACAAAGAAGAACGTTTGTGAGACGCAGAACAAATGAAAAGATGCTGGAAGAATGCCTGACGCCATCTGTTAAGCATGGTGGAGGTAATGTGATGGTCTGGGGTTGCTTTGGTGCTGGTAAGGTGGGAGATTTGTACAGGGTAAAAGGGATTCTGAATAAGGAAGGCTATCACTCCATTTTGCAACGCCATGCCATACCCAGTGGACAGCGCTTGATTGGAACCAATTTCATCCTACAACAGGACAATGACCCTAAACACACCTCCAAATTGTGCAAGAACTATTTACAGCAGAAGCAGGCAGCTGGTATTCTATTGGTAATGGAGTGGCCAGCGCAGTCACCAGATCTGAACCCCATTGAGCTGTTGTGGGAGCAGCTTGACCGTATGGTACGCCAGAAGTGCCCATCCAACCAATCCAACTTGTGGGAGATGCTTCTAGAAGCGTGGGGTGCAATTTCACAAGCTTACCTCAACAAATTAACAGCTAGAATGTCAAAGGTGTGCAATGCTGTAATTGCTGCAAAAGGAGGATTCTTTGACGAAAGCAAAGTTTGATGTAAAAACAATGTTATTTCAAATACAAATCATTATTTCTAACCTTGTCAATGTCTTGGCTCTATTTTCTATTCATTTCACAACGCATGGTGGTGAATAAGTGTGACTTTTCATGGAAAACACAAAATTGTTTGGGTGACCCCAAACTTTTGAACGGTAGTGTACGTCCTCCTCATCTGCAGGGGGGGGGGAGCCTGGAAGAGCCAGAAGCAGGAACTGAGGCTCCCGCCCCCTCTCTGCCTCCTCTCCGCCCCTCTGCACTATTTTCAATGAGAGGAGGTGGAACGGGGGCGGGGCTAAGGTCCACGAATTAGCCCCGCCCCCGCCCCGCCTCTCTTCATTGCAAATAGTGGAGAGGGGCGGAGAGGAGGCAGAGAGGGGGCGGGAGCTCAGTTCCTGCTCCTGGGCTCTTCCAGCCTCCCCGTCCTGCACATGAGGACAACGTATATCGGCTCGGCGTGAAAACCAAGCCGATATACGTTCGTGTGAATGCACCCTCAGAAGACTGTATAATGAGTATAAGGTAGGTCTGTTTGCTGATGATCTCCCACTGACCATCTCCCAGCCCTTAACATCCCTACCAAATCTGATGTCCATACTAGAGACCTGGGCTAATCACTCAGGCCTACGGATTTAAAAATTTAGAAATATCCCATATTAACAACCCAGAACCTTTAATTAAATTGATAAACATCAATTTCCAGTTTCAGCATAAACAACACTATATCTCAGATCTAGGCATTAATTTAACTACCTCAATACACTCCCTCTACAAATGGAACTGCCCGGCCCTAATTAAGAGATTATCATCTAAGCTACTAAAATGGGACAAACCCTACAAGGCCTCATTATATGCTGATGATCTGCTTCTATATGTTACCCAGCCACAGATTTTCCTCCCAGCAATTTCAGCGGAGGTGCAAAAATATGGAAAACTCAGTAACTTTGAGATAAATATCACTAAATTAGAAGCACTAAATATCTCCTTGCCATCCCCTGAAATTCAGCACCTATCCCAACAATTCCATTTAAATGGAGAAATTCCCATATCAAATACTTAGGTATACTAATCCCCCAGGACCCCTCTGCTCTGTACACCTTGAACTATCTCCCCTTGCTGGATCACACATTAATGGGCTGTTTGAGACGACCGTATATCGGCTGGGTATTCACGCCGGCCGATATATGGCGCCTCTGTCTGCAGGGGGGGAGGCTGGAAGAGCCGGGAGCAGTGCTCTGAGCTCCTGCCCCCTCTCTGTCTCCTCTCCACCCCCTCTGCACTATTTGCAATGAGAGGAGGCGGGACATGGGTGGGGCTAAGTTGCCAGGAATTAGCTCCGCCCCATCCAGCCTCCCCTCATTGAAAATAGTGCAGAGGGGTGGAGAGTTGGTGGAGAGGCGGCGGGAGCTCAGAGCACTGCTCCCAGCTCTTCCAGCCTCCTTCCCCTGCAGAGAGACACGCTGTATATCGGCCGGCGTGAATACCCGGCCGATATACAGTCGTCTGAAACCGCCCTAAAAGACTTGACTAACTATGACAAAAAATATCTCTCCTGGTTTGGCCGAATAAATGTGCTAAAGATGGACGTCGTCCCTCGCTTCCTGTAATCATTCCAGAGTCTCCCTATTCAGCCCCCCATGAACTTCTTTAGACGCCCACAATCTGCCTTCATGCAGTTTATATGGGGAGGAAGATACAATCACGTCGGCCACCGAAACCTCTCAAAACCTAAATCCGCAGGAGGACCTTCCTGACCTTAACCCCTTAGTGATGGCCCCATTGCCTTTTTACGTCCTAGCTAAGTGGGCTTTAATCCTACAGGACATAAAAACATACATCCTCTTTGGATTAAAGCCCTGTTGGCTGAGGACATGACAGCTCCATGCTGTCAGTGCCTGCAGGTAGCTGACAGCATTGAGCTGTCATTCTGAAGCCCCCCCCCAGCAGTGCGATTGATGCTATCCAATGGATACCGCCGATCGCAATAAAGTGAAGAAAAAGTTAAAGATTCAGCCGCCCTGATGGATCAGATCCATAAGGGCAGCTGAGATTACTCACCCGCCTTGTCCGTGGTGTCCCGTGGTGAACTCGTCCTCCGGGACCCGTCGCCACTCTTCTGCACATGCAGTCACACAGGAGCTACTATCGTTGGCTTGCTCACATAGCGGCAACAGCGGGACGGGCGGCTGCAGGAGATTTCTCTCCTCTCGCTCCCCCGCCCCTCTCCATTGACTTTACATAGCGGACGTTCAGTACTGAACGGCCGCTATTTACACTAAACAATGAGCGATCTGCTCATCGTCCATCGTTTATGCTGGATAACTGATGAGCTGATCGCCGTTCAGTACTGAATGGCCGCTATGTTAAGTGAATAGAGAGGGGTGGGAGGAAGCACGAGGAGAGAAATCTCCTGCAGCCGCCCGCTGTGAGCTAACGATACTAGCTCCTGTGCAGCAGCATGAGAGCGAGTATGTGTGGGGATGAGTGTGGGACACAGTTTGCCCGACATTTGTTCCATCTAAATGGGGCTTAAGATATTACCTCCTTTTAGTTTGACAACAGGGACGTATAGTCATCCATTTCATTATAATAACCTTAGTATACCGGATCCATAGATTAGGCAATGTAGAAGCTTGAATTGTTGACCTCATAAGTCCTAGGGGATTTATCCCCTTCCTATAACAATATCACCTAAAACGTTGACTAATCATAAAATCAAAAAGAAAAATGCATAAACAAAACTGTGTTTTGAAACTACATAAGAAAATGTTCCTGTTAAATGTTTCATACAATTTATATGGTCCTGCCTATGGACGGACATTGCTGCGGAATTCGCAGCGGGTGTCTGACCGCGATTTCTGCAGCGATAATCCGTCCATAGGCATTTGGCCTCATGCCGGCAGCTGGGTCGGGTTCCGACTGCGATCGGACCCGGTGCCGGCCAGAGACCCTGTACTCACCTGTCTAAATCCGCGGCGAGTGTCTCTGCCGGCGCGTCGCCGCACATGCGTAGTGCATAACGTGGCTGTCGTGCCGGCAATGGCGCAGATCCGCAGCAACTTGCCGCGGGACGGACGGCTTCCATTGACTGCGGTTTTCCGCACAGAATAGAACATACTGCGATTCTTCCCCGTGAGGGGAAAATCACAGTTAATTTCTGCTCATGGGCAGCGAAGAATCTTTTAACATGGCATGTCTATGGACGGACATTGCTACAGAATTCATGGAGGGCATCTGGCCGTGAATTCCGCAGCAATAATCCGTCCATGGGGATTGGGCCTTAGTCAAATATTATAAAGCTGCTTGAATCGCTCAATGAGCATTATGTTCTGGTGACCTAAAAGGCCCTCTATGGGTCGACATAGAGAAAAAGGTGTATTTACCCGCACAGTACACCATATCTAACTTGGACTATGGATTCTCTTCCATGAGGTATACAGCGATTGAGCCCACTCTCATACTATTCCCTCTTGGAGAAGCACTCGATTTAAGTACAACCTGTCTTCCAGGATTTCTCCCATGCTACCAATACTCCCCAACCCACACTTCCCACCAAGCCAGGATCTTTCCCTTCTTAACTGGTGGAGGAGCAACAAGATAACCACCCTTGGCCATTTTTATACCAAATCAAAACTGTATACCATACAACACTATGCTATCCCACTATGGGATGTCACTATTGCACTGGGGGACACTATGGCAAGTCGCTATTACGCTGTGGGCCGCTGTGGGATGTCACTAATACGCTGGTGGCCACTATGGGATGTCGCTATTACGCTGTGGGATGTCACTATTACACTAGGGGGCGCTATGGGATGTCGCTATTACACTAGGGGCTGCTGGGGGGGTGTTGCTATTACGCTGGGGCCCGCTGAGGGTGTCGCTATTGCGCTGGGGGCCACTATGGGGTGTCACTATTACGCTGGGGGCCACTATGGGGTGTCGCTATTACGGTGGGGGCCACTATGGGGTGTCGCTATTACGCTGGGGGCCGCTGGGGGGTGTCGCTATTACGCTCGGGGCCGCTAGGGGGTGTCACTATTACGCTGGGGGCCACTATGGGGTGTCGCTATTACGCTGGGGGCCACTTTGGGGTGTCGCTATTACACTGGGGGCCACTGGGGGGTGTTGCTATTACACTGGTGGCTGCTGTGGGGGGTCGCTATTATGCTGGGGGCCACTGGGGGGTGTCGCTATTATCACTGGGGTCAGTGGGAGGGTCACTATTATTGCTGCGGTATGTTTACATGTGGCGGAAATGGGCGGGGCTGTTTCAAAATAGGCAGTGTACAGATTTTGACAGCTTTTTGGATGCGGAAATACTGCAGAATTTGCGACGGAAATTTCCGCTGAGGACATTCTGCAGTATTTCTGCATCTAAAAAGCAGTCAAAATCTGCACACTGCCTATTTTGAAGCGACCCTGTCCTTTTTAGAACGACGGAGGTAAAATCATACGTCGCGATAAGCCCCGCCCCCTGACATGTTGGCACTTTGCAGTAAATATGTGGGTTTTGGTTGCAGTTTGGGCACTTGGTCTCTAAAAGGTTCGCCATCACTGACCTATACCCATCTTCCTGCCCACTATGCTTTCAAGGGTGCCAATTCCCAATCATTGCCCTGCAGACTCATATAAAGGGTCAAGCATTGATTTGAAGGATTGCTGACATCCAACAGGTGGCGCTGCAGAGGTATTGTTCCATCTCCCTTATTTGCAAGCAAAAGGGGACATGCTTCACATGTGATGGACATGTCCGGAGGTCGCGGACACTGTGGTCACGGATTCATAGCTTGCTCAACCAACTGTTTGTGGGCCCTGTTCCCAAATCCACTACAGTATTTCTCCTGGGGGATCGTCCTCCATGATTCAAATGCCATGCTCATGAATTGATTGAGTCCGTTTGTATCCCGCAGGAATTCATATCGCTTCCAAATGGAAGTCATGTATTCTTTCTCTCCCCGAAGTGCTCAACAGAATTTCCACAATAATGCTATATGAACGATCCAGCGATCAGAACTGATACCATGACACATTTCCTGAAAGTCTAGCAATCCTGGATTCACTTCCTAGGAGTTGCGGGACTACGATGCGATATGTCATCTACCTAATTACCATCCTAAAAGCTAAATATATCCATGCCCTATAGACGCTCCAGGAATCTTATATGGATTCTTGATGACCGCTTGATTAATTGCCCTTGTTAACCCCCCCCCTCCGTATTTTTCTATAAGCGAACGTACAGCCACTGTAGGCGTACACCATCGTGAGCGACAATTGGCCGCATGCGGGGGGCCTTAATAATGTTAGAAGACGATCTCATGCTTGCCTTTAAAACATAATAAAACCCATTGAAACTAAACTGCTGCATGACCCGCGTAGTGTGTTACGCTTACGGCCGTGCGCACCCGCAGTGTGTTACACTTACGGCCGTGCGCATTCGCAGTGTGTTACGCTTACGGCCATGCGCACCCGCAGTGTGTTACGCTTGAGGCCATGCGCACCCGCAGTGTATTACACTTACGGCCGTGCGCACCCGCAGTGTGTTACGCTTGAAGCCATGCGCACCCGCAGTGTGTTACACTTACGGCCGTGCGCACTCGCAGTGTGTTACGCTTACGGCCGTGCGCACCCGCAGTGTGTTACACTTACGGCCGTGCGCATTCGCAGTGTGTTACGCTTACGGCCATGCGCACCCGCAGTGTGTTACGCTTACGGCTGTGCGCATTCGCAGTGTGTTACGCTTGAGGCCATGCGCACCCGCAGTGTATTACACTTACGGCCGTGCGCACCAGCAGTGTGTTACGCTTGAAGCCATGCGCACCCGCAGTGTGTTACACTTACGGCCGTGCGCATTCGCAGTGTGTTACGCTTACGGCCGTGCGCACCCGCAGTGTGTTACACTTACGGCCGTGCGCATTCGCAGTGTGTTACGCTTACGGCCATGCGCACCCGCAGTGTGTTACGCTTGAGGCCATGCGCACCCGCAGTGTATTACACTTACGGCTGTGCGCACCCGCAGTGTGTTACGCTTGAAGCTATGCGCACCCGCAGTGTGTTACACTTACGGCCGTGCGCACTCGCAGTGTGTTACGCTTACGGCCGTGCGCACCCGCAGTGTGTTACGCTTACGGCCGTGTGCACCCGCAGTGTGTTACGCTTACGGCTGTGCGCATTCGCAGTGTGTTACGCTTACGGCCGTGCGTATTCGCAGTGTGTTATGCTTACGGCCGTGCGCACTCGCAGTGTGTTACGCTTACAGGTGTGCGCACCCGCAGTGTGTTACGCTTACGGCCGTGCGCACCCGCAGTGTGTTACGCTTACGGCCGTGCGCACCCGCAGTGTGTTGCTCTTACGGCCGTGCGCATCCGCAGTGTGTTACGCTTACGGCCATGCGCACCCGCAGTGTGTTGCTCTTACGGTCGTGCGCACCCGCAGTGTGTTACGCTTACGGCTGTGCGCATTCGTAGTGTATTACTCTTACGGCCGTGCGCACCTGCAGTGTGTTGCTCTTACGGCCGTGCGCACTCGCAGTGTGTTGCTCTTACGGCCGTGCGCACTCGCAGTGTGTTACGCTTACGGCCGTGCGCACTCGCAGTGTGTTGCTCTTACGGCCGTGCGCACCCGCAGTGTGTTACGCTTACGGCTGTGCGCATTCGCAGTGTATTACGCTTACGGCCGTGCGCATTCGCAGTGTGTTACGCTTACGGCCGTGCGCACCCGCAGTGTGTTACGCTTACGGCCCCCGTCCTCAGGTTGTATTCACACCGGCAAACTCAGACAAATATTGCACTTGTAGACCTAACACTTTAACATGATTGCAGCATGTTTTTTTAGAAAACTGCTTCACTTTATAGACGATTACGTGTGCGAAAAATCACGGGTTGTTCCAATATTGAAAATAGAGTACTAGTCCCTTACTGTGTAATATCCCGATATCCCTGTCAGTACTAGTCCCTTACTGTGTAATATCCCGATATTCCTGTCAGTACTAGTCCCTTACTGTATAATATCCCGATATTCCTGTCAGTACTAGTCCCTTACTGCATAATATCCTGATATCCCTGTCAGTACTAGTCCCTTACTGTGTAATATCCCGATATTCCTGTCAGTACTAGTCCCTTACTGTATAATATCCCGATATTCCTGTCAGTATTAGTCCCTTACTGTGTAATATCCCGATATTCCTGTCAGTACTAGTCCCTACTGTATAATATCCCGATATTCCTGTCAGTACTAGTCCCTTACTGTATAATATCCCGATATTCCTGTCAGTACTAGTCCCTTACTGTGTAATATCCCGATATCCCTGTCAGTACTAGTCCCTTATTGTATAATATCCCGATATTCCTGTCAGTACTAGTCCCTTACTGTATAATATCCCGATATTCCTGTCAGTACTAGTCCCTTATTGTATAATATCCCGATATTCCTGTCAGTACTAGTCCCTTACTGTTTAATATCCCGATATTCCTGTCAGTACCAGCCTCTTACTGTATATTATCCCGATATTCCTGTCAGTACTTGTCCCTTACTGTATAATATCCCGATATTCCTGTCAGTACTAGTCCCTTACTGTATAATATCCCGATATTCCTGTCAGTACTAGTCCCTTACTGTATAATATCCCGATATTCCTGTCAGTACCGGCCTCTTACTGTATATTATCCCGATATTCCTGTCAGTACTAACCCCTTACGGTATAATATCCCGATATTCCTGTCAGTACTAGTCCCTTACTGCATAATATCCCGATATTCCTGTCAGTACTAGTCCCTTACTGTATAATATCCCGATATTCCTGTCAGTACTAGTCCCTTACTGTGTAATATCCCGATATCCCTGTCAGTACTAGTCCCTTACTGCATAATATCCCGATATTCCTGTCAGTACTAGTCCCTTACTGTATAATATCCCGATATTCCTGTCAGTACTAGTCCCTTATTGTATAATATCCCGATATTCCTGTCAGTACTAGTCCCTTACTGTTTAATATCCCGATATTCCTGTCAGTACCAGCCTCTTACTGTATATTATCCCGATATTCCTGTCAGTACTTGTCCCTTACTGTATAATATCCCGATATTCCTGTCAGTACTAGTCCCTTACTGTATAATATCCCGATATTCCTGTCAGTACTAGTCCCTTACTGTATAATATCCCGATATTCCTGTCAGTACCGGCCTCTTACTGTATATTATCCCGATATTCCTGTCAGTACTAACCCCTTACGGTATAATATCCCGATATTCCTGTCAGTACTAGTCCCTTACTGCATAATATCCCGATATTCCTGTCAGTACTAGTCCCTTACTGCATAATATCCCGATATTCCTGTCAGTACTAGTCCCTTACTGTATAATATCCCGATATTCCTGTCAGTACTAGTCCCTTACTGCATAATATCCCGATATTCCTGTCAGTACTAGTCCCTTACTGCATAATATCCCGATATTCCTGTCAGTACTAGTCCCTTACTGTATAATATCCCGATATACTGTATATGTCAGTACTAGTCCCTTACTGTATAATATCCTGATATTCCTGTCAGTACTAGTCCCTTACTGTATAATATCCCGATATTCCTGTCAGTACTAGTCCCTTACTGTATAATATCCCGATATTCCTGTCAGTACTTGTCCCTTACTGTATAATATCCCGATATTCCTGTCAGTACCGGCCTCTTACTGTATATTATCCCAATATTCCTGTCAGTACTAGTCCCTTACTGTATAATATCCCGATATTCCTGTCAGTACCGGCCTCTTACTGTATATTATCCCGATATTCCTGTCAGTAGTAACCCCTTACTGTATATTATCCCGATATTCCTGTCAGTACTAGTCCCTTACTGCATAATATCCCGATATTCCTGTCAGTACTAGTCCCTTACTGCATAATATCCCGATATTCCTGTCAGTACTAGTCCCTTACTGCATAATATCCCGATATTCCTGTCAGTACTTGTCCCTTACTGTATAATATCCCGATATTCCTGTCAGTACCGGCCTCTTACTGTATATTATCCCAATATTCCTGTCAGTACTAGTCCCTTACTGTATAATATCCCGATATTCCTGTCAGTACTTGTCCCTTACTGTATAATATCCCGATATTCCTGTCAGTACCGGCCTCTTACTGTATATTATCCCAATATTCCTGTCAGTACTAGTCCCTTACTGTATAATATCCCGATATTCCTGTCAGTACCGGCCTCTTACTGTATATTATCCCGATATTCCTGTCAGTAGTAACCCCTTACTGTATAATATCCCGATATTCCTGTCAGTACTAGTCCCTTACTGCATAATATCCCGATATTCCTGTCAGTACTAGTCCCTTACTGCATAATATCCCGATATTCCTGTCAGTACTAGTCCCTTACTGCATAATATCCCGATATTCCTGTCAGTACTAGTCCCTTACTGCATAATATCCCGATATTCCTGTCAGTACTAGTCCCTTACTGTATAATATCCCGATATTCCTGTCAGTACTAGTCCCTTACTGCATAATATCCCGATATTCCTGTCAGTACTAGTCCCTTACTGTATAATATCCCGATATTCCTGTCAGTACTAGTCCCTTACTGCATAATATCCCGATATTCCTGTCAGTACTAGTCCCTTACTGTATAATATCCCGATATTCCTGTCAGTACCGGCCTCTTACTGTATATTATCCCAATATTCCTGTCAGTACTAGTCCCTTACTGTATAATATCCCGATATTCCTGTCAGTACCGGCCTCTTACTGTATATTATCCTGATATTCCTGTCAGTAGTAACCCCTTACTGTATATTATCCCGATATTCCTGTCAGTACTAACCCCTTACTGTATAATATCCCGATATTCCTGTCAGTACTAGTCCCTTACTGCATAATATCCCGATATTCCTGTCAGTACTAGTCCCTTACTGCATAATATCCCGATATTCCTGTCAGTACTAGTCCCTTACTGTATAATATCCCGATACATATGTCAGTACCGGCCCCTCAGGATAATGTACCATTACATTGCCTTCAGCGCTGAACCGCTCCTCACACAAACCTCCCGCCCTGCCGCGTCCTCTAAGCCACGCCCTTATCAGTCACCTGAGGCGAGTCTGCTGACCCCGCCTCCTCTGCCTGTCACACCCATTGAGCGCAAGTGAAATAGCCCCGCCCCGCAGGGCTGAATCCGTCATTGATCAGGTGGGGCGGTGCTCTGTGCTAGCTCCTCCCTCTTCTCGGCCGCCAGTGACTGGCAGCAGAGCGATGGCTCCGGCGGTGGACAGGCCCGGTTACTGGGGGCCGCCGACCTCCACCCTGGACTGGTGCGAGGAGAACTACGCCGCGTCCTACTACATCGCCGAGTTCTGTGAGTAGCGGCGCCGGGCTGTCCTGTGGCACTTACTGCTGTCTGGATACATTGTATCCATTGCTGTCATGTAGTGTATACTGTAGTTCATATTAGATACATTGTATCCATTGCTGTCATGTAGTATATACTGTAGTTCATATTAGATACTGTATCCACTGGTGTGTGTGTGTGTGTGTGTGTGTGTGTAATCTCTGTCATGTAGTGTATATGCTGGACGTGCTGCTGTCCTATAGAGACCAGTGTATCAGGGGGTATATATTCTGCCATCTCTGTAGTGTGTGCTGTACACCCTGCTGCATTCATAGTATATGGCCCTATATACCATATCTGATGCTATATACCCTTCTGCCATTGTGGGCTGGTGCTGGATGCCCTGCTGCCCGTATGTAGTTGGTACTAATCTCCCACCCCCTACAAGAAATGAGCCTCACGCTGCGCACTCCGCTAATAACATTGGGGGGGCAGAATGTGGCGGTATGTATACATGTAGATGTCGTGGTTTTTTTTTTTTTTTTTTCCCTTTACATTTTTGCCTCCTAACTGGTATTTTCCGTGGTGGATTCTTGTGCGGTGCGTGAAGGCTCCCGTAAACCCCAACTGATCGGAGGGACAGTTGGATAATCGCCACAAGCGCGATCACATGGTAGGGCTGCCTAGTTACTTCCACCATAACAGCCCCATGTGAGCTGACTGCCAATGGGCAGTTCTCAGCCCCCAGTCCAGGGCGCCCCCAACAGGTCATGTCTCCAGGATATCCTACATAGAGAACACCTGAGCCACTGACAGTAATGACCTCACCTGAGCTATGAGGAAATCCGGAAACCATGGCCTGTTTGGGACTTTAACACAATCTTCATCAATTTTGCATCAGACTGTCATGTTTTAAAAAAAAAAAAAATTACATGAGTTCTCTAACTCCGCTTTTTTTTTCTTAAATCTTGGCATGCTGGAGGTGACGGCCGCTCCTCTGCTTCCCACTTGACATACCTAAAATACTCTACAGGCTCTTATCATAACCTCTCGTGTCTTATCGTGTACTCCGTGCCTAGCAGATCGCCGCGCTCACGGTATACAAGTCGCACAGGGATACTACGCTGCTTCGGCTTAACAGGAAACTCTGCCTTAAAGGGGTTAGGTTCTGTAATGTTGACCATAGAGCAGTAACCCCCGGGGTGGAGCGGGAGCTAAAGTTTAGCAACTGCAAAAGGGGCAACAGGAGATGCAGCCATATTGAACTATGGCGCACACGTGCCCCAATGTAGTTGGCGCTCAGGTTTCCTCCGTATTCATGAGTTGTTCCTAATGGAGTCATTGACCTGCGGTGATGTGGAGGAGCTAAACATTTGGGGGTAAGTTCACTAGGCAATAGGACATGGGGGAGGGGTGGGGGGTTAGGTATGATAGGTCAACCAAACTGCATTGTTATGGCGGTTGCGCAACAGTAAGTCAAATTCTTGAGCAAAATTGTAACTTTTTTTCCCCCCTCCTTTTGTAGTGCAACTTTTCTCAGACTTCATGTTGTGCAACCAAAGTTGTATCCTCAGCATCAAGGTACTTCTCCAGGGTTAGAACATGGTTGCGGTGCCCCTTCTGTCAGCAGGTTGTGTGGAATTACAGCTCTATTAAAGTAAATGGAGCAGAGCTGTAATGCCCCACACAACCTGTAGGCTGGTGTGGAGCTGTTCTCTGGAAGTAGGCAGCCATGGTCTACCAATCCTTCTGGCTATGGGAGTAGTGGAGCTGTACTTCAGTGTGACGACTACTTTCTCAGCATATGGTGATGTGTGAGCCGGTCTGTTCCTCCCTTATCTCCCCGTCTCCCTCCCTTGTGCAGATTAATATCCATATCTTCCTCTTTCTCGTCGCGGCGTCTTTCATGCTCCACCCGTTTCTTGGATGCTAGCCTTGGATTTTAGATAGCTACACTCGGGCTGTAAGGAATCTGCTGTTAACTCCTCAGCGACCTGCACGTGGCTGCGGCGCCGCCCTGGAAGCATTGCCGAAGTAACTTTGGCTCCTAAATGGTGAAAGTTAGGAGTCAAGTAACTTTAGTCGTGAAATTTAAATACATAACGATATTGGCAAAAAAACAACTTTGACTGTAAGGCTGGGTTCCCACGGGACGAAAACCCCATGGAATTCCTGCGGCTCCCTAGCCTCCATACGAACCCAGCGTGCCCAGAGTGTAGCGGTATATCCTGTGGTGGGTAACTGGCTGCCGAGGATTAACCTGACTATCAGGGGTAGCGCATTCTACAGAACTGGTGCAGCTCTAGAGAAGGATTGTAGATGGAAGATTTAGTGGAAACTTATTGGCAGAGCACGGGTAGGGTGGTAGATGAAAGGAGGTGCAGGGTGGCACAGCACTGTCCTGTTGGGCAGCACTTGTAGAGCTGCTAACAACTTTATAACTTCTGATGCGTTGGGATCTGTTCTGGTGGGTCGGATACTTCCTCACCGTTTCCTGTTCCTTCCCCATCATTCCATACCACCTATCATGGACTCTCTCCATGGTCTGCTATGGCTGATTGTAGCAGGATAAAACATCCCGTATACAGATCATACAGGCTCCACTTTGTTGCTGCTTCTTGGATAACTGGCCCTTTAACAGATGTTCTGTGCCCACAATCCTCCGGCGCTGACCCTTGCTCTGCGGGTTACTACTCTCGGTTTGCAGAAGTCCTGGCACTCATCAGCTTGCTGTAGTTTCCTCCCCCAGTCCATAGAACTGGGTGGCAGGTTATTGTGTGACGTCATGTTGTAGCATCGTGCCATAGTCGTGCTCTCCAGTCCCCACGTGGTGGGAGGAGCTTCACTTACTAGGAACCAGTGACCACATGGGAATGAGCCGGTACAGATGTAGCAATCGTTAACATGACAACACATGGTGATTATTGTAACACCCTGGAGTTATCAGAATGTCAGTGCTCTTTACATCTGTCAGGTCCTGTTGGCTTATATTGAATGCATCGGACTGTAGCATGCTGGAATTTTAACCCCTTAATGACTGGACACTTAGTTTTTGGTGTTTTGGTTTTTCTGATTTGCAGATTTCTCCTATGACTAGGGCATCCATAGGGAAAAGTGGCCTGCAGTTGTGACACTAGTCACTGGCAGAGCTCATCTGAGGCCCAGCACCTCTGCCCTTCAGGGCTTTCGTGTCGGTAAGCCAAACCTCTGACTCCAACTCCACAGGCCTGGAGGGGACATGCTGAACTACTAACCTATGCAAGGCATCCTTTTTATTAGGGCACGTGCAAATTTTTCTTTCTCATAGTGACTTGAGAGAAATTGCGGCACACCCTATTTTCGGGCGATTCTGTTGAAGAATCGCCTATTTCCTATAGGAGCAGAAAAGCCTCTCCTCGATCCATGTGTCCCCGACTGATCGTAAACTCGCCTGTGTAAATGTAACCTGTGTCTCCGGGTCTCGCACTCCTATGTGCTTCATGGAGTCTGTATGACAGGGTGGTCAGTAGGTCATTTTGCAGGGCTCTGTCGGTTCTCCTCCAGTCCTAATGTTGGGTTGATGCCCTTCTACAACCCTGTCCAGCTCTCCTTGTGTAACGGCCGTGTCCTGGTACCTGCTCATCGCTCCTGAGATTGTGCAGGAAGACACAGCAGACCTTCTGGTGACGGCAGGTAGCCCTGCTCCTCCGGGGTGGTAGGTGACGGCAGGTAGCCCTGCTCCTCCGGGGTGGTAGGTGACGGCAGGTAGCCCTGCTCCTCCGGGGTGGTAGGTGACGGCAGGTAGCCCTGCTCCTCCGGGGTGGTAGGTGACGGCAGACCTTCTGGTAAAAGCAGGTAGTTCTGCCATCCCGGAGGAGCAGGACGTCTTGTACAACCTGGTTGGGCTGCAGGTAGCACCTCGTGTACCAGCAGGGACAAGGACACCAACACAATGCAGGACTAGAGAAGAATCAGTCAGGAAGGAGGACTTGTCTCCAGCCCCTTTATGGGGTGTCTTGCTGTCACTTCTCCAGTGTAGCTGTCACAATCGCCCCTGCTACGGTTGGGTCCACAATGGCGCTGAGCTGCACATCTGCAGCAGAAGGCCTGCCTCCAAGCCCGCCCCACTTGATGCAGGTTTTATTGCACTTCCTATGCAGAATTCACCCCCCCCCCCCCCCACTGAGAGGAGGTGGAGTCCGCAGACAGACGGCGATAAAACTGATATGCTGCAGAATTGAATTCAACACCGCATGTCAATCTCCGCACGGGTTTTGTGCGGGTTCTTTCTGCAGCTTGTGGATGAGCTCTTCATAATCTCATCCACTTTGCTGCTACTATAAATGATGCAGAACTTCTGTGTGGAGGGTTCACATGGAAACTCTGCTGCAGATCCACCCTGCCTGGACCCCCAAAGGCTGCACTCACATGGGGTTTTTAATTGCACTTGAGCACAGTCTTTTTTAAATGCATGTATTAAAAAAAATCAGATGTAAAAGTAAATTTTTGGTTTTCTGCAACAAGAAACACCACCTGTGAGCGCCGCCCTACTGGATGCTTGTATCTGAGGTGTAAGTGACTTGGGCTTGTACTGCGATGCCCTGTTATATAAAGAGCAGCCTGAGTGCCGACTACTCATCTTGGTTCCCCCTGTCTGCACCACCACATTGTACCGTGTATCGGGCCGCCTGCCCAAGTCAAGAAGCTTGTTCTTGGGTTATTGCTTGATAGAAATTCCCAGATTGGATGAGTAGAGGAGCCGATGTGTCCTGTAGCCATTGTGGGAGAGGAACTGTGACCAACATCCCACCGTATCTGATGGGACAAGAGGATAAGTAATGTATGTACCAGCAGAATAGTGAGTGCAGCTCTGGGGTATAATACAGGATGTAACTCAGGATCAGTACAGGATAAGTAATGTATGTACACAGTGACTCCACCAGCAGAATAGTGAGTGCAGCTCTGGGGTATAATACAGGATGTAACTCCGGATCAGTACAGGATAAGTAATGTATGTACACAGTGACTCCACCAGCAGAATAGTGAGTGCAGCTCTGGAGTAGAATACAGGATGGAACTCAGGATTGGTACAGGATAAGATGTGTATGTGTATTGTGTGTGTTTTTTTTTTTTTTTTTTCTTAGTGTGAGTGCAGCTCTGGAATGTAAGGCTGACTTCACACGATCAAATTTCAATTGCAGAAATGTTGTAGTTGTCACCTGTGCAGATGATATGTGTTATTCTGTGCCTATTGTATAAGGGAACATTTGCATGTCTGCTCGGGTGAGCAGATTTTAACTATCAGCATGTTCTATTCTTATTTTTATTTTTTTGTGCTGAATCGGCAGACAGCTTCAATTGAAGTCCGTAGAAGCCGTCCGACCTGCAGTTGACATTACCTAGCGTCTGTGCAGAAGAAAAACTAATATTTAAACTTAAAAAAAACAACCTTTACTGCGCATGAGTGTCTGGCCATTGTCACAGCTGGGTTTTGCTGTGGAATCCGACTCGCTCGTGTGCAGCCGGAGCAACTTGGGGATCAGTACAGGAGAAATGGTGGTCTTTACAGGAGGGTCTTTTGTGCATTCGGTATGGAGACCTACTTGTGATATTGTGGCGGTGTGTGCACAAATGCCTTGGATGCGGGTGAATCTGTCTGTGGGCGCTCTTTACTCTTCCTTGTACGTTAAATGGACATCCTGTTTCTAGGAATCATCCTTCTACTTTACGGCACAACATCCTCTGCTGTGTAATGTGCCACCAGTACCTCTTGGGGCGCCTTCACACGAGCAGAATATTCCCATAAGATGCAGCTTATGTGCCGCTGCAGACTTCTGCGCCCGAACCTGCTTTATACGTCTGGAATCTGCTGCATCATTAAATGCGTCTTATGGAAATCTTCCACTGTGTGAAGGTGCCCTGAACGTCTCATGAGGCAGACTCCGCTGCTAATATGCTGAAGTGTCTGTCCGGACTGCGGGTCTCTGAGCCGCCTGGGCTTGTAGCTTAAGCACGTATGATCAAAGATCGGGTCCGGGGAGCTGCGGCGGCCTTGGGGGACACTTTAGGAGTCCGTATGTAAAACGAATGCTGTAAGGGCGGCGCGGTCGGCGCTTATCCTACCCGGCTTGAAGCTTGCATCACTTGCCATCTCTACTTGTTCACGCTGGAGAAGGTGATTGCTGCAGAACTGGCATGAAGGAAACGGGTAATTCTGCAGAAAAATGCAATAAAGTCCACATTTGGACAAGAGAAAATGCGCCTTATCTGCCGATCGGCGACGGCTCTGTGTTGCAGCCACTTTCCCACATTCAGGTATCGGCTTGCGGCTGCCAGTAGCTGCATGATATCAGCGGGATCGCGCTTCCATTGACTGCCGGGTGGAGTCTCGGCTACAAGCTGCCACCTGCACGTGGGAACGCGGCCTGAAAGCGCCCTGAAGCTGCAGCTGACAAATGAGCAAAGTCTACACCGCCGTAGACTTCCATGGGCAACTTTTGGCTGAAAATCCTTTCAAAATAGGACATGCGGGGCTTCACTTTCCTCTCTGGGAATATTCCTCCAAATTAAGTGTTTTACAATAAAATATGCTTTCTATTTTATGTTTTCTTTTCCTAGAACAGGGTACACGCAGGCAGCACCTGTTTATTCGTTTGGATGATTGTGTGAACATGGATTTAAGTAAAAATCTTTTTGGATGAGAATGGTACATGCGGGTGTGCGGTGTTTGGCATGCAAGTGAAATATTTGTGAATTGTGCCCAAGGATCTCTGGCGTGAATTTAAAAAATCACCCCATCTGCATGTGTCCCCCCCCCCCCCCCCCATTTTTGTCAGTGATTGCCCGGATAGTTTTGGGTAGCGCATTCCAGAGGACTGGTGCTGCTCTGGAGAAGTCTTGGAGGTGGGAATGAGGGGTTCGAATTAAAGGGGCGCTCAGTCTGAGGTTGTGAGCGGAGGGCGCAGGCTGGGATTGGGGGAATGGGGTGGACTGAGATGAGGGATGCAATTTAGGGTGGCACGGTGCTGTGGAGGGCTTTATGGAAGGAGAAGGCAGTGAGTTTAAATGGTAGTCTATATTTGACGGGCAGCCAATGCAGTGACCGGCACAGGGCAGAGGCGTCTGAGTAGGGGCTGGACAGGATTTAATGGTGTCAGATTCTTCCAGCTTGTGGAATTCACTGGACTCGGAGGGCATTTAAAACACTGCTGCTCGACTGCACCGAAAAATGCCATCGCATCAAACTGGCGCTCTGCAAGTCGTCTCCATGAAGTGTAACAGCCCTCGTATCCTGGAAACGTAGATCTTTTCTGGAAATCTATATATTTTACCTCTTCTCCATGGAATGATCCCATGTTGGTGCATGAGAGCTTTGTACAAGGGTGTATATGGGGTTAATGATGCGAGGTAATGGGTGGCACGTGAGGAAAGCCTAGATGGAAGCTCGCTCATGTGTGGTGGCCACAGGTGGAAGACTTTGCATTGTCCTAGTTTGTTTTAGGTAAGTTTGTTCTTTTCTAACTTTTACTTTTGGCCAGTTTCAGATGAGCGCCTCCCTGTGGCCATAATACAGACTTGTTTCCCAGCCTAACCGCCAGCTTTACTGACCCGGATGCACAGCATAATGGGGGGGGGGGGGGGGCTTAAGACGCTCTGAATTCGGATTGGTAAAGCCCATGATCGGGTGCACATCCGTGGAAAAAATGCATTTGTCTGAAACCGACTGCGGCCATATTTGCACGGGGAGTAGCAAGTTGCACCTGATATTTTCGCCTCCACTTGCACCGCACACGGACACCCTGCATTACAAGTCCGTCTCGCAACTCGCACGAAAGTGACATAATGTGTTTCGATCTCGCTATTTGGGCAAGTGAGAAACCGCTCATGTAAATTAACACTTTAAGCTAATGGTTTATTACAAAACACGTTCTGCGCATCTCGCAGCCACGCGGGACTTGTGCGTTATTCTCGCCTGTGTAAATACACGCAGTGCGCCCCGTGGGGTCCGTCATGCAGGTAGAAGTACTTGTCCCGCCTCAGGCTGCAGCAGAAGGCTGTGATCTCGGCATATATGTAGATCCACAGATCCGCATGTGGATTTGGCGGTTTTCGTTGCGCCTGACCTGTAGTAGTATCTGGCCTATAACTTTTTGTAATGCTTGCAGTTATTTTGTAACGTGCAATAACATCTAAAATAGCTGACAAATCGCCACAAACTCCTGCAAAACAAGCCTGCGGAAATCTTATCTGTTTCACTTCCTTCTGGCGTCTTCGAGATTTCGGCTTGCTGTAAGTGAATTGGAATATTCCTGTTTACATTTAAAGCTGACTTGTCCTCACAGCTGAGGGTTTGTTTCCATTACATCCAGTCTAGAGAAACCTTATACATTGACACCCCCCCCCCCCTTAATAAAAAAAAAATTGTTTTACTGCACGCTGCAAAGAGGTTTTGTTCTAAAAGTGTGTAATGCTGACCTCTAATGGCCAGTGTGAGAATTACAATGCTTGTTCATCCATGTGAAGATGATTACATAGGAGGTTAACATGTCGGTCCAGTCTGGCTGCCTCCTGATGTGATGGCATTCACTGTCAGAAAGCGACTTGACTTCACAATCTTCTGCACTGACTTGCTTCCACATGTGGCTTTTATTCCCTCCCCAATATGTGATTCCACCGACCTCAGCGTCTCTGCTGGGATCCAGAGATAACTTGTGGGCTTGTACATGGAGTCCATGCAAAACAAATTGCCATAGGCAAATCCTGCACTGTAACCTGTGACGGCTATGCAAATATGTCCGGCTGCCTGGCGACAAGTGCCCGCTGGTATTGCATGTTGGCTAAATCCAGTTATTGCAAATTTTCCTTATCAAACCCATAAGCAAATGTGACATCCTGATTGAGGGCGAAGTGCAGTTGTAAATTACTGATGACCGATCCTAAGGTCTCAACAGTAGGTTGGCTGGGGTGTGTCTTCTGGAACCCCCTGCCAATTGGTGGTTCACAGGGCAGATGCACTTGTGGGCCCAGCTGACCTCTGCAGGAAGTGGATGGCTCTGTTCTTACTATAGTGGCCAGGCTTGATATTATAGGAAAAGTTCCTATGATTTCACTGGAAACTTTGCCTGTAATACCAAACCTGGCCACTGCAGTGAGAACAGAGCTGCCTGCTTCCTGCAGGAATCAACTCTGTGCTCAATGTTGTGGTGAACAGCTGATCTGCAGATATTTCTTGGCTAAAGTCTGCCGCCTATCTACATATGGCATAGCCTGAGGATAGGCCATCGATAGCTTAAAAATGGACAACTTTTTAAGGTTTTGTCCAGAAAAAACACATGAAATGGTGAGTTTGCTCTGAAATGCAGCAACTATGACTGTATGGTCCCTCAGGAAGCTGGTAAAGATGGGGGACTACCACTAAAACTGATCCCACAGAACTTGGCACCCTGAATGTCCCATGTACTTGTGTAGTAGTACCACTTCTCAGGGTCCCAGTTAGGAGGCTGTGAAAGTAACGACAGCCATATTGGCTGACAATTGGTACCTACCTTTCCTAGAAGACTGAATGGCACACTTGCCAGAAGTCCTATCCAGTCTTAGTGCTGTTCTGTACAGTGTGGGGGTTGTAGTACTGTCCCAGGTCTCTGATGGAGAATGGGAGGGGTAATGTCAAGTGGGCATCAGACTTAAAGGCCATGCAGTGCAGCCTGGGAAATCTGGAATGGTAGAGCACTTCTGCAAGGTTAAAGGATGAACATCCACTTGCAGGGTAGCTCCCTTCCACTAGGTGGCACTGCAGAGACCTTGTACGATCTGCCACTTGCATTGCTAATATTGAGAATCTCCCACAATGCACTGCAGGATCTTACACTATTCCATCTTTCTGTACAGGGAACACGGTGAGTAACCTGATCATGATTCTACCTCCCATCTATGGAGCCATTCAGACGGTTAGAGACGGACTAGAGACCAGATACCTGGTGGCCTACCTGGGGATAGCAGGTGAGTGGCCCTCTGCTTCTGTACGAGTGTTAACCTGATGCAGAACTACAACTCCCAGCATGCCCTTCTGTATAATATAGTTTAAGTCAGCTATATGCACTTTGTAGTGTTTTGGATGCACTGTCCCCCTGCGTGGCAGCCATACTGGACTCGGTTGTAAGTCCCGCTCCTAGACGGCCGGTTGCAGAGCTGAAATCGCTGCCTTCGGTCTTTTTCCCTACTTCACTGAGGAGGGAGGAGAAGTGTTTTATCGCCGGGGACAAAGTTAATCTAATGTAATTTGTGTTTATTCCAACTCCGGTATTGGGGGTCGCTGCCATGACTTAACACTTGGGTTGCTAGTTGTCCCTGTAACAGCAGGGGGTGCTGGAGAGCGGGGTACATTCTCCGTGTATAGCCACTGGTTACATGGCGTCCCTCATTCGTACACGTCTGCAATGTACTGTGTATATAACGCTCTGCTCTTGTGTCTTGCAGCCGTCGGGTTGGGGTCCTGGTGCTTCCACATGACACTGCAGTATGAGATGCAGGTAATGCCGGCCGACAGCCTACAGAAGATGCTCTCCTGACAATGGAGGTGGGCGCCCGCCCCCTTAAACCCTTCCCTAAGCGTGCTCCGACGCTCCATATACAGCTCTATGGTGACGTGGAAACCGCCAAGTGTGTTCCATACTGCTTATGTGGTGGGGCTGGTGAGGAGCGATGGGGCTCCTGTGGTCAGAGCCCCACTAAATTAACATGGCTGGAATATTTTTGTTTTTTTTTAATCCCTTAAAGCTCCCCGGTATCTGGATAGAATTGTAACAAACCCTCAGCTGTAAGAAAAAACAAAGGTAGTTCTAGTACAGCACCGATAAAGGGGAGTGTAAGTAGGGAGTATTAGCCAAGTGACTCTTAGACTCAACTGGTGGGGAATCCCACATGGAGTGGGGCCACCGGCACCTAGCTTGTCACTATGGTAGTCCCCATCCGGACTGGCTGGAGTGGTAAGACCCCCTGATTAGTTGGGGGGGCCTCGAGCAGAGATCCATTAAATTTACTCTAAATGCACAATGTTGCATATTTATAATCGGCGCCTCCAAACCCCAAAACACGCATGACACTCCGAATAAAGTCTTGTATAATATGAATCTAACCCCGGACCCCCTGAGCGCAGAGGCTCTTCACTGGACTCGGCTGTGAGAAGTCTTGGCATCAATTGCACTGATTGCAGCTGTTAACCCTTCAAATGCTGTGATCTGAGTTCAGCTGCCATGGCAGCCAGGGGCTCTCTGAAGGCCATCCTAGATTATTGCCTGTGGCAAAGCTTGATCGCAGTATTGTGTAATATGATGGTGACACTCCATTATGCTGCAGCAGTGATCAAATGATGGAAAGTTCTAGTTCCCTAAAAGACGAAGTGTTAATTACAAAAAAGATTAAACCCTTTTTTTTAACTAAAATTAATCTAAAAAGCATATTTGGGATCGGTGTGCCCAATTTTTATTTTTTTAATGCACCATTCAAGTTCTAAAATATTATTAAAAGGCTAATGTAACGAGCTGTCACGTTCCCGCCTCTAGAAGTGTCAGTATTAACCCCTTGTCTCCTTCCTTGCAGCTTCTGGATGAGCTGCCCATGATCTACAGCTGCAGCGTGTTCGTCTACTGCCTGTAAGTATGGGGACCGGTCGTGGCTTCACTTATCATAGATGCCCAACAGGAAAATAGACTGTTGCCGTAGCATCCCAACCCAGTAGCCTCAGAAGTGAAAGATGCTCTTTGATTAGTCGCTATAGGTGGCTTTTTACACTGTTTTTGATGAGGAAATGCTGCAGATTTGCCACAATCTGCAGCACTTCTGCTCCGTGTGACCGTGGCATCTGATCAGAATGCCAAGTGTTAAAGAAAATGGCTGATAGAGTGCAGATGTGACCATATAACAAGACTGTTGGTAGAGTCCACAGCATACTGATATAAGACCAGCTTAAGGGATGAGGTCGGGGCTTCTGGCCGCAGTCGGCTTGAATGTTGGGTGTTTTCTCTCTGCTTCAGTGCCGTATGTCTACATCTATATGATAAAAGGGATGGCAATACATTAAAGGGAAACTTTGTAAGTTTGACCGATCTCTAGACTTGTAGTTGCAGCCCAGATGGCTGCTGGATGGTATCCAACACGTATAGGAGATCTTCTGCACTGCTGCCATCTAGTGGTGGAATGATAGCACTAGACCAGTAAGCTGGAGGACCGTCTTTGCACTAGTACTATCCATGGTCAGTTGTAATGGTGGTCCTGTACGGATGTGGACTCGTATGCTCTCTTCCCATCATCCAGGGGGCGCCATCCTCCACTCCCCTCATCTGCCTGGATTTTGCACTCAGTGACCTTCTGCTTTATTTCTCTTTTCAGATTTGAATGTTTCAAGAACAAAAACTCGTATAATTATTTGCTGCTCTTCATATTAATACTCTTCAGTGTCATAGTTACTACAGTAAGTGCTGGGGGGGTACTGTACACTGTGGGGAGGGAGAAAGGGGGGTCATGCCGTGTGGAGGGGGGGGGGGGTCCTGTAGGAAGGGGGTGGGAGAGACTCTGATCTTCAGATGCTGATTTGGGGACATTGATGACCAGCTGTCTGTCAGCCATAGTGATGTAGCAGAGCTCAGTCAGCTAATCCGCCTTGTGTTTCTCCTTTAGGTTTACTTGCGGTTGAAGGAGCCGGTCTTCCACCAGGTAAACTTACTGTCTTGTGTCCCTCTAATGTCTAAATGATCCTAAGTAGTTTATATAGAGGACTGAGGCTCCACCTCCTTATTATGGCCCCTCCCCTAACATTTGACCACTTGCATGATTCTTCTATTGTGGCTTATAATACATTTTATCTGTTGTGAATCATCGCTCCACTTACAGACTTCCCTCCAGGCTTGTGCTGAGGCACATTCTGAACTATCAGTTGCAGTGTAAAACATGGTGGTGACAGAGCAGCAGCCTGAGCCTCTCCTAAGAAGCTTTCAGACTTTAACCCTTTCCAATCCAACTACCCCAGTCTCCGGCTCTTATTTATTTTTGGGTGGTAAAGTGTATTTTGGAATTGCTTGACCGAAACGACCCGTCATGATCAGCAATTTTATAAAATTAATGGAGTTAATGTGTTATATAGTCTATTAGTCTATAATACTTAGTGTGCAATACATATCCAGGAGAGAACACCAATGATGGACCTCGCCCGACATGGGCACTCTGCAGGGACATCTCAATGTCGGAAACTCGACTGTAAAGCTAGATTGCGGTTGCTCATGAGTGCGCCCTAATGGTGTAGAGCTGCAGTGTAAAGCATGGAGGAACACGACAGCAGTCTGAACCTTTGAAGACTTGGATTTCAAACCACCATAGACTTTGGAGTCCTAACTCCGCCTCAGTGCTCATGCCCACAGGGGTATGTGTAATCCCATCTGTCAACCATACACTCTGCCAGTAGAGGCCATGTATGGCACTGCATATCAGTCATGCACAGTGACTTCTTACTCCCTACTGTTATAGCGAGGTTTCGTATGAAAACGCTGTGGGGAGACCAGTTTGTCCGGACAGCGGATCATGCGCAGCCCATAAATGTATAGGCCTCACGCTGCATACATCCGCAGAGAAATAGAGCATGCTGGGATTTATTTCTCTTGAATATCTATATGCCGTATCCACACACCGGTGTGCATGGAGCAACGAACGTCCATTGACTCCATTCGCAGTGTAGTACGCATCCGTGATACGCAGTGAGAACACGCTCGTGTGAAGGAGCCTACGGCCTATAGTGGGGCTGGCTCATGCCGTGTACGGTGGAGACGAGTCCTGCTGCAGGATGTGTCTTACCTGATCTCCTTGTCTCCTCCCCCTCCAGGTGATGTACGGCGTGCTGGTCGGCTTCCTGGTCCTCCGCTCCGTGTATATAGTTACCTGGTAAGGCCTCTGTAATGACCAGTCCTGACCTGAATCTGCTGCTCTGGTCACCCAGTTAAAGGGACATTCCACTCTATACACATGGGATTAGACTATAAGCATTGTGGTGTTAACCCCTGAAAAGCCACTCGTATATGGTATTACTGTAGCAGAACTCCTTCTCTAACCCCAGCAGGGTCAGTGGTGCAAAACAGCTGATACTTGCTGCCTCCCTGCCGGCGTCTTCCTGGTGGGCTCTGTAGAGGCTGCAGTCGGCCTGACCGTCTACAAACAAGCTGCTGCAGCCAATGCCTGCTCAGTGATGAGTGCTGCAGTCTGCTGCAGCAGGTCTACAGGACGTCGCTGGCCGACTAAACACAACAGAGACCAAAGGCGGCAGACAAGTGGGGAGCGTTGAGGATCACTTGTGTTGCATCACTGGGGACCCATTAAGAGGCACTTGATAAACTCTTGACAACTTCTTTGCTTTTGTTCTAGAGCTTGGCAATACCACAGACTAGTCTGCCTCCAATGTTATATGCATTGGGAGGTGAACCCCAGAAGTTACTTAACTTGTATGAACACCAACTCTGTTCATAGATAAACCTAAGGCCAATTAACATCGCAGAGCAGGGTCTTGCCTGCCCCCCTTCCCGTTCCTCGATGACCCTGTAAGAGTGGTAATCTCTGCTGTCTGCCAAGGCTGCTGGGAGTGCTTTACTGGGATCAGCTGTTCACCCCAGGACCTGCATCTTCACAACCACTTTTAAAGGGGCGCTTAAACTTTGGGGTTGTCTGAAACGGGAGCCGGAGATGCTGCCAACATTCACTCAGCAGTTGCACCTTAATCTTGAAGTTTCTTCTGCTGCTAACAGCCCCCTTGTCTTGCAGGGTGTACCCGTGGCTCAGGGGTCTGGCTTACACCTCATTAGGAGTGTTTTTAATTGGATTTCTACTCTGGAATATTGACAACATTTTCTGTGATACCTGGAGGTGAGTGACTGTAGGTGGCTGTGACCTGATGTCAGCTATAGTAATGGAGCAATGTTGGCCTTCACCTTCATCGGGGGTCTTCACAGCTTTTTGCTCTTTACAGCTACTGAATTCTTGGTCTGATGTAACGAGCGCAGGCCTAACACTTTTTTAAAGAATTCAGTCCCAATCAAATACCTGCACTTTTTGCACAGAAGCTAATGGGCTGATATGTTCTATTTGTGAGGTGCTATAAAGCTTTCTCTATAGAACCTTAGGATTACATGGAGGGGTATCCCCTATATAGAGAACAGTCACAGCTCATCACCTATTGTGAGTGGTGGACCCTACCTGCTCCCCTCCCTACACAGATCATGTCTAGAACAGTCTCCATACAAGTCACTGGGCCCCTCCTGTCCATGGTGTGACTGGCCCATGAAGCTGCTGTAAAGCATATTTCTAAATCCCCTCTGGACTGATGGCCGCCCCCGTTGTCATGTATAGACGACAATATTAACCTTTTACTCCGTACTTTGGTCCTAATAACCTATCGGGTTGAATCAGACAACCCAAACAACCAATCAGGTTGCTGGAATTGCTCCATAGTACTCAGCTAAAGAGTAAGAGGCTAATATGCGCAGGGGGTTTGTAGTCTGCCTGTAATCTGCACAAGGGTGCAGGACCTATGACGTCATGTAATCAGGGGCGGAGAATGGAAGTCATTCACTTGGGGTGAGTGTCAGGAGCGGAGCATGATTAAGTCATCACAGGTCCTTCATCTTCAGTGCTGCTTCTGGTCCCTGTGGGATAAACTGTGTGGTGTGCGTGTGGCTCAGCTGTGTGGCTCATTGCACCATCACAAATACCGATACTATAATTTTCGAATAGTATATTGGGAAGTATGGCTGCTGGCAGTGAGATTTCACTTCTGTACAGCTGATTGTCGGGCAGATGAACGTCTGTGCCTGATGGTTGGGCAATGTAAAGTCTTTCCCCCACTGGGCGTCGCGCTGCACCCACAAGGGACAATACTGTGTTTCCTCGAAAATAAGACAGTCTTACATTAATTTTTTGCCTCAGGGCAGTGTCTTATTTTCAGGAGGTGTCTAATAATACTCACCTACTGCCTGCATTCTGGTCCTTGTGCTGGCCTTAATCGCTGCTGCAGGCTGCGGCATTCTCCTTCCAGCCAATGGAGCAGTTCTTCCTGGAGGCAGGGTATTTAATGCTTTGTTTAATAGAGCACCGCGTCGGCCAATGAGAGCCCGCAGTCGATTAACCAATCGCAGCCATTCAATGACCTTATTTTACCTCCATGTTTATCGGTGAAACACTGTGTAGCCAAAGTCAGCAGAACTGACTAGAATCAGAAGAAACTTCCATGGGAATCATTGACTTTCTACAAAGTAGTAGAGCATATCGGACCTTCTCTCCAGAGAGGCTGTAAGCATCCCATAACTGTCAGCCCGAGTCTTATAGGCGCGCTACACATTAATGCTTTGTATGTTGCAGGGACCTCCGACAGAAGATGCCGCCGGTCCTCGGAGCTGTGACGCAGTTTCACGCCTGGTGGCACATACTGACTGGACTCGGCTCCTACCTGCACATCTTGTTTAGGTAATTCTGCACTTTCTTGTGGCCGCTCAGAACTACTGGGCTCACACGGCCGTGAGCGGAAACCACTGCGGGGCTCCTGTGGTGTTACAGCTGTGACCCTGCGTCCCACCGTGTATTGCAGCAAAATTGTACTGCGCATGACTGCGCCCTCACACAGGTGGGCCCTCACACAGGTGGGCCCTCACACAGGTGGGCCCCTCACCCTTTTTTATTTTTATTTTTTCTCCCCAGACCGTCTCTTAGCGCTGTCTGTACCCCGCAGTCTGTACACAATGTAACTGCATATGGGCTGCAGGTATATATTTGCAACCATGCAGATATACACCATAAAACCACAAGGCCATGGCAGCCAAATTGGTACCTCATGATCTTGTTATGGGGGTGGAGGAGTTGGCATTTTGGGGTTAGAGGGAGGCCCTCTTTTCAAGTAACTTAAATGTGGTTAGTGACTGCAGTATGTGAAGGGTTAACCACAAGGCTGTTATCTCTGATCCCAGTTGTGGTCGTGAAGGGGTTAAGAAAGTTAGAAGTGATGGTGATCTGGGGGATGGGATGCAGATCGGTTCTTCTAATTGGATTCTACATTTTCTGTTGCAGCTTGTATACACGGACACTTTACCTTAAATATCGGCCCAAGGTGAAGGTAAGTACCTGCGTAATGCAACCGTCTGGTCATGCTGGGAGCAGTAGTTCTGCTTTACAAGATGCGTCAAAGTTATGTTTGTAGGACTAGTCAGGCAAAAATCTGTAGTCTGGTGGGCCCGGAGCGTGTCAGGAGCGCCCCGTACATCTTGTATTATGGAGGGGTGGGGCTTGGCCCTATATGGAGTTCTATTAACTTCTAATATATTGTTTCCATTCCTCATCAGCTTCAAGATTTCTGCTTGCTGTCAGGGAATGTAAACATTAACTAACTACACTCTCTAGCATTTTATGATCTTGCATTACTGTTGACATGGCATAGTCTAAACAAGCCTCTGCAAGCCCATTCACTGACAGCAAACAGGAGTTTTGAAAAACTGTTATTGAAACACGAAGTATAAAACCTATCATTAGCCAACATACAGGGCTTTGTCCCCATAGTAAGTGATTGGTGTAGAAGCAAGTTGTAGAACGAAGTGGCCTCAAGCCTATAAAGGAATGAGAAGGGTGGCCGCTCTCACCGACAAACGCCACCCCTGTTCTTGAGCCCATTGAGGTGAATGGTGCTGAGCTGCAGTACTACACACAACCTGTAGGCGGACTGTGGCCCCTAGGAGACATCTGAGATGAGGCAGATGTGTATAGGGTTTCCTCTAAGACAATGTAGCTAGTGAGTGCAGCAGATTTGGACTTGCAGACTGTTACCCCTTAAGCCTGGCAATACAGAACCACAATAAAGAGACATCAAAGCTAACCCCACAGTTTCAGACTCCATCAGCTCATCTAATAGCCAGTGTCCTCAATCTGGTAATAGACTTTCCCTTAACACATTATCTTACCACTATAAATCAAGGCTGCGGTGCAGCCCCTCTGCAATCCACTGCTTGTCGTTAGGAATTCAGCTTCTCTAGTAACTGAGTTGTTGGGACGTCCTCTCGGCTGTGGGGTGGGGGCTGTCTTCACAGGCTCAGCCTGCCTGCGCTCAGATCTGCAGTCAGTGTGGGTATGCTCAGCCTCTTGTGATATTCACTTAAACCTGCTATGTTCACTTTAGTTTTAGACAAACGAGCATAATTGTTGTTGGTCTGACTTCACTGGCTCTTGTATATCTGCATGGTCGCAGCATACACTGTCCTACTAAAAGTAATTGGACACCTGAGCAAGAATCAGAAGTACTGTTACCCTATGTTACTACGTGGGGCTCCTTTGTGGTTATTGACATTGGATACACTCCGGAATACTTTCTATTACTAATATCTGAAACCACTTCAGCTGGTATTTCCCTCCATCCATTCTGCAATCTACAACGGTCCAAGGAGTGCCATCAGACAGCTGATCGATGGAAGAACGTTCTGAATGAGTAGCACAACTTGTCACTCCATAGATCAGATGGCTGTACTGTGTGTGGAGGATCCTGGCGCACTCGTCGCCTGAGTGTTGTGCCAGCAGTTAGGCCTCCCTCTCACAGGCGTCTGCAGAAACATGGCATTTTTCAACGCTGCGTTTACTGCAGATTCGGCAGCATTGTCATGCATTTCTTTACACCGTTTGGGTTGCGTCTTCAGTACAGCTGCCAAGGATCCTTGACGAAAATGTATATATCAATCTTCACCTAGCCGGTGCTGTCAGGTCTCTGACGCTGCTCTCGAACTCCTGACACTTTGGCTAGTGATGGGGTTTGAAGACCCCTGCCTCCAGCAAGGGATTGCTCTGATTGGCTGAGTCTACTGAGTGTAAGTGAGCTGAGCCAATCAGAGCAATCTCTCGCTAGAGGTGGGGATTGTAATCCCTGTCACTAGCAATAGATGCCTTGTCAGTCTGACGAGTGCCCGCTAGCCTGCCCAGAGCTCGAGAGCAGCTGCAGGGACCACTATGGCGGCAGCTAGGTGAGTTATTTATGTCGTGCAGCTTGCGTTCAGCGCTGCCAAAAAATGTGGTACCAAGTTGTGCCATGTTTTCAGCAGCGATGAAACCGCTGCCCATTCATTTCAATGGGCAGCGTGGGGTTGAAAACTGCCAAAGATAGAACATGCATCGCTGTCAAAGCGCAGCGTTGAAAATGTTACGTTTTGACACTTGTGTGAACAGGCAGTGCTAAATGCTGCCCAAAAAGTCTGAGGGAGGGCTTAAGTACGGCAGAGGTTCTGCTATGGTCTGTGGATGGTTTACGTGGCATCGTCTCGGTACATTGGTTTTAGTGACAAGAACCATGAACATGGAGGTGACCCTGACCTTCTAGACAATGGTGTGCTGCTGACAATGTAACAATGGTATGGTCTGCAATACTTCCAATAAGACAACCTACCTTGCCACGCATCTAGCACTATTTTATGTTGGTTTCTGGGTATAGATATTCCATGATTAAACTGCCTTAGAGGTTCAGGTCAGGATGCTGCAGGCCAAACTAGAACATTGGGTCAAGAAATCTGAACAGCATCCATCTTTGAGAGAACTTGCCAGATATTTGCAGGATGAATGGAGGGGAATAGCAGCTGAAGTGTATCAGAAGCCATTGAGGCCAAAGGAGCCCCACTAAGTATTAAGATATGGAAATAAATACTTCTCTTGCTCAGGTATGAAAATATTTCTGATAGTATATGCTGTGACCAGTCACACGAGAGCTGGTAAAGGGGCTAATAAGCCCAATAAGTGCAGATGGCAGGTTGGGTGAATAACTGAGGCAGTGATTGTGTACACACCGACTGTAGGTCTATATACCAACGGTCCAGTGGCTACGTGCATGGAGGGGTGGACAGGACTAGGCTGCTATGACTCTATGGTTGGCTGTTCAGTTAAAGGGCGCTCTGCCTGATCATTGGAGCTCTGGGTCAGCAAGAGTAGCTACTGGATCGCTCCAACTCTGCTTGGGGGAGGGGGGGGGGGGGGGAAACATTGGTGCCTTGTAACTTCATGCTGCTGGTTCTTCTCTCTGCTCTTCCTCAGTTCCTCTTCGGGATGTGGCCGGTGCTTTTGGTGGAATCCCCCAGGACGCATTGACAAAATGGGAAGAAGCCACAAAGGAGAAACCAAACATTCCATGGACTTCTGACAAAATAACCCGACATTCTATGCAGTGAGCACTGGACTACAACTCTATATATTCCCAATACATGAGTGTTCCTGTGGGCACCGCTGCCACCTATATAGAGGAATGTAGGGCCTCACACTGGTACTGCCATCTCCAACGGACAGGGACACAGACGTCGTGGCTTTAGCCGCATCTCCTAACATCCATGGTTTCCTTTCTGTATCTCTAAAGCTAAACTTGTCATCTCATTAACAAGTGGCATATGTCCACAGCCAGACATCATGTAACATGCAAACCGTGGAGCGCTCAGCCTGAAACTGCTGGAATGCTACCAACGGCTGGTCTATTGCCACCCAAAGGTCTCCGACTAGTTACTCTGAGCTTGCTATCTCAAAAAATCCACCAACTTGTCCATCACTCCAGTTCTTGTAATAACTTGGCCAAAGATAAATCAACCTCATCTGATAGTACAGCTTTCTTTAGGAGGGGGGCTGCAGATTTGTGTGCGTGGTTTTTTGGGGGGGTTTTTCTCTTAAAACATGTATTTGGGACTCTTAAAACATGTATTTGGGACTCTTAAAACATGTATTTGGGACTCTTAAAACATGTATTTGGGACTCTTAAAACATGTATTTGGGACTCTTAAAACATGTATTTGGGACTCTTAAAACATGTATTTGGGACTCTTAAAACATGTATTTGGGACTCTTAAAACATGTATTTGGGACTCTTAAAACATGTATTTGGGACTCTTAAAACATGTATTTGGGACTCTTAAAACATGTATTTGGGACTCTTAAAACATGTATTTGGGACTCTTAAAACATGTATTTGGGACTCTTAAAACATGTATTTGGGACTCTTAAAACATGTATTTGGGACTCTTAAAACATGTATTTGGGACTCTTAAAACATGTATTTGGGACTCTTAAAACATGTATTTGGGACTCTTAAAACATGTATTTGGGACTCTTAAAACATGTATTTGGGACTCTTAAAACATGTATTTGGGACTCTTAAAACATGTATTTGGGACTCTTAAA
This sequence comes from Eleutherodactylus coqui, assembly GCF_035609145.1. Classification (NCBI taxonomy): domain Eukaryota; kingdom Metazoa; phylum Chordata; class Amphibia; order Anura; family Eleutherodactylidae; genus Eleutherodactylus; species Eleutherodactylus coqui. The sequence continues at coordinate 522,078,341 of NC_089837.1, read as the reverse complement.
ACATGTATTTGGGACTCTTAAAACATGTATTTGGGACTCTTAAAACATGTATTTGGGACTCTTAAAACATGTATTTGGGACTCTTAAAACATGTATTTGGGACTCTTAAAACATGTATTTGGGACTCTTAAAACATGTATTTGGGACTCTTAAAACATGTATTTGGGACTCTTAAAACATGTATTTGGGACTCTTAAAACATGTATTTGGGACTCTTAAAACATGTATTTGGGACTCTTAAAACATGTATTTGGGACTCTTAAAACATGTATTTGGGACTCTTAAAACATGTATTTGGGACTCTTAAAACATGTATTTGGGACTCTTAAAACATGTATTTGGGACTCTTAAAACATGTATTTGGGACTCTTAAAACATGTATTTGGGACTCTTAAAACATGTATTTGGGACTCTTAAAACATGTATTTGGGACTCTTAAAGTTTTTTTTTTTATTAAACCTTATTGCAAAAAATAACTGATATGCAGAGGACCAACTCAATGTGTAAAGGGACTTTGGATGAGACCCCTGGTTCATTTCCCTCATGGCTTTCAAGAATCCTCTTGAATATCCTCCTAAAAGCTCAGAGCGGCTGTGGCATTTTTTTTCCTCTCCGTTGTGCCTGGTCTTTCACCTTTTTTGACCCATTGTATTACATGCTCAGGAATAATTTGGAGAGAAGATGGAAGCACTGAAGGCCAAGCGATCTGTCCAGTTTCAGTGATGGATCTTGTATTGAGGCTCAGTCTGCAGTTACTATATACAGCTATATGTAGAAGCTGCAGAAGACAAACTACAGTTTTGGTTTTTTTTGTTTTGTTCCTTGTAGCAACTGGCTTCCTCCTTTACTTCCAGCCAGATCAACCAAATTGGGGTGAGATCCCTATTCTCTGGATTTCCTGATTCTTTTACGTCTTAGCTTTCAACAATTATCTTAAATCTCCTCCTAATTGCTCAGAGCGGTTGTTGCAATTCATTTTTGCTTTTTCCTCCATTGCTCCTGTTTTCTTCCCCTTTCTGATCCATCATGCTGAGGCTCCATCACAAGTTCTTCACTAAAGTGGTGTAACCGTAACATACGTTGCTGACCTCTCTACTACTATGGAGCTCATCCCACAGAGGCTAAAGTGACAGCACTCCCATCACACTGCGTATTCTAGATTGATGTCCCTACTAAGACTGTACACACAGACTATAAACCTGCTGTGGACAAGTATTATAACCCTCGCCCAACACGGGATACTCTGGACGCACAATCTGTATTGGGTTGCCGTTGGTTTTGGTTGGGTCCCAGTGATGCTACAAAATGCAATGTGTCTTCTGTCAATATAACAATGTAACACAGATGGTATAGATTACTGGATATTGAACTGTTTTTGGTTGATACAGTACCTCTGAAAAGTATTCACGCCCCCAGCCGCTGACTTGGTGGTTTTACTTTGCTTAAAGGGAAAGATCCCAACTCTAGTAAGTGATTATACCATAAATGGTCCAGTGCATAATTACTCACCCCCTCAGTGGTACAATCACAGCTGCTCAGGATTCTATTGCCTTTGCAGAAGATGAAATTGCAGTTCGTAAAACTGTCACCATGTTGCTTGAAGATTCAAAGGGTATTGGGAACAGAGTGACCGACAAGTGTGAAGTCCTGAACAAATGTTTCAGTTTGCTTCACACCTCTACTGTGACTCGGCCACTCGGGGGTTAATGGGGTCTGCTTGTCATTCCATTGTTATTTGTTTGGGGACAGGATAGAAATATGGTGGATTTGTTGCAAAAATTTCCAGTTCTGTTCATCTGAATGGAGGTAAGAACAGGAAACTTGTAGCTCCAGTCAGGTGAATGAGACGGTCTAATGCTTGCAGCCAATCCGCTGCAGCCAATCCGCCGCATGTGAAGTCCAACTAAAGCTCATCAGTGTCGCAGTTCTCTTGCAGACTGCAGCAGGTTTTCCACTTGGGTTTCTTGGCTTCATTAGCCTTGCCCCCTCTTCTGCAGAGTATTGAAGCCGTCACCACTGCCGTGCCATATCTGCTCTTTAGGTTCTTTTGTGCCAAGCAAACTCTGAAAAGACTTACTTGCCGTTTTTGTAACACTATCAGAAGGCGTGTGAACTCGATCGGCCTCTTTCACTAGTTTACGATCTTTATAACATGACTCTATTAAACCATTGTGATTTTTCTGTTGCATGATTGGGGGTGTGGATACTTTTTACAGGCACTTTTATGCCATGTATGCTTAGAAACAGTGCCTAACTTATTTTCTTAATAAAATTTTTTTTGTGCCTATGCTTTTGTCTGTTTTCTTACACGATGTGTTCTTACGGTAGGAATATATTTATCTCCTAGTTTTGATGAGGCTTATAGGGGTTGTGTGGACTGATCACCACAAGAGGGCAGCATCACATCGTAGAACTTTAATGCTAATCTCAGTGTAAATTTTTATATATTTTTTTATATATATATTTTTTTAAACTTCTATTGAGTTTTTAGTGGGTGGAAATTCACTTCAGCATTTTGAAAACCTGAGACTGACGAGGCGCTTAAAGCAACTTCCCCAGGGACTGAAGAGGCTGGCTTTACCTGGCGTCAATACTTTCTCCTAGTTTGGCTGTAGGTCTGATACTACCTGGCTCCTGTTCCATCAGTAACCCACTGCTCGTACCCCTACACTGCATTAGTAGCTGCACTCCATGGTGCTTTTTTATTGGCCAGCAATCAGTGGCATGTAATATCTTGGGCTAATAAGGGAGATGGAACAATGCCTCTGCAGCAGCATCTATTAGAAGGCAGCATTCCTGCAAGTCAAGGTTGGACTCTTATTTAAGCCTTGTAACAATGATTGTGTATGGATTCTGGCTTGGCTTTTGATTCCCAGACAGCTGTTTTGGGGTGGTTGTCCCTCATCCATGTGCAGTAGACTCCCTGAAACAGCTGTCCATGTATGGATTCTGGCTTGGGTTTCAATTCCCAGTCATTGTTACAAGGCTTGTATAGAGTCCAGCATTAACTTGCAGGAATGCTGCCTTCTCTAATGGTGTGGCAGAAGTATTGTTCCATCTATCTCCTTTATGTGCATATTACCAAGAGGAGCATGAAAGGCCTTAAAGGGGTTGTCTCACACCGAAACGGGTTTTTTTTTTCCATAGGCCCCCCCCCCCGTTCGGCGCAGGACAACCCCAATGGATGTGTTAAAAAAAAATAAAAATACATATTACTTACCCGAATCCCCGCTCTGCAACTTCTTCCTTCACCAAGATGGCCACCGGGATGTTCACCCACGATGCACCGTGGGTCCTTTCCCATGGTGCACCGTGGGCTCTGTGCGGTCCATTGCCGATTCCAGCCTCCTGATTGGCTGGAATCGGCACATGGGGCGGAGCTACGATGACCAGCTCTCCGGCACGAGGCACAATTCACCAGAAATAAGACCGCACAGCGCAAGCGCGGCTAAAAACGCCAGAAGAAAGCGAAATTAGACGGATCCATGGCGACGGGGACGCCAGCAACGGAGCAGGTAAGTGAATAACTTCTGTATGGCTCATATTTAATGCACTTTGTAATATACATCGTGCATGAATATGGCCATACAGAAGTGTATAACCTCACTTGCTTTTGTGAGACAACCCCTTAAGACTCCTCACTCACCTTTTTTAGGTCCTCTCTCTAAGGAGAAAAGATAAATGGGTGGAGAGAAGTGGAGCAAACCCGCAGTGAAGATTGGGACTAAATGCCTGGGAAGATGCCCTGGTCTAAAGTGCTGAGATTGGATATGGTGGAGAACAGGAGGTGCTGCCACCCAGACTGACCCACCAATGGCGGGAGGGTAGGATATGATTAAAGAGAAATCTGCTCTATAGACGCAGCTCTCCAAGGATTCCAATAAAAGGTACCGGAACAACTAGGTGAAGATCCAACTTGTTTTATTTAGAATATTAAAACTTAAAATCCAACTAATAAACGCGTTTGGGGGTAAACCCCTTCATCAGTGCTGGGATGACTAACTTCACTCTTAGGGAAGGGAACCCATAACCCTAAATATTGGGTAACAGTCATGAGCTGGAGCACAGTGGATGTCCAAGAGAGAAACCGCTCACCCTGAAACACACAGATTAGCTGGATTTTAATCTAAATAAAACAAGAAGTTGGATATATCTAATTGTTCCTGTACCTTTTATTGGAACCTCCTGTGTAGGCACAGTCTCCAGTAGAGTAAAGCTAGCATTCCATGTTTTGTGCTGTGATGTACCATCAGTGCTCGGTGTTTCTCAGGCAGTCTTAAGAATTGCTGCAGCCATCTTGGAAGTATGAAGAAGGACTTGGAAACAAGCAAATCAACAGCCGAGTCGGGAGAAAGGACCACCAGGTAATTCTCACTATCTGGCTGCTGATCTGCCTCCTGGGGCCTCCTCATCCTTCTGAGGTACAGTAATTCTTGGACTACCCGAAGACTGATATTGGTGGTAGTAAGACACTGCGTGCTGCTCTGATTCGCCAGTGGTCATATGAGCAGCACTGGCCAATCAGGGAATAGCATCCAGGGCGTGCTATGGCCATGTTTCAGAAGTGAGGAGGGACTCTGGGAAGAAGAATATTGGTGGCTGAATAGGGAGAAAAAGGTCTTTCACTAGGTTGTTGTGTGATTATGGACCTTTTTTTTTTTTGTGGGCTTTAGTAAAAGGGGTGCAGGGTGCCACAGGCTCTCGGCTCTACTCTAACTTGCTCTAGAAGGTGGTGCACGTTATTGTGGAAGTATACACCAGCTTGTGTAGACTTCACTTTGATGGATGGAATGGCCAGACATGCATCAAACATACTGAGGCGCTTGCACCCCTAGATACATGTGTCCATCACGGCCGGGCCCTCGTCACTTAGACTGGCCTGTAACACACCATCTAGGTAAACGTCCTGTTCTATGCCATATTAAAGACTCCTCCTGTTTTGATCTCATCACACTTCATGATTTTTTTTTTTACAGACTATCAAATCCTGCAGAGGAAACATTTGGCATGACTCGAGCCATATTCATCTTTATGCCTCCGCAGGCAACTTTTACTGCCAGTTTCCTTCCTAGGGGTTCTCGGCCAGCAGTCAGGGCATGGGCAGCGGAGATAGAGTTGGCATACTTACAGGAGCGGCTCAACTCTTGGGATTTACTAATGGAAACGGCAGCATCTAATAAGACTGGTTCAAAGGATGATTTGTGCAGCTGCCTGCAGTGACCAACCTGACTTGTGCCAACTGTGGCCTGTTTGAAATGTCGAGTAGTATTTGGATTGCTACGGGCACCTCTGCCCTTATGGTTATTGTAGCTCCAACCATAATCGCTGAAAAAAATTGCAACAGTTTGTCGCACACTTAGCAGATATTGGGGATATTCTGTGGAGTGCATTGTGCAAAATTCAGTAACACCTGCCTTCCCATTTATACAAAACTGACCAGACATCACAACTTCTTGTCCCTCCTGGGTGCTGCTGATGAAATCCTGAGGCCGGGAGAGATTGGTATTTGAGTATACCAGCAGCCATCACACGGTCCTGATTTGTTGCAGATTTTACCATGAATTTTGGTGCAGCTCTGCAGCTGACTTCACCCCTTCAATTTGAGATCAAGTTCACGACTTCATCAGCATCTCTGCCAGAGTCTTTGGTGCAGATCCACATGTGAATGTACCCTGTCAATAGGTAAAATCTGCGTGCGGAATGTCAATGCGGAAAATTGTTTCTATGCCAGCAAGGGACAGGTTATTTCTTGTCACAAGCATTACTTTTGCATTGGCAGCACAGGAACGATTATGGCTGGGATGACCTGTCTTGCATCTGCACATAGCAGCATCTCGGGTGGCTCTCCGATCAGGCTGTGCACCACCTTGCTCTGACCTTACACGCTTACTCGCACGCTCCACCAGTAGGGCCAATGCAACTCCGCCTGAGTGCACCAACCTGCAGTGAGAGATGCCCTTACACCACCCAATGTCGTACCTGTAATCCTTCACCATGGCCACCAGGATTGGGACTGCTCCCACAGGGGCCACGGCAGTGTCTTATCAATGTACAGCAGCCACTGTTCACAATGTCGCGGCTTATGTAGCAAAGATGTAATTTGTGTTGGCTTTACACCAGTTCCTGATCAGTGTAATCCACACCATATTCATGAAAGAGGTGAACGGCGCTTGTAAATGTGGTGGATTGAGACGTATGGGAAAAACTAGTAGATGCGCCAAAAACTTTGGAACTATACCAAGTTTGGATGAAGTTTACAGAAGCGACGCTGGCAGGCCTGGAGCGGTCAATAAAAGAGGCAGAAGAAGCTGAGATGCGCCGCAGTTTGTTAGATCTGCAAAAATTTACCTCCGGGAGCGAGCTGCGGTGAGTTATTTATCTTTACACCGAGTGGCTGAGCGTCCGTAGAAAGGATGGGATCCCACTAAAAACATGTTTGAGAAGTTTATAAAAACAAGCGCCAATATGGTGAGATGGACCAAAATGAAACAACTTTTCTAGAAAGTTGCATCTCACAGTGGGGGAAATAAATAAATAAATTGCGTTTTTGCAAACCTCATCTCGATCCAAGTTTCTCAGACGGTAATCGGGCCGCCCTGTGAATCCAGTCGTGGGCCACATTCAGGCACAACCCGCATCCCGCAGCACAGGGACACACCGCTACTCGCTCTGATGGTGGGTTTCTGAGGATTTTGTGGAAACCTTGCACGGACGCGCTTCACTATTTCCACGCTTACTGATGCAACCTTTTTGCCTATTTTGGAGTACCACTTACGAAGTGTGCGCCGCTGGCCGGAGCTTCGCCAAATATTGTTCAAAAATGACGTACACTAATAACAGACTGAAAATCAAGGACACGAAACGCTCTTCTATCCTCGTTGGCAGCCTTACATAAGGCTAGAAGCTCCTTTTACGCGGGCCGAAGGCTTGTTCGCCCAAAAGTCGGGCTTTGTAAAAGGACCGACCGTCAGCTGATCAACAAGTGAGCGCTCTTCCGTTGGCTGATCATTCAGTTTGGGCCGCAGCTCAGACGGAGACGTACCGACGGCCTAGGGGGACGAAAAATCACAAGTGGGATCGTTTGTCGCATAAGCCGCTTTTTGGCCCGTGTAAAATAAAATGAAACCAGCGCTGATTGGCGTGCGGATTGATCAGGCAGAGAATTCGCTCGTGTAAACGGATCCCGCGCCTCCCTTACACCAGCGCATGTGTGCTGGTACCTGCTTGAACGTAGCATTTTTGCAGATCCGCTTTTCTGCGCGCATCGGCGTATTTTACTGCATTCGTTTCACCCGCAAAGCAAACAAGTTGCGCTGAATGAAATGGCTCGTTAGTCTAATAAGTTCCAGATGTGCTTTTTTTTTAGCGCATCATGCAGTTCATTGAACGCGCCTTTCTGCACACCCCCCGTTGAATTCTATGGGGACCTTTGAGGCGCAGGAAAATAGATCATGCTGCGACCAAAATGCGCAGAAAAGAATCTGCATGTGAACGAACCCAGTGAAATCAATGTGTTCTGCTGACTGTGTGTTGTCGTTGGATACATTCACACGAGCGAGTTTCTCGCATTGCGAGGCGCACAAAACCCGAACTGAAATCGAGCCCATTTTTCTATTTAGATGTGCGATGTTGTGAGATAAAACTTCACGGCCCGTATTATATTACTGCGAGTCCACAGAAATCTGGTGGATTGTTCTCAATGGGTGAGAATAACATCTTATAGCGCTCACTTGTGCGCACAAGGGCCGTGCGGTTTTTAATCCTTTTTATTGAAAGAAACTACATGTGATTTTTCACACATCTGCCAAACACTTGTGAAAATTGCGTATTCAGCGATGTGATTCGATTTTCTCTCAAATCCTAATGTACTTGCAGTGAACATTGCAATTGTAGAAAAGCGACATCGCACCGCCGCTGTGAATGCACCCTTGTTCAGGCGAGGGGGGGGGGAGGGGGGGTGTTATCTGAAATGATTGTGATCCACATGTATGGCCGTGTGTCATCTGTATGTGTTGTGTGGATTGTATTACATCCGTGTGTCACCCGGATGTCAGTCTGTGTGCGTTCTGTCTTCTATTTTGTGCACCCATCGACCTGAAAGGGTGACGGACATCCGTGAAATCAGACTAGCATATGACATGCAGGATGTAGACCATTGGTCCGTGTATGAACCAACGTCTGAGCAGCCCATTGACTGTAAGGGCCCATTCACAGGGGTATATTTTCTGTCTGCTTTGGACTGTGAGTTTTTTTTTCGGTCCTGCTAAATCAGTCTAATTTTTTGCACGGTTTTTGTGGGTTTTAGCGATTTCTGAATGATTTTTTTTCGTTCTGAAAATCACACACAAATATCATACCCCTGCGCCCAGAGTTGTTGCGCACATAATGCAGACAGCATACGGCACCACTAAAAAGCGATCGTTTGAGCAATAATCGTTGCGTCTAAACGCGCGGCCATCATGCACTTTTAGTGCGCTGCTAGCTGATCGTTAAATTCAGTCCATCCTAAAAATCGTCATTCAGCCTTATCAGCGGTTCTATACGGGGAGTGCTGATAGCATTGTTTCCTGCTGGAGAACAAGAACTGAAAGCAGATCAGAGCCCTCGGGCTATTAACTGCTTTCAGCTAAGGCTTCATTTGCACACTTAATTGCTACTAAGTAGCTGAGTAGCTGCTTAATACTTTTTGCAAAATGATCGCTCAAAGCTGTCGCTCAAACTTAAGGCTTCATTCACAGGAGCGTATATCTGTCCCATTTTCACGGCTGGCTGATATACGCCCATCTGATGTGTTGGTTTACAATGCAGCAGTTTAGATGGGCATATTCCTGCGACGTAAAAATAGCCGGCTGGCAAAGATAGCGCATACGATGTATATTCTGGTCGGCCAGAAAAGATCGTTCAGGAACTATCTTCTGGACGGAATACGGCGGCGGCTCCCATAAACTCCTATGGGAGCTGCCGAAGGTGGGAGGAACTTTTAAAAACATACAGAAAAATGTGCCAACACGTACGCAAAAGCGCCTCCTTCACAGAGCAAAAAGGAGCCCTCAGGACGTCTTGCGGTTGTTGCGGATTTTTAGCATACAGGAGATGGGATTCCGCAATTGATTTCAGTGTAAAAAACGTAAGAAATTCCTTAAGACGTTCGGCAGAACGCATTCTGCAGGTACAAGCGCAACCAAATCCGCTTCTATGCTGCGTCCGTTCCGTGTGAAAGGTCCCTACTGGGTCTGCGTGGTCAGTCAGGCACACGGATGGGAATTACACGTATGCCTCAGACTTTGATAGACAAGCGCATGCGTAAATACGCGCACCGCTACCGACCAGATTTGCGCATGAACAAGTCCAAAGTCTTTTTATTTTAGTTTAAACTCCGCGCTATTGCTGAGCGAGAGGCTGGGAGTCGTGTTCTCTCCGGCGTAGGATTATCGCGTGAGAAAAGCGCCCTGGAAAACGAAATCATTCAAACCAAAGGCTTCATCTTGAAGATGCGACCGTGCGAGGCCTTGGATTCCAATGTGTTCATTCAGACAACTGATTTTTTTGCTGCATAAAATAATTGCGCCGGGAAAAATAGCGCCTCCGGGACCGCTTTTTACGGCCACTGGTCTTATACGCCGCGTAAAGAGATTGGTCCTGCCCTATCTTTTGCCGTGAAACGCAGCAAGCTCACATAGACTTCTATGGAAGCGGAGAAAAAGGAGAGGGAGGGAGTTGCCGAGTTTACAATGTTGCGGAAAGAAGACTGCTCGCCGTAATTAGGCATTATTGGTCATTGCGAGGTTTTCCATTGGCCCGTTGCTTGCAGTCGCTTTGGCGTATTATTTAATATTCACGCAGCAGCACCCTGTGCGAATGGCATGAAATATGCAAAAAAAAGGTCGGGACTCGATCGCGTCAAATCTTCATTCATGTGTTGCGTACGGGCAAACGTAAAAACGCATGCGGTCGTGTGATGGAGGCCTGGGGGCAAAAACACAACACATAAACATGTATTCCTCCCCTGTTACGGATCTCGGTCACATTACGGAAAGCAATTATTTCAGTATCGGGATTCTCGCCGTTAATTCTACGGGTGACAGAAGATCGGAGCCGCCCTTATATAGCGGTAACTGTGAGGGAGTGATCGGGCGCCACTTATCTTCCCAGTGTTTTTTCCCCCCAGTCTTCTGCACTATGGCGCATTTTGAACGGTCGGCGAGGGAAAAAGAAAAGCTTGCGCAGCTGCGCTCTGTACCGGCGAGGTGCACCTACAGCGGTCCGTTTTTGCTCCTTCACACGATCGTATGCGTTATTGTGGCATGCACCATTAAACTGCGTGAATGCAGAAATGACACGATCAAGTCCTGAACTTGATTAGCGGTTTCTCGTCCATTCACACGGCTGGGTGCGACGTATTAGTGAAAAAATACGCCACAGCCCGGAAACCCCGCGGCATATATCCTTGGAATGACTACATAGAGGCACCTGTAAGCTCTTCCCTGCGTTGGACGCCGCTAAACTGCCTCCCCCTCTGTATCTTTCCAGCTCCCATAAACTTCTATGGGAGCCGCCGGCGTATATCGCTCGAAAGATACATCCAGGCCTAGCTTTTCCATAGCGTATAATTGCGGTCGCCGATTTCGGTGACATATGTGCTATTTTATTCCAGCGCAACTTTTTTACGCGCAGCAAAATCGCTCATGTGAACGAATGCATTGGAATCCCATGCCTCAAAAGGTCGCGATTTTCGGTTGGCGTTAAAAACGCGGCAAAATAGCCGTGTAAACACACTCATATGAATATATACAGAGGTAAGTAGCTGCGCACATACAGAGTGAATACAGCCTTAGGCTGTATATACAGAGGTAAGTAGCTGCGCTCATACAGAGTGTATACAGCCTTATCATTACATTCTGCGCTCTTTCAGTATGTTTATAATGGATTATTGTACATAGAGCTGCAGGAAGGTCTCCTCTGCAGCACTGGGGACAAATCCCAAAGATTTAGTACAAATTTCCTGTCAGAACCCCCCCAGCAGCCCCCCATCTCCTCACACGGAGGACACCTGAGAGACTACATTTCCCAGGATGCTCGGCGCGCCCTGCCCCGCCTCTGTAGACGGAGGCCCCGCCCCCGGCAGAGTTGCCTAGCTGTGCAGCCGCTGTGATTGGCATCTCCCAGAGAGACGCTCGGCAGCAGCGCGGAGCCCCGGGACAGGTAACGGCGGGGAGCGGGGCTGGTGGCCGGGGGAGCCCTGCAGACAGCTCCTCACAGGCTATTATACACTTATTACACTACAGCCGGCTACTTCCTACATTAACTCGTTCGGTGCCGCAGCCCTGCACTGGGGGGGGGGGGGACTTCCTCTATTATAATCTCCAGCTCATTATAGAGTTATTACAGGACAGGGGGGGTCTAGTTATTACTTAATGGATTAACCCTTTGAGAAGCGGGGAGCCCCGCAGGATGATCCCCACCGCAGAACTAAGTGACTATTATATGTTATTACACAACGGTGCGGACCGCGGTTTACTGGGTGGGTTAACCCTTAGGCTGCTGTCGCACGACTGTGTTATCCTGTGCTGAAGAGCCCGTTGGTTTTGATGGGTTTGTACGTATGCACGTATTTTGCTTTCGCATCCCGGACGTCTCGGCGCTCTTGCGCGCTGATATTTACGTTCCTTCCAGCAGCGCCGCTCACTCCGCGTGCGAAATACATGCGCAAAAAAAAAAAAAGAGTGACACGCTCGATCTTGGCGCGTATTACATATGCGCATACACTCCAAGATGGCGTACTGCAGAGTGCGCCCGGCGCGGGTGATACGCCTGCGTGAGAGACCCCTCCGGGCCCCGTAGTCGTACGCAGTGAATAGCGCCCCTTAATGTTTCTTCACGTAACTGTATTTTGCGTGCGCATTACGTTTGCATCCCCCCCCCAAACCGCAGTGTGTTCTATTCTCCGGTTTTCTGCAGGATGCCCTTATAATGTGCAGGTATTACAGTCCAGGCATGGCGGACAGGATGGTCTTCATACATTAACCCTTCTAGAGCCGGGGAGGATGATCCTGTCCTACATCCCTCTTATAATGTCCGGAGTCTATTATAGTGTTATTACAGTCCAGTAGCGGTGGCCCACCATATGACAACCCCTGTATTCGGCTCATGCAGGCCCCCTATAGGCCGAGCTCAGTGACTATTATATGCTTATTACCTTACAAGCCTGGAGACCGGTCCGATTAACCCTTCCGGAGCCGGGGAGTTGCATAGTCCGGACAGGCAGCCAGCTCTGTAATACTTGGGGGGTCATTAATGAAGCAATTGCGCCGGCCACTGTGAATGAGGCGGTTTTGCGCGTGTGTTGGCGTATTTTGCTAGACTTTTTCTGCCCGCAGGACGTGTTCAAAGTCTTTTTTTTTTTTTGTATTGGAATATGGTTTTTCGTTTTTTCCGGTCACTTAGGGAGGTTTCCGGTTTTCGGCGAATTCCTTCGTCTTGATTCTTGAAATCGGCATACCCGACTACATCCAACCTGACGTGCCTCCATTCAGACACTATACGTCTCCGACCCCACAGGCTGGTGAACATTTGCGCGCGGCAAACAAACGCAGCGATTAAATCGGCTAATTGGTTCCCTTCGTGTTCTTTTTCCTTTTTCGCAGCGTTTCACGCCTCTCCTCTGCGAGTGAATTTGCGCCCGCCGTTGACTTCTATGGGGCGCAAATATGTATAAATATAGATCCTGTTCTTTCTTTTTGTGCGTGGGAAATGTAAACAAAACATTGGCATCAATGGGTTCTATTCGCTGCGTGTGGCGCACACGTATGTCCGTGTGAAGCCGGCCTCCCGGTTATAATATCCGGAGTGTATTAACCTATTAACCTATACAGAGCCGTAGCCCAGCTGTTGGGGTGATGGCCGGGGACCAGCGCTTTGTACTGGGGCTCCCTCATTCGGGGCGCAGTGTCTATTATATAGTTATTACAGTCTGTCAGCTGGTGTTCAGCCCATAGTGCAGGGCGCCCCCTCTGGTGGGGCTCGTACTGAGCAGCTCTTCTCTTATAATATCCAGAAGTCCTCGTTGGCGTGAGAATCGTTCAGTCTTCCCATTCGCTGTACAAGTGAGAACGACTGAACGGCGCCGCTTAACCCGAATGATACGTGAGCGACATAACGATGGTGTTTATGCCTGCGTATAAAGAACAAAAGTGAACAATTATCATGTCGTTTGCGTTTAGACTTAACCCTTTCCAATCCACTGTCTGACCTCTGAAGACATTATGATTTAAGGCTGTACAGCTCCGATGTTGGAAGACGTCTGTCAAGGTTCTCTTACTGTATATTGCCGGCCTCTCTGCTGTCGGAGCTTATCCAACGTGTCACCTCATGCAGTACTGGCTTTAGCCAGCAGATAGCGCTGTTGTATAACTGCAGAAAAAGAGTAAGCCCCCTAGGAAAACCAGGATACAAATTGGATTGGAAAGGGTTAACGATTATCATTCACTTTCGCTTGTTGGACCCATTTATTTATGTTAGAGCGATAATCGTTCCGTCATCGTTAAACCTCGCGCCCGTCTGTTATAAAGTCATTACTGCGCACTTATTACGGCTCGGCTCTTCCTCACATATAACGGCCGTCGGGGATCCTGGGGGTCTCTGCTTGGATTTTCATGAAACAACAATTCTGGCGGATCTTTTCTTACAACTCGTCGTACTGTTCCTCTGTTACTCCTCCTGGAAATGTATGAATACACTAAAGGGTCATTTAGACACAACGATAATTGCTCAAACAGCAGTTTTGAGCGTTCACTTAGCTCTTATTAGTGTGTAAATAAAGGCTCCTGCTGTATACAGTAGACTGGAGCGCTGTCTTCTGTATACAGCTGCTGTGTTCTTGGAGCGCTCAGCTGGAATCCTATTGAGCGCTCTGAGCGGGGTATGCAGAACACAGCTGGAGCGCTGTCTTCGGTATACAGCTCCTTTCTTCTCCGCGCTTTCAGCTGGAGTCCTGCTGAGAACTGCCAACGGGATACTAGCTGAGATATCAGCCCGCGCCGCTAATAAGTCATCGCTCATTTCTAGAAAACTAGAAGTGAGCGATGAACGAACAGAGCACGATGGGCAGGCATTGATTCGCAACGGTTATCGCTCAAAAGCCGTCTTTTGAGCAATAATCATGATCTAAATGGGCCTTAACAGCCATGTATTACCAGTTAGGGGAGTATCCCTGTAAAGTGTTATACTGTCCAATCAGTGCTGACGGGGTCAGACTGTGTAGGGACACACCCCTAGCTGGTAACGCCTAGTTGTCAATTTATTCATATAGTTCCAGGAGGAATAATTAGGTCAAAGCAAGGCAGATTTACATAGTAAGGGCTTATTCACACGTCCGTATATCAGCCGGGTTTTCATGTCCAGCCTATATACGGTGTCCCTTTCTTCAGAGGAAGGAGGAGGGCCAGAAGCAGTGCACTGAGCTTCGGCCTTTCACCACTATTTGCAATGGGAGGGGGGGCTTAGCTCCACCCCATCCCACCCCCTCCCATTGCAAACAGTGGAGAGGGAGCTCAGTGCCCTGCTCTCGGCCCTATTCCTCTCCCTGCGGGAAGGGACACTGTATATCGGCCAGGCGTGAAAACCCAGCCAATGTATGGACATGTGAATAAGCCCTAACATAGTATGTAAGACCGAAAAAAAAGACATATGTCCATCCAGTTTAGCCTATTACCCCCCTCCCCCCCCCCCCCAATGTTCATCTAGACTCGGAATGCAAAAAAAAAACTACAGTAAGTTAGAAGCCAATATCCCCCCTTTTAGGAGAAAAATTCCTTCTTGACTCCAATCGGAATAATCCCCGATCACCGACCCTTGAGTCATGAGAAAAGATGTTCCAGAATTATTTCATGGGCATATGGTATTTTCTAAAACAAAGATGTCAGTTTATTTGTATGCACATCCATTGGTGCAGAAGTTCAGCCTATCCTGCACCTCAGGGGTCCCTCATGCTGCATTATATCAGAGTTTTCCTGTAGAATAGTATATATGACTCATATATCACTATATAATATCTGTTGCAAACATAAGGTAGGCACGCCGGAACAAAAGTCCCCTAAGTGTACATTAAAAAGCTGAAAACTGATCTTTAATATCTTATTTTAAGGCTGCGATATAATCATTTGAAGTTACAGGCCCAAAGTCAGAGGCTGCACTACTGACAGCAATGTCTCCAGCTTCCCTGGCATCATAGTGTGTGTGTGTGTGTGCGTGTGTGTGTGTGTGACACTATTGATGTGATTTGAAACCACATGAAATCTCCATGACAACACTGCAATTGATAAAAGTCAGAAGGGGGCACAATGTCGTCAGAGTCCGTCAGTAGTGCAGCCCGGTCAGAGTCCGTCAGTAGTGCAGCCCGGTCAGAGTCCGTCAGTAGTGCAGCCCGGTCAGAGTCCGTCAGTAGTGCAGCCCGGTCAGAGTCCGTCAGTAGTGCAGCCCCGTCAGAGTCCGTCAGCAGTGCAGCCTCATGCTTTTGGCCTGTAACTTCACGGGGTCATATCTCTGCCTAGGAGTAACATATTAAAAACCAGTTTTCATATTTGTAATCTGCAGGGATCCCTGATGCTGTTAGATGAGATCACGAGATCTGCTGCTATTAGATCATTATTTGCAGGTGTAACGCATCTGCAACTCCTGACTGTAAATGTGGCCCCATTACAGCTGGAAGGCCGGAGGCTAATGGATGCGGGCCGATGTCCGGGGATGCACACGTGCTCTGTGTGCCTGTCCTCCCCTCCCCTCCCTGTCTTATATCTGTGGGTGAAGAGCAAGAAATGTCAGCCGCGGACCCCTGAGTGATGGCGTCTTCCTTTTCCCGTTCCTGTAGTGTGGGCGGAGCCTGTCGTATCTTGTGCCGCAGCCCGTGGTTATTACGTTGCAGCAGCGTTTATATCACACGGGAACTTCCTCCTCGTTATCTCCTACAACATCTGTGTAATATGTCGCCCGGACGCGGCCCGCGCCAACGTGGAGGCTGTGCGGAGTTAACAAGCTGTGTCTTAGTTATGTCTGTTCTTAAATACAATTTGGGGGCAAACAGAAGTTTCCCAGATTGTCACCCAGCTTTCCCAGACTTCTGAATGACAGAGACCTTTCACATGGAATAGATTATGCCGCAGGGCGCAGACGAATCCGCAGCCACGGAATTTTCGCACTACTGCGGATGTTGATGTGGAATTGCGGGCAAGCTGTAAGCCATTTTCAATTCTGCAATCCCAATCTGTAGGCGGTTTTGCGGTGCGTTGTGCAGCCTACTCCGTCCCGTGTGAAGGGTCTCTAATGCGGCCAGGTATGCAGTGCTGCGTCCTCCATAAACGTGTAATCACCGAGGGTCCGACAGCTGGTGTGAATGAAGGGGCGTCTGTGTGATCACCGCGCCATTCACTTCTATGGGATGGAGGGAGATTGCTGAGCGTATCCATCCCCTCCTGTCCTGTAGAGGAGATCGAGCATGCACAACGCCAATCAGTTCCCATGGTGCACTTGGGGTGTGCAGACCTCGGCATCGCTGGGGGTCCCAACAGTCTGACCCTCAGATCAGACATTTATTCCCCACCCTGTGCAGAGGAGGTATATGTCGGACTGATGAGAGAAACCAAGTCCTCTTGTAGATATGATACCTTGGTAATGGCTAACGGAAATACAAAAAGCCATTAAAGCTCTCACATCTACAACATTCCTTGGTTTCTCTTAGGCCACGGTCACACGGGGCGGATTCCCGACAAGTGTCGCGGTTTGGCCGCAGCAAAAACCGCGAACCGCCGCAGCGGCTTTGAAGCGACCCGGCCGCTCGCTCTTCCGCTGCGGCCGGCGCTCCCATAGAAAAGATCGTGGCCGCAGCGGAGAAAAAAAAATAAAGACATGCTGCGTTCGGCAAATCTGCGCCGCAGCAGCCGCTTCTGCCGGCTTAGCCGCAGCGGATTTGCCGTCCCGTGTGGACGAGATTTCTGAGAAATCTCGTCCACATGGCTGGCTAATCCGCATGGAATTTCCGCGGCAAATATGCCCCGTGTGAAACCAGCCTTACTGAGAACAATCGCACTTTGCTCGACCGGTGACACCGAACCACCTCAAGTTTGTTTTTTTTCTTTTTACTGATACATTGTATACAGCCAGTCCTGCTCTCAGCTGAGGAGTGGATACAATTGTATCCAGTGTAGACAATGCTCTGTGAGCTCAACAGCCCAGACTGATACATTGTATATAGCCAGTCCTGAGCTTAGCTGAGAAGTGAGCACAGTTGAATCAGTCTAGGCCAGCGTTTCCCAACTCCAGTCTTCAGCGCCCCCAACAGGATCTCCTATAGTAAGAATAGCTGGAATGTCTGAGGCACCGACAATAATTACATCACCTGTGCAACACTGAGGAAATCCTGAAAACATGACCAGTAGGGGGTCCCTGAGGACTGGAGTTGGGGAACACTGATGCATGATGGGCTGTGTTCACCTCATCCGCTATCTGCACTGACCGGCCTGACCTGAGCGTGCCGAGCGCCCGCTGACTGCCTTGTGTTCAGTGTCTCTCTGGCTATCCAGCATTATCCCAGGCAGTAGTGCCGTACGCTGCGCTATTTCATCCGGGATTTCGTGGAAATCTGCAATGGAGTCTCGGACACTGATGTGAACACAGCCTGCGCTGGTGGTTCGTTACAATGTATCAGGACAGCAGAGAGTTTTGTTCTCCTAAGGGCTAATGCCCACGGATGGATTCCTGCTGCGTTTTTGCCCCAATTTAAATAGCTAATTAGAATAATGAGCTCCAGATGTGTTTTTTTTTTGTTTTGTTTTTTCTTCATTTGCGGAATTGCGCAGAGTATTGTGCATTCCGTTGCGCATTGCACGCGACCAGTCATAGACTTTTCGTGCTGTTGCCAACTTTAAAGGCAACAAGTTCGGATACGGCTTTAAAGAAGGACAAGTGGGCGGATACAACAAATTTATTTAATAAGATAATAAATATATATAAAATGGATGATAGTTAAACAAATTTACATAAAATAGGTGATATTGATACATTTACACTATTACTTAGGTAAAGGTTAAATACTGATATCACCAAGGGAAATACCTATTTACAAGGCATATACTACATCTGTTCAGCTGGATCAGTACCCACCCCCGGACAGAGGCCATCACCTCAGAGTCTTTCCATCGTCTGTCCAATTTACCATCAGCTGGGAGAGCGCCAGCGAAATGGATCAGAGTTTCTCCTGGGGAAATACCCCACTGCATTAGGCGTCCCTAGTGTCGGTCCAGTTTGCTCTGACCATCTTGGTTCTGCCCCAGCTTATATACACAGTAAGGCTGGGTTCACACAGGGCGGATTTGCCACGGAAATTCCACGCGGAATTTCGCCGCGGCAAATCCGCCTGCGGCCGCTAATCTCGGGATTAGCCAGCCATGTGGACGAGATTTCTCAGAAATCTTGTCCACACGGGATGGCCAATCCGCTGCGGTAAGTCAGGCTGGAACCGCGGCTGCGGCGACTGCAGCCGCGGTTTCAGAATATGCAGCATGTCTTTTTTAAATTTCCGCCGCGGCCGCGCTCTCCTCTATGGGAGCGCCGGCCGCAGTGG
The DNA here is from genome assembly GCF_035609145.1 of Eleutherodactylus coqui. Classification (NCBI taxonomy): domain Eukaryota; kingdom Metazoa; phylum Chordata; class Amphibia; order Anura; family Eleutherodactylidae; genus Eleutherodactylus; species Eleutherodactylus coqui. The sequence goes on along the minus strand of NC_089837.1, from coordinate 522,059,728 downwards.
AAGAGCGAGCGGCCGGGTCGCTTCAAAGCCGCCGCAGGTTTTTCCGCGGCGGTTCTCCCGGCGGAAATCTCGAGGTTTTTGCTGCGGCCAAACCGCGGGATTTCCGGCGGCAATACGCCCCGTGTGAACCCAGCCTAAGATGTGTGCGTGCAGCTATTGACAACTTTGAGTCCCTACATATCTGTGGGTGGCCAATCCCTCAGGCATCTGAGTCAAAGGTCACAAGTGAGCATTGCCTTAGTGAGTACCTGCCCGCTCAAGAGAAAAGGTTCAGCTGCTGGCAGCGGGCGGGAAGGAACGGAGGGGAGATCTCTCTCTCCCCGCTCCCACCTCCTGACTGCCGCAACTCACCTGTCACCCGCGCCGGCACCCGAAACTTTTCTCTCGAGCGGGCAGGTACTCGCTAAGGGCAATGCTCGCTCATCTCTAGTCACAAGACCATTCAGTAATTGGCTCATTGTCAGATAGTTACAGATCGTCATTTGTTTACAGGCTACGCATTGGGCATACCTACATGGGTGTTACAGGCTCGGGCAGTTACAGGTCACATTAGTTTTATCCGGATACAAGAAATCACCTTAATCAACTATCTCCACACGTGCGGGCGAAGAAGGTAATGCATGTTCCCATTGGAATCGAAGGCTTCTGTTCTCCGTATTGCCGGGCGCAGCCGCCCTTATCCTGACCCCCACGTTTGTATTCGACTTAAGTAAATGGAATAATCGAAGTGCTTAATCAAGCGTATGCCGGACATGAACTACATTTCACCATAATGGGGTCCATCGGGCTTCCAGTACTCCGCCTGGCATTGTGCCGCACATTATGGGACAGCGTGCTGCGCTATGGTGTCTGACACCGCGGATAGGCGCAGCGCTGAGCGGGTCCAGACATTCCTTTGGGATTTTGTGCTTGACTGCAGGACTCGGCCCTCAGAGCAAACAATCACTCCCAGCATTGTTGGCGCGTTGTGTACTCGGCCGCCGCTCTCCCGTCTGCTTTGTGTTACTAATCCGCTCATTGTTGGACGGCATGAGAACATTGGCGCTCTCCTCCCTCTCTGTAAAGTCACTTCTCTGCCAGGAGATCTCTGCTTAGTTCTTCCTGCCAAGAAGTCTTGTAAATACTTCTCTTTAACAGTCTACATCTTCCGTAATGCATCGCAGCGAGGACGGCTCTGTACAGGAGCGGAGGCTGACACATGACATTTACACGCAACGGCCCCTTTATTAGAGACCCCCATCTAGTAGTGTGTAGGACCTCCTTTGGCCTTCAGACCTGCAGCAGTTCATCGTGGTGTAGATCCCACCAGGTAATGAAATGGTTCTGCAGGAATATCGGCCCCTGTGGACAGGAAGCTTCTTGTAGTTGCTGCAGATTAGATGATGGTTCTGACCAGCTGACAGAAAGGGGTCAGCGATTCATGCTACTTGTGCCAAATTCTGACTCCCATCAGCGCGGGGCAACAGAAATCTGGACCCATCCGACCAGGAGATGTTTTTCAGCTGCTCAGTGATACAAGTTTTGCGTTCTTTTACCTCAAAGGCCTCATGCCCACAGGTGGGGTCGATTCTGCATGCGGGAGCCAGCAGCGGAATCCGCCCCTGCCCGCGGCCGGGGACCTGCTTACCTGTCCGGGTCTTATTTTTTTTCTGCAATTCAAATCTGCCCGTGGACATTGAGCCTAAAAGTTGTGCCTTTCTCTTTTACAAGGCATGTTCGTCTGCTGTTATACCATCCGTGCTCAGGAACGGCGAGCTGTGCGACATGTTAGTTGGAGCTCCAGTGTTGTATTCGTCTGCTCCTGACTGTGTAGCCTGTTGGTCAGAACGATTCCTGACATCCTCCTCTGACCCCTTTCGGTGATCAGTTGTTTCCGTCTGCAGGATCGCCATTCTCGGTATCCAGTTTTGCTCGTCTAGCGATACAACTTATTCCTCAGAGTTTGGAAAGAAGTTTGCCCGCTGCATTGTGGGTAATGGGAGGTCGGGTTGGCTGCGCTGATTGACATCTGCAACGATGACGCGTGTCATGTGGAGGACCTCGACGCGTTGTGCTGGAGAGGACGCCATCGTTCACATTGTCTGTAATGAAGAAACCTCTTACCATGAGAAGGCATAAAGTTGTGATAAAACAAAGCTCGCCGCGGTTTTGCTGGCGACATTCCCTGACGGCTTCACATATCTCCTTCCCACTGGTGAAACTAGAGTTGAATCCAAGATGGCGGCATTGAAAATGGTTCTGATTTTTAGTGATACGGGCTAAAAAGTTTCCCCCTTCCCCCGCAGTTTGTATACAAAAGTGTATCTGTCAACTAGATTGCGAGAATTTGAGCAATAATCGTTCCGTGTCAAAGTGGCATTAGGCCTTGTCCACGTGGGCCAAAGCGCATTTTGGTCGTGTAATTGGACTATGTATTTATGCAACCGAAAGTTGCTTATCGCACATATTTCGCCCAATCCCGCAATTTTTTTTTTGTGCACACCAAAAAATACGCACAATGGCGCATATATTTACTGCAGAAATAAGTAGTGAAGAAGCAGGAAACATCCATATTCGTGCAGCTAATATACGTGAACGAGCCCTTAAAGTACACTGGAGCGCTAGCCAATCTGTGAGTGGAGGCGGAGCCGTGGGATTGTTCCAGCCCGCCCTCCTCCATTCACAGCAAACTCTACTGTTAAGTCACATGTCTGACAATGGGGCGGAGGATGGAGAAAAGGCATAAGGCTGGGTTCCCACTGGGCGGATTCCCGCGGAAATCTCGCGGTTTGGCCGCAGCAAAAACCGCGAGATTTTCGCCGGGAGAAGCGCCGCGGAAAAACCTGCGGCGGCTTTGAAGCGGCTCAGCCGCTCGCTCTCCCGCTGCGGCCAGCGCTCCCATAGAGGAGAGCGCGGCCGCAGCGGAAAGAAAAAAGAATGGACATGCTGCGGTCGGCAAAGCCGCGCCGCAGCCGCGGATTGGCCGTCCTGTGTGGACGAGATTTCTGAGAAATCTCTTCCACATGGCTGGCTAATCCCGGGATTAGCGGCCACAGGCGGATTTGTCGCGGCGAAATTCCGGACGGAATTTCCGCGGCAAATCCACCCCGTGTGAACCCAGCCTAAGACAAGCTAGACCTGGTAAAGCAGAGTACTTGCATGATCAATCTTATCAGTGTTCTCAAGTCAACTTTCCTGACTCCAGAGCTCCTTTAAGGCTCCCCCACTCCCAGGGACCCTGCAGGGAGGTAAGTCCATGGATGTAAATCCACACTTTGTGTACTTACCGTAGTATAACAATATAACCCTTCATCAGGATCAGGCGGAGTAACGGGACGATCACAGCGCGGTGGAGCATTAATCACATGCAGCTTCCTCTTCTTCATCTTCAAAGGTTTACAGAAGAACATGGATCACGTGCGCCGACCACAAGACTGCACCAGAAATAGCCCCCCCAGGGACGGGACCCTGCATGCCAAGCACCCTCCCTGTCTATATTTATCTGCCCCTGGGAAAGCTGGGTGACGCCCAATATGGCTGCTGTAACAACTCCTCATCCGGCCGCGGCGTTGTAACCACAAATCTCAAGCTCTGTCACTGAAATGCTCTGCAGACTTCTAATACATTTTGTGCATTGATTGCTCGCCAATTTCAAGATCTCTGCTTGCTGTCATTGAAAAGGACTATTGTGTACATCTCAAGGCTTAAAGTCTGTACAGCTCTCATACTTTGCACTGTGGAGGGTTTGCTCCTACAAGCGGTTACACAAAGCGGTTACCCGTTTTGCTCGTCTCCCATGATGCATCACTTTCATCTGTCATTACCTGTCTTGGGCGAAACAATCCTGAGACACACTGCACTTGTCTGTGCATGGAAAGTTAAAGGGGGTTTCTAGACAAATAGTATTGTTGATTGGCTGAGCTCCCACTGATTTTAATGAGTGTTGTGCCTGCAATTACAAGTGCTGATCACTGCACTGAGGTCGGAGCAACAGTTTTCACTCTGACCCCTGTGTGTAGCGGCAGGGACAGTGGGCGCCCAATCAACTGATACCGGCGTGTAAAAGCGACTGCAGAAAGTGTAAAGCAGCTACTGTGTAGATACCGGTCTGCAAAAGTGACTATATTGGGTGCAGAGCCGCTACAGTGTAGGTCCCAGCCTGTAAGGGTGACTACGGGGAATGTAGAGCTACCATGTTGTAGATACCGGCCTGTAACGGTGACTACAGGGGGTGTAGAGCCGCTACAATGTAGATACCGGCCTGTAACAGTGACTACAGTGGGGGGGCAGAGCCACTGCAATGTAGATACCGGCCTGTAACTGACTACAGGGGGTGTAGAGCCGCTGCAATGTAGATACCGGCCTGTAACCGTGACTACAGGGGGGGTAGAGCCGCTACAATGTAGATACCGGCCTGTAACCGTGACTACAGGGGGTGTAGAGCCGCTACAGTGTAGATACCGGCCTGGAACCGTGACTACAGGGGGTGTAGAGCCGCTACGGTGTAGATACCGGCCTGGAACCGTGACTACAAGGGGTGTAGAGCCGCTACGGTGTAGATACCGGCCTGGAACGGTGACTACAGGGGGGCGTAGAGCCGCTACGGTGTAGATACCGGCCTGGAACGGTGCCTACAGGGGGGCGTAGAGCCGCTACGGTGTAGATACCGGCCTGGAACGGTGACTACAGGGGGGCGTAGAGCCGCTACAATGTAGATACCGGCTTGTAACGGTGACCACAGGGGGTGTAGAGCCGCTACACTGTAGATACCGGCCTGTAACGGTGACCACAGGGGGTGTAGAGCCGCTACACTGTAGATACCGGCCTGTAACGGTGACCACAGGGGGTGTAGAGCCGCTACACTGTAGATACCGGCCTGTAACGGTGACTACAGGGGGGGTAGAGCCGCTGCGGTGTAGATACCGGCCTGTAACTGTGACTACAGGGGGTGTAGAGCCGCTACAATGTAGATACCGGCCTGTAACCGTGACTACAGGGGGGTGTAGAGCCGCTACAGTGTTGCGAGTTTCACACTGTGCAGGAAGGGACAACCTACAAACGCTGGGTGATAACTGATCATTTCTTACTAATGCCGTTGTACCTGTCGTTCTGGTTCATCAATAGTTAATAAGGTTTGGCCTAGGATTTATTGGCTTGTTCTGAGGTCTTGGCTGTAAATTAATGTGCACACTTAGAGTCCATTAGTGGAAATAGCTACTGCTGAGAGGTCGCAATTGATCAGCCCGAGGCTGAATCAGTGACCGCAGGCTGGAAGCATTTAATGTGGAAGGTTTCTGCAGAGAACATCAGTTTGGTCCCTGAGGGGATGGAGCCGGTGTCCTTATGGAGTTGATCACCAAGTACAGCCACCACACAAGCACTCCCAGTCCCTGATCCACATTTTGAGGTGCCACTCGCTGCTTTAATCTACCCCAGTGCTCCGTGAAGGTTAAATCATGTACACGTCCCTTGAACTGCATATTAAGGTGGTGGGCCAACCTAACGCCTATTGGTGTAACCCCTTACTGGGGTATTCCCAACTTGGTAAGACATTCCCTATCCATAAGATTGGCGATAACTTGCTGATTAGTGGGGTCTGACTCCTGAAATCTTCCCCAGCAGGTCCTGAAATTCTGACAAGTGGTTGCTCATGGGTGCCACCACACTAGTCCCTTCATTGGGACCGATAGTTCAGATGTTTAGCAGCCCCATTGAAGTGAATGGAACCACTAAACGTTGCCAAGTCCTTGAACTCTGCTAACTGCGGCAGTTTCTAATGAAGCGCATGGCGCAGCGGCACGCATGTGTGGCCTCTGCTGTCAATAGTCAAAAATGTGCTGGGGCAATTTCTGTGGATCAGTAGGGTTCCTAGGGGTAGGACCCCACCAATTGGCAAGTTATCTTGCTGAGATGGGAATACTCCTTTAGCATCTCACAGATGTCATATTTAAAATGTACCTATTTTCAGTTAGATGCAGTTTAAAGCAGGGTGGATATCTCATTCATCAGATGTAGATGTCCTCCCTAAGTATGACATATCAGGACATATGTAGAAACTCTTGTGCTCTGTAACACACTTTTTTATGATACATCCTCTAACTTATTTTAAGACCCCTAATTTAAAAGCTGTTCTCGGCAGGGGCGGGGCTACTGACATAGCTGCTGGGGGGCTGGCAACTGAGGAAGCCCTCCTCCGAAGAACAGGTGTAATGCTTGGCTAAGCAGGAAAGTGCAACTTGACCTCCCCAGAAGGTTATCTCTAGCCCCACCAAGAAAAGTCTGTCTCAAATAGCTATACAAAGCTTCCCATAGTTTTCCTCTCAAGACTGCTAAGATGCAGTACCAGGCACAGCCACACCCACATTGTCTGGATAAGGCTGGAAACATTGATTTGAAGGAATGCTGCCTTCCAATAGGTGGCGCTGTGGAGGTATTGTTCTATCTCCCTTCTTTGGATAAGGCCGGTGACATGAGTGTGCTTTGGCTGCATTTATGTATCTGTAATATGGACAAGTTTTCGGTATAACTTCAGGTATCCTGACCTGAACTCCGAGCATCCTAGAAATATATGATGTTTGGAATTTGGGTCAGGATACCCACGACCAGACCGTGACACTTGTCCATATAATGGATGCAGCCGAAAACCAGTCGTGCATCGCCGGCTTAAATATAAAAAAAGACCACTTTACGGACACATACTATTGATCGAAGGGGGCTCTGTAGTCGGACCCCTCTCACTGATCATACACTGAGCTCTCCTGAGAATAGGCCATTGATTGAAAGTCCTGTTAAGCCCCCATTCAAAAAGAAGCTGATCACCATGATTCTCCCACCCCCAACTCTAATGGCCACCATTGCAGCATTGAATGGCCAACTGTATAATTCTTGGGCAGCTCAAATGCACTACAGTGGCTCTCTGTCCTGGCTGATGGAAGGGATATTGAGAGGGAAACCCCCACATTTTAAGGGGTTGTCTTTAAGGTGGCTTCCCAGGAATGCAAATTGATGGCCTATCCTTTGATTGAGATTGGTTGGCTACAGCTCCTCAGGGCCCCACCAATCAACCGATCCAAAGAGTGTTCCTTTTAATGATTTCCAAGAACATTGCTGCGTCTTTGGTTGGCGAGTCAGAAGTTTTCTGAAAGTTCGGGGTACTTCAGCATGAGACGACTATCTCTTTTTTGCTTTCACACAGGAGTGATAGTCGCGCAATGAATGTAGACTGAGTGCGTTGGATATCTCTTCCGGCTGCCCGCCTCCATTCGTTCAAAGATAGACTACCTGTTTACATTGAGCAAGAAGTTGGCCACTGATAACTGTGTTTCAGTGAGCTTAAAGGAAGTGACTAGCAGCTACTGTAATGGGCAATTTATTGCTCTGATCACTGCAGCGCTCGAAGAACCAATCACAGCCATTTAATGCAATGGCTGTGATTGGTTCATCGATGGCTGCAGTGATTGGCTGAGCCACGGTGCTCAAGAACCAATCGCAGTCATCACATTTAAATGTCTGTGATTGGCTGAGCCGTGGCGCTCGATGAACTAATCAGAGCCAGCACTTCCTGGAGGCAGGTTTTTTGAACCCTTGACCAGGAAGTGCTGGGGGAAGTGTGCCCGGGACCTGCAAGGAGAAGTGCGGTGGAGCGGACAGTGCCTGTTAGGTAAGGTATTGTTTGTTTTTTTTCTTAATGCAGATAGTTTATTTTAGGGCTCAAACAGTAGGATTTCCTACTGTAAAAGTTGCATCGCACGAAAACCGTGTTTTCCTACGATGCAACACATAGGAAGGCTCCATAGGGAAACGTGGGCGACAAAACAGCAAATCACAGCAATATTCAGCATGTCACGTTTTTTTGTTTTTTTTTTCCTCTCTCAATATGGGACTACAAAACATCACTAATGTGAAGGAACCCATTGGAAGGCATGGGCTTCCTACACATGCGATTTGTAGCACTGTAGCATCGCAGGAAAATCATGCTATTTTGTAGCCCGTGTGAAAGTGACCAAAATCACATTTTTGTGTTAAACATATTTTTAAAGAATTTTTGGTGGTTTTCCTAAACATTCAATCACAATCTGTATTAAAAAAAAACTAAAATCCTGCATTTTCACACTGACCACAGGTCCAAATAAACTAATACTATTCTGTAGGGAAAGCTTTGCAGCCGTCATCTCACTAACATCACAGGCAGGATTACACTGAGAGGTGACACCTATATGTAGAGCACACAGGATCCACCAGTCACAATAGGTATAAGCTGTGACTATCTACTAAAGGCCTATTTGCATGCAACGATTATCGCTCGAAATTCATTAAAACGATGGCATATGAACGATAATCGTTGCGTGTAAATGCTACCATCGTGCACCTTTTTGTCTGAACGATGATTTTTTAGGTGAGCTTAAAAACCATCGTCCAGACCGCACACTGTTCTCCACGGGAGCAGGAGATTACATTGTATCAGGCTGTTATCTCCAGCTCTTGTGGAGATAACATTGTATTCTCTTAGCAGCCCATGCCAGAACAATGGAGCTAATTGCAGAGCTCAGACCACCTGCTGAGTTTTGCAAGCAGCTCTAGGAGGCTCATTTGCATGCAAATGAAGCTGATAAAGTACTAATGGGCATTAGTGCCCATTAGTACTTTATGCAAAATGATCGCTAAAACTTTCAATAGTTTGAAAGATTCTTTTTGTGTGTAAATGGGCAGTAACACTCTCTGCAGAATATGTCTAGAACAGTCTCCATACAAGTCACTGGGCCCCTCCTATGCATAGTCATAAATAGACAGCAGAATAAAAAATTCTGCAGTCAGGAAATAAAAAAATATAAAAAAAAGCAATAAGAAAAATGGGAAAGGTTTCTCTATCTGGTTTTAATTAATACAAAAATATTTTGGTGATCTAGTCCTTTTTAAAAAATGAAATTAAATAGTCTCCTGTCCCAGGCCACTCCCTATCCAGCGCTGCCGCCCCGCTGCCTGCCGCATGGTACCTGGAAGAAGCGGCGGGCAGTCACATGCTGTACATTGCGCACCTCACCGCTCAGCCAGTCACAGGCTTCAGTGGCCATTGAAAAATCTCCGCTATAGCCTGTGAGTGGCTGAGAGGTCAGGTTGGCAATGAGTGGCACGTGCCCGCCTGCAGTATGTCCTGTGCGACAAGCACCTGAGCTGCAGCGCTGGACGGGGAGCAGCCAGGATAAAATAAAAGTTTTAAGTTCCTGAGAACAGAGGCCGGGTTATCGGTGGGGCGCGGAGAAGCGGTCTGTTGGGTCCGCTTAGACCTGCCTATTTCTCGATTGAACAAGTGAATGATGTCGGAGTTCGTTCCTTCGCTGGCAGTCTGTTTATACAGGATACATCGTTGGCTCATTTGCATCGAGAAATCGTAGTCTTCACATTCGCTGAACCAGGGTGGTTTAAACCAAATGATAAGTGAACGCGCCAACGATTCTTATGCCCGTGTAACATCTACGCTGAACGAAAAGTGAAAGATTTATCGTTTGTCGTTTGATCATTGGTTGCGTTCACACGGGACGATTCACTGGTCAACACATTTTTACAAAAGTCACTTTCCTGAAATAAAATTAGTTATTTCTTATCAATTTTTATGTGCGCAACACGAATATGACAGTGAAAATGCAAAATTGGCTCTATTTATATTTTTAACTTCTGTAATAATTGTTTGCATCACGAAATGCACGCCAATAGTAATAGGCTGATGGTTAATACCTGTAACAAGTCATACACTACTTCTTAGATCTCTTGGCCTGTCTCTTGTCCACCTGTTTGGGAGCATCTCTGGAGTGTCCGCCAGGAGTCGGCCCAGCAGGGTAGTGGCGTGTCCGCCAGGAGTCGGCCCAGCAGGGTAGTGGCGTGTCCGCCAGGAGTCGGCCCAGCAGGGTAGTGGCGTGTCCGCCAGGAGTCGGCCCAGCAGGGTAGTGGCGTGTCCGCCAGGAGTCGGCCCAGCAGGGTAGTGGCGTGTCCGCCAGGAGTCGGCCCAGCAGGGTAGTGGCGTGTCCGCCAGGAGTCGGCCCAGCAGGGTAGTGGCGTGTCCGCCAGGAGTCGGCCCAGCAGGGTAGTGGCGTGTCCGCCAGGAGTCGGCCCAGCAGGGTAGTGGACCATTTTTCCTGATCTTTGTTCCAGTGTTGCGATATCTTAATGAAACGTTCGCCATGTTCATTACTGACCATACCACTATTGTCTGGAAAGAAATCCATACGAGAATGAAGGAAGTGGATCTTCAGAGACCTATTGCAGCCAAGTTTCTGATAATGCATTCGCAAGAATGTTTGTAGACCGCATTCCATGCTTGTTTCGCATCCTGCAGCAAGTTGTTGAAACGGTCATCTTGAAGAGCTCTCGAACTGAGGACCCATGAAAACTCCCTCTTTAATCTTTGCCTCACTGAGTCGAGGGAATTTTTCATGAAGGTATCGGAAAGCTGGTGATGCCCGGTCCATGGCTTTCACAAAGTTCTTCATCAAAGCTAGTCTGATGTGAAGGGGTGGTAGTAGGTTTTGGTGAGCCTCGACCAGAGCTGGGTGCTGGATATTCTCTCCAACTGCTACATTTTTGTCTGCGAGTCCATTCCTTCCGCACGTAGTGCAATTCCCTTGCTCTGCTACCCCATTCCCATAAGAAACATGTATTTTGTATAGCCCATGCAACTGGTCTCAATGCAGACTGATAGAGTATTCTCGACTTCTTTTGCTTCGTTATTCCGCCAGAAAGGGGAGGACCCAAGCAGAAGTAAAGGCCCATTTACACACAACAATTATTACTCAAAATTCGCTCAAACAATGTCTTTTGAGCGATAATCATTGCGCGTAAATTCTACCATTGTTTACTTTTTGGCCCTGCAATGATTTTTAGGTGAGCATAAAATCATTGTTCGGCTGGACATCTGATAGCGGGGACCAAATGCTATGTTCTCCACGAGAGTGCTAATTACATTGTATTCAGCTTGCAACCCCTTGGCAGAACAAAAGAGCTGTATGCCAAAAAACGGACCACCTGGTGTTATCTGCATACAGCTCCTGGAGGCTCATTTACATGCAAATGATGGTAATAAGCTACTAATGGGAATTAGAACCCATTAGCAGTTTATGCAATACGATTGCTAAAACTGTCAATCTCCCTATCTCAAATTTTGAGAGATCATTTTTGCGTGTAAATTGCCCTTAACAGTTGTTTGTGTGGTAGCTTGGCGCTATCCACACCATGGGGACTGCAAATGGCATTGATGGTCTTTTGCCATTCAACCACTGTGAAAACTGTAAATGTAGCACAGCATATATGCGGGGCCCAAGGCTTGACTTAGTCGCCAATCCTGCATACGGCTGCTGTGTGGCTCAAACTGTAAGGGTGTTGGTACAGTCCTACTGGATACATTTACACGGTGAAACACAGAAAATGAACTGTATGAAATCTCTTCAAAACGAGAGACAATAAAAAAATTTTCGTGGTCCTATTCGTGTTCAGCGCACCAAGATACTGCAGATTTGGACATTTTCAGGTCAGTAACAATTTCAGTGTTGACAAGTGTGTTTCTTTTTGAACGATACCGTTCCGTGTAAAAGGGCCTTTATGCAACCAGTTGAGCTTCGATCTTGTGACGGCGTGTACTGAAGTAGTGGTCCCCCTGACTGAAAGTTAAGTGGGTGTACGGCAACGCGATGGAGTTGGCTGAAACTGCTGTTCTTCATACATCGCTGGCGGCGGATTTTCGGCTCTGCCGTGTAAATAGACTGCTGGTGATTATTGATCCGGCACCACACCTCATGTACTTATGTGATTAGACGGACTTTACTCCTCGCCCTGTTCTGCTACTTGTGACTCATTGAATGTTACCCTCACAGTCTTGTTACTGGAAGCTTATGCCGGACTATCAGATGTTCCAGATTACTGGGCACTCGCAGTACCTGACAATTTTACAAGATTTCAGAGCATTGCTTACCTTGTTCTTGTAATAGGCTTCCATAGGTAAGATTACTATATATACTTACAGCTCAGTGATTGCTTTTGCAAATGTATACACCCCCCTGGGTCAATTTAGTGCTGGGAGTACTAACACACATAGGAATGTTTTAAATCTACTTGGTGCTTATTATAATAACATTATATATCAGGCGTTAGAATACTCTGTATTGTGTAACTACCACTAAGATGCTTTGCGTTTTATAGCATTCTTTAGAATTCTCTCTGAATCGTAAATCGCCCAATAAAATGCTGACCGCGCTGTACAACTTCAACTGGAACGCTTTGTTTATTGTAGGACATTGGTAGAATTCCCTCTGCATTGTATAAGTTCATTTAGAATGCTGTGTTAAGTACCATTTACATGCAAAAATAATCTTTCAAACAATTCAAAGATTTAGCGATCTGTTTGCGTAAAGTGTTAATGGACACTAATGCCCGTTAACACTTTATCATCATTTGCATGTAAAAAGGAGTTGTTTGCAGAGCCCAGTGTGTGTTCAAACACGGCTGTGCAAACAGCTGCAGTCATATTCCTTTGTTCTCCTCGAGGCTGGTTAAACGTTCCGCGGGGAGAATAGTCTTTTGTAAGATGAGTGAAATACATTAAAATGAAACATATTTGCTTAGTACCTTAGCGGATGAACAATGGATTTTAGTCCAACTTAAAATCTATCTTTCAAACAAAGTGCACGATGCCCGCATTTACATGTAATGATTCACTTATTTGGAGAGAGCGGGGTGGTTCAGGGGCAAGAGATGAGGCACAGGGAGGGGGGCGAGGCACAAAACGGTACAAAAATTACATATGGTATTTAATAGGAAACACAACAGGTAGGGGGATAATGAGGAGGTACGGGGGCAGAAGATGTATACGGCAGGCAAAATGGAAGCTGTGGTGAGCCATAGGGAGGGGCAGGGGGCATGTGGTGGGGCATTGGATCAGGAGGTTTGTTATATGTTCACTAGAAGCTCTCTGCATTGTGTAGCCTCCATTAGAATGCTACCTAAGGCTCAGTGTCCACGGGCGTAGGTGATCTGCAGTTCAAGAACCATGGGGCATTCGCACTTCATTCAACACCTACGGCTTTGTTCTTGGATGATTTGTGGATGCCATGCATGGATAATAAATCGCAGCATGCCCCATTGTATCGTGGATCACACGTGGATGTGGCTCCATTCATCTCTATGAGAGCTTAGGATCTGCAAATTTAAATACATTTGTGGATTCACTGCGGGTTTGAAGGTTAAAATCAATTAGGGAGGTGGGGAGGAAAATGCTGGGAGGTGGGGGGGAAAATGCTGGGAGGTGGGGGAGGCTGGGATGTAGGGTTGTGGATGATCTGCATTGCATCCAAGCTGGGTAAAAAACGTGATCTGCCGCAAGCAATAAGAAAACCCTCTTAACGACTGTGTGTGCCGTGGACCTGAAGCCTGACACTCCTCTAGAATGCTCTCTGTATAGCTCCATTGAGAGGGCTGTAATATACAGTGAAACCTCCCCTGAAGAACATCTTTTTTTTTTTTTTTTTTTTTTTTACTTCCTGTGACACATTTTCACTTCCGCCGTACGCTACATCTTTATCGAGACTCGCCCCACCCCCGGATGAAGTTTTCAGTGCAATTTTTGGATGGTCAGGTCACTGTAGAATGCCCCAGCGCCCTGTCTATCAGCCGGAATGCCCTCATGTATTTTGGTGGATGCTATATGTGTACAATGCAGAGAACGTTCTGGTGGAAGCTATGCTCCATGCTCTATAGCTTCCACTAGAGTGCTGTCTGCTCTCTATAGCATCTAGATTCACTAATGTGCTCTCTGCCAGTCTTGGGTTCGGACAGATAACTCCATCACACTCCACCCTGCAGGCGCTGTTGGGGCGCCAACCTCCATCCACTACTGCCCCTAACAGAGTAGGGACCCTCTTGGATGACCTTGCTATGAAGTGGCAGGGGGGCTTCTACCATGTGCTAAGAGCCTCATGCCCATGTCTGTGTACAGAGTGGATGGGCGTCCATGCCTCTTCTACATCCGCTGTCTTTTATATGAACATAAATGTAGGGAAAACCTTGTTTTGGCGCAATCCCTTTTCTTAAAGAGGCACGAGACGTATTTCTAAGCTCGACTCCTCTGTTTTTAGTAAGAATAAATCCAGCCTACAATAGACGCGTTTCGGGGCCGTTGTGCCCTTATTCAGTATTATAGCTGGGGACTCATCTGGAATTGAGCAGCCCCCCTCCCATATAGATAAAGAGGGGGAAGAAAATAAAATGATGATCGCAAGCCAAAACCTGGGTTTAGACTTTGGAGCTCTCCGGTACATGCTCCGCTCCCTCTTTTATATGACTCTCACATATCCCCATCCACTGAGCCGCGGGGCAGAGACCTGGCACCGGCCCGGCACTTTAATAAGAAATATAGAATATGCAGAGGAGACGGTTCCTAAGAAGCCTCCGGTCTCTGAAGATTAACTGGTCAGCCAAGCGGAAAAAGTCATTTTACCTTCTCCTTGGAATTAGGTTTTGGATTCCTAATTCACGGCGTGCGACTTCCCGTCATGATCAGCCGGCAGAATGCGGGACATGGGTGCAGCTAGTTATCAGTGCACCAACCTTGGGGGGCGCCACTCTGCTCTACCAACACACCTCGTCCACCATTCTATAGTATATGATTAATATTGTTAGTTATCCCATTGGGACAAGCCTTTATCTCAGGGCTGCAGCTGTGAGGGGCTGCCAATGCCCTCTGCAGGAGAAATGTAGTATTACATGTTCATGCAATTAAATGGGTGACCTGTGAAACATGGTGGTATCTAGCGCTCTGGAGCAGCAGTTGGTGATGGACCCTCAGTGGTTCCTATTTGCTATCTATATTCCTAATATGACAGATGGGAAGGATAACTAGTGCAATGATGGAGGCCGGGAGTAACTGGTAACATAACAATAGTCACATGGTATGTTAGGCTGAAGGGAAACAACGTCCATCTAATTCAGTCTGTTTCCACCAGCACCCCCCCCCCCCCTCCTTCCGCCTTGTTGATCCAGAGGAAGTCAAAAAAACTCACTGAGACAAAAGCCAATTAGCCCTTTTGGGGGAAAAAAATCTTTCCCGACTCTATATCCCTACAGAATAATCCCTGAATCAATGTTTTGGTTCCTACCTGACTCCAACCCCACTGGTTATTTAGTGCCTACATCCTGTAATATTGTAGAGCTCCAGGAACGTATCTAGTCCCCTTTTAACTTGTATCTTGCCACCACTATGTCCTCAGGAAAAGGAGGAAGGGAAGGAACTTGTTACTTGTATAGCATCAATTTATTCCACAGCACTTTTAGGTAATTTATTTACACCCCCGCCCCCTAAGCTGGGTACTCATCCATCCTCGGAAGGATGGAAGGCTGAGTCAACCTTGAGCCGGCTACCTGAAACAAGTGGGGATTGAACCCACAACCTTCAGGTCATGAGGGAGAGCTTAGAACCGCATTCTGCTGCTGTAACAGTCTCACTGCTTTTACAGTAAAGAACCCCCTTCTGTGTTGATGAAACCTGCTTTCTTCTAGACGTAGTGGATGCCCTCTTGTTACCGTCGCAGTCCTGGGTATAAACAGATCCTGGGAGAGATCCTTGTATTGTCCCCTCATGTATTTATACATAGTTATTTGGTCGCCCCTTAGCCGTCTTTTCTCCGTGGTGAATAATCCCAGTTTTGGTGCCTCTCCAGGTATTCCAGTCCCTTCCATGTATTAGCTTGATTGTCCCTCTCTGAACCCCCTCGAGAACTGCAACATCTGGAAGGTGTTGTTGAGCACCAGAGCCCAGAACTGTACACAGTATTTCATGTGGGGCCTGACAAGTGCCTTATATAGTGGGAGGATAATGTTCTCGCCCCTCGCCCCTATACCTCTTTTAATTCACCCCAAGACTTTATTTGCTTTTGCAGCAGCTGACTGGCATTGGTTACTCCAGTTTAGTCTACAGTCCACTAGTACCCCCAGGTCTTTTTCCATCTCCCTTTTCCCTAGCAGTACCCCATTTAGTGTATATTGGTGACATCCGTTTCTCCTGCCCATGTGCAGAACCCTACCTTTATCAATATAGTGCCAAGTTTGAGGCTGGGGATAACCAGGTTGTGGGTTCAGAGAAACTTCTTCATTAGGGTTGAAAACTGGGGAACATGTCCTATTCCAGCGCGGATGGCTTCCATTGAAGTCAATGAAAGCCGCCCGATTCGCAGCCGTGGCACAACCGCAATACAGAAGAGACAGTGGACAGGTGCACAGGGTCGGATTTCGCTGCGGGACCCGCGCATGCGGAATCCGACCCGGCTGTGTGCATTTGGCCTAAAGCCTCCTGAGACCATTTATGTTTGGGGTGGCTTTTCATCCCAGGGAGTGGGCTCACTCACAGCCAAAGACCACTGCCACGAATAAAGACTGGCATCTAAACCTCCTCCCCAGAGGATTTCCCCACTTCCTCTGGGACAGGAAATGACGTGAAAGTCCTTTTAAATTAACCCCCTTTGCCTCTACTCCTGTTTCCTGTCCCTTGGGATGAGTGGAAGTCCATCCTGGGAGTGCTGTCTCCCTATGGAAAGAATTGGTGTATCTTCGGGCACTGTTGCCTGGGATCCCCTGCTGATGTGCATTCTGGCAGGAGGGCTGGTGCTCAGCCCAGGGGCAGCATTGTGCTGAAGTCCCCTTGGGTCTATAGGTGTGAGTCCTGTAACTACAGGCCGCTCCGGTAGTGGGACCACCTTGGCAGGTAGGGGTGGTGCACCTCCCTGCTGTCTTTGTACAGTGCAGGAGGAATCGACACTTGAGAGCGCCTTCTGGCCACGTCCGTTCTGGGAGAAGTTGCGCAGAAGCCATACTAGAGCCCTATGTAAGTGCATGGGGCCAAAGGGGAGTAGCGGCCAGTGGTGGTCTATGGTCCCTCAGCTGAAGCCTCTTTTTCTCCTGCTCCTGGTTATGAAACAAGGGGAGTGCAGCAAGATGGAGCCTGCTGGACCTATTCCTGCCTCTAGCCCCGTTAAGAGATGTCGGCACCCTACTTTCACCACACAGGTCACTTTTATTAGGGTTTCCCTAAAAATAAGACTGTTTTATATTAATCTTTTGCCCCAAAAGAGGCACAGTGTCTTATTTTCAGTGGTGTCTTATTCTCACGCTGGTCGCCGCCGCAGGCTTCCGTGTCCTCTGCGCTGACATATCACTTTCTGGTGATGGGGCTTTGAATACCCTGCCTCCAGCAAGCGAGTGCTGTGACTGAATCACAAGCGCTGCTGGCTCAGCCAATCTGAGTCGGCGCTCGATGAACCAATCACAGCCATTCAGTGATGTCATTCACTGGCTGTAAATGATCGAGCACTGGCTATGATTGGCTGGTGCTTGATCCAATCACAGCACTCACTTGCTGAAGGTGGGGTATTCAAACCCCCGTCACCAGAAAGTATGATATGTCTGCGTAGAGGAAACGGCAGCCTGCCTCTGCGCTGGAGACCAGTGCGAGGGACTATGACGCCGCAGCAGGGTGAGTATTGATGTGTTGTTTTGTTTTTTTTTTTGTTTTTTTTCATGTCGTTTAGCTAGGGCTTATTTTTGAGTGAGGGCTTATATTTCAAGCTTCCCTTTAAAGTCGGGGTAGGGCTTATTTCCGGGGAAACACTGTAGGTGGGTTTTCTTATGGTCCTTTCAGGGCGTAAAAGTTGTGGAGAGAAATAATTGTACTTTATGAACCATAGAAACCTCTAACTAAGATCTCATGTCCACTGGCAGATTTTAGCTGCAGAATCCGGAGTGGAAAGAGCAGGAGATTTAAAAAAAATCTGGACTGCGCACGAGCGCCGACATGTCCGGACACATCTGCAGCACAGAAAAAAGAAGGCACGCACACGTACGCAGGGTTGTCGGTTGTGGGCATGGGCGGATTCCGTGCAGGATTCCTCATGTAGAATCCGCGTGTGCCGTGGGCATGAGGCCAAAAAAATCTGAAGCAGCAAACTTTGTAAAAAAACCCCCCAGAATTCATGTCCGTCTCAAAACTTTTGGCCACAGCTGTAGAGTGGAAGGCAGGCGAGTGCTGGTTTAGGGTTGGGAGAAACTGGTGTAGGTCTGAAGCCTGTGGAAACTCATGAAGGGATGGTAATGGGAGGGTACTTGTTTGTGGACAGAGGGGGAAGCTATTTTTGGGTTGGGAGCAGGAGGGAACTGTTTAGGGGAGAAGACTGGTTGTCGGTTGGAGGTTTGGTGAGAAGTGGTGTGGAGGTAACCAGTGCTGCGCTGGATGGTGGGGGGAACTGGTCATGGGCTGGAGGCGCGGGTATAACTGGTGCCATGTTGGGAACGCTGTCTCTGGTTTAAGCTGGAGTATATTGACTTGGGGAATACAATCGGGTAACTCTTCCTGACTCCGGAGTGGATAAAACCTCCCAGTTGTCAGATATATATGGAATGGATTCATTTCTTGTTCCACAGTCTGTTTCCGCTCAGCAATATTCCGTCTCTCCGTTCGCGGTCTCCTGGATGGCGATGAGCCTCTCGGGAGGAGCCTTGCTAGGAGACACATCCCTACCCTCACTGAATTTTCCACCCTTTGCTATTAATAAGAGAAGTTCTTATCCGTCTGCGGCTCCTGGGATCGGCTTTACTTGGGAAACAATCCTTCTGCCGGCTTTACAGCTATATTTAATATATAATATCAGAGCGTCTGTATATTACTCATTGCATCCAACTGCGTCTCGTGCTAAAGGGCCTCAAACACATAAAGCTCTATGGCTGAGCGCGTGCTCGTACTGTACGGCTAATGTTAGAGCCCCTTCCTGAGTGCTCATCTCGAGAACCACGGTCGTGGGGAGGTATGTCTTCTCCATAGGACTTCTTAGGAACCCATTCATGTAGACCTAGAAACCCAATGGATGGGACTGACAACTGGCAATCACACTTATATGAGGTGTTTGGATGGGGCTAAAGTTTGGGCTCTTTGCAGCCCTTCGAGTTTCTCCACACCAGACTAGTCATCCTACGCCTTTATAGACCTCGTCTCATCCGGCAACCGAGTGTCTTTTGGCCTCCGTCAATGTTATATGTCAGTTTGTTTTTTTTCCCCCTCTGCTGCATAGAATAGCGCCACCAAGGCGTATGTGCGCACGCTTATATGGCTGCAGATTTGCTATTCAGTATGGTAGGAAAGCTAAATAATTACCCCATTCCAAAGTAGGGGTGGGGGGTGGGTATTAGGGTTGGGACATTGAAAACCGATATATCGAAATATTGATATATCGCTAATGCTTTGGTGATACTTTTCATCGATATTGTTTTGCCCGATATATCGGTAACATCGATAGTTTAAGGCGATATAATATCGGTTGTTGTAAAGCAGTAACGTGTCTTGTGGTCCGGTGACCAGATTTTCTTTGTGTTGGTCAGGATGGAGTTTTGCTCGCGACACTAATGAACTTATAAACAAGTTGTAGAAACTTCTGGAAAGTGTCAGGCGACTCTTTGTCACCAATAAGGTTTGCTGCAGGCAAAGCAACTCTCAGAATAGTGGGGTCTTCGGCCCCTCCTCCACGTGTTTGTTCATGGCGTTAGACGCAGGCTCTGAACGCTTGCGTCTAACGCCATGGCTGTGGGCAATGCATTTCCACATGCAGATGGAGGGCTGCGCTGAACGCACGAAGGTCGCATCCAGAAAAGCAGACGCCACATGTCGTGCGTTCAGCGTCTAACGTGAATGCAGTGCCCAGAGAAAAGATAGGAGACCCATCTAACAGAATTACAATTGCGTTCGCGTTACCAGGCCCTGCATTGTTTACAAGTTGCCATGGAGACCGTTGGTCCCTCAGCGACAACTTGAAATGCTGAGTTTTCTTTATGGATCTCTCATCAGAAGGTTGTAGAGGAGACCTGGAACCTCAAAAACAAACAAAGAACATTAGATGAAACACCAGAACTTTCTTTGTCCTTAAAAATACCCCCCAGGTGGTTTAGGATGGAGGTAAATATGCCAACCCGACTCCATATGTACGGCTTGGTAGATAATATCCTTCTGTAGTCTCTACTTCGGTTCCTGCAGAAAGAATGTTTCAAAATCTGGTGAAGTTCTGTCTGCTGGAGGGAGCCTTGTGAAGGGAGAGCGGGCAGCAAATTAATATTAGATAACGATTATTGGGGCCGATGGTAAAAAACCTCTTCTCATAAACCTCATTATAATTATATGTTTCATCTGTAATTGTTGATTTTCATTTGTAACTTTAATCTATTTTCCTGTTATTAATAGTTAGAAGTCAACAGTTTAAAGTTTTAAAAGAAAACTGCATTTTTTTGCTGATTGATGCTTTATTAACCCTCGACCTGTTTTATTTTTATACGGCATTTAAAAGAAAATCGATATATTGAAATATATCGCTAGTTTTCCACTGATATTTTACAATAATCGATCGTTTGTTCAGTGACTATCGATATTTTTGTGTCGATGTCCCAACCTTAGGGTGTATCAGCGGCATCAGACATTAAGAAAAAGTGTAACGGAAATGGACCAGCTCAAGTCGTGTAATTGCCGGGGTGCGCCCCATTTATTGTGGGGTCTGCTTGTGTTCGGCAGTCGTGTATTTTATATATATATTACATCGTTCGGACAGAAGAGCCTCACCTTGCCGGAGGCCGTATGTACAGATGTGGAGGGCCAGAAAAGTGTGTCTACGGGAGAGGCAGTAGAGTATAGCGGTGTGTATATGTTTCCATGAAGAGGCTCCGGTAATTCCGCATCATTTATGGTACAAGTCATGTTGATGACGTTTTAACAAACCCCCTCCACAAGGTGCGCACAGCGCTGGAGCGGGCTCCCAGGGAGTAGGACCCTTTTGAGCCCTTTAACATGGTTTATGGGTCTCCTAGATGATGACGGGTTCCCTTTAAGATCCGCAGTGACTGTTTCATATTCACAATCTTTCTTATCATCTTTCATATGACTTTTTTTGTCTCTCGGCCGGAATAAACAGTCTGATTCCTTCTGCTGTATGAAGCACTTAAGTGGTGGGGTGAGCCGAAGTTCAGAGGGCGAGCGGAGGTAAACTGTTTATGGTGGTGTACATTATATGTGTAGTGTGTGTGGGGTCAGGAGGAGGACAGCCAAGTATGAGGAGCCTCTACCGGGATGTCCAGAAGTTGTCTTAGGCCGCCTGCAGATGGTCGGATCCGGTAGCGAGAATTCTCGCCGCGGGACCCGACCCGAGCCCCTGCAGAGAGCAGCGCATACTCACCCGCGCCCCGCAGCTCTGGATCTTTCATGTGCCGGCGCAGACCGGAGCCGGAGGCTGGTGAGTGACGTTTCTGTGCGGGGCTCTGCGAGCTCCGCACAGAAATATAAATGCTGCGGTTTAAACCGCAGCCGTCTGCCTAGGATTGCATTTGCTAACGCAATCCTATGGCAGCTTCCAAGGGCAGAAATTCCTTAGGCCCCCTGTCCACGGGCGTTGCGAAGTCCTGCGGCAGATCGCCGCCGCCTAGGAGCAGGAGCCTGCAGACTGATCTCCGCAGGTCCTATCTGACAGATAGGCTGACCGCGGAGAATCAGGGCAATTCGCAGCGCGCTCTGTGGCTCGGGGAAAAGGCCGACGCGGGCGCGCTCTGTGGCTCGTAGGGGGCAGGGCCGACGCGGGCGCGCTCTGTGGCTCGTAGGGGGCAGGGCCGACGCGGGCGCGCTCTGTGGCTCGTAGGGGGCAGGGCCGACGTGGGCGCGCTCTGTGGCTCGTAGGGGGCAGGGCCGACGCGGGCGCGCTCTGTGGCTCGTAGGGGGCAGGGCCGACGCGGGCGCGCTCTGTGGCTCGTAGGGGGCAGGGCCGACGCGGGCGCACTCTGTGGCTCGTAGGGGGCAGGGCCGACGCGCTCTGTGGCTCGTAGGGGGCAGGGCCGACGCGCTCTGTGGCTCGTAGGGGGCAGGGCCGACGCGCTCTGTGGCTCGTAGGGGGCAGGGCCGACGCGGGCGCGCTGTGTGGCTCGTAGGGGGCAGGGCCGACGCGGGCGCGCTGTGTGGCTCGTAGGGGGCAGGGCCGACGCGGGCGCGCTCTGTGGCTCGTAGGGGGCAGGGCCGACGCGGGCGCGCTGTGTGGCTCGTAGGGGGCAGGGCCGACGCGGGCGCGCTGTGTGGCTCGTAGGGGGCAGGGCCGACGCGGGCGCGCTGTGTGGCTCGTAGGGGGCAGGGCCGACGCGGGCGCGCTGTGTGGCTCGTAGGGGGCAGGGCCGACGCGGGCGCGCTGTGTGGCTCGTAGGGGGCAGGGCCGACGCGGGCGCGCTCTGTGGCTCGTAGGGGGCAGGGCGGGCGCGCTCTGTGGCTTGTAGCGGGGCAGGGCCGACGCGGGCGCGCTCTGTGATCTGTGTTGAGCACGCCCACAACACAGACATCAAAATTTAAGAGAAATCCTTAAAACATTTAACATACACATTTGATTTGAACCAATGGATCCTTTTCAGATTACTTTTTCTGTAAGGTCTGTGTCCTTCATGGAATCCATCAGTTTGAACCTTTTGTATTACTAGGACCCCAGGGTTTGGGAGAACTAACCTGGCTATGTAGGTTGAGGTAAGAGAGAGTCATCCCCAGAGAAGTCTCTGTTTTGGATACGACTACATGAGTCTTGATATTTTTAGCCAGTGTCTTGTGTGTGGGGGTCCGGTGACTATAGGGTTAACCAGTCTGCCAATCGGAACAAAGAGCTGTAGTAGTATAAAACATGCTGGGAAGCCAGAGCTGCAGCCTGAGCCTCTGAAGTAGCCGGATATCCACCCCCTGCGTCATCAGACTCTGATAGACGATGCTGGAGTCGCTAATCATAGCTGTGACCTAATGGAGCAGAGCTGCAGTGCAAATCATGGGAGAGGGACCGAACAGTTTAAAGTGTGCTGGATACTGGCTGAGCTGATGAGAAAGCAGGGGAGTTCAGGCTGGTACAGGCTCCAATAGACCATGTAGCAGGAGTCATTGATGAAACCTTTGGCCTTAAGGCCCATTTACACCAGCAGATGATCGCTCAAACGACAGTTTGATTGACAGCTTTGAGCGATCATTTTGCATAAAGTATTAAGTAGCTACTCAAGTACCATTTAAGTGTGCAAATGAAGCCTTCTCTGAATGCAGTTAGTGGAGAGACAAAGTGGCATCCTTCGCCTTTGATTGGACAGAAGGTGGATTTCGGACGACCTCAGACTGCAGCTAACTTGGCATGATTGCTCATAGCTGGGTCTAATGGAGCAGCGCTAAGGAAAAACCCAGTTTACACAGAACGGATTAGAAGTTGGACGATACACTTCCCCTTTAAGGCCCATCCCTGTAACTGGTCTGTTCCTCGTTACCAGTAACCTTTTTAATATTAGAATGTTTTTGAAAACCATTCTGGAAATCTTTATCAATCCGATCTAAGTTTGTGTACATAAGTATGTGCCCCCGCCTTTGGATCAGGGTAATTAACAGTCTGACCGCGATGGATCTATAAACAATCTCAACTTCTGTTTATTTTTTCACTTAAGAAAAACCTCTCCCCGTTTGAAGCGGACGACCGTTCTAGATGTAATCGGACGGATATCAGAGGCGTGCTGCGCTCTAACACACCAGCGTTCATTGGGCTCGGACGTTGGGCATTGTCGGAGCTCAATTCTCTTACCACAAAGCCGACCGCGATCGCTGAGCCAACAAGGGGCCATTAACATGTGGGGTCCGACTCGGACTCTACATGATTTCAATAGCTGATAAGCGTCAGCCATAGTCACCTGGCGCCACTTATCTCTATTTAAAGCAATGCACACATGTATGTAAGGTTTAAGCTCCACACAGATTAGGAAAGTTGTCCAATGATGCATCGTGGGACCAAGCTAACATAAAAAATATTCATTTGATCATCACCAGACTTTTTTAAAAGTGTCGAGTCTTATAGAAGTAAAGTGAAGTTTTGCAGTTCTCACCGTTTTGAAGATCTCTGCTTGCTGAGAATACTCATTATGTACAGCCAGAGACTGAAACACCTTCTCACAGCTGCGGGTCTGTAGGTTGGTCATACACAGGAGTGATGGCCGGTCAGTGAATGGAGGCGAAGTGCGCTGGGATCTCTTCCACCCGCCCCCCTCTTCAGTCACTGCAATCAGGCCTTCTTACACAGCGAGGAGTCGCTGGTCATTCCAAGTCAGTAAGCTAAAACTGAACAGATAGCGACTACTGAATGACTTCTGCTCAATACCCTGCTGGGGTCCGAGGGTCACCCGTTGTCGCTTGTGTGAGTTAGGTGAATACTGGCCCGTGTTCACACAGGGAGGGTATTCTGAAGCAGATCCGCAGCTGGAAGTCTGCAGCAAAACCCACACCACGCATTTTGACGGTATATTGACGCAATTTGACACTTTTCCATTGTAGCAGAGGCATCCATAGGACCCCCAGATACAGAGGAAAACATCCCCTATAGTGACATTAGTCACTGGCAGAGGTGATCAGGGTCTGCTGGAACCCTGTAGCTCTGCTGTAGCAGGGAATTCCGGCAGTCACGTAATCTCCCCCCACCCCCTCCTCCCGGCTCCCATAGTGGAAGCTACACTTCCGCTTTCACTTTTTAGTACACAGCACTCATTGAGCACTGTGCACTCCGGGAAGAAGGCAGAAAGGGTTAAAAAAAAAATCCCTCCTGCCTTCTCCTCTGGGTTATCAGCTGTCACGAACAGCTGACAGCCTGTCTTGCCTCTGATTGATTGCAGAGAAGGAGGCTTAAACCCGCCGTAATTTTACTATTGGCGGGGCTTTAAGCCGGGACCAGGCGCCGTATATTTACCGCGCTTGATCCTTAATGGGTTAATGCTCATTTTGGTGCAGAATTCAACCCCTCAGAGGTAAATTTTGCAGCATAAATGGCGATAAAATTTACCTGCTGCTGCTTTAAATTCCACGCCACGTCCGTTTCCGCACGGGATCGCCTGTTTACACAGTTGTTTGATTTTTACGCCTGCAGAAACTGAGCGATGAACGAATTGCCGCTCGTGGTTCAGTCACTGGCGACATTTACACTGAACGACTAGCGCTAATACGGCCGCGATCCAGCGGAAATCTGAACTATTATCGCTCAGTGCCAAAGGGCCCTTCAGTAAAAATCCCCCCAAAGTCTTCTAGAAAGTTGCATCACTCCTCATGCAGCCCCCCCAATCTTCCTCCCGGCTGGAGACGTCTTGTATTCTCCCAGCACTTCCTGTCGTTGCAGGAATCTCCTCTTACATAACAGCTGCTGTAATGGTTTTCCTGTATTCCATGTCTGAGGGATTTGACACCCTCGAGTGATCGGTACGGTAATATATGCTGAGAGGTGCGCTCAGCCCGCTGCGGGCACCCGGTAATTGCCAGTTGGCAAACCACAATGCCTGTCATCACCTGCGCTCCTTACATTAGTCGGTGACTCATCTTCCAGCTTTTATGGTTTTGTACTGTATTTGGCATTCCGACAATCCTTGCTGTTTTGTAAATTTCTCTCTACAACGTGAAGACCGGCCGGACCGGTTATGTGAGCCGTATCTGATTACTGATGGTCTACAAACACTGAAGGTTCCCAGGAATCCTGTGCCGATGGGTCGGGGTGCGCTAGGATCTGGTTTGCTTTTACAAACTTGATTTTGTGTCTCCTCCAGGTGATCTTATGAAGAATGTTTTCGTCAGTGACGACATTCGGGGGCCAGCAGTATTACGCTCTGAAGAAGGAATGCCAGAGGAAGAAGGAGCTTTTTGAAGACCCCCACTTCCCGGCCAACAATGATTCCCTGTTCTACAACACACAGCGGGTACAAGGAGTGCAGTGGAAGCGGCCAAAAGTAAGTGAGCGGGAAAAAGAATCAGAGCTGAATGCTCACATGTAAATGCCACTCTACAACATAAAAAATGTATCTATAAATGCAGGACATTACATCCTGTATTATACTCCAGAGCTGCACTCACTATTCTGCTGGTGGAGTCACTGTGTACATACATTACTTATCCTGTACTGCTCCTGAGTTACATCCTGTATTATACTCCAGAGCTGCACTCACTATTCTGCTGGTGCAGTCCCTGTGTACATACATTACTTATCCTGTACTGATCCTGAGTTACATGCTGTATTATACTCCAGAGCTGCACTCACTATTCTGCTGGTGGAGTCACTGTGTACATACATTACTTATGTACTGATCCTGACTTACATCCTGTATTATACTCCAGAGCTGCACTTACTATTCTGCTGGTGGAGTCACTGTGTACATACATTACTTATCCTGTACTGATCCTGAGTTACATCCTGTTTTATACTCCAGAGCTGCACTCACTATTCTGCTGGTGGAGTCACTGTGTACATACATTACTTATCCTGTACTGATCCTGAGTTACATCCTGTATTATACTCCAGAGCTGCACTCACTATTCTGCTGGTGGAGTCACTGTGTACATACATTACTTATCCTGTACTGCTCTTGAGTTACATCCTGTATTACCCTCCAGAGCTGCACTCACTATTCTGCTGGTGGAGTCACTGTGTACATACATTACTTATCCTGTACTGATCCTGAGTTACATCCTGTATTATACTCCAGAGCTGCACTCACTATTCTGCTGGTGGAGTCCCTTTTTCCTTAGTCCAGTATTGTATGATTGTGGGATCCAACCGTTGGGATCCCTAACAATCATGGTGCTGCAGTAGCGGGCACGAGCAGATGAGCTGTGATTTCTAGGTGAACATTAAAGCCTCTGTCCGTTTACTGATCCTGGGCATCAGACCTTTACCGATCAAAGTATAAGGCATAGTCCATTTTGGCACATATTATTAGTTTTTACTCTGAATGCTCCTTTATTTGACCCCCGCCCCTTTCCATGTATGATAATTCTCCCGGTGACCCCGGAGTGCGGCATAATATCCCGTGACCAGTGTTTCGTGGATCAGTTTCAGTGTGAATCCACATTAGAAGGGAAAATCCAGCGATCGGAGCGACTTCCAACGAGGCCGCGTCATCGGTGCTGGACTAGCCGGGGTCTCACTGCCAACCGTGGGGGGGGGGGGGGGGGTTCTTGTCTAACGGTGTGGAGAGTATACTGAGAATGGTGTGCTCAAGGAAAACATCCAGCTAAAGGGGATCCCATGGACAAAAATCACTTGTCACTAAAAGGGGTCGGAGGAGGATGTTAGGAATCGTTCTGACCAACAGGCTGCACAGTCAAGAGCAGCCGAATACAACAGTGGAGCTCCAGCTAACATGTCTGAATGCTCAACTCACTGTTCTTTAGCGCAGATGGGATATAACAGCAGGCAACCAGTTCCAGCGCCATTGTATCTAAGAGAAATCACACGAGGAATCCTTTAGAATCGATCAGTCATTCACATTCGCTGTATAGGTGAGAGCGACTGAATGAGCGCTGGTTAACCCGAACACGCTGAAGATGGTTGTGTGTAAGATGAATGACGAATGAAAAGTAAACAATCATTCATCATGGGGTCATTGTCTCGCGTTTAGACCAAACGATTATTGCTCGCTTTAACTTGTTTAAACGTCTTTTTACGATGATCGTTACGTCTAAAAGCCCCCTACAAACCTATTTTAACCTGCTATATCCAAGGACCCGATCAATGGATCTCCACTGTTGTCTCGGCACGCTGCGCAGCACACGGCCTTATGCCTCAATGCATCTGCTATCCTTGCTTGCCAACATAAAGTGCCTCTTATATACAGGCCAGCTTCCATTACGGAGTCTGAGACATATCGCCATTTACTTCTGGCACATGTCCGTGTGTTATTGGACTCGTGTAGGAAGACAACACATATCATCGTCCTTAATGACAGCAGAGAGCGGGCTGAGGAAAAGCTGTTTTCTGGGACACAATCCATTTGAGAGCTCGTTGGCAGTCTGCGGGCGGTCAGACAGCTGACCGGGGCATTTGGCTGTCTGTCAGAGCATGAGTTTGCTAAAACACAATACTGAGCGTTAGAAATTCAGTCTGGCTTGAAAAGCGGCATTAATTGAGCAGAGAGAAATATGAAAAAGTGTGCAAAGATTGTCACCTTAACCCTATGATGATTCTGTGGCATGACCAGAAGAGAGCTATGCACACAAGGCATCCCAGAAATACTGATTAACTGGAACATAGTTGCAGGAGGACTGGGGCAAAATTCCTCTTCAACATTGTTAGTGAGTAGAGGAGTTCCCCGTTCACACACTGAAGAATGACCAACTGCATCCGCTCTGACTGTCCCAGTCACAAGTCTTACCCTCTTATGATGTGCCTGGGAGAAGCTCTACCTCCTCTATGCTGTGGGCGGTGCCGTGGCTAGAGCATCACCAGCCCTGAAGACCCGGGGCACAGTAGGGAGTAATGATGTCGCCTCTCCTGGTGATGCGAGTATCAAGTCACCAGCAATTTTGCCCCAGGCCTCCTGCAACTATATTGCAGTTAATCAGTATTTCTGGGATGCCTTGTATGCATAGCTCTCTTCTAGTCATGCCACAGAAACCAGAAATGTGCGCGTTAAGCGCAGAGTTTGCACCATTCTGCAGAGTTCTGCAATATTGACTACAGATTTGACCGCATTCCCCTACAAGTGGTTTGTGAAAAGGCCCCCTTATGTACAGGCCTAAAAATTAGGTCCCTTTGTAAAGGCCTGAGTAGAAGCAGCTGCTGCACAGGTGAGGGTGGGTGGCACAAAGACCAGAGCAATAGGCCTGTTGCAGTGGCAGCAGGTGAGAGGCCCACGAGTGACCAATTGGGCTAATCAGCAGGACAGGAGGCCGTGGAGCAAAAACCCGCTGCAGTGGGTGAAGGTGACGTTAATGGCCGTAGACAATCGGTGTGGCCTAGACCACTAACTACGCAGGTGAATAGAGTAGCTGGGTGGTGCAGTAATTGGTGTCACAGCTGACCTATACAGAGTCCGGGTGGTGGTGTGATGTTGACTCTGAAGAATGCTGGTCCAGGTCAGACACAGTCTGGAGTTCCAGGCAGAGAAGAATGCAAGGAGAACAGGAGCCGCTACATCCTCCATAGCAAGACTGCTTGAAAAACACTCAAGTACTCGCAAAAGAGACGGTTATTAAATCCAAGGGTTCACTTAATTTCCCTGCACCGTGGATGACATCACGGGTACAACAGTCTGTGTTGGTTACATTGTTTTTGTCTAGAACTCCGACTTGGATACAGTCGCACCACATTGTGTTGGTCACCAATGCAGAACTTCAGGGAATTCCAAAGGGTTCACTTACTTTTTCTTGCAGCTCTATAAGGGGATTGATTAACACCGCTTCTGGGAGAAGGTATAGTGTTTGACACCTAGAAGACGTTCCAGAGCAATGACGGGAAAGATATAAATACTGCACTTGCCGTTAATATGGGTGAGATCAGATTCGTTGTGCTGGCAGAGCCGCCCCTCTAATAGCATCAACAAGTCCATTAGATGTATCAGCGGCACTAATGGAGGGGTTAATATCACTTTTGGCCCCGACTCAGTAACACTTTGCAGGGGCTGTACTGGGTGATGCTGGGAATTCGGATTACTCCCTGTGATTTGAGCCGCCTGCAGCCTGTTGGGGGTGATGCAGAACTACACCGATCATCTCTCATCCTAGAGATCATTTGGATTGGACTTTTTGCAAATGAGTAATGGAATAAAGTTTCCACAGCGCCACCTATTGGAAGGTAGCTGTACTGTGCAGTGATGAGGGGCAGTAACCCCAAAACAACTGTCTGTACTCAAGTATTCTGTTTTTTTTTCTTACATCCCTGGTCACCATTAAAAGCCTGTTAAAAGGTCGGATATTTACTCTTACTGTAGCTTCCTCTCAATAGGTGGCGCTGTTGAGGGTTATTCTATTACTCATTTGCATAGCTATTTCCTAGGGGGCATTGCACAGCCTTTAAGACCTCCTACACTCTCGTGGTGCTCTCCACAAGGAGGAACATTACGCCTAATTTGATTTCCCAGGGTCTGAATTTGATTTCTTAAAGGGATGTCTAGTTTTATGTAAACAAAGGTTAAAGGAGTTTTTTTGGACTTGGATGTTGATGACCGATCCTCAGGATAGGAATATCCGTTTGGTTCGGGGGGGGGGGGGGGGGGGGGGGGGGGTCTGTCGCTCAGGAATCGCACCATCAAGCTGTTTGAAGAGACCGCGGCACTTGTACAAGCACTTCATACTGGGCGCAGTGCTATACATTTCACAGTGGCGGTGCCTGGTATATCAGCTCAGTCCCATTTCCTTTAATTGAATTGGACCATTTGGTGAATGAACATGACTTCACTTGCCTGTATGAAGGTGAGCGTTGTGATCTGTTTAAACAGCTAATCGGCGGGGCTCCCGGTCTATGGGCACTTGCTGATTGGATATTTGATGGCCTATCCTCAGGATACATCCCAGAAAACCCCTTCAATGATTATTTAATGACTTTTTTTTTTTAAACTACAGGCTAAAAATTTGTCCTGACTTAGTTCTGCTCACAGCTGTGGGTTTGCTACAATTGTATCCACTGGTCTAAGGCCGGCTTCACACGAGCGTGACAGGCTCCGCTGCGGAATATTCCGCGGCAAAGCTCGTCACGGCGCCCCCCAGAGACCCCATACTTACCAGCGGAAGATAGCGTGAAGACGCTTCCCCGCCCACCGCCGCCGCGTCATGTGACACGCCCACCGCGTCACATGACGCGGCCGGCCGTGTCACGTGACGCGCCGGCCGCGTCATATGGCGCGGCTGCGGTAGGCGGGAAAGCGTTTTCACGCTATCTTCCGCTGTGTTACAGCGGGAGATAGCGTGAACGGACGGCTTCCATTGACTGCAATGGAAGCCGTCAGCGCGTACACCCGCGGCAAATAGAGCATGCCGCGGGTGAGGACGGGAGATTTCACCGTGCGGAATTCCGCATCGTGAGCATTGTGCTATTAGGTTCTATTGAACCTAATAGCTGTGGGCAACGCAGCGGATTTTCGCCGCGAATTACACGGCGTAAATCCGTTCGTGGGAAGGAGGCCTAAAGAATGTTCTGCTGAAATAATATGTATCCTGTTTTCAGAGTTTGCTACAATGTATCAGTTCATTGAGTTGTCTAGATCAGTTGTCCCCAACCTTTTTTGCAGCAGGGACCAGCTTCAAGCATGACCATTTTTCCATGGCTCGGCGGGGTGGGGGTAGGGCAGGCGCGGGGCTTTGGTCATATGGGGACGGGGTTTCAGTGGCTTCAGTAGTAATGCTATTACTACTGGGGCCAATATAGGGGACACTTTTACTAATAGTGACACCCCACAGTGGCCCCCAGTAGTAATAGTGACACCCCACAGTGGCCCCCAGTAGTAATAGTGACACCCCACAGCGGCCCCCAGTAGTAATAGTGACACCCCACAGCGGCCCCCAGTAGTAATAGTGACACCCTACAGCGGCCCCCAGCAGTGACAGTGCCCTCCCCCTACCCTAAGAACCATATACTTACCCCCTCCACCTTATGGAAGCGCTGCTGCTCCTCTGCCCGCTATGACGTCATTACACGCCCGATTACACTTCCGGTTCCTCAT
Organism: Eleutherodactylus coqui; assembly: GCF_035609145.1. Lineage (NCBI taxonomy): Eukaryota > Metazoa > Chordata > Amphibia > Anura > Eleutherodactylidae > Eleutherodactylus > Eleutherodactylus coqui. The sequence goes on along the minus strand of NC_089837.1, from coordinate 522,028,234 downwards.
TTTGGTCGGAGCCAGAATTGTAATGGAGTTATTTGACGTGTACATCATGAGCTCGTCCCAGAGTACACGTCAGATGATACTCCATAGTGTGATGTGAACGGGGCCTAAAGGCAGAGACTGAGAAGACCACCTCGACCATTGGTTATCTTGTATATGGCCGTCTCCTTGAGCCGCTCTCACACAGGCGTTTCTTAGTGTTTACCGCGGCGTTCTGAACGCTGTAAACCGCCTCCATTGATTTCAATGCAGCTTCTTAATGAAGCGTTTGAACATTAGAAAAGCTGCAGTTTTTGAACGCTGTCTGCTCTTCTAGTGCGTTCCAGCGGGTTTTTACGCACCTCGTCGCCCATTGCAATGATGGGGTGCCTTTAAAAATGCTCTTGAATGCTGTCGGATACATTTAAAAACGCTGTAAAATGATGCATTTAAAAACTCAGCGTTTTTGCGGACGCCTGTGTGAGGGCAGCCTTAAAGGGGGCTACCAGAAAGTGATAGAAGTCTGATCAGTCTGCTGAAAGTCTAACCAATCCTGAGAACGATGGGCCTGTGTCCCCCTCTTATCACTGTGTGGAAGCTTCCCCTACCTGCAGTGACATCACACGGAGCAGAGCGATGTGAAAGATCCCCGTTCTCTGCATAGGTTGAGGTCTGGGTGGTGAGCCCCCCCACCGATCAGACTTCTATTACCTATCCCATAGATGGGCGATAAAGGTTAATTGTGGTCCAACTCCTTTAACTTTAAGGATATAAACCCACGGACCTACATTTATCCGATTCATAGGGGTTCTGTGGAAATGCTATAAAATGGGAACACCCCACCCCCACCCCCACCCCCCTTCATATTCCAATTTGCTGACAGCAAGCGGAGATCTTGAAAATGTTGAACTAAAACAAAGTATATGCTTAAGTTTTTTTTTTGTGTAAATCCCTCATTAATCTGTAAACCTTAGCGGAGAGCGGTGAGTCAGGGCTGCACCCTTCACAGGATGCAGAACAGGATTGTGGTTATGTACACTCGGACTCCACACCCTCATTCATGCCCGTCCAGGGGAGGGTGCCGAGCCACTTGGATGAGCGCTAAAATAATCAAAGGGAGTCAATTAAGGACAAAATGGCGTAACAAATAATTTGGATGTAAAGGATGGAGATAAATGTAGGAAACCAAAGTCAGCTTTATTATGTACCCGAAAATGTTCAGCGGGATGTACGGGGTTAAACATGGCAGAATGGATGGCATGCAGCATTTTGGGGTCGCACAAACCCTTCCTCTCCAGCAAATGGTGAAGATGCGTAGTGATACATCAGAATACATTGTTACAGTTAGCCCAAAAGGCATGAAAACGGTAACAATTGGTAAAGGAATACTAATAAAATGGCCACAATTGATATTAACCCCTTGGTGACCGCACAAACTCCTTTTTAGGGCGGTCAGTAATAGACCACCACCTTTTTTACAGCGCTGCATCCGAATCCTGCCGCTCGCCTCCCGTGCCGGTAGTCCAAGAGTGAAACCAAGCGGTTGAGGAGTGGATGGGACTAATGGGCTGATTAGCTGCTTGTTGCTTTTATCTTCTTCCTTTAATCAGGTCCTTTTTAACGGTTTTCTTATTTACTCCTCGCTGCTGACCAATAATATTTTATTTATTGATCTTTCCATTTATTAATGAAATGTTTTTGTAAAAAAACCCACTTGCTGGGCTTGTCGTGCCGTATCCATCTCCATGCTGGGGATATTAATTAAAGGGCTTCGCTGCCCAATTGTCTCAGTGTCGCTCGTCCTTCTCCTGGACCATTCTGCTTACTCCAGCAGTGCCAGGCCCTGGTTTTCTACTCTTGTCCATTTTCATTGGCAGCACCCTGAATGGTGGCTGACTTGCCGCTGGCACAAGACTTGGCATTAGGTCAGGGTTGGCACAATTTAGAGACGTACCGCCGCCTTCTTGGGGACCCCAGTAGTTGGACAGATGTTACGGGAACATGACATCAGTGGTTGTCCCAGCAATCGGATGCCACCAATCGGACATTGATGGCATGTTGAATCTATAGACGCCGATGTTGATTGGTTACGATTACACCAGAAGTCGTGCCCCTTGACGTTTGACAGCTGTGGCACCAGGTTCATTATTCCCCAAAAGGTAGAGATCTTTATGGATGTGACTTGAACATTCTCCAGATAACTAATAGTTATTCCAGTCTGCCATTCTCCCTAATAAAGGCTGTGATCCTGTTTATGGCCGCTTACATAGTCCTTTTATACTGTGTTTGCATATGGCAGGGTCAGTGAAATGCGCCGTGTCACGAGGAGGACGCACATTATATACATGCTCTTCCTGAGGGTCGGTGGACTTCTTGTACAATTTCTGATCCATTTCCATGTTGATCTCTCTGCTGTGATTAATGGGGGGTAATGAGAATCCGCAGACTGTCCGGATCCTCACATTCACATGCAGGCTCATAGCACAGACTCAGGATATTATCAGAGGCGGCAATTACTGCTAAAGACATCAACATTTCCTTCTCTGAACTTCCAACCTTGTGTTTAGATCCGAGTCTCCTTGGATGTGAAGACGCCGGGGCCCCTACTATATTGATCCCTGGTAGCAGAAAGCTACATACAGCAACTGGGAATTGGCTGCATGTATATAGCTTCCTGGCAGCGGAGGAAACATTGCTGGGGCATACGATAGATGTGGAGATTGGCCTTGACTACTGGGGGATTGTTCTACTATGACTGACTGTTGAGAAAGGGAGGGTTTGGCCCTACTTGGACTGCTGGGAAAGTAATAGGGTAGTGGACATGCTGTGACTACAGGGGAAACGAGAGGGTGGAGGGAGGGGAGATTCTGTGACTAATGGGGAAATATAAGCTGTTGTGACCAGTGGGCAAGTAGAAGAGAGGGTAATGGTGGGCTTAGGTGCCCAAATATTTAAAACCATCCGATGGGCATTCCCAGAATTATGATACTTGCAGCAGGACTGTTGAATGTCGGTCATTGCCTACTAATGGTGCTTTAATGGGACTGAGTTACAGAACAGACATGCCCACCATATAGGGGAGTCGCTGTGTCTTTGGAAATTGTAAAGCGGATGGAATGCTCAATTGTGCTGATGGTTTGGTATTCTGGGGGATTAGACGCATTATTCACCTGTCGTAGGAATAGGTCATCAGTGTTCAAAAGAATGGGATTAATATACGCACAAGTTTAGAGAGTCTCGCAACGTAACAAACTCGGGGAGATTCTCTGCTGTGTGAAACTGGCCTGATATTAAAAAAAAAAAAAAAGGTACTGACCCAAATGATGCATCTTTAGCCTCTGTTGGGTTACACAAGGGCCTATGGATACACAGTGCATTCTAATTCATTGTGGAAATGGTCGTACCGAGATAGCCCAACTGTAATTAACCAAGTAAAATGTCAAGCAAAATCGTTTTATGACTCAGTAGAAATCTGATGTTGACTCATGGCGGTTGCAGGTGTAATTCCCTGTATCCTACCACCGTGACAGGACTGCCCTTTATAAACATCTATCTAGTAACATAATCCAATCTACTAATTCATTAAATAAAATTCTGGCCTTAATTCCCTTGTCTGACATTTCACTGGACACGTTTTGTATGTCAGTCTGGACTAGATAATCCTCCAAATACCATAACAAAGCAACAGACTATAGAATAAAAGCAAATGACTACGGTAATACTGCTCCCTATGTACAAGAATATAACTACTATAATACTGCCCCCTGTGTACAAGAATATAACTACTATAATACTGCCCCCTGTGTACAAGAATATAACTACTATAATACTGCCCCCTATGTACAAGAATATAACTACTATAATACTGCCCCCTATGTACAAGAATATAACTACTATAATACTGCCCCTATGTACAAGAATATAACTACTATAATACTGCCCCTATGTACAAGAATATAACTACTATAATACTGCCCCTATGTACAAGAATATAACTACTATAATACTGCCCCTATGTACAAGAATATAACTACTATAATACTGCCCCCTATGTACAAGAATATAACTACTATAATACTGCCTCCTATGTACAAGAATATAACTACTATAATACTGCCCCCTATGTACAAGAATATAACTACTATAATACTGCCCCCTATGTACAAGAATATAACTACTATAATACTACTACTATGTACAAGAATATAACTACTATAATACTGCCCCCTATATACAAGAATATAACTACTATAATACTGCCCCCTATATACAAGAATATAACTACTATAATATTGCCCCCTATGTACAAGAATATAACTACTATAATACTGCCCCCTATGTACAAGAATATAACTACTATAATACTACTACTATGTACAAGAATATAACTACTATAATACTGCCCCCTATATACAAGAATATAACTACTATAATACTGCCCCCTATATACAAGAATATAACTACTATAATACTGCCCCCTATGTACAAGAATATAACTACTATAATACTGCTCCCTATGTACAAGAATATAACTACTATAATACTGCTCCCTATGTACAAGAATATAACTACTATAATACTGCCCCTATGTACAAGAATATAACTACTATAATACTGCCCCCTATGTACAAGAATATAACTACTATAATACTGCCCCTATGTACAAGAATATAACTACTATAATACTACTACTATGTACAAGAATATAACTACTATAGTACTGCCCCCTATGTACAAGAATAGAACTACTATAGTACTGCCCCCTATGTACAAGAATAGAACTACTATAGTACTGCCCCCTATGTACGATCTCCTCTGTCATCTTTATCACCCTTACCATGCTTTGAGTTCTTCAGATGACCTTAGAATAAGTTATGCCGTTCCCATCTCCAAGACTTCTCTCAAGCTGCACGAGTTCTCTGGAATGCGCTATCCAGGACAATCTGGTGAATCCCCAACACCGACAATTTTAGTCTAGTCCTAAAAATACATGGCCTTAGGGAGGCCCATCACATTTCCTAATTTACCTCTTCCATTGTTTTTTCCTGTGTCACACTCTCCTCCCAGTAGCTGAACACTGGATTACCCCCTCAATGAGCATCTCATACAGCTTTATGTATGCTGCCCTATTTATATAAATGATGGCCAACCGTTGTACAGAACAAGCACCGTTACCTCTGGTGTCTGCTCATGTTCCCTCTGATCGGTAAGGTGCCGTGCTATATAATGCCTATTATTATACTGCCCCCTGTGGACAACAGGACCTGATCGGGAGGCTCTGAAGGGAGTTGTTACTTGTGGACATCTGTGTTGGTCCTATGAGGAGGACATGTGTGCTCTAGGACTGCTGCTGAATCTCCGTCTAGTACAGTGGGGAGCGACAGGGACGCCGTCGCTGATTACTTGGCACGGGGCTCTGTCTGTACAATACGGTTCTGTTTCCAGTGAGTCACTGTAAGATGGACTGATGACGTGTTGTGTGAACACAGGGCAACAATGTCGCCAACACACAATGTCCTGATGAGCATTGGCGCTACACTGTAGAAGCCTCCAGGAGCCTTGTAATCTGGGAAGAGGAGCTCGTTGGCACATCAGCAGTCCCGAGAATCCTGGGAATTAAAGTATATTCATATGAAGAACACAATACCGAACTTGCTACATGTGTAGAAGGTTATACTGTAATACCGCACTTCAGCTATATTGACTATATGGAGGCTGCAGCGCCATCTAGTGTTATAACCCCAACTGTATCTACAGCAAAAAGTAATCATGTATACTCCTACTTCTTTCTTCCCTTCTACACTTGATGTATGTACACAGTGACTCCACCAGCAGAATAGTGAGTGCAGCTCTGGAGTATAATGCAGGATGTAACTCAGGATCAGTACAGGATAAGTAATGTATGTACACAGTGACTCCACCAGCAGAATAGTGAGTGCAGCTCTGGAGTATAATACAGGATGTAACTCAGGATCAGTACAGGATAAGTAATGTATGTACACAGTGACTCCACCAGCAGAATAGTGAGTGCAGCTCTGGAGGATAATACAGGATGTAAAGCTGCCTGCAGACAAGCGGAATTTCCACCCGTGGAAGCTGCCATAGGATTGCGTTAGCAAGCGCAATCCCAGGCAGACGGCCGCGCGAAATCGCGGCATGCTATATTTTTGTGAAAGGTCACTCCCTGGCTCCGCTACGCGCAGGCGCCGGCAGCTGGCACACGAAAGAGCTGGGACCGCGAGAGCAGGTCAGTGACGCGCTGCTCTCTGCAGACCCTCGGGTCGGGTCCTGCTGCGAGAATTCTCGCAGCCAGATCCGAAGCGGCCGTCTGCAGGCGGCCTAACTCAGGATCAGTACAGGATAAGTAATGTATGTACACAGTGACTCCACCAGCAGAATAGTGAGTGCAGCTCTGGAGTATAGGACAGAATGTAACTCAGGATCAGTACAGGATAAGTAATGTATGTACACAGTGACTCCACCAGAATAGTGAGTGCAGCTCTGGAGTATAATACAGGATGTAACTCAGGATCAGTACAGGATAAGTAATGTATGTACACAGTGACTCCACCAGAATAGTGAGTGCAGCTCTGCAGTATAATACAGGATGTAACTCAGGAGCAGTACAGGGTTAGTCAACTATGTACACAGTGACTCTACCAGCAGAATACTGAGTGCAGCTCTGGGGTATAATACAGGATGTAACTCAGGATCAGTACAGAATAAGTAATGTATGTACAGAGTGACTCCACCAGCAGAATAGTGAGTGCAGCTCTGGAGTATAAGGCTGCGTCCAGACGTCTTGGTCGGATCCGGCTGCGAGAATTCTCGCAGCGGGACCCGACCCGAGCGTCTGCAGAGAGCAGCGTGACACTCGCCTGCTCCCGCGGCCCCGGCTCTTTCATGTGCCGGTGCATGCGCAGAGCGGAGTCGGAGGCCGGTGAGTGACATTTCTGTGCGGAGCCGTCTGCATAGGATTGCGTTTGTTAACGCAATCCTATGGCCGCTTCCAGGGGCGGAAATTCCGCGGGAAATCCCGCCGCGGAATTTCTTCCCGTCTGCAGGCAGCCTAATACAGGATGTAACTCAGGATCAGTACAGGGTAAGTAATGTATGTACACAGTGACTCCACCAGCAGAATAGTGAGTGCAGCTCTGGAGTATAATACAGGATGTGAGGCCGCCTGCAGACGAGCGGGTCGGATCTGGCAGCGAGAATTCTCGCCGCGCGATCCGACCCGAGAGCCTGCAGGGACGAGCGCGTACTCACCCGCGCCTGGCGGCCCCGGCTCTTTCATGTGCCGGCTGCCGCGCAGCCGGCGCATGCGCAGACCGGAGCCGGCGGCCAGGTGAGTGCGTGCCCCGCAGAAAATTAGGACATGCCGCGGTTTATTTGCCGCGCGAGATTTCGCGCGGCCAAACCGCGGCCGTCTGCATAGGAGTGCGTATTTTAATGCACTCCTATGCAAACTTTCAGCGGCGGAAATCCCGCGGGAAATCCCGCGGCGGGATTTCCGCTCGTGTGCAGGCAGCCTAACTCGGGATCAGTACAGGATAATTAATGTATGTACACAGTGACTCCACCAGCAGAATAGTGAGTGCAGCTCTGGAGTATAATACAGGATGTAACTCAGGATCAGTACAGGATAAGTAATGTATGTACACAGTGACCCCACCAGCAGAATAGTGAGTGCAGCTCTGGAGTATAATACAGGATGTAACTCAGGATCAGTACAGGATAAGTAATGTATGTACACAGTGACCCCACCAGCAGAATAGTGAGTGCAGCTCTGGAGTATAATACAGGATGTAACTCAGGATAAGTAATGTATGTACACAGTGACCCCACCAGCAGAATAGTGAGTGCAGCTCTGGAGTATAATACAGGATGTAACTCAGGATCAGTACAGGATACTGCTTTGGATTCTCCCAGTAATTACTGTCTTCTCTCTCGGCAGGAGTTCTGTTCTGACCCTCATCTTTTTGTAGATGGCATCAGCGCGCACGACTTGCACCAGGGTCAGGTGGGGAACTGTTGGTTCGTGGCTGCCTGTTCCTCTCTTGCTTCACGGGAGCCCCTGTGGCAGAAGGTAAGCTGTCTAGGGACAAAGGGAAGATACATCGATCTAGCTTTGTGTCATGTGATGAATGAGAACGTTGATGTCTACAGGCTGAAGAGCTGTATAGATTTAATCCTTCTAATAGTTACAATTGTATCCAGTGCTGATAATCCTTCTATCTATGAGTTGAGGAAACAAGCTAAATGGCACTCCATAGTGTAATACCACAATGCGGAATTAAACCGTATCGATAGAAAATTGGTACCTGGGCGCATATAAAAATGGCAGTTCAGCAGGGTCCTTATAGCAGCGACTGATAGCCCTCTGGTAAACATAGCAGAATAAAAGCAGATTTTAGGTGCGTTCATAGATAATAGATCGGGGGAGTCGGCGGCGACGGGTTTCAGCATCGGATCGGTGCCTTTTATTAACTGATGCAAAGAACAGAACTGTTTAAAAGACAGTGGGTGATGTCATGTGAGCAAGTCACATGATCGACCGGGATATTTAAATGGTCACATGACGAATAGACACTTAAAAATCACATGATGCAAACAATACAAAAATAGAATCAAAATGTAAAAAATAAACCTACAACTTGAAGCTACAGACCACTAAGAGAAAACAGAAACTACAGCGAAAGAAAGGCATTAACCCCTTGAGTGGCACGCCCGGAAATTTTCCTGGATGAGCTCCACTGCTCATAGCGACATAGCCCGGAAGATTTCCGGGCTATGTATCACTATGGGAGCTGCAGAGCACAATGCCACAAGCTGTGACAGTGTGCTCTGCCTGCACAGACCCACAGAGAACAAAGCAAGGGCTTTGAAAAACAAGCAGAAGATATTGCCGATCTTCCGGCAATCTCCTGCTTCTAAGTCCTGCTTTGTTTACAGGTTGCCATAGAGACCATTGGCTTGTCAAAAGCAAGCTTATGGTCTCTGTGGCAGGGAAAGCTGGTGCTTGGCTGTCAGAGGACAGCCAGGCACCAGCTCTTACAGCAGAGATCAGAGAAAACCTCCGATCTCTGCTGTGTTAACCCTTTACATGCTGTAAAGGGCTGTCACCATCGGACCCCCGGAATGTGATCAGGGGGTCCTGATGGGTCCCTGTGGAAGTCCCCTAAAGTGACAAAAAAAGAAAAAGTTAAAAAATTATAAAAAAAATAAAAACACTTGTCTCCCTTTACTTTTTCTAAAAAATTAAAAATAAAATTACATATGTGGTATCCATGCGTCGTAATGACATAGAGAAGCAAGATAATTCATTATTTAACCCCTTAATGACATGGCCCCTTTTTTTCTTTTTTCCCCATTTCTCCCCCCCCCCCCCCCCATCCCCTTCCCCGTTTAAAAAATTATAACTCCTTTATTTATCCATTGACGTCTCTGTATGAGGCCTTGTTTTTTGCGGGACGAGTTGTAGTGTTTAATGGGGCTATATAAAGTACCATATAACGTACTTTTACAAAATTTTAAGTTGAGTAAAATGAAAACAAAACGACATTCCGCCATCTTATTTCTACGGCGCACAAACGGCGACAAAAATAACCTGATAACTTTATTCTATGGGTCAGTACGATTACTACGATAGTTTTTTTTTTTTTTTTTTATGCTCTAGCACTTGTTTTTTTTTTCAAAGACATTTAATCTTTTAAAATTATTTTCTGCTGCATCTTCTGCGCGCAATAACTTTTTTATTTTTCTGTCGACATAGTTGAGCAAGGGCTCATTTTTTGCAGGACGTTGGTACCAAGCCGGAATACATACAAATTTTTATTCGCTTTTTATTGCATTTTTTTCTGGGAAACAGGGTGACTGAAAAAGTGCATTTGTGGTGTTCTTCACTTTTTTTTTTCAGACTACGTTCACCGTGCAGGGTAAATAATGCACTACTTTGATAGATCGGATATTTACGGACACGACGATACCAAATGGGTATTTTTCTTTTAGGATTTAGATTTTTTTTTTATTATACATATGGCAAAAGGAGGGTGATTTAAAATTTTTATTTTTAAAGTGTGAAAAAGTCATGAAAAAGAAAAATAACTATTATAATTTGGTATTGGCATAATCGTACCGGCCTGTAGAATGACTTTAATACATTATTTGTACTGCTCAGAGAATGCAGTGAAAAATAAAAATAAAAAACATGCCAGAATTACAGATTTTGTTAATCTTGCCACTAGAAAAAAATGGAATAAAAAGTGATCAAAATTTTACATTTTCCAAAAAAATAGATAAATCAAGACTGGAGTTCATCCCGCAAAAAAAAACACGGCCTTCTAGAGCTCTAGCAATGGGAAAATAAAATTAATACAGCTCTTGGAATGTGGCGACGCATAAGCAAACCTTTAAAAAAAAATGTTTACCATGTACAAAAATAGCGAAATATAAAAACTGTATAAACTTGCTATCGCCGAAATCGTGTGACTCAGAGAATAATGTTATCAAATTATTTATTCTGCACGCTGAACGTTGTAAAAAAGTTATGCAATACATTATATATACCCAAAAATGATGCCATCAAAAAGTACAACTTGTCCCGCAAAAAACAAGCCCTCATACGGCCGTGTCAAAGAAAAAAATGAAAATGTTATGGCTCTTGGAACGCAACTGCAAAATTAGTTGAAATTCAATAATTGGACAATTTTAAAAACCTGCCCTGATGGGTCTGACAGGGGGGTAGGAAACCCGCCACTCAAGGGGTTAATCCAAACAAAAAAGTAACCATATAATAGAGTTTGGGCAGAGAGTGATAACTATGTGATTGCATGAACAAATCAGGTGAGCGGCCCGGCGGGCATTTAAATGGTAACAAGGCAAATGTTGAAAACCCACACAAGATCTGTTGAGGTTGTGCTGAAATGAAAGTGCATCAATCTGTGAATTGGCACAGCACAGTCAAATAACAAGCTCAGCTCTGCTACATCATCTCCCTGTATGGGCTTGTAAGGCGGATCATTCCCCAGAATTACTACTGCATGCGTTTTTCCATCCAGTGCTGCGGGGTTCGCACTCTGATGGCTAATCCAGTGCATGCGATGGCTGATTAGAGCCTCAGTTCCTCCCGGATTATATATTTATTTATAAGTTGCAGCTCCTCGTCCCCGGGGATCACCCTTGCAGGTCAGAAGAGTCTTCTGAGAGCTCATTACGCCCAGTTGCTTGGAGGCTCTGCGCTGCCCCCTGCGCCTGGAGATCGCTGTTTACTGTTTATTGACTCTCGCTGACTCCTTTATCAAATGGAAAACCTGCAGCTTATGTTTCCATTAGATAGGCAAATGTGTAAAATGTGAAGCAGAGGGGTAATGTACGGCGCGGCAGGAAAAATGGCTGCCCGTGTATACCAGTGGGGGGCAGAGTTAGGCTGGAGTCGCACAGCCATAAGCATATTAGGGATTTTGCAGGTCCTCTTAATTCTAAGACCTGCATGAGCATCATTATAGCTAATAAGCAGGTTTTTATCCCTCAGAGGGTAACTGCTTATATCCTCGCCAAGGACAGTAGGGCCCCTTACCCCATTATTTAATATAGCACCAGAAGTGCAGTCACCTACTTGACAGATCGAAGATATGAGCCAAAACCTAACCTGCTCTGGTGGACTTTTCCCTTCCATAGGCGGGGAAGTTGAGCCACAGGCGCCATTGAAATGAATGGGTGTATACCTGCAATACCACCACAGGCCACTGCACGATGTACAGAGCTATCTGCTTCCTGCTTGAAACACTATGACATCAAACAACTGACTGGCTCTTGGCGTCCTGTTCTGTGGATGGCTCATTTTCCTGAACTAGAAAACCTCTTTAAGAAGTGTTTATTTGGCGACACAATGCAAAAATCAGATCTTCTTTATCCCCTTTATTATTAATTTCAGACACGGTTTGCAAGGTGTTGTCTAAATTGGGCTCGGGAGCTGAATTTGCTTCATACCCGGTTGCTGTTGCTGCCAGAAATTGACACAGTCGGAAATGGCACCAATCACTGCCATTTAACTGCTTAAATGCCGCAATCCCTTCTGACCGTGACATTATTGCTGGAAGCCGATGGGTTGCCATGGCAGCTTGGGACCTTGTGAAGGCTCCCAGGTCTACCGTATACCTTTTAGCCTATAAAACCTGTGGCATGGCTTAATAGGCTGCTGGTAAAATTACAATACACTGCAATACTTTAGTATTGCAGTATGTTGTACAAGCGATAAGATAATCACAAGTTCAGATCACCTGGTGTCTTATTAGGAGTCCAGCTACTGAGCTGCAAAAACATAACTTGTAAACCTAGCCTAAGAAACTGCTGAATAGCTTTTCAATAACTTGATGCTCATGGACCTTCTGCCAGGTGAAAGACCCCACCCTAAGATGTCTCCATGCCCTAATGGATGGCGGTCGTCCAGGTGTGACCATGCTTTTAGTATTTCTCCAAGCGATCCTGACCCGAAGTTCTAAGTAATTATTTTGAGATGGTAAGAAGATGAAGGCTGTGGTGAGGTTCTTCTCTGGGACACTTGATACTATTTCCTTGTGAAGGAGAAGACTTGTACAGTAAAGGCATCCTATTTGCAGAACTAGTACAGTTTCAGTTCTCCTAGTGTCATGTTTCTAAGGTAACATCCGCGTAAAGCTACTCCCCATAGATGTATTTACATAAGCTATTACGTGTTGATGAAGCTGCAAATGAGACAAGAGCGCTTCCTCAGGAACCCTCCAAGGAGATGTTGCCTCAATGAACTGGGGTTGCTTAGCACTCATGATTTGGAGGCAGGTGAAGAGAAGAGAAAACTCTCTTCTCCACTTCACTTATACGTTCCCTGGCAAGAAAGCAAGACTTCTTGAAAGAGTTGATCCCCTTGAAGACTATGGCGACACAGGCAAAAGAAGTAGAGTTCTTCTTCACGGAAGACACCCAACTCACTAAGTGCATGCGCATACGAGCCCTTAGCCTCCAGCAGAAGAACACCAAGCCCCAAGAAGGTGAAAAGTTACTCAAACCCAACGAGTACGTCTATCGGCTGGACTTTATCAAACAAAAGTTGACGTTTTTGTGGTGGAAAGTCCAGCTTAAGACTCCAGGAGAGGTAATCATCACCGGAACGTCTCAACATTGGACTCCAGATCTCACTAACCTCATGACCAGACAGCTTCTGGAACCCTCAGCCATCTTCTGCAAAAAGACTGATGACGATGAGGTTGAGTGTAACGAGGCAGATGCCCAAGAGTTCGGAGAAAGGTTGTGTGAGCTCGCCAAGATTCGGAAGGTTATGTTCTTTATTCTGACTTTTGCCGATGGAACTGAACCGGGAAATGTCACGTGTTCTGTTGGATTCAAAGCCTAAGGAGAGACTCCTTGGGATAGAAGAATCTTAATAGCGATTAAATTAAGAACCCCAAATTTTGGACTTCTGCAGTAACTATTTTCTTGTCCATATACAAATTGTATGTGTAGCCAAGTACATGCGTGTCTGTGAAGTTGTCACAATTTCAATCTGTCTCTTTGTCTACGGGTTTTTTGTATTGTGTTTTAATTAATTGTTTCCGTGGTTTCATGGAACCTCGTGTGACGGTTGTATACTGTAATTTTAAAGGGTATGGATAGGTTTTAAAGCCAATTATTTTATTGCTCCAGTGCATCTACTTCAAAATATGGAGCAACTTTGGAAATGGTCTGGTTTAAGGCCGGCTGCACACGGCCGTGACGGCTCCGCCGCAGAATTCTGCGGCGGAGTCCAACACAGCGCCCCCCCCCCCCCAGAGACCCCAATACTTACCTGCAGATCCGGTGTCTTCTGTCCTGCATGACGCTTTGGCGCGCATGCGCAATAGAGCGCGTGATGTGCCGCAGCGTCACATGATGCACCGGCCGCGTCATATGACATGGCGGGTGGGGAAGCAGTTTCACGCTATCTTCCGCTGTGCTACAGCGGAAGATAGCGTGACAGACGGCTTCCATTGACTGCAAATAGAGCATGCTGCGGGTGAGGCCGGGTGATTTCACGGTGCGGAATTCCGCGATGGAATTCCGCACCGTGAGCATTGAGCTTATTAGGTCCAATAGAACCTAACAGCTGCGGGCAACGCGGCGGAAATCCGTCCATGGGAAGGAGCCCTTAAATCTCCTTTCGTTTTGTGAATATAGTTCTTATACAGACTTGTGTGTCTCCATGGTTACAGACTACAAACCAGCCCTGTGTAGTCTGATCCTGCAGTCACATGTTGCTCCCTTACTCCACAGCAGTGTAGACATTGAAGTAACCATAGAAATGTATCTGCATAGCGGCTGCATACATGGCACTAGATTCCATTTTTAATCAAGACTTGCAAAGTTGCTCATTTTCTATTTAAAGGAGTTGGCGGCGGGCGCGGCATGCAGATTGGGGCGTCTCTCACACTGAATTTAATGGTTTTCATTTTGACACAAAATCCGTCAGAATATCCTTCTTATTCAGCTGCAAATCAGACTAACGGGATGCACGTCTGCAGCGGGACGATATTCACTGGTCCAAGGGATTGTTCAATTGCCGATTGCTCAATCTTGGTAAAAAAACATTCCGCTTCTTACGCCCTGCATGGGAGATCGTTAGACATTTGCTCCGTTTTTATTTATTTGATTGACGGCTTTATTCTTTTTCATCCTTTTTTCTGTTATATTCAAAGCTAATTTCTATATCCTAATTTAATATAAATGTACGATATCTGAATATAATGTATTTATAAGGTTCATGAAAAATAAACTAGTTTTTCTACATCAGTTTAAATCTTGTGATTAACATGGCAAATAACGGTGATCTTCATGCAACCCTCCAATTTTGGGACAATATTCTGTCCTGCACCCGGAGGGGGCATCATCGGTGGGAGATCTTCTCAGCCTTTTTCTTCTGCTGGTTTTCAGGCCATCATGTTCTAGCTAAGCTATGCACTGTTCTGTGATTGGCCAGCACTGATCACATGAGCAGTGGTAGCCAATGATGCACCATGGTCGGCTTTTGGTCACTTGGCGTTCTGTGCTGAAATTATTATCCAGCATATAAATTATAACCTGTACACCAGATTTCTGGCATAATTTATGACTTTTTTCCCCCCCTTTTTATGACACTCCAGCACTTTACCAGGCAGGCTGTCAGATTTATATCACAAACTGGAATATAGTGGAGAACCGACCGCTTGTAGGAAGGCTCCAGTACCCTGTTGTACCACCTCTAGCTTGGATACAAGATGTGATACAGACAGGCATGGAGGCTCTAGTACCCTGTTGTACTGCCTCTAGCTTGGATACAAGATGTGATACGGGGGGCATGGAGGCTCTAGTTCCCTGTTGTACCACCTCTAGCTTGGATACAAGATGTGATACGGGCGGGCATGGAGGCTCTAGTACCCTGTTGTACCACCTCTAGCTTGGATACAAGATGTGATACGGATGGGCATGGAGGCTCTAGTACCCTGTTGTACCGCCTCTAGCTTGGATACAAGATGTGATACGGGTGGGCATGGAGGCTCTAGTATCCTGTTGTACCGCCTCTAGCTTGGATACAAGATGTGATACAGGTGGGCATGGAGGTTCTAGTACCCTGTTGTACCACCTCTAGCTTGGATACAAGATGTGATACGGATGGGCATGGAGGCTCTAGTACCCTGTTGTACCGCCTCTAGCTTGGATACAAGATGTGATACGGGTGGGCATGGAGGCTCTAGTACCCTGTTGTACCGCCTCTAGCTTGGATACAAGATGTGATACAGGTGGGCATGGAGGTTCTAGTACCCTGTTGTACCACCTCTAGCTTGGATACAAGATGTGATACAGGCGGGCATGGAGGCTCTAGTACCCTGTTGTACCGCTTCTAGCTTGGATACAAGATGTGATACAGGTGGGCATGGAGGTTCTAGTACCCTGTTGTACCACCTCTAGCTTGGATACAAGATGTGATGGAGGCTCTAGTACCCTGTTGTACCGCCTCTAGCTTGGATACAAGATGTGATACGGGCGGGCATGGAGGCTCTAGTACCCTGTTGTACCACCTCTAGCTTGGATACAAGATGTGATACAGGCTGGCATGGAGACTCTTGTACCCTGTTGTACCGCTTCTAGCTTGGATACAACATGTGATACGGGTGGGCATGGAGGTTCTAGTACCCTGTTGTACCACCTCTAGCTTGGATACAAGATGTGATGGAGGCTCTAGTACCCTGTTGTACCGCCTCTAGCTTGGATACAAGATGTGATACAGGGGGGCATGGAGGCTCTAGTACCCTGTTGTACCGCCTCTAGCTTGGATACAAGATGTGATACAGGTGGGCATGGAGGCTCTAGTACCCTGTTGTACCGCCTCTAGCTTGGATACAAGATGTGATACGGGTGGGCATGGAGGCTCTAGTACCCTGTTGTACCGCCTCTAGCTTGGATACAAGATGTGATACAGGCAGACTGAACTAGATGGACATGGTCTTTATTCAGCCTAGCATACTATGTTACCACTACTGGGGGTGACTGACTGTCATATGCGATGGCCCCCCAGACCATCACACCAGCAGGGGGCAGTGTACCGCTCCACAGCAAAGACAGGATTGAGGCGCTCACCCCGAGGTCTCCAGACACGAACACGACCATCGCCAGCACCCAAACTAAACCTGTATTTGTGACTGAAGACAACCCCTCTGTATTGTCCAGTTCCATCGTTCACAACATCACTGCAAACTGGGGTAACGGTCAGAGGCGGTACAGGTAATGGGGGCGACGGTGGGGGGATAGAGGCCGTACACGTAATGGGGGCGACGGTGGGGGGCACGGGCCGTACACGTAATGGGGGCGACGGTGGGGGGCACGGGCCGTACACGTAATGGGGGCGACGGTGGGGGGCACGGGCCGTACACGTAATGGGGGCGACGGTGGGGGGCACGGGCCGTACACGTAATGGGGGCGACGGTGGGGGGGCACGGGCCGTACACGTAATGGGGGCGACGGGGGGGGGGGCAGGGGCCGTACACGTAATGGGGGCGACGGTGGGGGGGGGCAGGGGCCGTACACGTAATGGGGGCGACGGTGGGGGGGGGCAGGGGCCGTACACGTAATGGGGGCGACGGGGGGGGGCAGGGGCCGTACACGTAATGGGGGCGACGGGGGGGGGGGGCAGGGGCCGTACACGTAATGGGGGCGACGGGGGGGGGGGGGCAGGGGCCGTACACGTAATGGGGGCGACGGGGGGGGGGGGGCAGGGGCCGTACACGTAATGGGGGCGACGGGGGGGGGGGGGGCAGGGGCCGTACACGTAATGGGGGCGACGGTGGGGGGGGGGGGCAGAGGCCGTACACGTAATGGGGGCGACGGGGGGGGGGGGGCAGAGGCCGTACACGTAATGGGGGCGACGGTGGGGGGGGGGCAGAGGCCGTACACGTAGTGCGGGCGACGGTGGGGGGGGGGGGCAGAGGCCGTACACGTAGTGGGGGAGCGACGGTGGGGGGGGGGGCAGAGGCCGTACACGTAGTGGGGGCGCGACGGTGGGGGGGGGGGCAGAGGCCGTACACGTAGTGGGGGCGCGACGGTGGGGGGGGGGGCAGAGGCCGTACACGTAGTGGGGGCGCGACGGTGGGGGGGGGGGGCAGAGGCCGTACACGTAGTTGGGGCGCGACGGTGGGGGTCAGGGGCCGCACACGTGGTGGGGGTCAGGGGCCGCACACGTGGTGGGGGCGCGTCGGTGGGGGAGGTCAGGGGCTGTACATGTAATGGGGCGTGAGACCAAATGTCCTTCAGCAAAGCGCCTAGAAATGGTTCCCACAGACACAGGGGTGTAACTATGGCGCCCCCTGTCTCTGGATGGGGTAGGGGATAACTTTTTAGATCTGTGACGGTCTAACGAGTTGCACCATGAGCCACAGTTGCTGATACGAACAAGCCTCTGTGTTTTTAGGTGGTTCCCGGAGGTTGGACTCCTCTGATCAGATATTAATGGCCACTGCTCTCCCTTATTAGTCGGGGGCACATACTGCTGGCCGTGTATTGTATATGTGAACACTATTATCAGCCTGTTTTATATTGCTGCACACTTTCAAGCTGCTCGTTTAGTTTTGCACTGAGGCGTCCCCCGGCCCCTCCACCGCGTTACATAGGAATAGATGGAGGTAATAAAACATCTGCTCGGTCGCCGGCAGCCATATATCCCCTCGCCGCGCAATGCTGACTGCTGCAATTATTTTTTTCTTTTGGCTCCTACTTGACGGTGACAGATGTCGGTCATCCCCGGCCTCCTCCTCCTGTAATCTTAGCAAAAATTGGCGTAAACTCCTGATGAGTGGCGCCTTCCTCGCCGGTAACTGTTATTTCTGACTGCAGTGGGGCGGGGAGGGTGTAATATTGATCCTCGATAGGTGCCAGATTATCACATATTCTGGATTATTGGACCTGTCTTAGACTCTGGATCTCTTGTGTCTTCCGTTTTATTGGATGCTGGATTAAAGCGACTGTCTGGACATTCACTATTGAAGACCTTTCCTCAGGATAGGATATCAATAGTTGATCAGTTGGGGTCTGCCATTTGGGTCCACCACTGATTGCCCGGCCTGCTGACAGTGTGGACAGCTCTGGAAGCAGCGCCGTCAAGATCGCCGTGGCCCAGGCTGGTATTGCACTGAATTCCATAGGAGCTGCTGGCAGCGTGGCTGGTTGGCGGGGGTTCTGATTGGGGACTACTCAACGATCAACTATTGATGACCTATTCTGAGGACAGGTCACACATACTAAAAGACCCCAGAGAACCCCCCCTATAACTGAGTCTTAATGTACCTAGAGAACAAATAAAGTTGGCCAGAAGAGGGTAAAAGGCCAAAAAAAAGATTTTTCATTATACCTACTTGACTGTGTTCACACGGGTTTCTGTGCCAGAGGTGTGTTCAGTGCCCTATGACTCTTGGTATGTAGTGACACAATGACAGTGGTGGGGGCGCTCAGCAGACCCCCAGAACAGTTCTGGGATGTAGTGACACAATGACAGTGGTGGGGGCGCTCAGCAGACCACCAGAACAGTTCTGGGATGTAGTGACACAATGACAGTGGTGGGGGCGCTCAGCAGACCCCCAGAACAGTTCTGGGATGTAGTGACACAATGACAGTGGTGGGGGCGCTCAGCAGACCCCCAGAACAGTTCTGGGATGTAGTGACACAATGACAGTGGTGGGGGCACTCAGCAGACCCCCAGAACAGTTCTGGGATGTAGTGACACAATGACAGTGGTGGGGGCGCTCAGCAGACCCCCAGAACAGTTCTGGGATGTAGTGACACAATGACAGTGGTAGGGGCGCTCAGCAGACCCCCAGAACAGTTCTGGGATGTAGTGACACAATGACAGTGGTAGGGGTGCTCAGCAGACCCCCAGAACAGTTCTGGTATGTAGTGACACAATGACAGTGGTGGGGGCGCTCAGCAGACCACCAGAACAGTTCTGGGATGTAGTGACACAATGACAGTGGTGGGGGCGCTCAGCAGACCACCAGAACAGTTCTGGTATGTAGTGACCCAATGACAGTGGTGGGGGCGCTCAGCAGACCACCAGAACAGTTCTGGGATTGTAGGCGGATCTATTGAATGCAGAAGTGAACGGAGAAAACTTGCTGAAGGCGTTGAGGCTTATTCACATCAGTTTGTTCTTTCTGTTTTTAATGGATCCGTTTTTTTTAAAGTGAAACAGATCGCAGAATGGAGTTAAACCTGAAGCCATCTGTGGTTTCTGGCCCATTTCTATCAGTGTTTCCATTTGTATCAATTTTCGATGGTTCACTTCGTTTGTCTTTCTAACCTTCTGCGCATCCATTCATTTCCATTACCCATAGAATGTAAGGAGAAAACCTAAGGAAATTTGTGAGGAAACAATGGCGCAGCCGTCCGCACTATTAATTGTTTTTGTTTAAAAACTGAAATCAAACCGAGCGGAGACATTCCAGTTACTATTAAACTTAAAGGGAACTCAAGCAGAAGTGTTTTCAGTTTTGGCTGCTCAGATGGAACAGCTGGAAGGAAAAAAGTGCAGATGTAAACAGGCCCTTTAAAAAAGTGGGCGTCACTAAAGGGGCGTGGTTTACTTCATGTTCCTGTCATTTGCAGTCTGTGCAGCAGGATGAAGTTTTTTTACCAAGTAGGCCCCCACCTGTTCTTATAGGGTAAGTTCAGAACTGGGGAGGGGGAGGAGATAAATACGTGTTGTAAACTTGTAATGGGGGAGACTCCACCCCCTTAGACTGAAGTGACGGATGTCATGGGAATTGACTTTTTTTTTTACTTTAGTGTTGGTGTCAGTAGAGGGGTAGTTACTAGGATCCTCATGTTTGTGGCATCAAAACGTCTATCCTCTAATATTGCTTAAAGGGGATGTCCAGGAAGTAAGACGGTTGGCTTAAGCCCAGTGACTACTTGTAAAAGCAATAAACCTGACTGTTTTTCTGTTTAATCCCACCGCTCCAGTCCCCCAGGTCTCCACTCGCTTCCTCACAGATCGGTCATGGCCATCCAAGCATGTGACCACTACACCTAATCCCTGGCCTCCGCGTTGGTATAGCTGATGCCAGGGATTCGCTGACCATTACATGCTTAGACTGCCTCATAAAAGAGCTACCCAGAAGTGAGCAGAGACCAGGAGGACCGTAGCGGTGAGGATTGGAGCACCATAGGGGGCGGAACAGGTGAGTAGTCATTGTGCTTATGCTAAAACATTTACTCCCTGGACATTCCCTTTAAAGGAGACTCTACATGAACACTTCTCCTTTTTGGAACACAGGTCATTCCCAACTGGAAGGAGCAGGAGTGGAATTCGGAGAAGCCGGAGAACTACGCTGGGATCTTTCATTTCCATTTCTGGCGTTTTGGTCAGTGGGTGGACGTGGTGATCGATGACCGGCTGCCGACCATCCATAATGAGCTGATTTATTGTCATTCCAATGACCAGAATGAGCTGTGGTGCGCCCTGGTGGAGAAAGCTTATGCCAAGTACGTCCTCATGCTCCAAAGGGGGTCGAGTGGGGGTGGGGGGGGGGGGGGGGGGGGGGGGAGGTCAGCTCGTGGAGTTGGCAGGGGAGCATATTACTTTCCACTCATCTATAAATCCAAGTCTAGTAACTTGTCTGATGTCACCAAATCCCTGGCAGTGACATCACTGGTCTTGGACAGGAGAGGGGCATACTTTAGGCTGTGATGCCAACCATTCCATTGGTTTAGTCAAAGTTGTGTGTTACAGCATAAAAATTCCTAATCTCCACCTTTTATCATTGTCCCCGTAGTCAGCAGACCATCATCTAAAAGAAAGTTAGAAGTCAATCGCCAAATTTTACTTGGAAACGGTCAACCAGTGGGAGGGGATTTATTTTATATTGAAGTAGTCAAATCCACGCCCCAATTCACACTGTCACCATTAGGTCTGTTTCACACGGGCGACACGATATCGCCGAGAGAAAATCGCAGTGATTTTTGCATTGGTGGTCCGTCCGATGTTGCTACGCTTTCTCACGTCGATATTGCGATTTTTGTGTCGCCACAAAGTCGCACGTGGTGCTAGAAAGTCGTGCAACTCTGTAGAACCATGTGCAAGGGTTTTCAGGAGGGTTGGGGGGGGGAAAGGGGGGTTGAAATAAGTCCTACCCCAAAAATAAGCCTAGTTGCATAAAAAAAAAAAACTATCGCCTAAGAAGCGCTGTCAGCGCTGCCACGTCTTCTCCCCGGTCCCTGGCACTTGTCTTCAGGCATCCCTTCCTGATCAGGAATGTGAAAATCCCCGCCTCCAGGAAGCCCTGCCCCTGATTGGCTGAGCGCTGTGGTTGGCTCTGAGAGGACGGCTCTATAGGGAAACATGAGCTACAAAACCTCGCAAGTCGTGGGCATCTCTAGTAACCTGCGATATGTCGCAGGCCACAAAACATCACCAATGTGAAGGAACACATACGAGAGCATGGGCTTCACAAACATGCGCTTTGTAGCACTGATGCATTGTTAGACAATCATGCGATTTTTGTAGCCCGTGTCAAACCGGCCTTATCAGATCCATCAACAGCAAATGCTGATGGTTTCCAGTTGGTAAAATATTTTCCTTCTGTACAGATTAGTAGGATGCTATGAGGCCCTTGATGGAGGAAACACTGCCGACGCCCTGGTGGATTTTACCGGTGGGGTCTCTGAGCCGATCGAGCTCTCGGAAGGAGATTACATCAATGACGACAACAAACGAAATGAGCTTTTTGAGAGAGTGCTGAAGGTTCATAGCCGAGGAGGACTGATCAGCTGCTCCATCAAGGTGAGTCCTCCACGCCCGTAACCGGCTGGGTGTCATTAAAGGTAAAATGTCAGACCCGCAAGAGGTGATCAAAAGCTGCATCCTTCCAGTTCATTAATGAGAAAAGTAGTTTTTATCCATATCGGGCAGTTCAGAGGCTAAAAATAGTGATGAGGAGATCAAGGCGGCCTATTACACCACAGGCGATGGCGGTATAAACTGCCTGCAGTTAGTAATACAGCAAGTGAGAGTAGTACAAAAAAAAACGGCATGCACCTAATACACAAATACTGCAACTATAGCATCCATCAGGTGCTCACAGCACAGTTATAATCTTGTACATAGGAGGCAGTATTATAGTAGTTATATTCTTGTACATAGGGGACAGTATTACAGTAGTTATATTCTTGTACATAGGGGGCAGTATTATAGTAGATATATTCTTGTAAATAGGAGCAGTATTATAGTAGTTATATTCTTGTACATAGGAGGCAGTATTATAGTAGTTATATTCTTGTACATAGGGGACAGTATTACAGTAGTTATATTCTTGTACATAGGGGGCAGTATTATAGTAGTTATATTCTTGTACATAGGGGGCAGTATTATAGTAGATATATTCTTGTAAATAGGAGCAGTATTATAGTAGTTATATTCTTGTACATAGGAGGCAGTATTATAGTAGTTATATTCTTGTACATAGGGGGCAGTATTATAGTAGTTATATTCTTGTACATAGGGGGCAGTATTATAGTAGATATATTCTTGTACATAGGGGGCAGTATTATAGTAGTTATATTCCTGTACATAGGGGGCAGTATTATAGTAGTTATATTCTTGTACATAGGAGGCAGTATTATAGTAGTTATATTCTTGTACATAGGGGGCAGTATTATAGTAGATATATTCTTGTAAATAGGAGCAGTATTATAGTAGTTATATTCTTGTACATAGGAGGCAGTATTATAGTAGTTATATTCTTGTACATAGGAGGCAGTATTATAGTAGTTATATTCTTGTACATAGGAGGCAGTATTATAGTAGTTATATTCTTGTACATAGGAGGCAGTATTATAGTAGTTATATTCTTGTACATAGGGGGGCAGTATTATAGCAGTTATATTCTTGTACATAGGAGGTAGTATTATAGTAGTTATATTCTTGTACATAGGGGGCAGTATTATAGTAGTTATATTCTTGTACATAGGTGGCAGTATTATAGTAGTTATATTCTTGTACATAGGAGACAGTATTATAGTAGTTATATTCTTGTACATAGGGGGCAGTATTATAGTAGTTATATTCTTGTACATAGGAGGCAGTATTATAGTAGTTATATTCTTGTACATAGGGGGCAGTATTATAGTAGATATATTCTTGTAAATAGGAGCAGTATTATAGTAGTTATATTCTTGTACATAGGAGGCAGTATTATAGTAGTTATATTCTTGTACATAGGAGGCAGTATTATAGTAGTTATATTCTTGTACATAGGAGGCAGTATTATAGTAGTTATATTCTTGTACATAGGAGGCAGTATTATAGTAGTTATATTCTTGTACATAGGGGGGCAGTATTATAGCAGTTATATTCTTGTACATAGGAGGTAGTATTATAGTAGTTATATTCTTGTACATAGGGGGCAGTATTATAGTAGTTATATTCTTGTACATAGGTGGCAGTATTATAGTAGTTATATTCTTGTACATAGGAGACAGTATTATAGTAGTTATATTCTTGTACATAGGGGACAGTATTATAGTAGTTATATTCTTGTACATAGGGGCAGTATTATAGTAGTTATATGCTTGTACATAGGGGGCAGTATTATAGTAGTTATATTCTTGTACATAGGGGGCAGTATTATAGTAGTTATATTCTTGTACATAGGGAGCAGTATTATAGTAGTTATATTCTTGTACATAGGGGGCAGTATTATAGCAGTTATATTTTTGTACATAGGGGGCAGTATTATAGCAGTTATATTCTTGTAGATGGGGTGCACTATTATAGCAGTTATATTCTTGTACATGGGGGGCACTATTATAGCAGTTATATTCTTGTACATAGGGGGCAGTATTATAGTAGTTATATTCTTGTACATAGGGGGCAGTATTATAGTAGTTATATTCTTGTACATAGGGGGCAGTATTATAGTTGTTATATTCTTGTACATAGGGGCAGTATTATAGTAGTTATATTCTTGTACATAGGGGGCAGTATGATAGTATTTCTTGTACATAGGAGGCAGTATTATAGTAGTTATATTCTTGTACACAGGCGGCAGTATTATAGTAGTTATATTCTTGTACATAGGCGGCAGTATTATAGCAGTTATATTCTTGTACATAGGAGGCAGTATTATAGTAGTTATATTCTTGTACATAGGCGGCAGTATTATAGTAGTTATATTCTTGTACATAGGCGGCAGTATTATAGTAGTGATATTCTTGTACATAGGAGGCAGTATTATAGTAGTTATATTCTTGTACATAGGAGGCAGTATTATAGTAGTTATATTCTTGTACACAGGGGGCAGTATTATAGCAGTTATATTCTTGTACACAGGGGGCAGTATTATAGCAGTTATATTCTTGTACACAGGGGGCAGTATTATAACAGTTATATTCTTGTACACAGGGGGCAGTATTATACCAGTTATATTCTTGTACATAGGGGGCAGTATTATAGCAGTTATATTCTTGTACATGGGGGGCAGTATTATAGCAGTTATATTCTTGTACATGGGGGGCAATATTATAGCAGTTATATTCTTGTACATGGGGGGCACTATTATAGCAGTTATATTCTTGTACATGGGGGGCACTATTATAGCAGTTATATTCTTGTACATAGGGGGCACTATTATAGCAGTTATATTCTTGTACATAGGAGGCTGTATTATAGTAGTTATATTCTTATACATATGAGGCTGTATTATAGTAGATATATTCTTGTTCATAGGGGGCAGTATTATAGTAATTATATTCCTATACATAGGAGCAGTATTATAGCAGTTATATTCTTGTACATAGGGGGCAGTATTATAGCAGTTATATTCTTGTACATAGGGGGCAGTATTATAGCAGTTATATTCTTGTACATAGGGGGCAGTATTATAGCAGTTATATTCTTGTACATAGGGGGCAGTATTATAGCAGTTATATTCTTGTACGTAGGGGGCAGTATTATAGCAGTTATATTCTTGTACGTAGGGGGCAGTATTATAGTAGTCCTATTCTTGTACGTAGGGGGCAGTATTATAGCAGTTCTATTCTTGTACGTAGGGGCAGTATTATAGCAGTTCTATTCTTGTACGTAGGGGGCAGTATTATAGCAGTTCTATTCTTGTACGTAGGGGGCAGTATTATAGCAGTTCTATTCTTGTACCTTGGGGCAGTATTATAGTAGTTATATTCTTGCACATAGGGGGTAGTATTATAGTAGTTATATTCTTGTACATAGTGGGCTGTATTATAGTAGTTTTATTCTTGTACATAGGGGGTAGTATTATAGTAGTTATATTCTCGTACATAGGGGGCAGTACTATAGTAGTTATACTCTTGTATATAGGGGGCAGTATTATAGTAGATATATTCTTGTACATACGGGGCAGTATTATAGTAGTTATATTCTCGTATATAGGGGGCAGTACTATAGTAGTTATATTCTTGTATATAGGGGGCAGTATTATAGTAGATATATTCTTGTACATAGGGGGCAGTATTATAGTAGTTATATTCTCGTACATAGGGGCAGTATTATAGTAGTTATATTCTTGTACATAGGAGGCAGTATTCTAGTAGTTATATTCTTGTACACGGGGCAGTATGATAGTAGGTATATTCTTGTATATAGGGGGCAGTATTATAGTAGATATATTCTTGTACATAGGAGGCTGTATTATAGTAGTTATATTCTTATACATATGAGGCTGTATTATAGTAGATATATTCTTGTTCATAGGGGGCAGTATTATAGTAATTATATTCCTATACATAGGAGCAGTATTATAGCAGTTATATTCTTGTACATAGGGGGCAGTATTATAGCAGTTATATTCTTGTACATAGGGGGCAGTATTATAGCAGTTATATTCTTGTACATAGGGGGCAGTATTATAGCAGTTATATTCTTGTACGTAGGGGGCAGTATTATAGCAGTTATATTCTTGTACGTAGGGGGCAGTATTATAGTAGTTCTATTCTTGTACGTAGGGGGCAGTATTATAGCAGTTCTATTCTTGTACGTAGGGGCAGTATTATAGCAGTTCTATTCTTGTACGTAGGGGGCAGTATTATAGCAGTTCTATTCTTGTACGTAGGGGCAGTATTATAGCAGTTCTATTCTTGTACATTGGGGCAGTATTATAGTAGTTATATTCTTGTACATAGTGGGCTGTATTATAGTAGTTTTATTCTTGTACATAGGGGGCAGTATTATAGTAGTTATATTTTTGTACATAGGGGCAGTATTATAGTAGTTATATTCTTGTACATAGGAGGCAGTATTATAGTAGTTATATTCTCGTACATAGGGGGCAGTATTATAGTAGTTATATTCTCGTACATAGGGGGCAGTACTATAGTAGTTATATTCTTGTATATAGGGGGCAGTATTATAGTAGTTATATTCTCGTACATAGGGGGCAGTATTATAGTAGTTATATTCTTGTACATAGGAGGCAGTATTCTAGTAGTTATATTCTTGTACACAGGGGGCAGTATTCTAGTAGTTATATTCTTGTACACAGGGGGCAGTATGATAGTAGGTATATTTTTACACGGGGGGGTTGCAGTAATATAGCAGCCGCTGTATATTCATACCCACCAACTACAGTAACAGTCTGTCACTAATGTAGGCAACTACAGCTGAAGACATGGAAGCCCGGTTGGCTTGTGGTCTAGTAAAGGGCCACGCTTATGCTGTCACAGACGTTCGCAAAGTGCGGTTGGGTCACGGATTGCTTGCATTCTTTAAGTCTGAGAAGCTGGATATGATCAGAATGCGCAATCCATGGGGAGAGCGAGAATGGAACGGACCCTGGAGCGACAGGTAAGCTGCATTTGTGGATGCACAGTGTTAGTACTGACCACACAAACTAGTCCCTGTCAGAAATTAAGGTTGATACCCTCAGTAAGTTAGGCCCCCTGTCCATGCTAGTGATATTCTGGAGTGGGGAGAGCTATCAGATCTCCATGCTGAGCCTGTCTGACAGATAGGCTCACCGCGGAGAAGCACTTCGTGCTGCGATTTGAATCCCGCGAGCAGAGAATCTCTATGATTCTGTGCTTGTGGACGTTGGGACTGAGCTTTCCATAGTTGGCCTATGGAAAGCGTTCACTGCGTTACCCGCGGTCGGATTATCGCCGCACATAACGCAATGAACGATCGCCCGTGGACAGGAGCCCTTACAAAGATATTTTCTATAGCTTATCTGATGCTTTGAAACCTAGATGGAATTTCTAAACTAGAACATTTTTACTTCCTAACTTCAAAGACTTTTCATGCTTTTTTGGACCTGGAACAAAACTTGTTAGATCTTCCTGGTTCCTGAATAAAATTCTAGAACTGCAGTGAAGACTGACACTTATACAGAGCCGTATGGTGGTCGGGGAGGAGGAGGGGGGGGGGGCAATGCTCCTCTTGTTAGCAGTGCATATTTTTAAGCCAGATGAGGTGCGTGTGAAATGGGGTTCGGTGCGATGTACCTACATACTACCACTGTATCTCTTCTACAGTTCGGAGGAATGGCAGAAAGTAAGCAAAAGTGAAAGGGAGAAGCTCGGGGTGACCGTAGAGGATGATGGAGAATTTTGGTAAGTGATTTGCTGCTCTTAAGGATCATTCTCAGGAAGACATTAGTGATTACTCCCTGCACCAATCAAAACGGGATGTTATACCGGAACCTTGTAGACTGAAGGGAAGAGTTTATTCTTTACTTTTTTTCCTTTTTTTTAGGATGACTTTTGAAGATTTTTGCAAGTACTACACAGATATCATTATGTGCCGACTTATAAACACATCTTACTTGAGTATTCACAAGACCTGGGAAGAGGCGGTGCTGCGGGGGGCTTGGATCAAGCATGATGACCCTTTACAGAATCGGTCTGGGGGCTGCCTCAATAACAAAGGCACCTATCTCCAAAACCCACAGGTCAGTTGTAATGCGTATGATGGGGGTTTGGCGTGAAGCATTCCCTATGCTGGATATCAGTAGCTATGATACCATAAGGTGTGGAAGTGATGGAGGATCATTATCACTACTGCAGACATACACATTGGAGTCACTGTGTCCATAAATTACTTATCCTGTACTGATCCTGAGTTATATCCTGTATTATACTCCAGAGCTGCACTCACTATTCTGCTGGTGGAGTCACTGTGTACATACATTACTTATCCTGTACTGACCCTGAGTTCCATCCTGTATTATACTCCAGAGCTGCACTCACTGTTCTTCTGGTGGGGTCACTGTGTACATACATTATTTATCCTGTACAGATACGGAGTTACATCCTGTATTATACTCCAGAGCTGCACTCAATATTCTGCTGGTGGAGTCACTGTGTCCATAAATTACTTATCTTGTACTGCTCCTGAGTTCCATCCTGTATTATACTCCAGAGCTGCACTCACTATTCTGCTGGTGGAGTCACTGTGTACACACATTAGTTATCCTGTACTGACCCTGAGTTACATCCTGTATTATACTCCAGAGCTGCACTCACTAATCTGCAGGTTCTTGCTAGCAGTGAATGGAAACCACTTTCTTACATCCAGAGGCAGATAATCTGCCTTGATCATGAGACAGAGCTGTGATAGACTGCACCGAGCCGTACACCTGTGTGAGCTGGACTTGATTGTTGGCATTCCTTAGACTTGTAGTTCCACTGTGGGTTGGCAGTACAGATTGCAGTCTGCAGTTTGGTTTCCCGGTTGCATTGTTTATGATGGAGTTGTCTGACTTCCGGATTTCTGCTCTTCTCCTCCAGTACGTGTTTGACGTGAAGAAACCAGAAGATGAGATACTGATTTGCCTTCAGCAGAAAACTAAACGGACGACTCGGAAAGATGGGAAAGCGCAGAACCTGGCAATAGGGTTTGAAGTTCACCGGGTAAGATCTAGTTAACAATTATCCTGCGACATGGGATATCATAAGTTTTTAATGACTTAAAGGGACCTAGCCCTAATTTGAAGTTGGCTGTTCATTGTTATGGCCTTGTGTTCTTCTAATTTTTGTACTTTCTGCAGGTGGAGCTGAACCGTAAATATCGGATGCACACGTTGCAGCCCAAAGTGGCGAGTTCCATCTACATCAACTCTCGCAGCGTTTTTCTCAGGTCGGACATAAAGGAGGGCCGATATGTCATCATTCCCACTACATTCGATGGGGGTTTAACTGGAGATTTCCTTCTCAGAGTGTTCAGTGACGTGCCTTCAAACTGCATGTAAGGACCTCATTACTGTCACAATATTGGTCTGTTCTGCCCCATCACTCCATGACCTCTTCCAGCCCTAGAATACCCTGCCCCATCACTCCATGACCTCTTCCAGCCCTAGAATACCCTGCCCCATCACTCCATGCCATCAGCCAGCCCTAGAATACCCTGCCCCGTCACTCCATGACATCAGCCAGCCCTAGAATACCCTGCCTCGTCACTCCATGACATCATCCAGCCCTAGAATACCCTGCCCCGTCACTCCATGACATCACGAGGCAGCCCTAGAATACCCTGCCCCGTCACTCCATGACATCACGAGGCAGCCCTAGAATACCCTGCCCCATCACTCCATGACATCACGAGGCAGCCCTAGAATACCCTGCCCCGTCACTCCATGACATTACGAGGCAGCCCTAGAATACCCTGCCCCATCACTCCATGACATCACGAGGCAGCCCTAGAATACCCTGCCCCGTCACTCCATGACATCACGAGGCAGCCCTAGAATACCCTGCCCTGTCACTCCATGACATCACCAAACAGCCCTGGAGTACGCTGCCCCATTGCTTCATGAAATTAATAACTTAGCCACTGCCATGCTTTACCTGTAGCCACATTCATTATGCATTTAAACTTGTGTGAAAATGTAAATATATACTCATGAGGTATACAATGTATTTGGTTAGTAACATTTTTCACCTTTGTATCAAAGTCTTCTGCTGGAATCCTCAATCTGCTTCAGAGTGAGAGACGATATTAAAAATAACTCAATCATCTGAATCCACAATGTCAAATTAATTACATCTGTTGTTTTCTCCCCAAAGCAGATTTTCTTTACG
The DNA here is from genome assembly GCF_035609145.1 of Eleutherodactylus coqui. NCBI lineage: Eukaryota > Metazoa > Chordata > Amphibia > Anura > Eleutherodactylidae > Eleutherodactylus > Eleutherodactylus coqui. Next base: position 521,997,679 of record NC_089837.1, on the reverse strand, counting down.
TTTCCCTTTAACATGAGCATTCATTCCGGTTTGCTGCACGATTCCTGCTGACACAGTGCAGAGCCCATCATTCATGTTATCAGAGGCTGCATTGTTCTCACACCCTGTCCCTATCATGCCAACCCTGATGATGGGCACTGTGATAATGGTTTCTATAGCAAAAGGGTCAATTCTGAGTCATAGAGCACTAGAGTATTGTGTGACTAACAGGAAAGAAAGCTGCATGAATAAATGTAGACTGTCTTCAGAAATTAACTCCATAAAGTATAAGAAGCTTACATAAATGGAAAATTAAATACAAGATGTGCAAAATATAACCACTATAATACCATCCTTAATTTACTAAAATATAACTATAATACTGCCCCCTATGTACAAGAATATAACTACTGTAATACTGCCCCCTATGTACAAGAATATAACTACTATAATACTGCCCCCTATGTACAAGAATATAACTACTATAATACTACCCCCTATGTACAAGAATATAACTACTATAATACTACCCCCTATGTACAAGAATATAACTACTATAATACTGCCTCCTATGTACAAGAATATAGCTACTATAATACTGCCCCCTATGTACAAGAATATAACTACTATAATACTGCCCCCTATGTACAAGAATATAACTACTATAATACTGCTCCCTATGTACAAGAATATAACTACTATAATACTGCCCCCTATGTACAAGAATATAACTACTATAATACTGCCTCCTATGTACAAGAATATAACTACTATAATACTGCCCCCTATGTACAAGAATATAACTACTATAATACTACCCCCTATGTACAAGAATATAACTACTATAATACTACCCCCTATGTACAAGAATATAACTACTATAATACTGCCCCCTATGTACAAGAATATAACTACTATAATACTGCCCCCTATGTACAAGAATATAACTACTATAATACTGCTCCCTATGTACAAGAATATAACTACTATAATACTGCCCCCTATGTACAAGAATATAACTACTATAATACTGCCCCCTATGTACAAGAATATAACTACTATAATACTGCCTCCTATGTACAAGAATATAACTACTATAATACTGCCTCCTATGTACAAGAATATAACTACTATAATACTGCCTCCTATGTACAAGAATATAACTACTATAATACTGCCTCCTATGTACAAGAATATAACTACTATAATACTGCCCCCTATGTGCAAGAATATAACTACTATAATACTGCCCCCTATGTGCAAGAATATAACTACTATAATACTGCCCCCTATGTGCAAGAATATAACTACTATAATACTGCCCCCTATGTGCAAGAATATAACTACTATAATACTGCCCCCTATGTGCAAGAATAGAACTACTATAATACTGCCCCCTATGTGCAAGAATAGAACTACTATAATACTGCCCCCTATGTACAAGGATATAACTACTATAATACTGCCCCCTATGTACAAGGATATAACTACTATAATACTGCCCCTATGTACAAGGATATAACTACTATAATACTGCCCCTATATATAAGAATATAACTACTATAATACTGCTCCTATGTACAAGAATATAACTACTATAATACTGCCCCCTATGTACAAGAATATAACTACTATAATACTGCTCCTATGTACAAGAATATAACTACTATAATACTGCTCCCTATGTACAAGAATATAACTACTATAATACTGCTCCCTATGTACAAGAATATAACTACTATAATACTGCCTCCTATGTACAAGAATATAACTACTATAATACTGCCTCCTATGTACAAGAATATAACTACTATAATACTGCCCCCTGTGTACAAGAATATAACTACTATAATACTGCCCTCTATGTACAGGAATATAAATACTATAATACTGCCCCCTATATACAAGAATATAACTACTATAATACTGCCTCCTATTACAGGAATATAACTACTATAATACTGCCTCCTATGTACAAGAATATAGCTGCTATAATACTGCCCCCTATGTACAAGAATATAACTACTATAATACTGCCCCCTATGTACAAGAATAGAACTACTATAATACTGCCTCCTATGTACAGGAATATAACTACTATAATACTGCCTCCTATGTACAGGAATATAACTACTATAATACTGCCCCCTATATACAAGAATATAACTACTATAATACTGCCCCTATGTACAATAATATAACTGCTATAATACTGCCCCCTATGTACAAGAATATAACTACTATAATACTGCCCCTATGTACAAGAATATAACTACTATAATACTGCCCCCTATGTACAAGAATATAACTACTATAATACTGCCCCCTATGTACAAGAATATAACTACTATAATACTGCCCCCTATGTACAAGAATATAACTACTATAATACTGCCCCCTATGTACAAGAATATAACTACTATAATACTGCCCCCTATGTACAAGAATATAACTACTATAATACTGCCTCCTATGTACAGGAATATAACTACTATAATACTGCCTCCTATGTACAGGAATATAACTACTATAATACTGCCCCCTATATACAAGAATATAACTACTATAATACTGCCCCTATGTACAATAATATAACTGCTATAATACTGCCCCCTATGTACAAGAATATAACTACTATAATACTGCCCCTATGTACAAGAATATAACTACTATAATACTGCCCCCTATGTACAAGAATATAACTACTATAATACTGCCCTCCTATGTACAAGAATAGAACTGCTATAATACTGCCCCTATGTACAAGAATAGAACTGCTATAATACTGCCCCCTATGTACAAGAATATAACTACTATAATACTGCCCCTATGTACAAGAATATAACTACTATAATACTGCCTCCTATGTACAAGAATATAGCTGCTATAATACTGCCCCCTATGTACAAGAATATAACTACTATAATACTGCCCCCTATGTACAAGAATAGAACTACTATAATACTGCCCCCTATGTACAAGAATAGAACTACTATAATACTGCCCCCTATGTACAAGAATAGAACTACTATAATACTGCCCACTATGTGCAAGAATATAACTACTATAATACTGCCCCCTATGTACAAGAATATAACTAGTATAATACTGTCCCCTATGTACAAGAATATAACTACTATAATAGTGCCCTCTATGTACAAGAATATAACTACTATAATACTGCCCCCTATGTACAAGAATATAACTACTATAATACTGCCCCCTATGTACAAGAATATAACTACTATAATACTGTCCCTGTGTACAAGAATATAACTACTATAATAGTGCCCTCTATGTACAAGAATATAACTACTATAATACTGCCCCCTATGTACAAGAATATAACTACTATAATACTGTCCCTATGTACAAGAATATAACTACTATAATAGTGCCCTCTATGTACAAGAATATAACTACTATAATACTGCCCCCTATGTACAAGAATATAACTACTATAATACTGTCCCTATGTACAAGAATATAACTACTATAATACTGTCCCTATGTACAAGAATATAACTACTATAATACTGTCCCTGTGTACAAGAATATAACTACTATAATAGTGCCCTCTATGTACAAGAATATAACTACTATAATACTGTCCCTATGTACAAGAATATAACTACTATAATACTGTCCCTATGTACAAGAATATAACTACTATAATACTGCCCCCTATGTACAAGAATATAACTACTATAATACTGCCCCCTATGTACAAGAATATAACTACTATAATACTGTCCCCTATGTACAAGAATATAACTACTATAATACTGTCCCCATGTACAAGAATATAACTACTATAATACTGTCCCCATGTACAAGAATATAACTACTATAATACTGCCCCCTATGTACAAGAATATAACTACTATAAGACTGCCCCCTATGTACAAGAATATAACTACTGTAATACTGCCCCCTATGTACAAGAATATAACTACTATAATACTGCCCCCTATGTACAAGAATATAACTACTATAATACTACCCCCTATGTACAAGAATATAACTACTATAATACTACCCCCTATGTACAAGAATATAACTACTATAATACTGCCTCCTATGTACAAGAATATAGCTACTATAATACTGCCCCCTATGTACAAGAATATAACTACTATAATACTGCCCCCTATGTACAAGAATATAACTACTATAATACTGCTCCCTATGTACAAGAATATAACTACTATAATACTGCCCCCTATGTACAAGAATATAACTACTATAATACTGCCTCCTATGTACAAGAATATAACTACTATAATACTGCCCCCTATGTACAAGAATATAACTACTATAATACTACCCCCTATGTACAAGAATATAACTACTATAATACTACCCCCTATGTACAAGAATATAACTACTATAATACTGCCTCCTATGTACAAGAATATAACTACTATAATACTGCCCCCTATGTACAAGAATATAACTACTATAATACTGCTCCCTATGTACAAGAATATAACTACTATAATACTGCCCCCTATGTACAAGAATATAACTACTATAATACTGCCCCCTATGTACAAGAATATAACTACTATAATACTGCCTCCTATGTACAAGAATATAACTACTATAATACTGCCTCCTATGTACAAGAATATAACTACTATAATACTGCCTCCTATGTACAAGAATATAACTACTATAATACTGCCTCCTATGTACAAGAATATAACTACTATAATACTGCCCCCTATGTGCAAGAATATAACTACTATAATACTGCCCCCTATGTGCAAGAATATAACTACTATAATACTGCCCCCTATGTGCAAGAATATAACTACTATAATACTGCCCCCTATGTGCAAGAATATAACTACTATAATACTGCCCCCTATGTGCAAGAATAGAACTACTATAATACTGCCCCCTATGTGCAAGAATAGAACTACTATAATACTGCCCCCTATGTACAAGGATATAACTACTATAATACTGCCCCTATGTACAAGGATATAACTACTATAATACTGCCCCTATGTACAAGGATATAACTACTATAATACTGCCCCTATATATAAGAATATAACTACTATAATACTGCTCCTATGTACAAGAATATAACTACTATAATACTGCCCCCTATGTACAAGAATATAACTACTATAATACTGCCCCCTATGTACAAGAATATAACTACTATAATACTGCCTCCTATGTACAAGAATATAACTACTATAATACTGCCTCCTATGTACAAGAATATAACTACTATAATACTGCCTCCTATGTACAAGAATATAACTACTATAATACTGCCCCCTATGTGCAAGAATATAACTACTATAATACTGCCCCCTATGTGCAAGAATATAACTACTATAATACTGCCCCCTATGTGCAAGAATATAACTACTATAATACTGCCCCCTATGTACAAGGATATAACTACTATAATACTGCCCCCTATGTACAAGGATATAACTACTATAATACTGCCCCCTATGTACAAGAATATAACTACTATAATACTGCCCCCTATGTACAAGAATATAACTACTATAATACTGCTCCTATGTACAAGAATATAACTACTATAATACTGCTCCCTATGTACAAGAATATAACTACTATAATACTGCTCCCTATGTACAAGAATATAACTACTATAATACTGCCTCCTATGTACAAGAATATAACTACTATAATACTGCCTCCTATGTACAAGAATATAACTACTATAATACTGCCCCCTGTGTACAAGAATATAACTACTATAATACTGCCCTCTGTGTACAGGAATATAAATACTATAATACTGCCCCCTATATACAAGAATATAACTACTATAATACTGCCTCCTATTACAGGAATATAACTACTATAATACTGCCCCCTATGTACAAGAATATAACTACTATAATACTGCCCCCTATGTACAAGAATATAACTACTATAATACTGCCCCCTATGTACAAGAATATAACTACTATAATACTGCCCCCTATGTACAAGAATATAACTACTATAATACTGCCTCCTATGTACAGGAATATAACTACTATAATACTGCCTCCTATGTACAGGAATATAACTACTATAATACTGCCCCCTATATACAAGAATATAACTACTATAATACTGCCCCTATGTACAATAATATAACTGCTATAATACTGCCCCCTATGTACAAGAATATAACTACTATAATACTGCCCCTATGTACAAGAATATAACTACTATAATACTGCCCTCCTATGTACAAGAATAGAACTGCTATAATACTGCCCCTATGTACAAGAATAGAACTGCTATAATACTGCCCCCTATGTACAAGAATATAACTACTATAATACTGCCCCTATGTACAAGAATATAACTACTATAATACTGCCCCCTATGTACAAGAATAGAACTACTATAATACTGCCCCCTATGTACAAGAATAGAACTACTATAATACTGCCCCCTATGTACAAGAATAGAACTACTATAATACTGCCCACTATGTGCAAGAATATAACTACTATAATACTGCCCCCTATGTACAAGAATATAACTAGTATAATACTGTCCCCTATGTACAAGAATATAACTACTATAATAGTGCCCTCTATGTACAAGAATATAACTACTATAATACTGCCCCCTATGTACAAGAATATAACTACTATAATACTGCCCCCTATGTACAAGAATATAACTACTATAATACTGTCCCTGTGTACAAGAATATAACTACTATAATAGTGCCCTCTATGTACAAGAATATAACTACTATAATACTGCCCCCTATGTACAAGAATATAACTACTATAATACTGTCCCTATGTACAAGAATATAACTACTATAATAGTGCCCTCTATGTACAAGAATATAACTACTATAATACTGCCCCCTATGTACAAGAATATAACTACTATAATACTGTCCCTATGTACAAGAATATAACTACTATAATACTGTCCCTATGTACAAGAATATAACTACTATAATACTGTCCCTGTGTACAAGAATATAACTACTATAATAGTGCCCTCTATGTACAAGAATATAACTACTATAATACTGTCCCTATGTACAAGAATATAACTACTATAATACTGTCCCTATGTACAAGAATATAACTACTATAATACTGCCCCCTATGTACAAGAATATAACTACTATAATACTGCCCCCTATGTACAAGAATATAACTACTATAATACTGTCCCCTATGTACAAGAATATAACTACTATAATACTGTCCCCATGTACAAGAATATAACTACTATAATACTGTCCCCATGTACAAGAATATAACTACTATAATACTGCCCCCTATGTACAAGAATATAACTACTATAATACTGTCCCTATGTACAAGAATATAACTACTATAATACTGCCCCCTATGTACAAGAATATAACTACTATAATACTGCCCCCTATGTACAAGAATATAACTACTATAATACTGCCCCCTATGTACAAGAATATAACTACTATAATACTGCCCCCTATGTACAAGAATATAACTACTATAATACTGTCCCTATGTACAAGAATATAACTACTATAATACTGCCCCCTATGTACAAGAATATAACTACTATAATACTGCTCCCTATGTACAAGAATATAACTACTATAATACTGCCCCCTATGTACAAGAATATAACTACTATAATACTGTCCCTATGTACAAGAATATAACTACTATAATACTGCCCCCTATGTACAAGAATATAACTACTATAATACTGCTCCCTATGTACAAGAATATAACTACTATAATACTGCCCCCTATGTACAAGAATATAACTACTACAATACTGCTCCTATGTACAAGAATATAACTACTATAATACTGCCTCCTATGTACAAGAATATAATTACTATAATACTGCCTCCTATGTACAAGAATATAACTACTATAATACTGCCCCCTATGTACAAGAATATAACTACTATAATACTGCCCCCTATGTACAAGAATATAACTACTATAATACTGCCCCCTATGTACAAGAATATAACTACTATAATGCTGTCTCCTATGTACAAGAATATAACTACTATAATACTGCCCCCTATGTACAAGAATATAACTACTATAATACTGCCCCCTATGTACAAGAATATAACTACTATAATACTGGCCCCTATGTACAAGAATATAACTACTATAATACTGCCCCTATGTACAAGAATATAACTACTATAATACTGCCTCCTATGTACAAGAATATAACTACTATAATACTGCCTGCTATGTACAAGAATATAACTACTATAATACTGCCCCTATGTACAAGAATATAACTACTATAATACTGCCTCCTATGTACAAGAATATAACTACTATAATACTGCCTGCTATGTACAAGAATATAACTACTATAATACTGCCCCTATGTACAAGAATATAACTACTATAATACTGCCTCCTATGTACAAGAATATAACTACTATAATACTGCCCCCTATGTACAAGAATATAACTACTATAATACTGCCCCCTATGTACAAGAATATAACTACTATAATACTGGCCCCTATGTACAAGAATATAACTACTATAATACTGCCCCTATGTACAAGAATATAACTACTATAATACTGCCTCCTATGTACAAGAATATAACTACTATAATACTGCCTGCTATGTACAAGAATATAACTACTATAATACTGCCCCTATGTACAAGAATATAACTACTATAATACTGCCTGCTATGTACAAGAATATAACTACTATAATACTGCCCCCTATGTACAAGAATATAACTACTATAATACTGCTCTTATGTACAAGAATATAACTACTATAATACTGCCCCTATGTACAAGAATATAACTACTATAATACTGCCTGCTATGTACAAGAATATAACTACTATAATACTGCCTCCTATGTACAAGAATACAACTACTATAATACTGCCCCCTATGTACAAGAATATAACTACTATAATACTGCCCCCTATGTACAAGACTATAACTACTAAAATACTGCCCCCTATGTACAAGAATATAACTACTATAATACTGCCTCCTATGTACAAGAATACAACTACTATAATACTGCCCCCTATGTACAAGAATATAACTACTATAATACTGCCCCCTATGTACAAGACTATAACTACTAAAATACTGCCCCCTATGTACAAGTATATAACTACTATAATACTGATCCCTATGTACAAGAATATAACTACTATAATACTGCCTCCTATGTACAAGAATATAACTACTATAATACTGCCCCTATGTACAAGAATATAACTACTATAATACTGCCTCCTATGTACAAGAATATAACTACTATAATACTGCCCCCTATGTACAAGAATATAACTACTATAATACTGCCCCCTATGTTCAAGAATATAACTACTATAATACTGCCCCCTATGTGCAGTATTATCCAGTAATGTTACTGTTGTACTTGCAGTGAGTTGACTCTGGATGAGCCTCGGAAGACTTGCTGGTCGGGGATGTGTGGGTTCCCTCAGCTGGTGTCACAGGTACATGTGGTCAGCGCTGCAGGACTTAAAAAGCAGGAGTCTGAAGGAGGTAAGCAGTATCGTCTGGAGTATTTGGGTTGGGGGCGGCAAGCGTCAAAACGGTGTGCAAATAATGTAATACATTCTAGTAAACTGTGAAGCCGAATGTAAAACATCGGCAGTGTAGATTCTAGTGATTCAGGCTGTATAGCCGGGGCTTCCACTTTTCTGAAGTCCTGCCCCAGTGTATGCTGGGTAATAGGAAACCTGAAATTGTATCTAGACTAGAATAACCTCGGGTGTTGCAGATTCCGCTGTGGTTGAGCTCTGGCCCCTCTGTTTCCCCAGCGATGTATATTGACAGGTCATGTTAGTTTACCCACAATCCTCTTCTCAGCTTCAGTGTTGTGTTGATCGGAAATGTCCAAAATATTCATAAATGCCAGGAAATGCAGGGTCACATGGGCGAGGCGGCGGCGCTGTCACATGGGCGAGGCGGCGGCGCTGTCACATGGCTTCCCATAATTTCTCAGAATGCCTGCAGCGTCTTGTAAGAGTCGGTAATGATAGCAAGTAGGAAGCAGATGTGTGCGGTGACTGCGCCCCTGCAGGCCAGTGCTAGGTAATGCAGTTATAAGGATGAGCAGCAGGAGAACCTGTGCCCTCACCAATCTGAAATCCTCTGTGCTGCTGGGATTCCGGCCTCTTTCCACTCTTGGGCTGTGGCTTTGCACTTATCTCTGTTCCCCTCCTCACAGCATGACGTTGGCTGTTTATCGGTATCCTCACTAGTCTTACATCAACTGCTTGCTGCCCGGCTCCAGCAATCCTCTGTGCTGCTGTTCCTCCACTCTCTGCTTGTGATCTTCCAGTCCTATCCTTACTAACACACCCAGGTGGACGGATCGGAGCTTCTGGGATCAACTGCTTTCCTGAAATACTCTGCGCTGCTCCTTCCGCTCTGCAACTCTTGTCTGTGACCTCCCACTTGCCTCCGTTCCCCTCCCCTTTCGGTGCCCATCACATGTAGCATTATCCTTACTGACATCCTCAAGAGCAGCGCTCCTCTACTGAAGTGCTGGGCTGTTTCTTTTGCATCTGTGACCTCTAATGTGACTCTTACTACATACAGTCCTTTCCTAATTAGGGAATCCTGCACTCTGCAGAGCCGGAGTGTGCATGCGGTGTGCGGCCCTGGGAGCAGCGGCGTCCGCACGTACCTATCACTTCCATCTGTACTGCGGATGGTCCACACGGCTCGCTGTCAGATATGCACAGGGCAGATTTCTATTTACTTATTTTTTTAAACTGCCGCCTTTCTCGCGACATCGCCTAGCGACAACGCAGAATCCGCGACCATTCCACAATGTCACTGCAAAAGGGCCGTGGATTGGGTGGCTTCCATAGACTTCAACAGAAGCCGTCTGCACGGAATCCACAGAAAAATAAAGCATGCTGCAAATTTAATTTATTTATTTTGTTTTTCTCTCCACTTGTGAAAACTGCTATTAGTTTCCGCACGTGTGGAGGAAGAACCCGTTTCCTACAGCATGCTGTGGGCGCTGTTTGGTGCGGACGCCCGCTGTGGACTCCACAGCATATATCCGGCCGTGGGCAGGAGCCCTGGCATCTTCACATGAGGGGAGATTCTCTCTGCTGCTTAGTTTCATTTTTCCAACTCATGGCACATTAAAAAATTGTGTCACCTATTTTTTCTTTTTTGCTTGTTTCCTCTCGGCGCAGGCGCTGACCCGTACGTCATTATAAGCTGTGAGGGCAGTAAAGTGCAGTCTCCGGTGGTAAAGGACACTCTGACTCCTCAATTTGACGTCAAGGGATTGTTCTACCGAAAGAAGCCGGGACAACCGATCATCATCCAGGTGGGTGCCAGTAAGAGAGGAGTCCGGTGGATGTACGGAAACCCAATATACCGCTGCTCCCTAGTGTTAGACTTGTAGAATTACACTGTGGCAAAGTATGTTTATAAAGGCATTTTCTGATTTTATATAAATATCACTTAATGGGGGACAAAAACATTCGTCATCTTCCTAATATATGTTACACTCCAGTAATTCACCATTTTCAAGAACACTGTTGTCAGTGATTGGCTTGTTTCCATTCAGAGGCAGTAACCCTGTACATTACTAGTCCTTCTCTCAGCTGAGAAAGTGATACAATTGTATCCAGTGTAGACAATGCTCTGTGAGCTCAACAGCCAAGACTCCAGACTGATACATTGTATACAGCTAGTCCTGCTCTTAGCTGAGAAGTAATACAATTGTATCCAGTGTAGACAATGCTCTGTGTGCTCAATAGCCAAGACTCCAGACTGATACATTGTATACAGCTAGTCCTGCCCTCAGCTGAGAAGTAATACAATTGTATCCAGTGTAGACAATGCTCTGTGTGCTCAATAGCCAAGACTCCAGACTGATACATTGTATACAGCTAGTCCTGCTCTCAGCTGAGAAGCGGACATGTGTGTCCAGTCTAGATAATGCTTTGTTAGCAGCAGTAGATGCACAAATCTCTCTGTTACTTAGCTACAATGTATCAGTCAGGCTGAGCATGCTGTCGTGCCCCCTTTTTTCCCTAGCTCTGCCCACTTTTAGAAAAGTGGCAGAGGCTGGCATAAAAAGACCAAAAATCAGAGTTTATGGTGTGTCGTAATCTGCAGTTTTTGTATGCAAGAAAATTGGCATGCAAATGTTGTTACATATGCCTCATTGTTCATGGCTAGTCCTGCTCTCAGCTGAGAAGTGGATACAGTTGTATTCAGTATAGACAATGCTCTGTGAGCTCAAGAGCCCGGACTCCAGACTGATACACTGTACACAGCTAGTTCTGCTCACAGTTAAGAAGTGGATACAATTGTATCCAGTGTAGACAATACTCTGTCAGTCTGGAGTACGGGCTGTTGAGCTCACATTGTACATACCCAGTGTAGACAATGCTCTGGGAGCTAAACAGCCTGAACTCCAGAGTGATACTGTGTGCACAGCTAGTCCTGCTCTCAGCTGAGAAGTGGATGCAATTGTATCCGTTCAGTCAATTCTGTGGACTCCAGACTGATACGTTGTTACAAACTATCAGAGAAATTTGTGCAGCTGTTGCTGATGAGTTTAGTGTCCAGTTTAGACAATGCTCTGTAAGCTATTGTATCCTCCTTTCAGCCAAGAGCAGGACTCGCTATGAACAGGTTTACTGCCTCTGAAGTGCAGAGGTGACTGTTTCAGTGCCACCATTGTGTTTATTGCCCAGAAAACCCCTTTAAGTTTAATTTATATAAAAACAGAACACCCCTTGAGGCTCAAAGTGGACCTCTCCCAATTAAGGCTCCTCCCCCTTTATGTGCAGCAGACACCAAAGGTTGGTGTGTTAGCTCCATGTACTGCAGTTTATAATCATTCTGTCTATGGCAATCCAGTCTACAAGCAGTGACTTGCTCTTGAGATGGTGCTGCACACAGTTGCTACTAGGGACAGGCAGAGCTGCAGTATAAAGCAAGAGGCAGAGGGGTGGAGCCTCTGAGACAGGAGTGGATTTGAGTCTTTGTTTTAGACTTTTAACAGATGATGCAGCTAAGCTGGAGTCACTGATCATAACTGTATCATAACAGATCCAACTGCTCTGCAGACCCTGCTTGTTCAGTGTCTGCACATTTTCCAGACTCTCTTGCTGTGGTGCATGTTGGGAGATGTAGTTCCAGTGCAGAGCATGCTCTCTTACAGTCACTGAACCAGCTGGAACAATAGGAAGATAAAAGATCATTCAACCTGAGGGCTAACGGCAAACCCAGCAGAATTCTGAGTGCTGCTCTGGAGGTGACTGGACTATAACATGTGATGCCTAATCCAATTTTTCCATTATTCCCTCAGATTTGGAATCACAATGTGATTAAGGATGAATTCATGGGTCAGGTGGTCCTCAGCGCTGAAGCCGGCAACCAGCAGTCCCAGCACAGCCTGCCGCTGCAGGACAGAAGCAACAAGAGTAACCCGCAGGTGTCCGGCTCCATTCAGCTGGTTCTGTTTACCAGCAACAGCCTGAACGGAATCTAAGCGCACACCTCTACCGCCATAACGACCAGACCGCGACCAACATGGCGGGCGCCTTTTACAGCCTGTTTGCCATTGTGGCCTGCATTTCCTAGACTTCTATTATCCGTATCTATTCCGGCATGGTGATGGCGCGCGCCGCATGCAGTCTGTGACACTATGTGAGTTTTATAGCCAAAATCAGCCGATGGCAGGGAAGCTGCGTGAGTGGCGGCATTAGGAATAGAATTCCAGTGTCATTTCACTGTGTCCTATGTTTCATGTATGCGTATGTACAACATATTAGGATAAGCGGTGCCATTTCAGGCTCTTTATATGCATTAACCTCTATAGTCTTATATACCCAGACGTGCCATGGTTCTGTAAAGACGCCTCCAAGGTAAAGGGAGTGGGGGTCCCCTCTAGGTGTCATGTGACCATAGGAGACAGTCAGGTCTCCAATCAGATTTTCTCTGTTAGTACTTATACAAGTATTTGCTGCAACCGGGTATCCAGAAGTTGTTTTTTTTTTTTTTCCAGTTTCTTGTAAACAAAGCTTTGTCATATCTTTGCTTGCTGTCAGTGAATAGGAACATTGTTTTTACATTCAGAGGCTTGAATCCTACGCCGACATAAAACTTCACAGCTGAGGGTTTGCTACAATTAGATCTAGTTTTTGCTTTCCTCTGTGAGTCTGGCTACAAGTCGTGTTTCCTGACCTGATAGTTCGTTACAATGTATCAGTGCAGGTGCGACACTTGTCCTTCTGATTTGTTCACCTCACTCATTATTGTCTGCGCTGGATACAGTTTTTTTTATATAACGGACCCTCAGCTGTGGGTAGGACCAGTGGGATTTGCAGTTTCTGGGTGTTTCCAGTCACTGACAGCAAACAGGGATCTTGAAAAATGAGGAGAAAATAAAACACAACGTATATGAGAAAGTTGCCAAACTTTTTATTCTACAGTGATGAAAGCGGCCCTCTGGTTCCAGGACACAATTCTGAGTGGTAATATTACCTGTGCATTGGTAGTGTCAGAATATACTATGCCTGCTCACCTATTGGCCAGTGCTGCTCATGTGATTAGGGCTAGCCAATCAAAAAGCAGCATGAAGTGCCTCGGACTAGTGGGCATTAGGGAGTAGGAAGATTGTGGCATCGGAAATGTGAGCTGAAACCGACACCTCTGAGGGTCACCTGCAGTGGACCAATGGCGGATTCATGTTCACATTGTTGGGTTACTCCCAGAGTAATCCGTGACATCAGAGAGTGAATCATGTGACCTGCTGGAGTGCCCGGTGCTCATGATCCAGCCGACCCAATCATGAACAGCCTGTAGAGGGAGAATTCTTCACCTGTCTCCATTCGAGCCTCAGACCGGCCCGATCACACCATAACTAGTCATCAGACTGAGAACCGGCTTCATACGGCCTGGATGGGTCCATCCTTGCGGTTTCTGCCTCCATTTCTATGCCAGGATTAACTGCCTAAGGATGCCTTCACATGGCAGCATAAAAACCCGCGCCACATTCCCACACGCGCTCTTCCTCACTTCGGAGTACATTGCTGTCAGCACACCCCGGCACCGCGAGCGACGAGCCGCTGGTCAGGTGACATGGAAGTGGAATACCTGACCAGCGAATGGGCGCTCATGAGAGGCTGCCGAGGGGCCTGCGCCGACAGAGCCACGTATTCCGTGGTGAGGGGGGGTGATATAGCTACTATAATCAGTGGCGAATATGTAGTTGGTTCCTGGTCACAATCCACATCCTCGCTGCAGATTTTGATGCAAGTTTCTATGAGGAAGTGCGGCAGAATTTGCTGCGGAATGTTCAGCATTGGAAATTCCGCAGCGTTTCCCCGTTGTGTGAGCGTACCTGAAGGTGCGGCCATCTTGGTGCTCTGCTTTTGGATGGAGCACAGCTTGCACGCTCCGAGTAAAGATGAACAGCTTGAGAATGTGCTCTAGAGATGCTCCTGCCATTGATGAACAGCCGGAGCTTGTGTTCTGCACTCTGAGAATGCTCAAAGTGTCAAAATGAATATGCGTGTTAATGCCGCCCCCACAGAATTGTGTCCCGGACCGGAGATTCGGATTCAGCTTTGTTTAGATCAAGGCAGAAACCCCCTTAACAGATATCAATTACCGTCCCTTCGAGGCGTCTATTACTTTTATTTCAGACTACAATGAGGGGACCGGGCGTCGCTGAATGTTCTTTACTGTATATACACATATATATAATATCGCAGTATATACAACCACGCATGTTTATCATCACTGTAACCTCACTGTGACTATGAGAAAGGAAGAAATGGACGGGCCGAGAGAAAGCGGAAGGAACAAAGTGCCAAAGAGTTCCACATACGTGGCAGGGCGACCACCTCTGCGCCATCCTGGGCTGGTGACGCAAGTCAAAGACCTCTGGAGGCCGCAGATACATTGACCATCCTCCCAGTGGCACTCCCGACCCGCCATCTTCCCATGAACACCCACAGGCGCTCCAGGAACATAAGTCCCGCCTCCTTGAGGTCCGTTTTGTGGGACGGTACTAAGAAAACTGAATGTTTGTGAGACATGGGTACCACATACTGCTCATATCATGGCCGCCCGCCTTCCAGGGGTTCAAGCATATCCGCTCCCCATAGAGGTCAGTCAACTGAATCCGGCTACCTCTGGACCAAAACTAGCCGAGGTGACGGCCCTCCTCATACCTCGTCGGAGAACTTGGTGGCCATGTTGCTTCTAGCAACCAGTCAGAGTTCAGTTTTTATGTCGGGTAGAAAATGAAAGCAGAGCTCTGATTGGTCGCTACAGCTTCCCCTTCCCGTGACGGAGGCGGGTTCTGTAGGCCAAAACTACCAGGAAAGGTGTTTCCATGACAACTCGACAAATGTCGGTCGTCCAGAGCCGTATGTAGGTTACTCCGTGTGCCTCTTGAGAATGAAGCCATAATTAGCAATGTCTGCGGGGACACGCTGTACACAGGGGCCAAAATGCCAAAAATTTTGATTTTTACCTTTTTTTTGTTTGTTTGTTCTTTTTTTAAATTGGTGAATATTTCTGAAAAATTTCTCATAAAAACCGGCGCTGATCAATCGCCCGAACCAACCAATCACAGGCGTGCCGTCACGCTGGAATCTGATTGGTCGCGCTTGTTTTTATGCATGAAGGTCATTATCTGTGGTATTGCCATAGCAACAGCTTATATCATAACTGACCAATGGTTGCTACGGGTAACATCATAGATTTTCATTCATATCCGTTTTCAGAAATGTCGCTTTGTGTCTTCAGGTTTCGCTCCTCTGTGATTAAATCGTTTTGTGTCTGATTTTATTTTCGTACGATGTTTTGTCTTTATGATGATTTTTCAGGTTTACGTTTCGTCGGCGATTTATCTTGAATTTCTATTTTTATTACTATGCGATTTTCTGATATTTTTTTGTATGTTTACAGATTAGCACTTTATAATCCTTATAATGTGTCCACGGGAAACCTTTCTATTAAACGCGTCTCTCCTACCCGCTCTGTGTCGGCTCA
This sequence comes from Eleutherodactylus coqui, assembly GCF_035609145.1. Lineage (NCBI taxonomy): Eukaryota > Metazoa > Chordata > Amphibia > Anura > Eleutherodactylidae > Eleutherodactylus > Eleutherodactylus coqui. The sequence goes on along the minus strand of NC_089837.1, from coordinate 521,980,653 downwards.
CTGATTCGCTGTTTACTAATACCGCAAACCGCCTGGTAATGGGATGACGCCGCCTCCTCTCTTGTGGCAATACTGTGCGCCTCAGAACTCGGGGAAAGTTAAGTGCAAACGAAAATTCACATTCACACCCGGGTTACGCTGTATTTACACAGGCGAGTGCAACTCATGGGAAACGGAAATGCATCACATCGCTGTACGTGTAATTTTCACATATGAAAACAGACAAGGGCACCGTATATTGGCTCGGCGTGAAAACAGAGCCGATATACGGTCGTCTAAATAAGCCCTAAATGTGTTATTTTCACATGAGTTCTGTCCTTATGGCTGTAGGACGGAATTCGTGCGTGACACCTGCCGGTGTAGATGCAGCCTGCGGTCAGGTTTACACGGGCGAGTGTGATATTATTCTGCAATACTCAGACCGAAACCACACTTGTAAACCAGCAATTTGTTGTGCGACTGCGATGTGAGAAAACCGTATCGCGGCACATGCAATATTTCACACAAGAAAATCACGTTATTCCAATAGTAAAAGTTAAACATCGCACGGTGCACAGGTTAATGCGAATGCGATTTTCTATTTATTTTTGGCACCCAAAGGAAATATTGGGTGATTTCTGAACAACATTGCCCACAAATGGGACCTCCTGCGCTTAACTCCCGAAGTAGTACAAAATGGAGCAAAACTGACATTCCCAGGGTGTTTCTGAGTACATTTTAGCCAAGCCTGTCAGATCACATGACCCCCTTCCCATTGGAACCATCTAAGCGGAATTCAGTATGGCAGAGTCGATGTCTTAAGTTCACAAAAAGCCCAACATAGTGATCATGGGAGATTTTACCGATCCCGACATTTGTTGGGAATCTCTCAGGTAAAAGTAATGGATCCAACAGATTCTTATCCGCTCTTGCTGACAACTTTATCTTCCAAAAGGTAGCAGATCCCCTTGTTTTCTCTTCTATCTTGGACCTAATTCTTAAGGCCCATTTAGACACAAGTTTATCGTTTAAAGTTCTCTCAAAATCCATCTTTTGAGCAATATTGTTGTGTCTAAACGAGCTGCCGTCGCACACTGTTCGTTCATCGCTGATTTCTAGCAAGCTAGAAGTCACTGATGACTGTTCAGCGCTGCACACTGATTTTCTCAGCGGGCGGTGCTGATAGCGTTCTTTCAGCTGGTATCCCGCAGGCAGTTCTCAGCAGGACACCAGCTGAAAGCTCTGAGAACAGCAGCTGTTTGTATATGCTATCAGCGGTATCTCCCTCCACCTGCATTTAACTCTTTAAGTAGTTAATTAGCTAGTTAAGAGTTATGCAAAGACGATCGCTCAAAACTGTCACTCAGACTGTTGCTTGAGTGATTTTTGAGCGATTATCTTTCAGTGCAAATGGGGCTTTACCAACAGGGAGGAAATGGTTGAGGAGGTAAGGGTGGCTGGGACCTTAGGAGGCAGTGATCATGATATCCATGGATGTTGGATAAAATCGGAGGAAGACCTGAGAAGACTCAGACCTCAAGGTTGGATTTCAGAAAGGCAGGATTTTAATGAACTCTGAAAAAGGAGAGGAAGAATCCAATGGCCGGATGTTCTTAAGGACAGAAATGTCCAAGAAGGTTGGAAAATACAGTGATTCCTTGGGGTGCGAGTGACTCTGCTTACAAGCTTCTTAACTTGCGAGCAGGCTCTCTCCCAAATTTTTGCTTCGATTTAAGAGCTAAAACTCGGGTTACGAGCCTGCTACTGCATTGCTTTTAGTGCTTTCAGCAGCGAGGGATTTTAAATCTCCACCTGCTGAAGAGCTTCAGAGCAGTGAGGCAGAACAAGCAGCGGCTAGACATGCCTGAGCCCCGGCACCAGCGGACAGATGAGTATATATTTATTTTTTTACTACAGCTAAGGATGATTTTTCAGGGAAGGGCTTCTATTTAAAGCCCTTCCCCGAAAATCACTCCGGGGGTGACGGCATCCTATTGCTTTCAATGGGACAGCGGCATCCCCATTGAGAGCTTGCAACCCGGAACGGATTAATGGCTTTTTCCTTTATTATAATGGGGAAAATTGATTTGACTTGCGAGTGTTTTGGGTTAAGGGCTCTGTCCCAAACCAAATTAAACTCTTAACTGAAAGCACCACTGTATTGCGAAATAAGATTCTCAAAGCACAATCATTAACAATCCCTAAAAGAAGGAAGAATGGGAAGCATTTAGGCCTTATGTCCACGGGGAAAATAAGAATTAAACTCTGCAGCGTTTTTCCCACACGCGGATCCGCGCCCCATAGGAATGCATTGACCACCCGCGGGCAGATAAATACCCACGGATGGTAATTAAAAAATTACTGGAGCATGAAAAAAAAATGGACGCAGTCCATTTTAGTGCGGATCACGCGTGCGGGAGCTCATGGAGCACATAACTCAATTGATCTCCCGCATGAAAAATAAAAGACAATTACAGAGCATCCGCAGCCCAAATCCGCGTTACAAATCCGCAGCGGATCTGATTTTCCCCGTGGACATGAGGCCTTAAAGAGACCAGGATGGATGAACACAGAACTTGTACACATGTTAAAGAGGAAGAAACATATGTTTATCAAATGGAAAGAGGAGGGAATATCTAAAGAAGAATATAATGCGGTCTGCAGAAACTGTAAGGAAGTGTCAGAAAAGCTAAAGCTGATAATGAAATGAGGCTTGCAACAGAGGCCAAAGGCAATAAAAAAGGATTTTGGGGGGTATGTCAAAAGCAAAAGAAAAGTCAAAGATGCAATAGGATGTTTATAGGATGAAAATGGTAAATTGGTCAAAAATGAGTTTAAGTATAGTTTAGGGTTTTAATTTACAGTATTTGGAGACTGTCTAATAAAAATTTAAATCTAGAAAAGGGGGCTAATTATGGTGGGGGGCATACAGAGGACAGAGTACTGTGGGGGGAGCACACAAAGAGGGACTTAGGCCTCATGTCCACGGGCAAAATAATAATAATTAAAATCCGCAGCGGATCACCCGCATGCGGATCCGCACCCCATAGGGATGCATTGACCACCCGCGGGTAGATAAATACCCGCGGATGGTCAATAAAAGGGCATTTAAAAAAATATGGAGCATGAAAAAATCTGGACCATGCTCCATTATTGTGCGGGTCTCCCGCAAGCTTCTATTGAAGCCTATGGAAGCCGTCCGGATCCGCAGGAGACTTAAAATCAGAATATACTCACCTGCTCCGGATCTTCCCTTTTTCGCGGCTTCATCTTCTCTCCGTCGCGGTGGATCTTTTTTCTTCGGGCTGGCGCATGCACGCGGCACGCAACCCGGCGGGCCTTGCACATCCCCCGGGCTGAAGAAAGAAGATCCGGCTGCGACAGAGAAGATCAAGCCGCCACGAAGGGAAGATCCGGAGCGTGCGGAGAGGTGAGTAATTGCTATTTTCAGCCCTCATGTTCGCGGGGCAGGAGGGACCCGCTACTGATTCTCCATGGAGAATCCGTAGCGGGCCTGATTTTCCCCGTGGACATGAGGCCTTACTGGATTTTTTGCAGTGCATCTATCTCTCTCTTCCTGAAGCCAACTTGTAAGAGTTGGAAGTATAATATAAGCTGGTGTCCATATCTTCTATTAACAACCCCGTCCTCCTCTGAGGCAAAGACCAAATCCAATTCATTCCTAATTATTCATGTATTCTAGAGTTGACCACCAGATGGCGCCCTGAGCATTGTGTAAGTAAAGGCACTAACTTGTTCCCAGCTTTCAGGCCCCGTACCAATGAGGTTGCTGGAATCGCTCAGCGCTACTGAAGTACGGCTGAAATACAATATATGCGCCCCGTACATGTAGCAGAGTACAGAGGCTCCGAGATGCTGCAGGCCAGGGGCGTAGCTAAAGGCTCATGGGCCAGGGTGCAAAAGTTTATCTTGGGGCCCTCCAACTTCTCTTGGAGGGCCCCAAGAGAAGTTGGAGGGCCCCAAGCTCCTGGGCCCCAATGCAAAACCTGGAACAGGGCCCCCAACTATAATGCTTTATTCATAGTACTGGGCTCCCTATATGGAGAAGAGATGCCTGGGCCCGGGTGCAACCGCATCCCCTGCATACTCTATAGTTACGGCAGTGCTGCAGGCCCCCTATGTCCCGCTGTTTGGTGCTCTACCCCTTCCCAGAGGCAACACTTATAATACAGCATCCAATGCAACATTCATGCCCTATGGCACAGGAAAAAATTGTATTTTTCTGTATGAAATTGGTGTTACACTGGGGCTGCATATGGGTCTTGGGGTTACATAAAGCCAGAATACGGCTCATCTGAATGGGGCCTTGTGCTTACTATAGGGCCTCATGTCCACGGACATAATACGGCTCGCGCGGATATTTGATGTGGATTTCCACTGTGGGAGATCATGGATTGTGGATTTTTAATGTGTGCATGTACACGGATGCGCTGCGGATAATCCGCGTGTGAAAAAAATGCAACCTCACTTTTGTAATTGAGTTTAATGCTCAAACGGATCTCCAGCACCATAGAAATCAATGGGGCCCTATCAGCGCGTGACCTGTGTTAAAATGGAGCATGCTGCGGGGTTTTTTTTTCTGCACGTGAAATCTACAAATCGAAATAAAGCACATCTGTGGCTGTTAAATTAACCGCGGATGGTCAATGATTCCCTATGGGAAAAATCATCTGCGGATTTGCTAAATAAATTATGCCCGAGGATGTGAGGCAAAAGTCTGGACACACCCATTTAACTGCTGTAACAATGAGCAAAATATGTGAAAGTATTAATTGGGAGGGAGGGAGGATGTTTTTTTTCCCCTTTAGTGGAGATGTTGAATCCAGCTCAGGTTTTCAAATAGGAAGGTGGGGGTGGGGGGGCATGTGATAAAAACGCTGGAAGTGTCAGTTTTGCTCCATCTTTATTGGTTTAGAAGTTCAGAGAGGGAAATGTTTCACACGACGCGTTCGATGTTCTGCTGAATGCACGTGGTTAAGCGTTTGATCCAGTCTCCGTGAACCTGCTGAACTGCGCGTGATACTTCTTTATAGCGCTGTAGGATTCGCCATTTCGGGTGAACCATACTGTACATTTTTCCTGAACACACAAGAAACGAAATGGCCCCGGAGAGAAAAGTCCAAAAGCGTTCAGTCCAGCGACCTGGCGGCCATTCTACCGGACCTCCGCGCCCAATCTAGTACCCAAGGAATCGCACATCAGCCATCTGCTTACAGCCAGAGCAAAGTGTTAACGGGTAGAGATGAGCGAACCTACTCGGCCACGCCCCTTTTTCGCCCGAGCACCGCGATTTTCGAGTACTTCCGTACTCGGGCGAAAAGATTCGGGGGGTGCCGTGGGGGAGTGGGGGGTTGGAGTAGGGGGGAGAGGGACAGAGAGGGGGCTCCCCCCTGTTCCCCGCTGCTACCCCCCGCTCCGCCACGCCTCCTCCCGCCCCCCGGCGCCCCCCGAATCTTTTCACCCGAGTACGGAAGTACTCGAAAATCGCGGTGCTCGATCAAGTAATTACTCAAAACGAGTACGTTCGCTCATCTCTACTAACGGGCCTTTAATTGTTTGCTGACGTACATTCGCAAGCTGTTAAAGTACCAAGCAGTGTCACGTTGCGACAGACGCCCGTTATCGCTCGTTGGAGCTTGTTTTGGTGACTATCGGCCCGTATAAAGTCACCCTTAAAAACAGCGGGAGAAGTTTTATGGTAATTTTATGATGGGAGGCTCTATGCTTATTAGTACATTGCAGTATTGTTCTGACATCCGGAAGGTCTGATCATCCGGCAGCTAATTAGTTACTATTGATCACCGATTAAAGCAGTTTTTTGCTATTTTTATCCCTTCTGATTTCATTCCTACATCAATCATCTTTGTGACTCAGATGTAAATAGTTTATTACCTCCCACACGTGATTCATGTGTGCCGTGGGCGGTTATCGATCAACCCGCAGTCCTGATGCAGCTTCTTGGGTCATCATAGACTGCCTACCAGAATGCATTCACACGCACGAGTCTCTCACTTTGCAAGACGCCTGAAACCTAAGAGAGACGCCATTGTTTTCAATGGGCCTTTTTACATGCGTAACTGTTCACTCGCAGCGATAGAAGTCGCCGCCTGTTCTATTCTTATGCAAGTTGTGATGGGATGCGATTTTCTTGCAAATCGTAACGCAGTTGCATTGAACATCGCGATTTACCCAAGTGTGATATTAGTCCACGTTTCTCAGGCCAATATCACACTTGCCCATATGAGTGCCCCCTTAGGCCAGCTTCAGAGGGGCATATTTGCGCACGAAATACGCAAAGAATAGAAGCCATTGGTTTCAGTGGGTTCGTTCACATTTCTGTATTTTGCATGCGTATTTCGGTCATGCAAAGAAAAAAGAACATGTTCTACTTTTCTGCATATTTGCGCACCGAAGGTCCCCAGAAAAGTCAGCGATGGTTGCGCAAATGCGCTTGCAAGGAAATGCATAAAACTCTGCATAACTGCACTGAAAAAAGAACACATCTGGAACTAGTTAGCCGCTTTGATTGGTGCGTTTATTTGCTGCGCGCAAATGTACATGCAGTCATGTGAAGCCGGCCTAAGAAGGAATTCACACGAAGCAAATACCTGTCCTCTTCATCTGACCCCTATAAACCCAGCAGTTCCCTCTTCTGAAATACTCTGTGCTGCTCTGAGCTCCGTCCTCTGTGTAACTCAGTCTTAGATCCCCACATCTCTCCATCCCCCTCCTCACGCCATGACACTGCCTGTCACATGCGGCCCGCTTCTCATTAGGTTGGGTGTAGATAATTCTAATCATGTGTTCTAGAGAGTTATTCTATAATCTCCAGCACTGCGGACTTACGGTTGTTATCTGGATTGCGTTCATACCAACCACCATTGCAGCGGAAAAGCCTGGATAATATAGGCTCCTCTCCTAGGTCGGTCACCGGGAATTCTCGATTGCAGCCGATCCCACGACCTCATTGATTGCTGGACTGTTCTGAGCCAAGTGCTCCTACTGAAGTGCCCCCTAGTGCTAGGATAATACAAATGCCTCCTAGACACAGGGCGTGCACCCCTTGGGGTACATGTGCCATGTAAGCCTAGGGCCTAAAACACTGGGCCAGTAGCAGCAGTTGCAAGAAAAATTAGGTGAATTCTTTGGAATTCTGTAGATTTCTGCATTGATTACTGATAGGAACCATGATGTTCCCTCCACCATAGCCCCAAGCCATAATGCTTCCTCCACCATAACCCCAAACCATGATATCTCCTCCACCACAGCCCCAAACCATGATGCCTCCTCCGCCATAGCCCCAAACCATGATGCCTTCTCTGCCATAGCTGCAAACCATGATGTCCCCTCCACCACAGCCACAAACCATGGTGTCCCTTCCGCCATAGCCCCAAACCATCATGTCTTCTCCACCACAGCCCCAAACCATGATGCCTCCTCCGCCATAGCCCCAAACCATGATGCCTTCTCTGCCATAGTTGCAAACCATGATGTCCCCTCCACCACAGCCACAAACCATGGTGTCCCTTCCGCCATAGCCCCAAACCATCATGTCTTCTCCCCCATAGCCCCAAACATAATGCTCTTCTACCATAACCCCACACCATGATGTCCCCTCCACCACAGCCTCAAACTATCATCCTCCCTCTACCATAGCTCCAAACCATAATGCCTACTCCCCTATAGACCAAAACATAATGGTCCTCCACCATAACCCCAAACCATGATGTCCCCTCCACCACAGCTCCAAACCATAATGTCCCCTCCACCATAGCCCCAAACCATGATGTCCCCTCCACTATAGCCCCAAACCATGATGTCTCTTCCACCATAACCCCACACCATGATGTCCCCTCCACCACAGCCTCAAACTATCATCCTCCCTCTACCATAGCTCCAAACCATAATGCTTACTCCCCTATAGACCAAAACATAATGGTCCTCCACCATAACCCCAAACCATGATGTCCCCTCCACCATAGCCCCAAACCATGATGTCCCCTCCACTATAGCCCCAAACCATGATGTCCCTTCCACCACAGCTCCAAACCATAATGCTCCCTCTAACATAATCCCAAACCATGATGTCCCCTCCACCACAGCCCCAAACCATCATGTTTCCTCCACCACAGTCCCAACCCATCATGTTTCCTCCACCACAGCCCCAAACCATCATGTTTCCTCCACCATAGCCCCAAACCATCATGTTTCCTCCACCATAGCCCCAAACCATCATGTTGCCTCCACCACAGTCCAAAACCATCATGTTTCCTCCACCATAGACCCAAACCATCATGTTTCCTCCACCATAGCCCCAAACCATCATGTTTCCTCCACCATAGCCCCAAGCCATCATGTTTCCTCCACCATAGCTTCAGACCATAATGCATCCTCCCCCATAGACCCAAACATAATGCTCCTCTGCCATAACCCTAAACTATGATGTCCTCTCCCCCATAGCCCCAAAGATAATGATCTTTTACCATAACCTCACACCATGATGTCCCCTCCACCACAGTCTCAAACTATCATCCTCCCTCTACCATAGCTCCAAACCATAATGCCTACTCCCCCATAGACCAAAGCATAATGGTCCTCCACCATAACCCCAAACCATGATGTCCCCTCCACCACAGCTCCAAACCATGATGTCCCCTCCATCATAGCCCCAAACCATGATGTCCTCTCCAACACAGCTCCAAACCATCATGCTCCCTCTACCATAACCCCAAACTATGAAGTCGCCTCCATTATATCTCCAAACCATGATGTCTCCTCCACCATAGCTCCAAACCATGATGTCCCCTCCACCATAGCCCCAAACCATGATGTCCCTTCCACCATAGCTCTAAACTATAATGCTCCCTCTAATATAATCCCAAACCATGATGTCCCCTCCACCACAGCCCCAAACCATCATGTTTTCTCCACCATAGCTCCAGACCAAAATGCCTCTTCCCCATAGACCCAAACATAATGCTCCTCTGCCATAACCCCAAACCATGATGTCCTCTCCACCACAGCCCCAAACCATGATGCTCCCTCTACCATAACCCCAAACCATGGTGTCCCCCTCCACCACAGCTTCAAACCATGATGTCTCCTTCACCAAAGCACCAAACTATGATGCCTCCTCCCCCATAGACCCAAATATAATGCTTCTCTACCATAACCCCAAACCATGATGTCCTCTCCACCACAGCCCCAAACCATCATGCTCCCTCTACCATAATCCCAAACCAAGATCTCTCCTCCAGCACAGCCTCAAGCCATCAATCTCCCTCTACCATAATCCCAAACCATTATGTTACCTCCACTATAGCTCCAAACCATGATATCTCCTTCACCATAGCACCAAACTATGGTGCCTCCTCAACCATAGCTCCAAACCATAATGCCTCCTCCCCCATTGATCCAAACATAATGCTCCTCTACCATAATCCCAAACCATGATGTCCTGTCCACCACAGCCCCAAACCATCATGCTCCCTCTACCATAACTCCAAACTATGATGCCTCCTCTACCATAGCTCCAAACCATGATGTCCCTTCCACCATAGCTCCAAAACATAATGTCCCTTTGCCCATAGCCCCAAACAAAATGCTCCTCTACCATAACCTGAAACCATGATGCTCACCACAGCCCCAAACCATCATGCTTCCTCCATCGTAGCTCCAAACTATAATGTCTCCTCCCCCCATAGACCCAAACATAATTCTCCTCTGCAATAACCCCAAACCATGATGTCCCCTCCACCACAGCCACAAACCATCATGTTCACTCTACCATCACCATAACTCCAAACCATGATGTCTCCTTCACCATAGCCCCAAACTATGATGCCTCCTCCACAATAGCTCCAAACCATGATGTCACCTCCATCATGCTTCACAGTTGGATGAGGCTTTGGTGTAGGTGTGCAGCGTTCTTCATCCTTCAGAGATAGCCTTGTGCAATTGTGCTAAAAAGTTGCAAACTTGAGATGGGATGCTTATTAAACAGCAGTGGCTTCCTTCATGGTCTCCTTCCATGATCACCATTCTTGGTCAGTGCTTCTGTGTAGTTGTAGCCAACGGTTTTGGGACTGATAGAAATCTTGGTTTTCCAAATGTATCCAAGGATAATTGAAGCTACGAACTCTTATGGCACGGGTTCACCGGGGTTTTAGGTTGCCTGTCTGTGACTCAGTCGTGAAACCTGAAATCTGCACTGAAAACTCAACCGAAGTTAGAGAAAAACTAACAAAGTAAGTGAAGCTTGGCAGAATTAAGGCTAACTTCACACTGGTGAGCGCAATATGGGGCCGTGAATATCACCCCCCTTATCACGCTCCCCACCATGAGAAAGCCCCATGGATGCGAGTCAACTGCTGTGGAGCCTGCCATGGTCTACGATTGCTATTGTGATTAGGCATTGCAGTGCATAGCTGTGATAGTAGCGATCATAGCTGTTATGGTTCAAGTCCCCTACAGGCACACAAATAAAAATAGCGTAAAAAAACCCTTTTTTGCACACTTTCCGGTTTGTATTGAAAAAGAAAAGTTCGGATAACAGCAGATTGAACATACTATTTATCCTGCACAACAAAAACCATAAAAAAAACATAAAAACAGACAAAATGCTTATTTTGTTCATTTTGCCTCCCCCAAAACTCAATAAAAGTGATCAAAAAGTCCCTAGTTACCCCCAAATTGTATCAAGATAGACTACAGAGCTCCATCCATGGAAAGAGTAAAAAAAGTTATGGGACTTTGAATGCAACAATGTGAAAAAAAAAATAATAAAAAGTTTTGCCTTGTGACACGGAGCTCTACATGCTGGAAAAAGAGGCTGGGAGAAGAGGCTCCTGGAGATGCAATCAGATTACATTGTAATCAGTGCAGACATCGGGAATTCCAAAGGGTTCACTTCCTTTTTCTTTCAACTCTGTTACTTTATGTCCCATCTATCTGAGTCTCTCTGTCTTTGGGTAGGTTCACATTTGCTGGATCCACAGGACACCAACCACCCCCCATTCATCATAGCACAGTCCCGTGTAAAACTGCAGTAAGGCCCCCTTCACACATGCGTTTGTGTATTTGCGCACCTGAGTGCTGCGTATTCGCATTATGAAAGATGCCTTTTTGTGCAAATCCACGTATTTTACAGTACTTTTTGCGCCCGCAGGACGTGTTCATTTGTGTGCAGCAAACAAAGACGCACTGATTAAAATGGGACTAATGAGTTCCAGGAGCCTTCTTTTTCCTGCGCAGTGTGTCACACATCTCCTCACGTAAATTCCCGCATTTGCGCATCCCCATGGGTGTGCATGACAGAAATGTGCAGGAAAATTACACGCATGTGAACGAAGCCATTGAAATCAATGGTCTCTATTCTCTGCGTATTGCGTGCGGAAATGTTACGCATTGTGACATCGGCTCTGCTACATGTGACAAACTCAGCTCTGCTACGTCTGTAGTGGTTATATTGCAGCATTCAAATGGAACAGTCCCAATGCATTGTTCTGCGGACTCTATTGTCCTTCTATTGACGCTCCGGCTGCCATCCTCCAATAACCGGCTGATGCCAAGGCACTATCACTTGGCACACCCCACCCGGGGCTCTGATGTCAGACCTCTGCCCTGGAATCTCCTCCTCTCTTTAAGAAGGATCAGTGGACATGAATGGGCAGCCTGTTATAGGCAGGTCAGACCGGGCAGCCTGGCACAGGTAGCAGCCTGAGCCTGGTGCAGGATATTCGGGGGGTTGCACAAGTATTGGATCCCCCATCTTCACCTGGGTACCTGCAGCTTGGCACCAGGGTCCATGGGCGGTATATGGTGAGTACAGGCTTTCTTCTATGTGTCTATTTCTACAATTGCATTCTGTAAGGATTTGCTTAATCTCCTTAAGACTTATCAGCCCGGACACACAAGTTCTTGCACTGCCTTGTGTTTTCCTTCAGAACCCCCACAAGGAATTCTTTCATTGGGGGAACTTTCCCACACGTCTGTAGAAGCTTGTAAAATCCTTTCTATCCGATGCCCATAGTGGTCATTCCCAGCTTTCCCAGCACCCTGAATGGTATATATGCACACCTACTGTCTCACTGCTCTGCCTGCGTAGTTCTGGCATTCATAAACCAGGAAGCTCTGGATGAACACTGTGATTTATTCTAAGTGTCTTCAGTTCATGACCCGCTAATGTCATTTAAAGGGACCCTCTTATGTGACACGTGACAATTCCCCCCTTGATTAGGTGTCTGGATCTCTCAGATGAGTTGGGTTCCTATCTGGCAAGGGACGCCACATCTGCATGGAACTTGTATGTTCTACCCGTGTTTGGGTGGATTTGAGGGGAGTAATTAGCTCTCCATGAAATTGGCCTCATTGATAACACAGACTGATGCGAATGTTGACGATCTGCGTACAGCGCTGCAGAATATGTCAGCACTACAAGGCTGTGTTCACATGCACAATTTTAGAAGAGATTGATTTTAATGGGGATCGTCACATGGATGTTTTTTTTTCACTTGAATGGACAGTAAAAACAAAACCGCAGCGGGTTCTATTTTTGTCCAATTTTTTAAAAATTCAAGTCAATCCGTATGTTAGAATAAACGAATGTAACCATATAAAAAAAATTCAGACAACTCGGAAGCGCAGAGTCCGTGCGCTTATGTGTTTTTCTTTTTACATGAGTGGAAAAACGGATGCAAAATTGGATGTAAATCGTGCATGAAAATCCCAGAAAATAGCACAAAAAATTGGATTGTTTTTAACGGATCGCAATCGCTCATATAAATACAGCCTAAATTCCGTGCGCGATACGCAGAGAATACAACCCATCGATTTCAGTGGGTTCGGTCACACTTCTGTATTTTACACTTGTATCTCAGTCATGCAAAAAAAAAACAAAAAAAAAAACGCAGCACGCTCTACTTTAGTGCAGATTAAAGGTCCCCATAGAAGTTAATAGGGGGTGCGCAAATGTGTGCACAATATGCAAGGAGATGCGTGATGCGCTGCGTTATTCCGCTGGAGAAAGGACACAACTGGAACTCATTAGACACATTAATGAGGACAAAAAAGCCTCATTCCGGGCAGAAAAAAAAGTTGCGCTGAGGCGTGCCCAAATGCGTATAGGCCAGTATGCATGCAGCCTGAGGTTACATTCACGTGGGGTGGATTTGCCTGCATTCTTTTGTCCGGACTTTCCGCATGGAGAATTCGCAGCATTTACAGCAGCAACAGATCGGATGAGATTGTTTCTCCATGGTGCAGAAAAAAGTCAGGGTGGAAACGAAGCTGCAGAGCGATCCGCAGCAGGTCAGTTATAGCAGCGGATTAGAGATGTGGATTTCACCTCTTCCACTAGAGGGAGCATTACGCACCGGGTTCAACAACAAAAATGGTATGACTTTTGACACAGAATGTTCGCTGTGGACACTCTGCAGCAAACTTTGTCTCTCTCACAGAGAAAACATCAATAATGTGAAGGAACTCATTGGAAAGCAGGGGCTTCACATATATGCATGTGAAAGCGGCCTTAAGCTATGTTCATATGAGCCGTTTATATTGACTGTGAATTTCCTGCAATGGAAAATCCCCACTGAGGGTCTCTTCATCCTCTGAGAATTAATTGTGGATTTTCTCCTGTGGAAAATCCACTGCAAATCCGCATGAAATACGTTGTTTTTGACACAGATCTTGAAAGTGCAAAACATACTTTTAAGACCTGCAGTGTACAATGACGTGCTGTGGATTACAGACCCTCAGCGTATGTTCATTCCACTGTGGATTTCATGCAGAATTCTTCCGCACCATGTAGACAAGATCTTTCTAAATCTCATCCACACGGCTTGCACTGCAGATTTTCTTCAGCAAATTCTTCTGCTACGCCCTTTACCCCGAATCCACAGATAATCCGCAGTTGGCAAAATCCACACCTAAATACTGCAGATTGTCTGTGCTGAAATTCCACATGGAGAATCTGTAGCATTTATACCCCTTGTGATCGCACCCTAAGGGTATGTTCAGATGTAGCGAAAATGCTGGAGAAAATCCACAGCAATCTCCAGCGCCAGCAGTGTTTAAGAAATCCACACACTGCGGAAAAACTTTGGAGTGTAAACTAACCTGCGGTGCAGATCCCTCCACTTCAAATGGGGGAGTGAAATATGCACCAAATTCTGTGCATGTAATGGGGATTTTGACGCAAGTCCACAGTGGATTTTCCTCTGCATAAAACCTGCTGCATTTGAATAAAGCCTAAAAGAAACGGCTATAGAACATTCACTGGCCCCTTATTATTAAACCCCCACCCCTTTCACGATTGGCGCTCCCCTGTACGGTAATTCTCCCCGTGACCCCGGAACATAAAATCACGTGACATTTTATCCATGGATCAGTTTCAGTGTGAATCCACATTAGATGGGAAAATCCAGCGATCTGAGGGACTTCCAACGAGGCTGGTCATCGGTGTAAGACTAGCCGGGGTCTCACTGCCAACCGCGGGGGGGTTTCAAGTGTAACGGTATGGAGAGTATTCTGAGAATGACACGATTGAGGAAAACATCCAGCAAAAGGGGATCCTGTGGACGGGAACAACTCATCACTGAAAGGCGTCAGAGGAGGATGTCAGGAATCGTTCTAATGAACAGGCACTGCACATGTAAGGTAATTCTAGCCAAGTACAACGCTGGAGCTCCAAATAACGTGTCTGAACACACAACTCGCCGTACCTTACACGGATGGGCTACAACAACAGACGACCAGTTCCAGCGCCATTCTGTGTAAGGAATCCTTCACACAGCTGTATTTGGACGTGCAATATGTAGAGAATAGAGCCCATTCATTTCTATGGGTTCGTTCACATTTCCGTACTTTGCACATGCATTTTCAGTTACGAAAAAAATACCGCAGCATGCTGTACTGTTCTGCGTATTTGCACAACAAAGGTCTCCATAGACGTCCATGGGGGCACGGAATACGTGAAGATACACTGCGGAATTCATTGGAACTAATTAGACATTTCAAGCGGTGCAGCTTTGTTTGCCACGCGCAAATAAACATGTCCTGTGGGCGGAAAAAGTACCGTAAAATACACTGATATGTGCACAGAAAAAAAACAGGAAGGTGAATCCAGCGGGCAAAAGAGCACCAAATTGTATCCCTGAGCAGCAGAAAAACATCTCCTGGTCAGATGGATCCGTGCTGATGGGAGGGCAGAATTTGGCGCATGCAGCATGAATCGCTGACCCCTTCCTGTCAGCTGGTCAGAACATGTCAGCACCGCCATCTAATCTGCAGCAACTACAAGAAGCTTCCTGTCCGCAGGGGCCGATATTCCTGCAGGACTACTTCATCACCTAGTGGAATCTACACCACAACGAATTGCCGCGGCTCTGAAGGTCAAAGGAGTCCAACGCTACTAGATGGGGGCTAATAAAGGGGCCGTTCAGTGTATCTGTATACAGCACAAAACACAAAAATGAGCAATTAGTGACATTCCCCTAAAGCCGCGACACCAGCGCCCCCTGACCCCCAGATTTCCGGACGAGCAGTATGAATGCTGTGAATGATTTAAGAAGTGGTGTCATGCTTTGTGGGTTCAGCAGGGCGCCGTGTAATACGGTACAGCGAGGACATTCAGGTTACAGCGCAGTTATTAAATGACCCTGGAGAGATACAATTACCAGACATTAAAGGCATTTAAGCTATCAGCAGTGCTATCAGTGCGGTCCGCAGCCCTCCTGATGGCAGCAATGGTGTCAGCAGCCCCTCATGCAGATAACATGGCTCAAGTTCATTAGTATTGGACCTGATGTGGAAATCAAGATTTATGTAAATTAAGCTTAACCCCTTCAGGACCAGAGATTTTTCTTTTTTTTTTTTTTTCTTTTTTCGCCCCCGCCTTCCAAGAGCCATAAGTTATTATTTTCTCCATTGACAGTCATATGAGGGCTTGTTTTATTGCGGGATGAGTTGTATTTTGACCAGATTGACCCGCTGTTCACTACACGAACATAGAATGTTTCAGAACTTGTGGTTGTGAACTTCTAAATCTGCTCGGTTAGGTGATTATTTAGAGGGTCACTTTGTATTTGGAGCAGATAGCTAATATAAAAACGCCTAGAGGTCGCACTCTGTTTGTCTGTCTTTCTGTCTCTGTCTGTCTCTCTCTATCTCTCACTCTGTCTGTCTCTTTCTTTCGGTTTGTCTGTCTGTTTGTCTCTCTCTCTGTCTCTTTCGTTGTCTGTCTCTCTCTATGTCTGTCTTATTGCTTTTGTTCTGTCTGTCTGTCTGTCGCTCTCGTTCTGTCTGCCCGTCGCTCTCTCTCTCTATCTTTCTATTGCTATCTCTCCCTATTTGTCTCTCTATCGCTCGCACTATGTTTCTCTGTCTCTCTATCACTGTCTTTCTGTTTCTCTATCGCTATCTCTGTCTATCGTTCTCTCTTACTGTCTGTCTCTCTATTGCTCTCTCTCTGTTTCTCTATTGCTCTCTATCTGTCTGTCTCTCTATCGCTCTCTATCTGTCTCTCTATCACTGTCTCTCTATTGCTCTCCCTCTGTCTGTCTCACTATCTCTCTATCGCTCTCTCTCTGTCTCTCTATCGCTTTCTCTCTGTTTCTTTGTCTCTCTTTCGCTCTCTCTCTGTCTCTCTATCACTATCTCTCTCTGTCTCCATCACTCTCTCAATGTATCTCTCTCTATCGCCCTCTGGCTGTCTCTCTATTGCTCTCTATCTCACTGTCTCTCTTTCTGTCTATCGCTCTCTCCGTCTCTTTATCACTTTCTCTGTGTTTCTCTGTCTCTCTTTTGCTCTCTCTGTCATTCTCTCGCTATGTCTCTCTGTCTCTATCGCTCTCTGTCTATCTCTCTATCACTCTGTCTCTCTATTGCTCTCTCTGTCTGTCTTATCGCTCTCTCTCTCTGTCTCTCTATTGCTATCTGTCTCTGTCTCTCTATTGCTATCTCTCCCTATTTGTCTCTCTATTGCTCTCTCTGTCTGTTTCTGTTTCTCTATCGCTATCTCTGTCTATCATTCTCTCTTTCTGTCTGTCTCTCTATTGCTGTCTCTCTGTTTCTCTATCACTCTCCCTCTGTCTGTTTCTCTATAACTCTTGATTTCTATCTGTCTCTCTATTGCTCTCATTCTGTCTCTCTATTGCTCTCTCTGTCTGTGTCGCTATCTCTCTATCGCTCTCTCTCTGTCTATCTCTCTATTGCTCTCTGTTTCTCGCTCTATTGCTCTCTTTCTTTCTCTCTATTGCTCTCCCTATCTGTCTATCTCTCTATTGCTCTCTCTCTCTATTGCCCTCTTTCTGTCTCTGTTGCTCTCTCCAGTCTTTCTATCACTCTGTCTCTCTATTGCTGTCTCTGTTTGTCTCATTATTGCTCTCTCTCTCTATCGCTTTTTCTCAGTTTCTTTGTCTCTTTTTCCCGCTCTCTCTTTCTCTGTCTCTCTATCACTATCTCTCTCTGTCTCTATCACTCTCCCACTGTATCACTCTCTATTGCTCTCTGTCTGTCTCTCTACTGCTCTCTGTCTGTCTCACTATCTCTCTCTTTCAGTCTATCACTGTCTCTCCATCTCTATTGCTTTCTCTGTGTTTCTCTGTCTCTCTTTTGCTCTCTCTGTCTTTCTCCCTGTCTCTCTATCACTATCGCTCTCTCTGTCTCTATCGCTCTTTCTCTCACTGTCTCTCTCTACCGCTATCTCCGTCGGTCTCTCTATCACTCTGTCTCTCTATCGCTCTCTCTCTTTCTGTCTATTGCTTTCATTGTTTCTTTGTCACTCTTTCTGTTTGCTTCTCTCTGTCTCTCTATCACTATTTCTCTCTGTCTCTATCACTCTCTTAATGTATCTCTCTATTGCTCTCTGTCTCTCTATTGCTCTCTCTGTTAGTCTCGCTATCTCTATATCACTCACTCTGTGTCTCTATTGCTTTCTCTCTGTTTGTTTGTCTCTCTTTCTCTCTGCCTCTCTATCGCTATCTCACTCTGTCTCTATCACTCTCTCACTGTATCTCACTCTATCGCTCTCTGTTTGTCTCTCTACTGCTCTCTGTCTGTCTCACTATCTCTCTCTTTCTGTCTATCGCCGTCTTTCCATCTCTATCGCTTTCTCTGTGTTTCTCTGTCTCTCTTTTGCTCTCTCTATCTTTCTCCCTGTCTCTCTATCACTATCTCTCTCTGTCTCTATCGCTCTTTCTCTCACTGTCTCTCTATCGCTATCTCTGTCTGTCTCTCTATCATTCTGTCTCTCTATTGCTCTCTCTATCTGACACTATCTCTCTATTGCTCTCTCTCTTTCTGTCTATTGCTTTCACTGTTTCTTTGTCTCTCTTTCTGTTTGTTTCTATCTATCGCTATTTCACTCTGTCTTTATCACTCTCTTACTGTATCTCTTTCTATCATTCTGTCTGTCTCTCTATTGCTCTCTTTCTGTCTCTCTATTGTTCTTTTTCTGTCTCTCTATCACTCTCTCTACCTGTCTCTCTGTCACTCTGTCTGTCTCTCTATTGCTCTCTCTCTCTGTCTGTCTCACTATCTATCACTTTTTCTCTGTCTCTCTATCGGTTTCTCTGTTTCTTTGTCTCTCTTTCCCTTTTTCTCAGTTTCTCCCTGTCTCTCTATCGGTATCTCTCTCTGTCTCTATCACTCTCTTACTGTATCTTTCTCTATCGCTCTGTGTCTCTCTATTGCTCTCTGTCTGTCTCACTATCTCTCTCTTTCTGTCTATTGCTCTCTGTCTCTAGTGCTCTTTCTCTCACTGTCTCTCTCTATTGCTCTCTCTGTCTGTCAGTATCTCTCTATCGCTCTTTCTGTCTATTGCTTTCACTGTTTGTCTCTCTTTCTCTCTCCCTCTGTTTGTTTCTCTCTCTCTATCACTATCTCTCTGTCTCTATCACTCTCTCACTGTATCTCTATCACTCTCTGTCTCTCTCTATTACTCTCTCTCTCTGTCTTTCCATTGTTCTCTTTCTGTCTGTCTTTCTATTGCTCTCTTTCTGTGTCTCTATCGCTCTGTCTGTCTCTCTATTGCTCTCTCTCTGTTTCTCTGTCTCTCCATCGCTATCTCTCTCTGTCTCTATCACTCTCTCACTGTATCTTCATCGCTCTCTGTCTGTCTCTCTATTGCTCTCTGTCTTTCTATTGCTCTCTCTCTGTCTTACTATTGCTTTCTCTGTGTTTCTCTGTCTTTCTTTTGCTCTCTCTGTCTTTCTCTCTGTCTCTCTATTGCTATCTCTCTCTGTCTCTATTGCTCTTTCTCTCACTGTCTCTCTCTCTGTCACTCTCCCACTCTGTATCGCTATCTGTCTCTCTATTGCTCTCTCACTCTGTCTCTCTATCACTGTCTCTCTCTCTCTCTTTGTCTGTATATTGCTGTTGCTTAGGCAGTGTATGGTGCAGCTTAGTAGTGTATGCTGTGTTGCTTAGCAACACTTCACTTATTCCAGCGCATGCCTGAAGCACAGCAGCGCCGCCCATAGACTGTCAGCCCGCCTGACAGTCCCTGAAGGTATTAAACTCACATTTGATGATGTTCCGGCAGCGGTGAGCGTGTGTGTCATGTGATGACACCAACATCATCCACCAAAGTTACAGCAAAGGGGGCAAAGTGTGGGGCAAGAAAAAGCAGGGAGGCTTATTTATATTAGATACTACCATGTAATATTCCATATATGTTATATGTAAAAAAAGTTTTAAGTGAGGAGAAATTTTTTTAGCGTATTCGCTGTAAATGCTGCCATGTTGCAGGTGTAACATGGCAGTATTTACAGCCAATAAGCTCAGCCTAAGAGGAGAACTAACCCTCAGCCTAACCGGCCGCGGCAGCCAAACATACATCCACACGCTCCTAGCACCTTCAAGCTTGGAGCCGATCGAGAGCTGGGGGTGTGAGAGGGGCGTTCCTCCTGTCAAACCCCTAGCTTCCGGTGGCATCAAGGTATACCAGTACCTAGTGTAGCTGCTTCAGGATACATTCCTGCCACACAAAAGCAAAAAAAAGGCTAAAAATCTACATAAATTGAAACTTTTTTACCCACTTCTGTCTTCTGTGTTTTAGCAAGCTCCTAGCTCAATAAGCAATGTATAGAAACAGCAGCATTGTGTCATTGTGGCAGGATGGCATACACCCTGAGATCTGCAGGAATTACAAGGGTTGATAGGTAATCAAAGTCTGATCAGTGGGGGTCTCACCGCTGAAAGCCCCACTGATACTGAGAATGTCGGTCCCATGTTCCCCTCTCCTCCTCACTGTGGGCTTGCTGCACCCCCTGCAGTGAGAAGGAGGTTGAATGTAACGTCATTCGCGCATGCATGATGTCATTCCATTCATCTTCAATGGAACTGCAGAGATAACTGAACACTTGTATTCTGCCAGTTCCATCAGCCCCATAGGAATGACTGGAGTGGCATCATAAGTGTGCAATGGCCTCTCCATTCATGCTCCACGTCAGTGCCATGGGTGCATGGAGTCCATAGTAACGAGAAGAGGAGGACATGGGATCCCCGTTCTCGGAATTGGCGGAGGTCTCAGTGTTGAGAGACCACCACAGATCAGACTGTTATCACCTATATACTATGGATAGATGATAAAAGTCTATTTTGGGATAACCCCTTTAGATCTACTCCTGAGCACAGTAGAGACCTTGTTGACCAGAGCAGATTAGTATCATTCACATGTAGCAGATTATATCTTCCTGAGGAGACTGTTGAGATGTATTTCCTCACAGTTATGTCAGTGTGAGAGGGAGATAGAAGAGAAAACACAAGAAAAGCAAAGATAAAACGAGAGAGTGCAGCTTCACAGGGAACACCCACTGAGCTCTGAACCTGCAGCTCCACAAACAGCATCTAAGGGCCTGTTTTCCCTGAGATGCTTGTGGAGCTGCAGGTTCAGAGCTCAGTGGGAGATATAACTTGTCTGTATATGAATGATACTAACCAACTCTGGCCACCGAGGCCTCTACAATGCTCAGGAGGAGGTTAATAAGAAGCAAGCAAGTAATATTTGTCTAATGGAAAGACTCATAACAGAATTCTGCCAATGACACAGAGCATCATAATGCTCTACAGATACACAGACACATATGAAAAAAAAACAGAAGTAAATTGGAACATAAGGGTTGTGTCCTCCTATTTCTATGCCGTCACAGTATACACCTCATTTTCTCTACTCATTGTGGGTAAAGCCTTTGCAGAAGTTATTCAATTCCTTACAGTGAAACAAAGGATAAAAATAGAGTTATTGTAAAACAATAATATGTCCCAGTAGGTTATTGCTTTATCACCCTCCCATACAACGTCTCATCAGCTTATATATTATAGCTGCTTCAGGATACATTCAGGATACATTCCTGCCACACAAAAGCAAAAAAAAAGTCTAAAAAAACTACATAAAAACTTTTTTACTCACTTGTGTCTTCTCTGTTTTAGCAAGCTCCTAGCTCAATAAGCAATGTATAGTGGCAGCAGCATTGTGTGATTGGGGCAGGATGGCAGACACCCTGAGATCTGCAGAAATTACAAGGGTTGTCCAGTTGTAAACTATTTATGGCCTATCATCAGGACAAGTAATCAATAGTAGATTGGCAGGGGTTGATCACTAAAGACCTCCGATGAACAGCTCTTTGCTGACGCCAACATGCTGGTGCACTGAGCTGATTTCTGCAGGAAGCAGACAGCTCCATTCTTACTGCAGTGGCCAGGCTTGGTATTGCAGACCAAATTTCTATTCTTTTCAATGTAAACTTGGCTTGCAATACCAAGCCTGGCCACTACAGTAATAATGGAGTTGTCTAATATCAGCAGAAATCAGCTCAGTGCAAAAGAGTGCTGGCCTTGGTGAACAACTGATAGGCTGCGATCCTGGATGACGGACCTCCACCGATCTACTATTGATGACCTGTCCTGAGGATAGGCTATCAGCAGATCAGTAGTTTACAGCTGGACAACACCTTTAAGTAAAGTTATAGAGTCTTACATCGAATATTTAAATGCATTATCCCACCAAAAATGTTTATCACTTCACCACAGGGTAGCTGATTAATATGTCTGTTGACTTGAGATCTGACTGTTGGGAACCCTAGGGATCACAAGAACGGTGTACCCTGAGACCCTTGGAGCAGTAAAAGAGGTTAAATGTAAGGTGATGCACTTAGATGGAGGAAATACAATGTATAATTATGTATTAAATACTAAAATGCTCAATGAGAAAGACTTGGAGATAGCGGTGGACACTAAACTAACTTTAGCAACCAGTGTCAGGCAGCTGCTGCCAAGGCAAATAATATTATGGGAAGCATCAACAGAAACAATAGTGCGCATAATAAGAGTTTTGCCTCCATACAAATCATTAGTCAGATCACACATGGAATGTTGGGGCGGATTTACTAATACGGTGTAATAGTTAGACAGTGCAAACATAGGCTTAACACTCTTTCAATGCACCAGATGAAAAAATCTGCTGAATCTTTAGACAGTTCTCAGTGTTGAGAGACCCCCACAGATCAGACTGTTATCACCTATACTATGGATAGATGATAAAAGTCTATTTTGGGATAACCCCCTTAGACCTCCTCCTAAGCACAGTAGAGACTTTTTTGACCAGAGCAGATTAGTATCATTCACACGTAGCAGGTTATATCTTCCTGAGGAGACTGTTGAGATATATTTCCTCACAGTTATGTCAGTGTGAGAGGGAGATAGAAGAGAAAACACAAGCTAAAGCAAAGATAGAACGAGAGAGAGTGCAGCTTCACAGGGAACACCCACTGAGCTCTGAACCTGCAGCTCCAAAAACAGCATCTCAGGGCCTGTTTTCCCTGAGATACTTGTGGAGCTGCAAGTTCAGAGCTCAGTGGGAGATATAACTCCCTGAATCTGCTGAATCTTTAGACAGTTTAGTTTAATGTTATAGCACCCATTAGGCTAAGTTTGCACCAAAAATTGTGCCAAAATTTGATGCACAACGTCAAGTTTAAGCCACGCCTCCTATTCAGAAAGCCATACCCCTTTGTCAAACAAGTTATTGGTTGCCTAATATGTATAAGGCCGGGCTCACACAAGCGTATTTGAATTCCGTTTTACAGACTATGTACGCTCGTATAGCACTTGGTACATCGCGGTAATTCAAAAACATTCGCTTTCACTTTTCCACTCACACTACTGTTTATTCATTGAGTATAATACACGTGAAAAAAAAGAATGCAGCATGTTCTATTGTACCGCGTATTACGCGATAGAGCCCTATTGTTCTCTATGGGTGCTTACAAAATGCTGTACACATTTACACGCAACATCGCTGAGCAACAGAGATGAAAATAAAAATAAAACCAGGAAGCCGGCGCATGCAATACGCAACGATACTCCGATCCACACCATGATAAAACGCTTAGCTTTATATGTGGTGTTTAATCACACGTTCGTGTGAGCCCGGCCTAAATAGGTGTATGTAGTGTTATTTTTATGGCCTCTTTGTGGACAAGTACAAAATATGAGTAAAAAAAAAGCAAAAATCTTAACAAATAAAATGAACACTCACCAAACCATCATTATTGTCACCGCAGTCACCGCAGCCCATACACATTAAGCACTCTAAAGCACCTAGAAATGATGGTCCCCACAATCTTAGTTTCCTTATATCATACACACAATGCCCATTTTCCTTGGAAACCAATTACCTTATCTGTATGTTTTTGGAGTGTGAGAGAAAACAAACTACACATGGGGAGAACACACAAACTCCATGCAGGTATTACCCGTGGTCAGACTCGAATCCAAGATCCTGTGCTAACCAACTTTAGCTTTGGAGAACTGTTATTTCCAGAAAAAAGGAACTGTGATGGGGGTAAACATCACCCCAACATGTGAAAATAATGTTAGGTACAAGTAAAAATGACTATTTTTCTACATTGATGTAGCACGGGTCAGGAGAATGATGGTCTTATAGAAATATAGTGATCTCTTTACAAAATTGCTACTAAAATAATGGTACATGTATGCAATCAAGAGGCAAGTGATCATAAAATGTATTGTAATCTGCATCGCAGAGATTTATCATATGATCATTGCTATTACTGGTTAATGGGATGTCATAGAGAGGGGTTACCTGCTCTAAATCCCCCCTCCCTTTGGCCAAAGTGAATGGCAACTTTCCATCTAGCTTAAATAGCATGTCAATACACTAAGGCCCATGTAGACAGGAAGAATGTCAGGCAAACGATGCCCGACACTCATCCCCGTACATACTTGCTCTCGTGTTACTGCACAGGAGCTACTATCGCTGTCTCACAGAGAGACGAATAGATGAGATTTCTCTCCTCGCTCTCCTGCCCTCTCTATTCACTTAACATAGCGATCGTTCAGTACTGAAGGCTGCTATTTACACTGAGCAATCACAATTTGCTCATCATCTATCGATTATGCAGCATAGAGCTGATCGCTCTGTGTATATAGCAGCCGTTCAGTGCATACAGTGACTCCACCAGCAGAATAGTGAGTGCAGCTCTGTGGTATAATACAGGATGTAACTCAGGAGCAGTACAGGATAAGTAATGTATGTACACAGTGACTCCACCAGCAGAATAGTGAGTGCAGCTCTGGAGTATAATACAGGATGTAACTCAGGATCAGTACAGGATAAGTAATGTATGTACACAGCGACTTCACCAGTAGAATAGTGAGTGCAGCTCTGGAGTATAATACAGGATGTAACTCAGGATCAGTACAGGATAAGTAATGTATGTATACAGTGACTCCACCAGCAGAATAGTGAGTGCAGCTCTGGAGTATAATACAGGATAAGTAATGTATGTATACAGTGACTCCACCAGCAGTATAGTGAGTGCAGCTCTGGAGTATAATACAGGATATAACTCAGGAGCAGTACAGGATAAGGTATGTACACAGTGATTCCACCAGCAGAATAGTGAGTGCAGCTCTGAAATATAATACAGGATGTAACTCAGGATCAGTACAGGATAAGGTATGTACACAGTGACTCCACCAGCAGAATAGTGAGTGCAGCTCTGTGGTATAATACAGGATGTAACTCAGGAGCAGTACAGGATAAGTAATGTACGTATATAGTGGCTCCACCAGCAGAATACTGAGTGCAGCTCTGGAGTATAATACAGGATGTAACTCAGGATCAGTACAGGATAAGTAATGTATGTACACAGTGACTCCACCAGTAGAATAGTGAGTGCAGCTCTGGAATATAATACAGGATGTAACTCAGGATCAGTACAGGATAAGTAATGTATGTACACAGTGACTCCACCAGCAGAATAGTGAGTGCAGCTCTGCAGTATAATACAGGATGTAACTCAGGATCAGTACAGGATAAGTAATGTATGTACACAGTGACTCCACCAGCAGAATAGTGAGTGCAACTCTGGAGTAAGGTGTGGTTTGTTGGAGCTCCTCAGAGAACCAGGGTGTGGTTGCAGTCCCAGCTGGAAGTTTGGTTTGGATCCCAGGATCAGAGCACGTAGCTGGGCTTCTTGTTCTATGGAGTCACGCAATCCCCCCCCCCCCCGGCTTCGGTCGGAGGGGGGGAGTGCTGAGAAGGCAGCGACAACACCATCAGCGGCGCTGGCGGCATACGTGGTTTCAGCAGCAACAAGCAGGAAAGCCGGAGCAGCTAGTAAAGCTGCGAAGAGAGAGGGTCCGGGTCGCAGGCGCAGTGACATGGCCCAGCAGGTTGGTACAGCCGCATCTGACAGCGCCGGAAGCGAGATGATGACCCGCAGTCAAACTCGCAGCCAAACGCTCAGCAAAGAAGGTAAGCCGCAGTGGAGTGAGCGTCGGAAAGGGGAGTCTGTGGTAGAGCTGGCCTCCCGTCTGGCCACCAGCTTGGCAGATTATGAGCGAGCGGGGAGAGAAATCCTCCTGCAGAAGGAGAAGCTGCGGTCGGCCAGGTCACTGAAGGACCAGACCGCCGCTAAATGCAAGAAAGATGCAATCAGCAAGTCCATACAGGACTGTAAAAACTGCATACAAAGGTGCAAGGAAGAGAGGGACAGGATTCTGGAGCAAAGTGGTCCCTTTAGGGAAAAATTAATAAACACTGACAGATTTTCTAAAATGACGTCAGGACACAGCGGTCACAAAAAGGCTGATCACTCCAGCGATAGAGACAGCAGTGGTGACTGTTCTGATGAGGACACCTACCAGGACAGTCTGAGGGAGCAGCCTGTCTGCTCAGGAGAGCAGACCCAGAGTGGCACTACAACCACCAGCAGCCTCCGGCCGGAGCAGGTTGCTCTGCCTCTAACTTCCGGGGATTCAGATCCAGAGGAAGACAAAAGCGATGGGGGCGCTTTAATAAGGCAGCAGATAAGGCTGTTGGAATCCCCCCCTAATATGAGCAGCCTTCAGTTTGGTGATGATTTACCAGAGGAGGATGCCAAGATCAAGACAAAAAAAGGGAAAAAAAAGAATTTGGTGCAGGAGAAATTTGTGTATGTGATGGGGAGCGCTGGTTTGGCTGCAAAGTCGGATCAGGGCACCCCCACCCTGAGAACCCCGGTTTCTGACTCTGCAGTGGGTTTTGAACATGGGAACAGGGATAAAGGAGTTAAACTGGCCGGGTCCTCTGTCCCTGTTTCAGTTAGTGCAGTGACAGAAACAGCCAGCAGGGGGCCAGCACAGGACAAGGCAAGGTGGCAAAAGAATTTGGCAGTGGCGGAACTGCCAGCACCAGTAAGGCCAGTGATGCGGAGGGTGCTGCGGGGTCGGGATCGGGGGTCCCCCGTGCGACAGGTCGGTCTGCAGGGGTCCCTCAGTCTAGGTCCCAGTCTAGGTCCCAGGCACCCAGTGATGTGGAGGCTGCTGGCAAAAATAAAAATACTAAAAGTGCTGGAATGCAGAGTGCTGACCATGGGGGGGTCATTACGGTGGTTGCAGCTGCGCAAGATGGGGCAGCAGTGCCACCCTCAAGGTCTACCAAGGCCCAAAATAAAAAAGCTGCTTCCAACCCAAAGTCTGGTCCAGAGGGTCTTGGTATGAAAGGTCTTGGTATGAAAGGTGTGGATATGTCTGGTGCGGCCCGTGTGTCTGATGCTCCGACGCACTCGGAGGCACGGGCTGCAGCTACTGTTCCCGGCACAGGGGCACCTACTGTAAATATAGGCACAGGTTCTAGGGATGGTCAGGGCACATCACAGGTTCCAGTCGCCCCTCCGGTGGCGACCACAGCTGGTAGGAGTTATGCCAGTGTCGCCGCTGGAGGGGAGGGATCCTCCTTGTCTCCAGGCTCTAGAGAGGGCGTATTGCAACAGCGCCTCCTGGGGGCTCTACAGAAGGGGGAGAGTTCAATCACAGTTGGAGGAAGAGAGGTGAACCTGTCTCTTTGGACAGAGAGACACGGCTTAGGAGTCTTCCGAGAGCAAAGGGGGGAGACCGTATGGTCCCTACCAACACCCGGGCAGGACGCAGGTCGTAGGAATGTGGTCCGTCTTCGTTGGAGGGGCAATGATACATGCCCCCCGAGGGCGAGAGTAGTGGAGCTTCTACTGAAGATGGGCTTCAGGGCGGTTGACATCCTTGCCCTGATCCATCCCTTCGGCACGTCTGAGTTTGACATCAGCTTCGTTCGCCCAGAGGGGCTAGAACTCTTCTGGGGGAATTACGAGCTGATGAAAAGCGAGCCCGGCTGGCGAGACTTTGCCATCCAGGTGGTGTCTCGCCAGAACGAAGTCAAGAAGGTGACCGTTTTGACTCGTAACGAGTCGCTTTCTTGTTTTGATATTATGACGTGGCTCGGTCGATACGGAGAGGTGACAGACATGCCCAGAAAGAACCGGGATGAGCACGGCATCTGGTCCGGGGCCTGGACGTTTATGGTCAAGCTGAAGCGTTCAGGAAACTCAGTGGCACACATACCTTCTGCAGCCTTCCTCGGCAGGGATCGTATCTTGGCCTTTTACCAGGGGCAGCCGAAGCTCTGCCACAGGTGCGGCGACCCCTCACACTTGAGCGCCGCTTGTAAGACCTTGAAGTGCGCTCTGTGTGGGGGTGTGGGTCATCTAGCCGCCTCCTGTGCAGAGATTAGGTGTAACCTGTGTGGTGACCTTGGTCACCCATTCAGTCGCTGTCCACGTTCCTTTGCCAATGCGGTCTCAGCACCTACGGATGGGGGCCATGGTGCGGCCTCTGGGGGTGAGGGGACTAGCAGAGGTGGAGGAGCTCAGGAGCCAGGGAAGAACCGGCAAAAGACGCCTGCGGAGCAGAGGCGTCAGGAGAAACGCAGACGGAGCAGGGAGCTGACAGGAGCGCCCACAGCAGGTGGATCAATGGTGGCCCCTGTTCCTGAAGCAAATCTCGCGGCTGAGGCTTTGAGGGACAGCGAAGTGGATGAAGAGGACAGGAGGATCCAGAGGGAGGAGGGAAAGACCAACTCTTCAGATTCCTCCCACTATGAGAGTGTGGATGAGGAAGGAAAGAGGTGGTTAGAGAAACGGCGTAAGCTAGGTGCCACTAGGAGAAAGCGAAGGGGGGATTCAAGATCTTCTCCCACCCCTGGCCAAGTACTGGAAGGAGAAGCCTGCTCGCCTCCAGTTGGACTCTCCAATAGGTACCGGGCCCTTCAAGACATCTCTTCCTCCTCTGAGGGGGAAGCGAAGGGCAAGGTGCCTGGGGCAAAGAAAGGGTCAACAGGGGGCACTGAGTCTCCTCCTCGTGGAGGCCTAGTTCCTTCCGGGGAGGGGGCTACTCTGGAGCCTGGAAACAAGGACGATGGGGTCGGGGGATCCCCTGCTATGGACACATCTGTGTCCAAAAAAAGAAGCAAGGGGCTTTCCTCCGACCCCGAAGAAGCGGGTGTGAGGAAGAAAGCCATCTAATTTAATCACTCATGATGGCGGCACCCACTCCGCTGACTCTGGCATCAATTAACGTTGCCAGCATTAAGTCAGATAGGGCTAGATTTGCGGCCTTTGATTTTCTCGGCCGTGTTGAAGCCGACATTTTATTTTTGCAGGAGACCAGGCTGTCTGATTTGGCAGCTATACATAAGGCAAAAAGGGAGGGGAGGTCAGGCCCTTCCTACTGGTCTCTTGCGGCCGAGCCGTATAGCGGTGTGGCGGTACTTTTTACCGCAGCGGTCGAATGCCGACGAGTAATTGAATTAGAAATGGGAAGGTGCCTGATCTTAGATGTCCTCATGAAGGGACAAGAATTGAGACTTGTAAACATCTATGGTCCCCAGTCAAAAAAGGACAGGAAGAGTCTCTTTATGAGGATCAAGCCCTACCTTTTTACCAGCCGCCAAGTTGTCTTTGGAGGTGACTTTAATGCAGTCACAAGAGCCCGCGATAGGGGAGGCTCTGGAGACAGGCGGTTGACTTTTGACAGCGTCGCACTTAATAGTATAGCTAGCGAGGCTCGCCTGGTGGATGTCCACATCCGGCACACCCCAGGCCACGAGGGGTTCACCTATTATAGAGGTCAGAGCAGGTCTAGAATAGACAGGTTTTATTTGAAGGAGGAAGCCATCTCTTCACCAGTGTCCGTTGTTGAGGTGGAATTCTCCGATCACTGTCTAATATTGTTTTCTCTGAATGTTGCAGAGACCCCCCGGATGGGCAGAGGTTTTTGGAGACTGAATTCATCACTCCTGGAGGAAGCAGAGATAAGACAGTCCTTTGAGGATTTTCTGCAGAGCCAGGTACCATTACTGGATCTCTGTAGCAGTAAGTCAGAGTGGTGGGAGATGTTCAAGAGGAGGGCGGCAAGGTTCTTCCGAGAGCTCTCCAACCTTAGATGCCTGGACAGGTACCGCCTGTACAACGGCCTGAGGAGGAAACTCGAACATCTCGTTTCGACTGGAGGTAGCCGCGAGGAGATCTCCAGAGTGAAATCTTTACTCAAGACGTGCCAGTATGACAGACACGCATCCTTGGTTTTTGAGAGGGATTTCGGGAAGTACCGCTCGCCCGACCCTTACAGGAACTGTAGGATGTCAGTGAATAGTAAAGTGGTCACTGGACTGATTGACAGTACGGGGTCCCTGAATCGATCCAGATCAGGGATTCTGGAGGTCGTCAGATCCTACTACTCGCAACTCTTGGGAAAGAGGGATCTAGATTCGGAAGTGATGTAGGCTTTCCTGGCTGAAGCTGTCCCTGGGCCAGGGGTAGACACCTCTCTTGGCGTTTTGACAGAAGAGATCAGAGAAGAGGAAGTTAGACTGGCGATTGATGGGCTCCGGCCCAAAAAGTCGCCAGGTCCGGATGGATTAACATCCGAGTATTATAAGACCTTCAAGGACCTCTTGAGTCCCCTCTTGACGGAGGTATTAAATGAGTGTCTTTCCTCGGGCACTCTGCCAAAGTCAATGAGGAGGTAGGCCTTGATCATTCTGTCAAAAGGTAAAGACTCAAACCGTATTGAGAACTGGCGTCCCATAGCGCTTCTCAATACGGACAGGAAGGTTCTGGCAAAAGTGCTGTTTAATCGGCTGGTCAAGTTTGCACCCCGGCTCCTCTCGGGGGCGCAGCATTGCTCTGTTCCAGGCCGTAGCACCTTTAGCGCTGTTCTCGGTGTCCGGGAGGCAGTGGAGCAGGGTAGGGCTGGTCACTGGGAGGGGTACCTGCTGTCCTTGGATCAGGCCAAAGCGTTTGATCAGGTTAATCACGAGTACCTCTGGTCCGTCCTTCTGAGATACGGCCTGCCAGTGGGGTTTGTTGATTGGCTGCGAACATTGTATGCAGGGGCTGAGACTTTCCCGCTGGTGAACGGTTGGCCCGGCCGCCCTTTTGAGGTGGGGTCCGGCGTCCGTCAGGGCTGTCCTCTAAGTCCCCTGTTGTATGCGTTTGCGATAGATCCCTTTCTTAGGAGGGTTGATCGTGGACCTATAGCAGGGGTCGGGATGGACCGGGCGGTGCCGGAGGCTACCCTGAGGGCAGTGGCATACGCCGATGATGTCACGCTCTTCGTGTCCTCGAGAGAGGAGGCGGAGTTTATGGTGTCGCAGGTGGACCGCTACTCGGAAGCTTCCGGGTCTATGGTCAACTGGGATAAGTGTGAAAGTCTCTGGTTAGGGAGGGGGGATCCTATGTTTGATCTCCCGGACACCCTTCCGGTGCCCCAAACTTCAGCAAAAGTACTTGGCATCAAATTCGGCCAGGGGGATTACCCCATGCAAAATTGGGTGGACAGGCTGGATGGTGCAACTCACAAGGTAAATCAGTGGAAGGGTTGGTCTTTGACCCTTCGGGAAAGAATTAGCCTGATCAAAACATACCTGCTCCCGTTATTCATCTACCTGGGCAGCGTATGCATTTTGCCAGAACCTCTCTGGACTCGGGTCTACAACCTGTTCTTCCTAATGTTGTGGGGGAACAGGTTGAACCTGATCAGGAGAGATGTTACATACCGCACGAGGAGACTAGGGGGGTTGTCTATGGTCAACCCCGTGGTGTTTCTTGTAAACACTTTTTTTAAGATCAACATAGGCAACCTCTGGCAAGAGAGGGCTCCTCCGTGGGTCTACTCCTGCAGGGGATGGTTTCGGCCCTTCTTCCAGGAATGGGAGACAGGAGGGTGAGTGAAGGACCTTCGCACGCAGCACGGACATCTCCCGGCTTACGCTACCTTGGTTCTGAAGGTGATACGCCGGTGGGGTCTGGGGATGTGGGAGATCAGGACTCTGACGAGGAGGCTCCTCGACGAAAGAGTCCTGTTGACCCATTTCCAGAAGCCCCTGGCGCTCAAGGACTGCCCAAGTCGGGACCTGGAGGGAGGGTTACGTTTACTGAATTCAACCCGGGTCCCCTTGAAGTTTTGGGACTTGGCTTGGCGCTGCTTTCACGGGAGACTGTATGTAGGGGGTAACTTGAAGAGCAGGCCTCTGATTGACAGGGGTTGCCCCCGTCAGGAGTGCAGCGACGTGCTGGAAAGCATGGAGCATTTCCTGCTTCAGTGCCCCTTTAATACAGAGGTATACCAACGGGTAGGGGTCTCCATAGGCTGGCGTCAGCTGGCACACCTCTCCTACGTGGAGTGGGCTTATGGAGCGTTCAGAGGCCTTGGTGGCAGGGACCGCTGCACTTTATTTCTAGTTAGCCTAGTGGTCAGGTTCCACATCTGGAGTGCACGGTGTTTAATCTCGACGGAGCTGAAAGTCCTCCCCGTGGATACGGTATGTAGGAACATCCTGGGTGACCTGGTGAAGGTGCGTTCTTTGGAGTATGAGAGGCTGGGCACATCTAAAGCTTCTCTCCTATGGAGAGGGCTTGTATTTCGTTAGGGACAGTTTGTTTTTCTTAATTTTCTAGGGGCAGAGTAGGGAGAGAGGAGGGACAGGATAGGGAGAGAGGAGGGATAGGGCAGGGACAGTTTTCCATGAAGGGTCAGACTGAGGGGCAGACTAAGGACAGTCTAGGGCAAATTAGGGAAAGAATAGGGAGAAAATGCAAGGGATAGTACATTAAGATATCTGTGCCCGGCTTATCACCTCCAATCCCGGTGGGGGGCTGTGAGTGCACCATAAAGCTTTTTGTTTTGATTTGGGCAAAATGGAGTGAAGTAGGGCTGCAGGTGAGCCGACCTTAGGCTTTCGGGTTATGTTAATATATATCGTGTATGTCATGTATATTGGTTATTGTATGTTTTATATGTATATATTCACGTTCTGGGTGGTAGTTAGGTTGGGTGGGGGGTTGGGGGGGAGTGGTTTCACGCCTTGAGCCGTAGCCTGGCACGTCCCGAACATTGAACTCTGGGCACGGACTGATGGAGCAGGCATGGCCCCCGAGCTGCACTGGGGACCCAAAAAAAAAAAAAAAAATTTTTGAAAAACTATTTCTTTAGTTATTTTTGTATGCCGGTTGGCTTGGTCTTTATTTTCATATTTAGTTAATTATTGGTATATATATATATGTGATGTTTACGTTATTGCCTAATTTTGTTTATGATGGGGTTTCAGTGCGGTACGGCTGGACCTGTAGTTTTAGTTTTAGTTTTCTCTTCTGGATAGCTGGATGCTCTTCTTTTAGGTATATTGTGTTTTGCTTTGAGTGTGTGTGCGAGGGTGCGGCAGGGGGGAGGGGAGTCCAGACATGGGGTTTCTTTTGTTTGTGGACCATGGACTCTGGGTGAAGGGCCTTATCTCTGTATACGGTTGTATTATTATTATTTACTATTGTTACAGTTTGCTTTTATTGTTATGTTTCATACTTTTATAATAAAAGATCTACAGGATGTGACTCAGGATCAGTACAGGATAAGTAATGTATGTACACAGTGACTCCACCAGCAGAATAGTGAGTGCAGCTCTGCAGTATAATACAGGATGTAACACAGGAGCAGTACAGGATAAGTAATGTATGTACACAGTGACTCCACCAGCAGAATAGTGAGTGCAGCTCTGGGGTATAATACAGGATGTAACTCAGGAGCAGTACAGGATAAGTAATGTATGTACACAGTGACTCCACCAGCAGAATAGTGAGTGCAGCTCTGGAGTGTAATACAGGATGTAACTCAGGGTTAGTACAGGATAAGTAATGTATGTACACAGTGACTCCACCAGCAGAATAGTGAGTGCAGCTCTAGAGTATAATACAGGATGTGACTCAGGATCAGTACAGGATAAGTAATGTATGTATACAGTGACTCCAGCAGCAGAATAGGGAGTACAGCTCTGGAGTATAATACAGGATGTAACTCAGGAGCAGTACAGGATAAGTAATGTATGTACACAGTGACTCCACCAGCAGAATAGTGAGTGCAGCTCTGGAGTATAATACAGGATGTAACTCAGGAGCAGTACAGGATAAGTAATGTATGTACACAGTGACTCCATTAACAGAAATTAAAATCAAGGCATAGTCCATCAGATGCTGCATGTACGGAGAAATAAGGAGGTGCTGTAGGATACCTCTGTAAGCATGGCAGTACACAAATTCCTATACAACTTTAAACTAGAGTGCAGTATGGTTTCTGTGCCGTACCATATAGTCTCCCTGCACACAGCTCTGCCATGGAGCTTTAGAAGCTTCCCCGTATAATGGGTTGATCACAGGTTGGACTACTATGAGTCAGTTCCCATTGGGCAGTCCTTATAATGTATGGATATTTCAGGTTCTTCAAGGAGAAACGCTTTTTATAGCTGCTCCCTCCAACTAATTGATGTGGGTCCAAAATTGAGAGGTCCCCTCTGTTAATTCAGAATTCCCTTTTGAGATTGATTTCCTTACCCAGACAACCCTTTAAGGGGCCGAAATATCAATGTGATTAAAGGGTTAACACTGAGCATCCTATTAATGCGGTTTTGTATACATATCTTTTCCCCAATCCCATTTGCATACATCCTCCGCAGAGCTTTAGTGCTACACGGCCGCGTCTTCTGCTGTGATGAGCTGGAGCAGCAGAGCCTATTCATGCGCACAGACCAAGCCATGCCATAAAACGTTTATGAGGTGTCACATTCTTATAGATCGGCGCCAAACAAAGTAAAGCAGAGTGAAACTGTATCCGACAAAAACAAGCCTTCCCTTCTGTACACAGCGGATGGAGATGTGATCTCCGCACTCCTATGAATGGCATCAATAATGTAGGACTAGTCTCTGAAGAATGAATACAGCGGACATACATACTGAATAGATAATGCTGTATCCTCACCGGTCATGTGACATCTGTAGGGGGTGCATTTTCAGGAGCTGTATTGGTCATTGGGGATCAGTACAGTGAATAGATTTTATTCTACCTACTAATTGCATATAAAACAGCAACAGTACCGCAAGTGACCACTAGGTGATGCTATAGAGCACTCCCATTACCAGTGTTATGGTTAGTTTGTACACTGTTGTAGTCAGGAGTCCTGTATACCGGAGGAGGGGCTTCCTGTAATCTATCAGTTATTACCTCCTCTGTGAATGGTGGCAGATAATGCTTCTCATTGAAGAGACCCAGCTGGTGGAGACTTATTTGCAGGCAATGCATCATGGATACAAATATGCAAATTTGCTCTAAACTAATAGAAAAAAAACATACCAGCCAAAAGGAAGAATAACTCATTAGTACAAAGCAGGGTACTGGCTGGCTAGATGAGCTGCTTTAGACGCAGCTCGTAAGAGGAGGGGGTGCTATGCCTCACTGAAGAGATGAAGTAGATGTATGGAGACTTAAGGAGGTTTTCCAGGTCTAAACTATTGATGTCCTGTCCTCAAGATAGTTCATCAATAGTTAATTGTTAGGGGTCCACCGCTCAGGATCCATATCAGTCTATACCAGGCACAGCACCGTACATTGTGTAGTGGCCATGCCTAGTATTGCAGCTCTGTCCCATTCACTTAAGGTTGCTTTCACACGGGCGACAAAATCGCACAATTTTTTGTGATGTGACATCGCTACAAATCTGTGACATCGCTACAAATATGTGAAGCCCATGCTTTCCAATTGGTTCCTTCAGATGAGTGATGTTTGCTGCTATTTGCAATGTTTTGTAGCCCATGCTTCCCTATGGAGCCTTCCTTTGTATCGCATCACACAAAATCACGTTTTTTGTGCAGTGTGTTGCACCTTTTACAGTAGGAAATCCTACTGTTTGTCCCTAAAATAAGCCCTGGCTGCATTAAAAGAAAACAATACATCATCATCTGTCCACATACAGGCCGATCACTGAAGTGTGGGTGGCAGACTTCTGTCACATGCAAATTCAGGCTACAAACTCTTGCAAGACTAACCTAGCATAGACTGCCTAGCATAGCATCCTTGCAAACACATATATGACATAGTCACATGACACACAACATGATACATTTTCCAGACATAACCCAGACATTAACTCATTCAGTGCTGCAGAGGTGCAATACACATAACTGTGATGCATTCCACATTTAAGACACTGACAGGACAATGGCACAAGACAGACATAAAATTATGGAGGGGCCTACTAACTTTGAGCCACTACACAGGAATTTGACCTGCATGGCTCTGTCCCTAGCTTTAATCATAGGTTGACCAGAACCTTTTAGTATGTCTCCATCTTCCCCCGATAGCAGATTGGGGATATCAGTAACCCATTTCTGCGTGTCCTTCTCACTCTACGGAGCAAGATGTTGCATTAAATGGGCATAGAAGCTAGACAGAGGTTTAATAAGGTTACAGAAGCCTTCCAACCGTGACAGAGACATGGTATGGATAGGCCCCCCAAACTGAGCCGTGATTACATCCCGTAGCTGGTAATATCTAAAATAGGACTGCTCAGGCAGGTCATGGGTTATCTGCAGCTGTAGGAAGGTGCAGGACGTACCCTCACTGACTGTCCATAGGGACATTAACTCCCCGAAGTTTTCAAAAGCAGGCACTATAAAATGTTGCAGGTGTGGATCAGGAGGGTATGTGGAGACCCGTGGCACTCTCTTCAGGTGTCAGTTGCAAGGCTCAGTGCAAAATGAGTGTT
The DNA here is from genome assembly GCF_035609145.1 of Eleutherodactylus coqui. Classification (NCBI taxonomy): domain Eukaryota; kingdom Metazoa; phylum Chordata; class Amphibia; order Anura; family Eleutherodactylidae; genus Eleutherodactylus; species Eleutherodactylus coqui. Next base: position 521,944,244 of record NC_089837.1, on the reverse strand, counting down.
ACCAACATGGGAGTGGGCAAGAGGACAATAGCAGCCCCCTCAGGCTCTGGCCAGGGCCCACCATCCTGCACTCCAGGCCTACCACCGGGTTATAATCTGATGAAGACAATCACCACCTCACCCAGCGTGCGCCAACTGGCCGGCCAGATAATAGTAGTAAAAGTGGGGTAAGGCTAATCCTCCCCAGCTCACCGGGAGGCACAAGGTTTCCAATGTAATCCTGGGCAGGGCGCCCCTCCACAAAATACGGAGTACAATCCCACAAAGCAGGGTACAAAATTAGTTTGGAATCAGGGTAGGGGAATATTGCAAGAGGTACAAGAATTCGGCAATAGTTTGATATTTAACAAGTTGATTCTGCCCTCTAGAGTAAGAGGAAGAGAGGCCCAGCGCACCGCCATTACCTCAGTCCAGGAGGGGGACTAGATTAAGGTTGTAAAAAGGAGAGACCTCAACTGTCTCCTTATACCTAAATAAGTTGTTTGAGTTGTGCTGGAAGGTGGGTTTTGTCCCAGTTAACCCTAATGCCAGAGTGCAGTCTGAGCCCTACTGAAGTGAATGAGACTGCAGTACCAAGCCGAGCCACTGCGTGATGTACGGAGCTGTCAGCATTTAGCAGCACAACATATAGAAATGGGAAGACCACAAAGGGGAAAATCCATCGTCCATTTTTCTCCTAACAGCAGCCCTTTGGGAAGGGTCTACCATGCATTGTCACTAGATGGCATTGAAATTGGCACACATTTAGGGTGCATGAACCATCCAAGATTGAATCTCACAGATGATGAGAAATACATGAGAAATAACAAAATTTAACAGTTTGTTTGTAATGGAGAATCTAATTGTCTGGCTTAAAATGAGATTATGCCTTTCCTAGCGACATGGCCTCTCATGTGATGGAGTCAGTGCACGGTGCCCATAGAGAAGGGCGGCCACGTGGACCGGCAGCAGATAATTATTAAGGTACGGAGAACCACGGGAGCTGCTGTCCATCAGTACATGGAAATGTGCCGAGACAAAAACATCTTGTGTGTCGTCTCTACTGTCACGTCATGGAGGCAGTGGGCCTCACCGGAAAGTGTTCCCTGTGGATGCTAGAAGACACTATAGTTTGGGGACTTCAGAGTCACAGAAATTGAAATCACTTAAATTATGGGCCACAGGGAGTGCGAGGGGGGGGGGGGGTTGTACAATCAAAATTGTTTCTGCATTATCAAATAACATAATTTCCTAGGCAGCATTATAGTATACAGTGTATCATGTGCACTGATAGCAGTTATACTACTAGTAATTAGGAAATTATAGTACCAGTGCTTCTGGTGGTGCAATGCGCCACACAGCTCTGCTACAAGCACATCACATACACACACACAGCTGATCTACATGCACATCACAAACACACACAACTATGCTACACGTATATCACATACACACACAGCTGTGCTACACGCATATCACATACACACACACACAGCTGTACTACACGCACATCACACACACGCACATCACACACACACAGCTGTGCTACATGCACATCACACACACACCTGTGCTACATACACATCACACACACACCTGTGCTACACGCACATCACACACAGCTCCGCTACATGCATGTCACACACACAGCTCTGCTACATGCACATCACACACACACAGCTCTGCTACATACATGCCACATACACACAGCTGTGCTACACACACATCACATCACATACACACAGCTCTCCTACACAAACATCACACACAGCTCTGCTACAAGCGCGTCACACACACTCAGCTCTGCCACAAATACATCACATACAGCTCTGATGCATATAATCTTCATCTCATACAACAGGGATCACAAGCAGCACAGCAGAGTCCTGCACACAATGAACAAACGCTAGTCATGTTACTCCAGACTCCTCCCACACAGGTAACTGATCACATGACGGTGACATCATCAGAGGTCTTGTAAGCACACAGCTGCTGTCTGGCTAAGTGGTAGTTAGTATTCCAAAGCAACTGAGGCCGCAAAGGATTGTAGGGGATGTTGTTCACCTGCATCCGGAGCATGTTAATTACTCACAGACAGTTGGCCATTAGTATCTGCACAGGAGTGAAGTACCTGTGATGACATCACCGTCATTTGATCAGGGGCGGAGCATGTAACTCACAGACAGACAAGTGGTTGTTATTATTTAAGTATTATAGTAGTTATATTCCTGTACATAGGATGCAGTATTACAGTAGTTATATTCTTCTACATAGGGGGCAGTATTATAGTAGTTATATTCTTGTACATAGGAGCAGTATTATAGTAGTTATATTCTTGTACATAGGAGGCAGTATTATAGTAGTTATATTCTTGTACATAGGAGGCAGTATTATAGTAGTTATATTCTTGTACATAGGAGCAGTATTATAGTAGTTATATTCTTGTAAATAGGGAGCAGTATTATAGTAGTTATATTCTTGTACATAGAAGACAGTATTATAGTAGTTATATTCCTGTACATAGGGGGCAGTATTATAGTAGTTATATTCTTGTACATAGGAGGCAGTATTATAGTAGTTATATTCTTGTACATTGGGGGCATTACTATAGTAGTTATATTCTTGTACAAAGGGGGCAGTATTATAGTAGGTATATTCTTGTACATAGGGGGCAGTATTATAGTAGTTATATTCTTGTACATAGAAGACAGTATTATAGTAGTTATATTCTTGTACATAGGAGGCAGTATTATAGTAGTTATATTCTTGTATATAGGGGATAGTATTATAGTAGTTATATTCTTGTACATAGGAGCAGTATTGTAGTAGTTATATTCTTGTACATAGGGGCAGTATTATAGTAGTTATATTCTTGTACGTAGGGAGCAGTATTATAGTAGTTATATTCTTGTACATAGGAGCAGTATTATAGTAGTTATATTCTTGTATATAGGGGATAGTATTATAGTAGTTATATTCTTGTACATAGGGGGCAGTATTATAGTAGTTATATTCTTGTTCATAGGGAACAGTATTATAGGAGTTATATTCTTGTACATAGGAGGCAGTATTATAGTAGTTATATTCTTGTACATAGGAGGCAGTATTATAGTAGTTATATTCTTGTACATAGGAGGCAGTATTATAGTAGTTATATTTCTGTACATAGGGGGCAGTATTATAGTAGTTATATTCTTGTACATAAGAGCAGTATTATAGTAGTTATATTCTTGTACATAGGAGCAGTATTATAGTAGTTATATTCTTGTACATAGGGGGCAGTATTATAGTAGTTATATTCTTGTACGTAGGGAGCAGTATTATAGTAGTTATATTCTTGTACATAGGGGGCAGTATTATAGTAGTTATATTCTTGTACATAGGGGGCAGTATTATATTAGTTATAGTCTTGTACATAAGAAGCAGTAGTATAGTAGTTATATTCTTGTATATAGGGAGCAGTATTATAGTAGTTATATTCTTGTACATAGGATCAGTATTATAGTAGTTATATTCTTGTACATAGGGGGCAGTATTATAGTAGTTATATTCTTGTTCATAGGGAACAGTATTATAGGAGTTATATTCTTGTACATAGGAGGCAGTATTATAGTAGTTATATTCTTGTACATAGGAGGCAGTATTATAGTAGTTATATTCTTGTACATAGGAGGCAGTATTATAGTAGTTATATTTCTGTACATAGGGGGCAGTATTATAGTAGTTATATTCTTGTACATAAGAGCAGTATTATAGTAGTTATATTCTTGTACATAGGAGCAGTATTATAGTAGTTATATTCTTGTACATAGGGGGCAGTATTATAGTAGTTATATTCTTGTACGTAGGGAGCAGTATTATAGTAGTTATATTCTTGTACATAGGAGGCAGTATTATAGTTGTTATATTCTTGTACATAGGGGGCAGTATTATAGTAGTTATATTCTTGTACATAGGGGGCAGTATTATAGTAGTTATATTCTTGTACATAGGAGGCAGTATTATAGTTGTTATATTCTTGTACATAGGGGGCAGTATTATAGTAGTTATATTCTTGTACATAGGGGGCAGTATTATAGTAGTTATATTCTTGTACATAGGGGGCAGTATTATATTAGTTATAGTCTTGTACATAAGAAGCAGTAGTATAGTAGCTATATTCTTGTATATAGGGAGCAGTATTATAGTAGTTATATTCTTGTACATAGGATCAGTATTATAGTAGTTATATTCTTGTACAGAGGGAGCAGTATTATAGTAGTTATGTTCTTGTACATAGGGGGCCGCATTATAGTAGATATATCCTTGTACACATCAGCATGTGTTTGAAGTTTGATACTTTTTATTGTGCCCCTTTGGAATGCTCCTTGGATCGATTAGTTTTTGGTTCCCCTTGCTGTTTCTTTATGGTGTGACAGGATTAATGAAAAAACAAACTCGGTGACAATATTTTTACTGTTTCTTTGGAGACAGAGGTCAGGTGACTTGTCTAATTTATCAATGGGAATTTAAGTCTTCATCTTTTAGCAGCTTACCATTGTTGAGGAAGGCTGGCTCTGTTAATTTCATTAGTGTCCTAGTAGCGCCATGTGTCCTGTGTTGATGGTTATTGTGTGATCCTTGCAGCTTTTATACCTTCATTGCCTGCAATAACAGTGATTTATGTTCATTCTTCCCCAGACAACTGCTGCTTGATGTCTCTGAAGAAATTGGCGAGATGGTCATTCTGCGGCAGGTACGTTCCTTGTTAACGTTTTATAGATAGTGTAATAAAGTGACATCGGTCGTGACTATCTGTCCTCTATATATAGAAGGCTGGGATGTCTATTTTAGGGCACAGTTACATATATATATATATAATTTTTTTTAGTAATACATAGACCGTTGTTGTCAGCCAGGGTTGGACTCTATGTGTGACCCATGCAGCTATGAAGGGTACTGTCCTTATTGACAAGGTCTCTTATAGTGCAGTGGTGCTGTATATGTACAGCTGGTATAACCCAGGTATCTTCTGTATATAGTGATTTGGACCATGCCGGTATAACCTGAGTATCTTCTGCATATAATTATATATGTACAGCTGGATAAGTTATATATCCCCTGTATATAGTGATATGGACCATGCCGGTATAACCTGAGTATCTTCTGCATATAATTATATATGTACAGCTGGATAAGTTATATATCCCCTGTATATAGTGATATGGGGCATGCTGGTATAACCTGGGTATCTCTTGTATATAATTATAGATGTACAGCTGATATAAGTTATACATCTCCTGCATATAGTGATATGGGGCATGCTGGTATAACCTGGGTATCTCCTGTATATAATTATATATGTACAGCTGGTATAAGTTATGCATCCTGTATATAGTGATATGGAGCATGCTGGTATAACCTGGGTATCTCTTGTATATAATTATATATGTACAGCTAGTATAACTTATACATTTTCTGTATATAGTGATACGGATTATATTTGCAAGCTTTGAGATTTCAGAGACTTCTTTCTCAGGCAAATGACATAACATTATGCACGATGTATAGGAGTACATTTTTGTGCCCCTCTTTCAGTTGTTCGTGTGTCATCTGCCTGAGGAAGGAGCTTCTGAGATCTGAAAGGTTGCAAATATAATGCTGCTGGTTAAATAATAAAACTGTCACTGCTCTAACGACCATAGATGTACAAATTTACATTTTAAACAAATATTGCCTCTGTTGCCATCTTATGGTCAAACCTGTTATTGCAGATTTTAAGTATGAGGGAAATACTTTTTTTTCTAAAAAATGAATTATTAGCATCTATGAGGAACAAAATAACACACTAATGACAAACACCGAAACAATCACTATTATGATAACGCCTTCTATGTCTAAAGATGAATAAAACTACTATAATACTGCCCCCTATGTACAAGAATATAACTACTATAATACTGCTCCTATGTACAAGAATAAAACTACTATAATACTGCCCCCTATGTGCAAGAATATACCTACTATATTATTCCCCCCTATGTACAAGAATATAACTACTATAATACTGCCACCTATGTACAAGAATATAACTACTATAATACTGCCACCTATGTACAAGAATATAACTACTATAATACTGCCCCCTCTGTACAAGAATATAACTACTATAATACTGCCACCTATGTACAAGAATATAACTACTATAATACTGCCACCTATGTACAAGAATATAACTACTATAATGCAGCTCCCCATGTACAAGAATATAACTACTATAATACTGCCCCCTATGTACAAGAATATAACTACTATAATACTGCCCCCTATGTACGAGAATATAACTACTATAATACTGCCACCTATGTACAAGAATATAACTACTATAATACTGCCACCTATGTACAAGAATATAACTACTATAATACTGCCCCCTCTGTACAAGAATATAACTACTATAATACTGCCACCTATGTACAAGAATATAACTACTATAATACTGCCACCTATGTACAAGAATATAACTACTATAACGCAGCTCCCCATGTACAAGAATATAACTACTATAATACTGCCCCCTATGTACAAGAATATAACTACTATAATACTGCCTCCTATGTACAAGAATATAACTACTATAATACTGCCACCTATATACAAAAATGTAACTACTATAATACAGCTCCCTATGTACAAGAATATAACTACTATAATACTGCCTCCTATATGCAAGAATATAATTACTATAATACCGGCCCCTGTGTACAAGAATATAACTACTATAATACTGCCCCGATGTACCAGAATATAACTACTATAATACTGCCCCTATGTACCAGAATATAACTACTATAATACTGCCTCTTATGTACAAGAATATAACTACTATAATACTGTCCCTATGTACAAGAATATAAGTACTAAAATACTGCTCCCTATGTACAAGAATATAACTACTATAATACTGCCCCTATGTAAAAGTATATAACTACTATAATACTGCCCCTATGTACAAGAATATAACTACCATAATACAGCCCCCTATGTACAAGAGGTACTACTATAATACTGCCCCCTATGTACAAGAGTATAAGTACTATAATACTGCCCCCTATGTACAAGAATATAACTACTATAATACTACCCCTATGTACAAGAATATATCTACTATAATACTGCCCCCTATGTACAAGAATATAACTACTATAATACTGCCCCTATGTACAAGAATATATCTACTATAATACTGCCCCTATATACAACAATATAACTACTATAATACTACCCCTATGTACAAGAATATATCTACTATAATACTGCCCCCTATGTACAAGAATATAACTACTATAATACTGCCCCTATGTACAAGAATATATCTACTATAATACTGCCCCTATATACAACAATATAACTACTATAATACTGTCTCCTATGTACAAGAATATAACTACTATAATACTGCCCCTATGCACAAGAATATAACTACTATAATACTGCCCCTATGTACAAGAATATAACTACCATAATACAGCCCCCTATGTACAAGAATATAACTACCATAATACAGCCCCCTATGTACAAGAATATAACTACTATAATACTGCTCCCTATGTTCAAGAAAAAAACTACTATAATACTGCCCCCTATGTACAAGAATATAACTACTAAAATACTGCTCTCTATGTAGAAGAATATAACTACTATAATACTGCCCCCTATGTGCAAGAATATAACTACTATAATACTGCCCTCCTATGGACAAAAATATAACTACTATAATACTGCCCCTTATGTACAAGAATATAACTACTATAATACTGCCCCTTATGTACAAGAATATAACTACTATAATACTGTCTCCTATGTACAAGAATAAAACTACTATAATACTGCCCCCCTATGTACAAGAATATAACTACTATAATACTGCCCTCCTATGGACAAAAATATAACTACTATAATACTGCCCCTTATGTACAAGAATATAACTACTATAATACTGCCCCCTATGTACAAGAATATAACTACTATAATACTGCTCCCTATGTACAAGAATATAACTACTATAATACTGCTCCCTATGTACAAGATTGTAGCTACTATAATACCGTTCCCTATGTACAAGAATGTAGCTACTATAATACTGCTCCCTATGTACAAGAATGTAGCTATTATAATACTGCCCCCTATGTACAAGAATATAACTACTATAATACTGCCTTCCTATGGACAAGAATATAACTACTATAATACTGCCCCCTATGTAGAAGAATATAACTACTGTAATACTGCTCCCTATGAACAAGATTATAACTACTATACTACTGTTCCTTATGTACAAGAATATAACTACAATAATACTGCCTCCTATGTACAAGAATATAACTACTATAATACTGCCTCATAGGTACAAGAATATAACTACTATAATACTGTCCCCTATGTGCAAGAATATAACTACTATAATATTGCCCTCCTATGGACAAAAATATAACTACTATAATACTGCCCCTTTTGTACAAGAATATAACTACTATAATACTGCCCCTTATGTATAAGAATATTACTACTATAATACTGTCTCCTATGTACAAGAATATAACTGCTATAATACTGCCCTCCTATGGACAAGAATATAACTACTATAATACTGCCCCCCTATGAACAAGATTATAACTACTATAGTACTGCTCCTTATGTACAAGAATATAACTACTATAATACTGCTCCTATGTACAAGAATATAACTACTGTAATACTGCCCCCTATGGACAAAAATATAACTACTATAATACTGCCCCTCATGTACAAGAATATAACTACTATAATACTCTCTCCTATGTACAAGAATATAACTACTATAATACTGCTCCTATGTACAAGAATAAAACTACTATAATACTGCTCCCTATGTACAAGAATATAACTGCTATAATACTGCCCCCTATGTGCAAGAATATAACTACTATAATACTGCTCCCTATCTACAAGAATGTAGCTACTATAATACTGCTCCCTATGTATAAGAATGTAGCTACTATAATACTGCTCCCTATGTACAAGAATGTAGCTACTCTAATACTGCCCCCTATGTACAAGAATATAACTACTATAACACTGCCTTTCTAAGGACAAGAATATAACTACTATAATACTGCCCCCCTATGAACAAGATTATAACTACTATAATACTGCCCCCTATGTACAAGAATATAACTACTATAATACTGCCTCCTATGTACAAGAATATAACTACTATAATACTGCCTCATATGTACCAGAATATAACTACTATAATACTGCTCCCCTATGTACAAGAATATAACTACTATAATACTGCTCCCCTATGTACAAGGATATAACTACTATAATTCTGCTCCCTATGTACAAGAATATAACTACTATAATACTGCTCCCCTATGTACAAGAATATAACTACTATAAAACTGCCCCCTATGTACAAGAATATAACTACTATAATACTGCTCCCCTATGTACAAGAATATAACTATTATAATGCTGCCCGCTATGTACAAGAATATAACTACTATAATACTGCTCCTATGTACAAGAATAAAACTACTATAATACTGCTCCCTATGTACAAGAATATAACTGCTATAATACTGCCCCCTATGTGCAAGAATATAACTACTATAATACTGCTCCCTATCTACAAGAATGTAGCTACTATAATACTGCTCCGTATGTATAAGAATGTAGCTACTATAATACTGCTCCCTACGTACAAGAATGTAGCTACTCTAATACTGCCCCCTATGTACAAGAATATAACTACTATAACACTGCCTTTCTAAGGACAAGAATATAACTACTATAATACTGCCCCCTATGTACAAGAATATAACTACTATAATACTGCCTCCTATGTACAAGAATATAACTACTATAATACTGCCTCATATGTACCAGAATATAACTACTATAATACTGCTCCCCTATGTACAAGAATATAACTACTATAATACTGCTCCCCTATGTACAAGGATATAACTACTATAATTCTGCTCCCTATGTACAAGAATATAACTACTATAATACTGCTCCCCTATGTACAAGAATATAACTACTATAAAACTGCCCCCTATGTACAAGAATATAACTACTATAATACTGCTCCCCTATGTACAAGAATATAACTATTATAATGCTGCCCGCTATGTACAAGAAAATATCTACCATAATACTGCTCCGTATGTAAAAGAATATAACTACTATAATACTGCCCCCTATGTACAAGCATATAACTACTATAATACTGCCCTCTTTGTACAAGGATATAACTACTATAATACTGCCCCCTATGTACAAGAATATAACTACTATAATACTGCTCCGTATGTAAAAGAATATAACTACTATAATACTGCCCCCTATGTACAAGCATATAACTACTATAATACTGCCCCCTATGTACAAGAATATAACTACTGTAATACTGCTCCTATGTGCAAGAATATACCTACTATAATACTGCCCCCTATGTACAAGAATATAACTACTATAATACTGTCCCCTATGTACAAGTATATAACTACTGTAATACTGCTCCTATGTACAAGAATATAACTACTCTAATACTGCCCCCTATGTACAAGAATATAACTACTATAATACTGCCTCCTATGTACAAGAATATAACTACTATAATACTGCCCCTATGTACAAGAATATAACTACTATAATACTGCCCCCTATGTACAAGAATATAACTACTATAATACTGCCACCCTATTTACAAGAATAAAACTACTATAATACTGCCCCCTATGTACAAGAATATAACTACTATAATACTGCCCCTATGTACAAGAATATAACTGCGATAATACTGTCCCCTATGTACCTGAATATAACTAGTATAATACTGCCCCCGATGTACAAGAATATAACTACTCTAATACTGCCCCCTATGTACAAGAATATAACTACTATAATACTGCCCCCTATGTACAAGAATATAACTACTATATTACTGCTCCTATGTACAAGAATATAACTACTATATTACTGCTCCTATGTACAAGAATATAACTACTATAATACTGCCCCCTATGTACAAGAATATAACTACTATAATACTGCCCCCTATGTACAAGATTATAACTACTATAATTCTGCTCCCCTATGTACAAGATTATACCTACTATAATACTGCCCCCTATGTACAAGAATATAACTACTATAATACTGCCCCCCTATGTACAAGAATATAACTACTATAATACTGCCCCCTATGTACAAGAATATAACTACTATAATACTGCCCCCTATGTACAAGAATATAACTACTATAATACTGCCCCCTATGTACAAGAATATAACTACTGTAATACTGCTCCCTATGTACAAGAATATAACTACTATAATACTGCTCCTATGTACAAGAATATAACTACTATAATACTGCCCCCTATGTACAAGAATATAACTACTATAATACTGCTCCTATGTACAAGAATATAACTACTATAATACTGCCCCCTATGTACAAGAATATAACTACTATAATACTGCTCCTATGTACAAGAATATAATTACTATAATACTGCCCCCTATGTAGAAGAATATAACTACTATAATACTGCTCCTATGTACAAGAATATAACTACTATAATACTGCCCCCTATGTACAAGAATATAACTACTATAATACTGCCCCCTATGTACAAGAATATAATTACTATAATACTGCCCCCTATGTACAAGAATATAACTACTATAATACTGCTCACTATGTAGAAGAATATAACTACTATAATACTGTCCCCTATGTAGAAGAGTATAACTACTATAATACTGCCTCCTATGTACAAGAATATAACTACTATAATACTGCCCCCTATGTACAAGAATATAACTACTATAATACTGCCCCCTATGTACAAGAATATAACTACTATAATACTGCTCCTATGTACAAGAATATAACTACTATAATACTGCCTCCTGTATACAAGAATATAACTACTATAATACTGCCCTCTATGTACAAGAATATAACTACTATAATACAGCCCCCTATGTACAAGAATATAACTACTATAATACTGCCCCCTATGTACAAGAATATAACTACTATAATACTGCTCCTATGTACAAGAATATAATTACTATAATACTGCCCCCTATGTAGAAGAATATAACTACTATAATACTGCTCCTATGTACAAGAATATAACTACTATAATACTGCCCCCTATGTACAAGAATATAACTACTATAATACTGCCCCCTATGTACAAGAATATAATTACTATAATACTGCCCCCTATGTACAAGAATATAACTACTATAATACTGCTCACTATGTAGAAGAATATAACTACTATAATACTGTCCCCTATGTAGAAGAGTATAACTACTATAATACTGCCTCCTATGTACAAGAATATAACTACTATAATACTGCCCCCTATGTACAAGAATATAACTACTATAATACTGCCCCCTATGTACAAGAATATAACTACTATAATACTGCTCCTATGTACAAGAATATAACTACTATAATACTGCCTCCTGTATACAAGAATATAACTACTATAATACTGCCCTCTATGTACAAGAATATAACTACTATAATACAGCCCCCTATGTACAAGAATATAACTACTATAATACTGCCCCCTATGTACAAGAATATAACTACTATAATACTGCCTCCTATGTACAAGAATATAACTACTGTAATACTGCCTCCTATGTACAAGAATATAACTACTGTAATACTGCCTCCTATGTACAAGAATATAACTACTATAATACTGCCTCCTGTATACAAGAATATAACTACTATAATACTGCCCTCTATGTACAAGAATATAACTACTATAATACAGCCCCCTATGTACAAGAATATAACTACTATAATACTGCCCCCTATGTACAAGAATATAACTACTATAATACTGCCTCCTATGTACAAGAATATAACTACTATAATACTGCCTCCTATGTACAAGAATATAACTACTGTAATACTGCCTCCTATGTACAAGAATATAACTACTGTAATACTGCCCTCTGTAGGTGAAGTTTCCTCAGGTTCTGCCCGGTCACTCTGGCTGTATTCTGTGTACATGTAGTTGTGTGTTTTGGTGGATAAATAGTTACAGATCACTTCATGCAGTAAGGAGTAAACATTCCTACACATTTACACAAAGCTGAACTGTCCACTCACTGCCTTCCAACTGAAGAGAACGCAGAAGAGGCGCTTAGACGACGCCAACACTTCTCCCCTTTTGATTAGACAGATTGGTCTTGGCACCTCATTTGTGGTACACAATGGACCTTGCCTGGATGCCTCACAGTGAGGACTAATGAGGCTGTCCATTTTGGCTGTGTGACCGGACTGTTATGTGGACGTCCCTCCATTGTCTTGGAAGTTTAGTTTGATGGTTTGAGATAGTTGAGGGTTTTCTATGAAGTGACTTGGACTGAAGGAGATTGCTGGAGGACAGGGTGAAGAGACGTCTGCAGTGATCACTGGCATTATGGCCACAGAGTCACCTAGGTGTGTGGACGAGCTGTCAGAGGACCGCTCCTGGAATGTTGGGTTGGGCGATCACCCACATTCTCGACTCACACAGGTAATTCATCCATTGTTATCTCGGGAGCCTGAAATAGAAAGCACTGGGATGGGAAGGAGTGAGCGGCCATCACCTGAGCAAATAATATGTCTGTATCTTACTAAGCTGATATAGGCTGATATAAGTTATGTTTAAGGGGGTTCCTGCATCAACTACAAAAACTCTATCATGGAATTAATAGAGGGACTGTCGTACTCGGAAAATTATTAAAAACGGATAGTGGTAGAAAAGGGCGTCTGTGTCTGGAGGACCCAGCAGGTCTGTCACTATACAGACAACCCATTGATTTAAAGGGACACTATGAAGTGCTTCATTTCTCCTGTGGTGGCGCTGCAGGGGAATTGAACCCTTGCTGCCTGGTTCCCTTTACAGATCACAGCTGATCATGGGGACCTTTTAGCAGTGAAGACCATATGATGAGGTTATTTTTGGGGAACCTTTCTAACAAGGGATTGACCAAACAGACATTCTATAAAGTTCTACAAGCTCCTAACAGTTGTAAACCACGCCCGGTTTTCTCAGCACTTTTTCAAAGCTGGCATGTGCCAACAAAAGTCAGCCATTTTTGTGTAAAACTGGAGCACGCCATCATTGGCAACTTTTTTGGGTTCAGTTTACAGCAATGACTGGCGTCACCTGATTAATTACTGTGAGCCACGTGGTGTTAGAAAGTTGCAGAATGCTTTCCCATAAAGTAAAAAAGTACAATAAGCAGATCCCAGGATGTCACTGCAGGAACCTCCAGTGATCAGTTATAACCTGAGAGGGAGCTTAATAGCAAGTATATGTGGTCAATTTCCCTTCAGCGCCCCTGCAGGAGATTCAAAGCATTACACAATTTAAATGAAATTCATGTGTTAGCCATGTGCTATATGGACATGTTGGTCCTCCAAGAGAAGAGAAACACTGATGTAACCCCTATTCGCTTATGGCAGAGGCATCCTGAATGGGAGTCTCATGTATTAATAGATATACTGCTCTGAATATGATGGGTAAAACGCCCTAGATATACTGCTCTGTATATGCTAATTAGCACATTGTATAATGTACTGAATATTTTGCACTGGATATAATGGATATATAACATACTGGATATTCTCTTATGTTTATGATATATATCACTTGTATAATGTGTTGGATATTCCAATTTATATGAATAGATACATTGTATAATATACTGGATATTCTCGTATTATATGATGGATATCATACTGTATAATGTGCTGTAAATCTTGCTCTGTGTATGATGGCTATCACAGTACAGAACATGTTGGATCTACTGGTCAGCACTGTGTATCATGGATGTCATATAGTTAAATATCCTGAATTTTGTATTCTGTATATGCTGCATGTATTGTATTGTATAATGTGTTCTCTATATGATGCATATCACACTGTATAATATGCTGAACTATTAGTCCGTCCGAGGACAGTGACTGCCATCTGTAGGTATAAGTGTCCGTGCTCAGAAAAATTATTCAGTGGCATTAGGAATAATAATTACACTATTTGTAAAAAAAAAGTAAGCTGTAAAACTCTTCCTGCGGTTCCATCTCCGGCAGATCTGTAAATGATGAGAGTTGTGCTGATTAGATGGACGGTCTTGTCACCGGAGGCCCTAAAAGTGGTTCCCCCCTTGGCCTATAAGAGGCTCTCGGAGGCCCCTTGTGTGTAGTGACCTCTTCTTGTAGAGCTTGCTGGCCACTAGACGTCTCTACGACGCAGAGAAGAGATTTCACCCCGTTACCAGAGGGGGCGCATTATTGGGATGTGAGAAGCTGGATGGTCGTATCCATGAATTGTCCCCCACCGGGCCGTTCTGACCAGACTGTTAGGAGGTGTTGGGACCAGTGGATGTGTGAGGGCACACAAGGTGACCGGGCTCAGGACGCCCCCTACAGACCACCAGTAGAGAGGAGCGTCTGACCAGACTGTTAGGAGGTGTTGGGACCAGTGGATGTGTGAGGGCAAAAAGTGACCGGGCTCAGGATGCCCAATACAGACCACCAGTAGAGAGGAGCGTCTAACCAGACTGTTAGGGGGTGTTGGGACCAGTGGATGTGTGAGGACTAGAGATGAGCGAGCACACTCGTCTGAGCTTGATGTTCGTTCGAGTATTAGGGTACTCAAGATGCTCGTTACTCGAGTTGAACACCACGCGGTACTCGAGTCAATTCCATTTCCTTCCCCGCATGTTTAGCACCTTTTTCTAGCCAATAGATATGCAGGGAAGGCATTACCACTTCCTGCTGTGGCGTGCCAGCCCTCTCCCCCCCACAGTTGTGAGTGGCTGGACCGATCAGGTGACTGCCGAGTACTTAAAGTGGTCCCTGCTGCGGCTCGCCTCAGACGCATGCTGGCAGAGGTTAGGGATAGTGCTGCTGCTGATATAGGGACAGTGTTAGAGTAGGATCCTGTCGTCGAGAACCCCAACGGTCCTACTTAGGGCTGCTCCTCATAGTGTGCATTGCTGTTGTGGCTGGCTGAGAGCAGTAGTGCACCAATTTTTTTTTTTTTAGGCCGCCTGCACATGGGCGGAAATTCCGCGGCGGGATTTCCCGCGGGATTTCCGCCACTGAAAGCCTGCATAGGAGTGCATTACAATATGCACTCCTATGCAGACAGCCGCGGTTTGGCTGTGCGAAATGTCGCGCGGCAAACAAACCGCGGCATGTCCTATGCCCCGCACAGAAACGTCACTCACCCGGCCGCCGGCTCCAGTGTGCGCATGCGCTGGCTGCCCGTCAGCCGGCACATGAAAGAGCCGGGGCCGCCGGGCGCGGGTGAGTACGCGCTCCTCCCTGCAGGCGCTCGGGTCAGGTCCCGCGGTGAGAATTCTCGCCGCCGGATCTGACCCGCCCGTCTGCAGGCGGCCTTAAGCATGTTTTTTTTTAAGCATCTAGGGCTGTGCAGGCCATTTCAGCTATACTCTTCTGTGTGTGCAGTGCATAAGGCAGAGTGTAGGGACACAGCTACTTATATAGGGAAAGTTTTACAGTCCTCCTAATCCTCTGTACAAGAACCCCAATGGTCCTTCTTAGGGCTGCATCTCACCGTGTGCATTATAGTTGTGGCCGGCTGGGAGCAGTAGTGCATCAACTTTTGTATTACACATCTAGGCCTGTTCCCAGCCTTTCAGTAATAGCGTTCTCAGCCTGCAGTGCCGTTCAACCAGCTCCCACCGTGAAACTGCACTCTAACATTTCCTAGCCTACTGCAAACTACTTCAGTTATACCGTTCTGTGTCTGCAGTGCATAAGTAGAGTTTAGGGACACAGCGACTTCTATAGGGAAAGTTATACAGTCCTGATCCTCCGTGCAAGAACCCCAACGTTCCACGGTGCACGGTGGTGGGCAAGTTTCAGCAAGCCGTGCTGAAACTAATCACCTTAGGTGACAAGAGGCACACGAGCTGTTGCAGGGTCTGACAGAGCAGACCGGCCTCTAGCTTTCGCCGCTGAGCCTCCAACCAGGCATGGTCGTGTGTGACAATGGCCGTAACCTGGTGGCGGCTCTGCAGCTCGGCAGCCTCACACACGTGCCATGCCTGGCCCACATCTTCAATCTGGTGGTTCAGCGGTTTCTGAAAAACTACCCCCACTTGTCTGACCTGCTCGGCAAGGTGCGCCGCGTCTGCGCACATTTCTGCAAGTCCACCACGGACGCTGCCACCCTGGGGACCCTGCAATGTCGGTTTCAGCTACCAGAGCACCGACTGCTGTGGGATGTGCCCACACGCTGGAATTCTACGCTGCACATGTTGGCCAGGCTGTAAGAGCAGCGTAGAGCAATAGTGGACTACCATCATGTCTATATCTCAGTGTGTTTTGGAGGAGGGGGAGGGAGAGGAGGAGGAGGGGGAAGAGACAGCTGGCCATACTGCAGAGGGTACCCATGCTGCTTGCCTCTCATCTGTTCAGCGTGTATGTGCTGAAGAGGAGGAGGAGGATCCTAAAAAGTCATCTTCCTAGTGAGGACAGCGATGTGTTGCGTACTGGGACCCTGGCAGACATGGCTGACTTCATGTTAGGCTGCCTTTCCTGTGACCCTCGCGTTAGATGCATTCTGGCCAACACGGATTGCTGGGTGTACACCCTTTTCAACCCACGGTATAAGGAGAACCTTTCCACTCTCATTCCCGAAGAGGAATGGGGTACGAGAGTGATGCAATACCACAGGGCCCTGCGGAAAAAGTGATGCTAAAGTTCCCATCTGACAGCGCTAGTGGCAGAAGGCGCAGTTCAGAGGGCCAAGTAGCAGGAGAGGCGCGGAGATCAGGCAGCATGTCCAGCGCAGGCAGGGGAACACTCTCCAAGGCCTTTGCCAGCTTAATGGCTCCCCAGCAAGACTGTGTCACCACCCCCCAGTCAAGATGGTGAGGGAGTACGTAGCCGATCGTACCACCATCCTCCGTGATGCCTCTGCTCCATACAACTATTGGGTATCAAAGCTGGACACATGGCACGAACTTGCGCTGTATGCCCTGGAGGTGCTTGCCTGCCCTGCCGCTAGCGTCTTGTCAGAGAGGGTGTTTAGTGCAGCGGGGGGAATCATCACGGATAAGCGTACCCGCCTGTCAACTGCCAGTGCCGACATGCTTACACTCATAAAGATAAACAAAGGCTGGATTTCCCCAGACTTCTCTTCTCCACCGGTAGAAAGCAGCAGAACCCAATGATTCTTTTCGCTGCAACAGGAGAAAAATGCATCATCTATCACCACAAAAAAGGGGGAATTAGCTTTGTCAATCTCTCTTGGATATTATTACTACTCCTCCTCCTAAAACAGCATGTCATCACGCTGAACTGCCAATTTTTCTGCGGCCCAAAAAGCTCTGTTTAAAAGTTTTTTACAATTTTTCAAAGTTTCAAAAGTAGGCTTTTCAAAACAGGCTTTGTTACAAATTAAGCAACAGCAAGCTGTATCTTTAAAATATGTTTATGGGTTTCACCTGCCCTCGCGGTTGAGCAATTTTTCTGGCTCTCGCCTATACTGTTATCTAATTTTTCCGGCCTTCGCCTACACTCTTGGTAACCAAATTTTTTCAGGTGTTCGCCTATACTCTTGGTACACCAATGTTTCAGGGGTTCGCCTGCACTCTTGCTACAGAAATTTTACAGGGGTCCGCCTATGCAGTTTCCACTGAATGGTTTGAGGGGTTCGCCTATACTTTTGCTACAGAAATGTTCTCGGCGGGGTAAAACTCTGCCATGAAACTCTGACTTCCTATCTGACACCTACACAGAATGAAGTGTGTGGGGACCCATTGATTTCCCATAGCTATTTAACTCACGGCACCTTGGGTCACACAAGGTGGAGGCTGGAACTGAGCCTGACCCAGGGCCCACTCACGTACTTCCCACACAGAGTATTGCGGGTCCTACCTCGGTCATGGTTTCTCGGCCTTATTATGCCACCTCCTCCTGCTTGGGGTCTGGGGATCAGCGGTGGGCAACATGTATTTTCTCTCGTGTTACCACAGTTATCTGAGACACTAGTTTGGGCCAAACAAAAGGAGCATTACTGCATTAATGAGACGTTCCCAGCTGCACTAGCATCTGCGTCCGCTCTGTGCCCACGATTACTGAGGGTGTGAGCCGAGGTTGAGGTCCTTGGCAGGGTGAAACTGCCTTGTTTGGGCACTCTGATTTCTTTTTGTGTAATACTTTCCTTGGGTTCCAGGGACTCGTCTATGCTGTGGGTGCACAAAGACTTCCCATTGCTCTGTTTTACCTGTCTGGCACAAATACACTGACTGACTAGGGTAGAAATGTGGGCTGAGGTCCTTGGCGGTGTGAAACTCTGCCATGTTTAGGCACTCTGATTTCTTTAAGTGTAATACCATGTTTCAGTTCCTTGGGCTTGCCTATGCTGTGGGCGCACCAAGACTTCCCATTGCAGTGTTTTATCTGTCTGGCACAAATACACTGACTGACTAGGGTAGAAATATGGGCTGAGGTCCCTGGCGGGGTGAAACTCTGCCATGTTTGGGCATTCTGATTTCTTCTTGTGTAATACCATCTTTGTGCACCGACAGCATAGGCAAGCCCAAGGAACTCAAAGACTTCCCATCACGGTGTTGAGCTACCTGACACCTACACAGAATGAATTGTGTGGGGACACATGGATTTCCCATTGCTATGTAACTTGCGGTACCTTGGGTCACACAAGGTGGAGGCTGGGACTGAGCCTGACCCTGGGCCCGCTCACGTGCTTCTCACACAGAGTATTGCTGCATTGTGGAGATGTGTAGAAGTGCTGGCACCTGAGTCCCCTTTATGCCCACGTTTGCGGCTCCTGACAATTTTGTGACGGAGGTGGCACGGGATTGGAATGATGATCTTACGTCAATTTATCATCAATTCTCAACAGCATTGTGGGCTATCGCCCACACTTTCAAAGAGGGTCGCTGCCTGGCCCTGCCAACCCTCTGCAATGTGTGCCTCCAGTTCCTCCTCATCCAGTACACACTTATAATTAGACATGAGGGTGGTGTGGCTATAAAGCAAGCATGTGGCATGAGGGCAGCTGAACGCTGCGCAGGGAAACTTTTGTGTGCGCTGTGGACGCAGGGTCATGCGGGAGGGGGGGGGGGGGGTTGGACTGCAATGCCAGCATGTCACCCAGGAGAAGAGGCAGCAATGTCACCACAGGCAGTGATTGTCCTTGGTTGCAGGTAGAGTGTTGCTTGGCTAAGATGTGCCAGCACGTGTGCCTTGCTAATGATGGTTTGTCCGCAGTAAATTGTTAGAGGGGGTGACGCCAGACTCTTGCCCCCATTTTGGCTTAGTAGTGGGACCTGGGAGCCTCACATGCAGACATGCATGCTGCCCTTGCCCTTCCCTATCCGTTTCTGTGGTGTTTCCATTTCTTTCTGATGTTTTCTGGCGCTTCACAAGTCATCACCTATGCGGAGCATTGGTCCCATACAAAAATGCTCGAGTCCCCCATTGACTTCAATGGGGTTCATCACTCGAAACGAGCTCTCGAGCATTACGAAAAGTTCAACTCAAGCAACGAGCACCTGAGCATTTTGGTGCTCGCTCATCTCTAGTGAGGACACACAAGGTGACCGGGCTCACGACTCCCGACAGACCACCAGTAGAGAGGAGCATCTGACCAGTCTGTTAGGAGGTGTTGGGACCAGTGGATGTGTGAGGACACACAAGGTGACCGGGCTCAGGACCCCCGACAGACCACCAGTAGAGAGGAGCATCTGACCAGACTGTTAGGGGGTGTTGGGACCAGTGGATGGGGGCACACAAGGTGACCGGGCTGAGGACGCCCTCCACAGACCACCAGTAGAGAGGAGCATCTGACCAGACTGTTAGGAGGTGTTGGGACCAGTGGATGGGGGCACACAAGGTGACCTGGCTCAGGACCTGCCTACAGACCACGAGTAGAGAAGAGCGTCTGACCAGACTGTTAGGAGGTGTTGGGACCGGGCTCAAGACGCCCCGAGGACATGTTACTATACAAAAACAAATATTCCTGTTTATTTATAAAGTACCCACAAAGTTTTCATAATTACTGACCGATAAAATGGATGCCGCCGTTTAAGAACTGAAGACACAAGAATAAGTCGATGGCTTGAATCCGATCTGCGGAGGTTTATTTGACGTCCGCTGGAAGATCACATTAGCATATAGATTGCTGTATAAACCACCAGTATCCTCCACCAGCTTCAGTGTTTTTGGAAGCGATGACATTTTAATGGTTTCTACAATCACGGGAAGTCGAGACAATTTATAGAGACAATTAAGACGGTGCGGTCTATTTTGATAGTGTGGTGGCATTTATGACCCAACTTCCGAGCTCCCAGCAGTCACTTGATCAAATTATCTCAATTTCAGCATTAAAGGTTTCATGGGACAAATTACAAGATGTATGTTCTCTTTATTTCTCTACTGGGAGGTGATCTGTGGTCTCTGGTTGATGACTATTCCAAATATATCTGGCAGTATATTTCTAGGCTTTTTGTGTATTTCTAGAGTTGTGATATATTTCTAAAGTTGTGATAATTTCTAGGGTTGTTTCATATTCCACTGTTCTGGTATTTTTTAAGGTTGTGATCTATTTCTAGAGTTGTGATATATTTTTAGGGTTGTGATCATTTCTAGGGAATATGGTATATTTATAGGATTCTAATAGATTTCTGTATTTTTTGTTAATTTCTAGGGTGGTTGTATTTTCTAGGGTTGCGGCATATTCCTAGAGTTCTGGTATATCTCTTGGATTCTTTTATATTTATAGGGTTATGTTATTTTCTTCAGGTTTCTCATACAATTATAGGTTTGTTGTATATTTTATAAGGTTGTGGTATATTTCTAGAGTTGTGATGTACAATTCCTGTACTCATGCGAATGCATTACAATGTCAGCCGTGACACATGAGGTTACCCGCTCTCATTCATACATTATTGACAGTGTTCTCAGTGCTGTTCCCCTGAGGATATGACCATGCAGTCCTGGCCTTACAGCTGACGCTTCTACATAGTAATGAATAAGGAGACAATAATTCCTCAAAGTTCATGATTAGCATCAGAATAGAAGACAAATGAGGTTACCTCCAAGGAGGAGAGAGAAGGGCTGCTGACACCTATATCAGTAAGAACCTATAGAACACCATATGTCACTGAGATGTATGGCATGCCTGTACTCAAAGAGCATCATATAATCCCCCAGACATTTCCATAATATGTCTCTATGTGTGCAGTTTGGAAATATCTCCTTTATTCAGGCATAGATGATACATCAGACCTGTTGCAGATCTTTCTATCTACCATAGCACATTGAGGAGGAATTTTGGACCGTTCCTCCATGCAAATAAGCTTGTTCATTAAATATTTCTGGGATGCCTTGTGCGCACAGCCCTCTTTAGGGCATGCCACAGCATCTCCATAGGGTTAGTGTCAGCACTCTGACTTGGCCATTCTAAAACACAATCTTCTTTTTCTCTAGTTGATTACTTGTCTTCTTTGGGTCATTCTCTTGTTGCATTTACCCGTCTCTTCAACTTGAGGTCATGAACAGCTAGTCGTCTGTAAGATGTTCTGATGCACCTCAGAATTCATTATTCCCTCAGTGATCACAGGGCTTCCATGATCTAAGTCAGATCAAACCATGTTGCCCTCTCCACCATAACTGCAAACCATGATGGTCCTTCCACCATAACTGCAAACTATGATGGTCCCTCTACCAAGTTTTACAATAGGATGAGGTTTTGGTGTGCAGTATAATTCTTTCTCCAAACACAGTATTATGCTTTTGTGATAAAAGGTTCTACTCTTGTCTTGTCCATCCATAGAACGTTTCTCAGAAGCACTGTAGAACATCTAAGTAGTTTCAGGCAAACTTGAGATGGGCCATAGGGTTTTTTTTCCTGGCCAGTAGCAGCTTCCTTCATGGTGTTCTTACATGATCACCATTCTTGGTCGGCGTTTCTCTAATGGAGGAGACATGAGCAGAGGTTTCTGCAGTCTGTACAGTCTTCTCTAGGTCTTCTGCTGTTGGATTTATATGTACTTTGATCATACGCACTTGATTGGGCATTGATATATTTAGGATCCTATTGGATGTACTGATATAACAGGATGCCCACTCCTAAGGAGAGTAGAATAACCATGAATCTTCTCTGTCAGTAGATAATTACCATGGTTTGATGTACACCCAGGTCTTTAGCTTTTTCGAGCTTTATCCATCTCTATAACACGTCTTCTGGGATCTTTTTACAGTTGTTTGCATCCAGGCATGGTTCACAATAAGTATTCTACTTTAGAGAGAACAGATTTGCCAGTAACTAGGCTTTGTGTGCATTTGTTTAATGGGCAAAGCACTCACGAAGTCCATAATTTAAAGTTTTATCTCCTTCATTTACAAAACCTTTGCCAATTAGCTCTTTGAAAAGTCATTCACAAAGACATTCACTTATTTTTTTTCTCCCTGTGCTGTGGATTATTACTCAGTGTGATCAATAGAAGACATGAATGGTACAACTGCTTGTGTGTAAGAATTGATTAACAGGAGCCCTGCATAGAAGTTAATAGTCAGAGGAGCGCAGACTGCTTAAGGAAGGTGACGAATCCATGAATTATTTAAGAAGTAGTTGCTATGGAAGTAGGTTATCTGTGTAGACGCTGAGGAGCTGCAGGTGGCTCTTGGTTTTCGGTTCCCTTAGTGCTTTGCCTTTACTTGTGGTTCTTCAGGTATTAGGTTAATGAAAAGCCATGTGTTACATACAACCGGGACCATCCACAGATTAATAAGTACCTAGACGGACTCTTCCAAGGGGAATGATCAGTCTCAGAGTTCACCAGGTCTCAGCCAACAAAGGTGCCTCAGCTCCACACAAGTTCTAAGTGTTCTTGAAACTTTTTGCTTTTCGATGGTCCATGTAGAGGATTGATACATGGTTTCAACTCTTGGAGACTCTTAGAGGGATGCTTTTGGATTTTTGGTGACGTTTTCAGACAAAATGAATGATTACTGTGGATCATTGGACTGCTTTTGACGTTGCATCATACAGTGGCGGTGAGCATGAGGCCGAGAATTTCATCTGTATATTTGCATTGACGTTTTTGAATTATTGACTGCAAAAGTTGGGATGTACCAACGTAGAGGAGTGGAGGACGTCTTGGAAAAAGACCAGGGCAAATGGGCTCTGCTACGTAACATTAACCAGGCTCTGAAACCCAGCACACTACTACCGGTGAGAGAGATCTATTGTTGCCATAACAGTGGGGTGCCATGTGTGGGAGTGGGCGGCTGTAGTAGTATCTTGTATAATTGGCCTTGGGATTAAAAAAGTTTCCTATGTACTGCACAATAAACCATCTGAAATATTTACATTGAGTTTGCTACTGTATCTGAAAGTCCAGGTAATAACATGGGCAAGAAGGGCAAGTTCCCAGATGGCTCCACCATGTTTGGGACCAGCTGTGAGATGATTAAAGCCTATGTAGTGTTATAACTTGTGCACTATATAGCACTGGTATTTTGGCATTATATGGCAATGTTATACACATCTGGTGCTTTATGTAGGCACTGTTGTGTATTTATTGTGTAGCATTATTGTATAGATCTTCTGTGTATTGCATACCTTGTACTATTATGTAGGCACAGTAGGATACTGTTATGTATCTAAAGTGTGACACCATTATGTAGGCACATGAAATACATACCCTGCCTACTTAATAATATCATACATTAAATACTGTATATACTTAATGCATGGTACTATTAAGCAGGCACTGTATGTATTTCATATGACACACTGATATGTTAGCATTGTTTTGTACTTAATATGTGGCACTATTAAAAAAGCACTCTTTTATGTATCTGATGTGTGACACTATTATGTAGGTAATATATGGCACTGTTATGTATGTAACGGGTGATCCTATTATGTAGGGACTGTATGGCATTGCTATGTCTGTAACGTGTGACACTATTGTGTATTGCATGGTTTTATATTGACTATGTGGCACTGTATGGTACTATTATGTATCTAAACTGTGGCACTGTTATGTGGGCACTGTATGGCACACTTGTATATTTATTATGTGGCACTGTATAGACCTGTTATGTATCTAAAGTGAGATACTATAATGCAGGTGCCGCATGGCACAGTTGTGTATTTATTATGTGGCACTGTTGCGTATCTATTATGTAGGGACTGTATGGCATGGTTGTATATTTACTATGTGGCACTGTATGGCACTGTTATATATCTAAACTGTGGCACTATTATGTAGGCACTGTATGGCACGGTTATACATTGCTTTTTCGACACAGTATGGCACTATTATGTCTATCAAAGGTGTGGCACTATTATGTAGGCACTATATGGTATGGTTGTATTTTTATTATGTAGCTCTGTATGGCGCTATTATGTATGTAAAGTGTGACACTTATGTAGGCACTAGATGGCATGGTAGTATATGTTCTATGGGAAAGTGTTATGTATGTATAGTGTGACAGTATTATGTATGCCTTGTAGGGCACAGTTGTACATTGCTTTTCTGGCACTGTTATGTCTACCAAAAGTGGGACACTATTATGTAGGGACTGTATTCTACGGTTGTCTATTCACTATGTGGCACTGTATGGTACTGTTAGGTATCTAAAGTGTGGCACTATTATGTAGGCACTATATGGCATGGTTGAATATTTATTATGTGGCACTGTATGGCACTGTTATGTATGTAAAGTGTGACACTTATGTAGGCACTATATGGCATGGTTGTATATGTTCTATGTGGAAGTGTTATGTATGTATAGTGTGACAGTATTATGTAGGCACTGTATGGCACAGTTGTATATTTATTATATGGCACTGTTTTGCACTGTTATATATCTAAAGCATGGCACGATTATCTTGGCAGTGTATGGCACAGTTGTATATTTATGTGTATATCTATATATAAGGAGGTTGGGTCCATATAAACTCTAGCATCCCCATATAACCCATAAGCACATACTCATAGATTTAACACAAACCCCAATGCAAAATCTGTACCAGACCCCCATCTACCCTGTGCCATGTATAATACTGGTGGCTTCCTATGTGACAGAGGGGACTTTGGGCCAGAGCCTGGGTGCAACCGCCACCTCTGCAGGAGGACATAATATACCACCAAACCAATGGAGGAAGTGCGCCTTCCTATGTGAACTGCCATCCCTTGAGCAGCTTGTGGGTATGCCACTGCCTGGGGTACATGGCTGCCACCAGGTTTGGAGAGGGCAAGCGGCACCTTCCTCTGCTGCATGCCTTAAAGATCCACATGCAGTATTTGCAGGAAAGTTTAGATTCCTTCCAGGTTTTAGATGGAATTAACAGTAAAATTTCTTTAATCCAGCATCTGGTGCTTAAGCAGTCTTCTAAAGTAGTAAATGATTCATTGCGGAAAACTATAGGGAATGGCTGATAACAGAGAACAGTGCAAACTGGGGAAAAATAGCAATAACCATGGCCTTCAGTTCCTGAGGAAAGTGCAAATATGTGGATGTACACGTGTTACGAAACTGCAGCTCCCAGCCTCAATGCATGATGGGAGTTGTAGTTGGACGCTTCATTGTACAACTTGTCCCATGGGCACGCTTACATTCTAGATGTGTGACTCGCAAGCAGTAAGCCATACACACATATTTAGAAGTCACTTTGAAATAACACAACGCAGGAGAACGGCTGCCCCCCCCCCCCCCCCGCCTGTACCCAGCAACGCCGCCAACAGACTCCCTGGTAACTCGCTGGCATCGTGCCCGGATCTCGGCGATCAGATAGCGGGTGACCCTGCGCTGTGATGTCCTGTGCCTGCTAGTTCTATGGTATAATGCCCAGGCCTCAGTCTGCTTAGTATCCTTGCCCATGGTGAGCTTACAGTTTTGCCTCCCTTGTGATACAGTGATTGACAGGGCGATACCTGCTGATCTGGTGATCTAGAGTCCTTTCTCTAGGGATCTAGTAATTGAGGCCGGATTCACAAGAGCGGATTTGCGCACGCATTTGTGGACAAAAAATTTGCTCACAATACGCAGAGAATAGGACCCACTGACTTCAATGGGTTAATTCACATGCGTGTATTTTGAATGCGCATTTCAGTATGCACAATTCAGCATTCTCTATTTTCCTGCGTATTTGTGCGTGGAAAGAGTACATATTGAACTCATTACACTAATTGGCCATTATAATGGCTGCGAGTATTTTTTTTGTGCATGCAAATGCGCAAGACTTGCGTGCAAACAGTACGGTAAACTGCGCTGATGGGCGTGCAAATGTTTTGAGGGTAGGTCTTATTTTTGGGGAAACGGGGTAGTTCTAATTTATGGTACTGTTACTGGTGATCTAGGCATATAGAGTCATTTCTTTAGTGATCCAGTTGTTTAGAATACTGTCCCTGGTGATCTAGCGATTTTGAGTCAATTATCTGGTGATCTAATGATTTACATTAATTTCTCGAGTGATCCAGTTCATAGCACTATCCCTGGTGATCTCTTGATTTAGAGTCATTTCTCTAGTGATCCAAAAAATTCAGATTACTTTCCCCAGTGATCTAGCCATTTGGAGTAATTTCTCCAGTTGTTCAGAGTATTGCCCCTGGTGATCTAGTGGTTTAAAGTCATTTCTCTGGTGATCTAGTGATTTAGGATAATTTCCCTAGTGATACAGTTGTAATTTACGGTACTGCTTCTGGTGATCTAGGCATATAGAATCATTTCTCTAGTGATCTAGTTGTTCAGAGTATTGCCCCTAGTAATCTAGTGATTTAGTCATTTCTTTAGCGATCCAGTTGTTCAGAGTACTGTTTCAGGTGATCTAGTGATGTAAAGTAAATTCTTTGGTGATCTAGTGATTTACATTCATTTCTCAAGTGATCCAGTTGTTCATACCACTACCCCTCATCATCTACTCATTTAGAGTTATTTCACTAGTGACCTAGTTGTTCAGATTACTTTCCCCCATGATCTAGTGATTTAGAGTAAGTTCTCTAGTGATCCGGTTGTTCAGAATACGATCCCTGGTGGTAATGTATTGATTTTAAAGTCATTTCTTTGGTGATGTAGTCATTTAGAGTAATTTATCTACCAGTACTTATTCAGTTGTTCCGGGCTCTCTCCCTGGTGATCTAGTTGTTACGTTCGTGTGGGCAAATAAGCACCAGGCCCATACAAATATGACCCGAAAACACAGGTTAGGGGAAACTGACCCTGAGCTGCAGGGAAGATGACTTTGCCCTACCTAACAAGCGGAGCGATCGCCTCTATAAAGGCGGCCCCACGCTGGAACCTCGGCCCTGCTCTCCCTGAAAGGGTGACAGTCGCAACCAGGCGGAACTGACACATTAAATGCAGAAACTCACTTACCACACAACCTACCACACTAAAGCAGATAGTAAAACTGAATATAAAAGCAAGGGATTAGCTCGTACATTGGCCACTGAACGTAAGCTGCAAGGCTGCGACAAGGCTCCTCGTGTCTTGCAGTCCCTACTCTAGCAAGACACTAAACAGGCAGCACAGGACACCAAACACACACAGCAAGCTGCAAGCTGACCAGACACTACACACATAGCAAGCTGCAAGCTGACCAGACACTACTCACACAGCAGACAAGACTGAGGAAATACAGCTTCCTCATTGCAGAGGGGCTGGGGTATATATCCACACCCAGACCCAGGGGATTGGCTGACCTGAACAACTCAATTAACTCTCACCTGTGCAGGTGTGCTCCTGGTACCCCGTAGAACAACAAACTCCAGCAGCACAACCTAACACTAGTAATATGCAGTCATTTTCCTAGTGGTCTAGTTGTTCAGAGTACTGTCCCTGGTGACCTAGTGATTTTAAAGTAATTTCTCTGGTGATCTAGTCATTTAGAGTAATGTCCATGGTGATCCAGTTCTTTTGAGTACTACTCCTGAGGAACAAGTCTCCTCTCTACAATGTGATCCAATTGTTTGCACTACTGTTTCTGGTAATCCAGTGATGTATTGTCCTGCTTCCTAGTGATCTAGTTTTTTAGATGACTATCCCTGATGATTTAGTGGTTTAGTGTCTATTCCCTGCTGATTCAGTGATTTTTGATCCACAATCCTTCCTCTAATGATCCTTCCTTGGCAAATAAGTGGATTAGAATCTTGTCACTGGCAAACTAGTAATTTAGAACCCTAATTTAAAAGAAATGTAAAGAAAAAAAGAATATAATAATTTGGAAATCTCATCTAACCATATTTGATCCACAATAGAACATAGAGGGAGAAGGGAGACACTTTCCCATTTTATTTTAAGAAATTAACTCATTTAGAAATTGATGGCAGCAATGCATTTCACAAAAGTTGAGCGGGGCCATGTCTACCATTATGTAGTATCCCCTCTTCTTTACACAACAGTCTGTAAACATCTGGGAAGGGACGAGACCAATCGCTGGAGTTTTGCGAGAGGAATGTTGTCCCGGGTACTGTTGTATCTTGTCTCCACCAGAAGAATGGGTGGAGACAAGCTGCATGCCAACAAGCAACGCCTACAACTTGATTGGCTCGGACGAAGAATCAGTTTCCATTATGTCCCCTCCCGCCTCGTCGTGCCACTGACTCCACGGCCGCTCTCCCTTGTTCCCTTACCGGCTTCTGCACTAGACTGCGCCGGAGCAGGAATGGGATAAGAAGAAGTCAGAGCGCCAGGGGCCAGTGACACTCTGCCACTCTTCCTTGTCCTCTTCCCGGCTCATGCGCTGTTGGTCTCCTTGGTGCTGTCACATATTGCAAGCACCGGTAACGCCGGTGAGGAGACTTACCGACTTCGCCAGAGCAGGGACAAGAAGAGCAGGAAAAAGAAGGAAGAGCGCCGGGGGCAGTGACAGCGGGGGAATGCAACAGAGGGGGGGGGGGGGGAAATTACAGCACCGTCGCCAGGGAAAGTATCACTGCGGACGTACGAGCTAACAGCGGTGCCAACTTGAGGGGTTGCCACCCGTGGATATTGACAGCAGGGAAATGCAATGAATGAGGAGGAGGGGGTCAAAGCTGGAAGGGAAGAAAGTCACCGGGGGAATTATGACAGCAGAGCCAGGAGCACTGACCAGTGGATTCTCTGGCTCAGCCAATGAAGTTGTGGGCATTGGTTGTAGGCGTACAGCTTGTCTCCACTGGTGGAGACAAGATACAACAGTACCGTTGTCCTGTTCTTGTCTGATGTTGGATTCTGGTTGCTCCACAGTCCTTGGTCATCTTTGCCGGATTTTTCATTTCATAATGTAGTGGCCTAGACTTAACATTAGTTTGAAATGTGTTTGTCTTGTGCCTATGTATTGTCAGTGTCTTCTATGAGCATGAATTTGATATGTATTGCAATCAAGGGCTTAAGGTAAACCGCATACTGTGTTGCCCTGTAAAACTCCCTCACCAGTAACTTGGTTGGGTCCCATGCTACCCCCAGGGGAGGAGATGATAGAGCCCCATGACAAGGCCTCAATCTACCCCGCTATTTCCACGGCTGTGGGCCTGCTTCTCAGATTCTGCAATAATGCGCCAAATGCTTTCTATTGGTGAAAAGTCTGGACTGCACACAGCCGGTTTACCACTAGGACTCTTCTTCTGGGAGCCATGCTGTTGTGATGGATGCAGTATGCGGTTTAGCATTGTCTTAGTAAAATATACAAGGCCTGTCCTGCAAGAGATGTTGTCTGGTTGGAGCATATGTTGTTCTAACCTCTATATATTTCTAAGCATTCATAGTGCCTTTCAGGATGTGTAAGCTGCCCGTGTCATAGGCACTAATGCAACCCCATACCATCAGAGATGCAGGACTGTTGGCTAATACAAGCTGGATGGTCCCTCTCCTCTTTCACAGGACATGATGTCCGTGCTTTCCAAAAGGAATTTCAAATTGTGATTCATCTGACCACAGAACAGTTTTCCATTTTGCCTCACTTCATTTTCAATGAGCTTTGCCCCAGAGAACATGCTGGCGTTTCTAGATTGTGTTAATATATGACTTCTTCTTTTGTATGATACAGTTTTAACTTGCATGTATGGATTGCACTTGTGAACTGTGTTCACAGACAATGATTTTCAGAAGCATCCTTGAGCCCATGCAGTGATTTGCATTACGGAATCATACCTGTTTTTAATGCAGTGACGCCTGAGGGTCTGTAGATCTCCAGCATCCAATATTGATTATCGGCCTTGTCCCTTGTGCACATAAATTTCTCCAGGTTCTCTGAGTCTTTTGATGATATTAGGTACTGTAGATGGTGGGATATTCAAAGTCTTCACAATTTTACATTAAGGAACATTTTTCTGAAATTGTTCAACAATATTTAGACACAGTTTTTTACAGATTGGTGAACTTCTAACCATCTTTGCTCCTGACAGAATCTGCCTCTCTAACATGCTCTTTCTATACACAGTCATGTGACTTAATAGAAAATTGACCCTCCAGCTATTTTTTCTTAGTACCACTTACTTTTCCAGCCTTTTGTTAACCCTGTCCCAACTTTTGTGAGATATGTTGCTGCAACGTGCGACAAGCGAGAAGAGGCCTGCACTCTTTGAGCAGTTTCTAAGGAGTAGCTGAGGAGCCGTGTCATGGGGCAACGAGTGCAGCATGCTTTATGTAATCTTGCGTACAGATAAAGGTAGACAACAGGATATGGATGACTAATGGAATTAGGTGAACGTGACGCCAGTGCCTGACTTAAAAGGTCTTGCTAGAGAAATAAGACTAACACACGTATTTGAGTAAATTGTCGGCCCACCATTTACTGTTGAACATGGCAATCTACAAGAATATTACACAATAGAACTTGCATATGCACAGTTTAAACCTTGAAACACTGAAAAAAACAAGCCCTGGCGAAGCAGCACATAAGATAAAAGAAAGCTATAGAGAGACTGACTAAGACTGAAACAAACACCTATCATACGACTAACAGTAATTTGCCATTCCTGAAACACAAGCTAAACTTCTCCAGTACTCCCTCTATAGGACAGTATGAAGCTTCTGTAATCTTTGCAGCGCACGATGCTGTGTCTGTTTAGGCTGTTCGGTGGAAGCAGGGATGGAAGGCATGGCTTGGAAGGATTTGAGGTCTTGAAGACAAGCCCAGGCTTCTCTCAGCCCAATGGGTTATTGATCAACTGTACACAGGGTTTCTTAACATTTCATAACGTAATCTTCTCTAGTTACAGGACAGGGGGAGGGAAGCTAGCAACATGGCTTCACCTGGCTGCTAACATCCTCCCCCCGCACTTCCTGTCTATCCCATTCTATCTCCACACTGACTCTTTAACTTGCCTCGCCTCTTCTCTCCAGTGGCTCCAACTTATGTCCTGTGATCTGCAACCAATGTAACATCATTCTTCATCCTAGGACTGCTGTAACTGCTGCCCAAGGGGTGGGTGCTCATACACGTGTGTGAACAGCCCAACTCTTAAAGGGCCAAAGCGAATTCAGCTTCTCATCCCCAGACAATCTGGACAAGGTCTTGTGTGTTTAATGCACCTTCTGCCACTGGAGGGGGCCCAAGCAATGAGCCTCTTAGTGTGCAAAGGTGTTATAGTTTTTTTGTCTGCTCGCCTGGATTTGTTTAGTGTCTGTTCTACTCAGCTTTCCCAGCTTCTACATTTCTGACCTCAGCTTGTTTTTTGACCACTTTTACTCTATCTGCAGCCTGCCCTGACTCTTGACCTGATTTTAATGTTCCAAAAGTATTCCTCCTATCCTGATCTCTGCTTTGTTCAATGAGCATGTCTCTGTCTACACTGTCCCCTACTACTTTATGGTAAACCTGACCAAGTTGCATCACCTGCCTTTCCTCCCCAAAACTTTTCTACCTTGGCAGTCTGATTTTTTCAGTTGATCATCAGAGTAAGTAGTGCCTTGGATGATTGAGAAGTCAGAAAAGCCCTTTAATTTACTTAATCCTGCGTTCAGTAATGAAAATCTGTCTTGAGATCAAAGTGAGTATACTGTGGTCTTCCCAAAGTTAAGTGGACCATGGTAAGCCAAGATAGACAATACACTTGAGGCCGAGAGCCACCAACAGCCCATATTGGGTTCCTCACATGGTCCTCCTCATGGCCAATATAAAAGGAACTCATTCGTATTGAAAAACAACATATTATCTTAATTGTTCCGCTGTCTTTCAGGGTGATTATGTCTGGCTGGACCTCAAGACGGGTCGAGAGTTTGATGTTCCGGTTGGAGCCGTGGTTAAGCTGTGTGACTCCGGTCAGATACAAGTGTTGGATGATGAAGGAAATGTAAGTGTGTGTTAATGAAGACTTAATCCAGCCATCCATAGCTCATATTTACCCAACTAATAATTGATATTTTTGACTCTCAGGCATAGGGCGTTAACAGAGTAAATGCCACAAAAGTGATGCCTTTATGGGTTGGACTGTATTTTGTACCACTAAAAGCAGTAAATAAATCGCAGCAACCATCAGTTTGGTGGAGATCTAGTGATGTCACCCACCTATCGTGACCCATGTTGCTTAATCTATTTTGGTCACTCCGTAGCAAAACCATCTGGCATAAAATTTTTATTATTTGGGATCCCAATAAATTAATACAATGTGGCGATTCCCTTTAATTAGCAGTAATTTCCAGGGAGCTTAGATAGAAGTTATTTGTAAAGTTTTCACACTGCAGACCAGCCTTAGCTGTGCTTTTGCTGCCTGTAAATAAGGAAGATGGAACAATACCTCTGCAGCGCCACCTTTTGGATGTCAGCATTCCTGCAAATCAGTGTTCGACCCTTTATAGAGGTCTTTATAACAATGATTGTGACATTAATAGAGCATTGTGGCCAGAGTCATCTCTTGGGGTGGGCAGTCATTAATCCCTTCCTTTCCCTTGACCACCAAGAAAGTGGGCAGTGATGCCTCCTATACTCTAGACTACTAGAAAAGTAGGCAATAACCCCTTTACTAGTGTAGATTAATAGAAAAGCACGAATTAACCCCTCCATAACCCTAGACCATGAGAAAAATGAGCAATAACCTCTCCCTTACTCTAGGCTGCCAGGAAAGTAGACATGAACCTCTTCGCTAGCCTAGACCACCAGAAAAGTATTCATTAATCTCTCCACTCCCATAGGCCAAATGAAAATGGGTAGTAACCCCCCCCCCCACGGCCACCACTCTAGACTACAAGAAAAGCAGACATCAGCTTCAAAGACCGAAATCCACTAAATCCCTGCGTATTTCTGCCTATCTGTGTTTTTTACGCAAGTAAATATCCATCGCATCACGTGTAAAAGAAATCCATGGAATCCCATTGATTTCTTCATAAATACGCAGCAAATACACAGATCTCCTGCACATTTACTGCGGATTAATGCAAGGACATTGACTTCAACGGGCTATTTCGGTGTGTGATATGCACCAGAATAGGAGAATAGGACATGCGTTTTTTTTTCACGCAATTTTCGATACTCCGCTATGAATGAACCCATGGGTTCTATTCACTGCAGATTTTTAGCGCGCCATACATATAGCCGTGTGAAAGTGCCCTAAGCTATCTAGTTGAAAAACATGCTAATGTGAATGGGCTGGGGCGCCCTAAGGATTTCTGCCCTCTTAGTTTATCTCTCTAATGGCAGATATTACTGAGGTCACTGAGGATTTTCCTTCCCCGACTAACAAAATTGAGACTCAAGTAGTTAAAAAACTCTATTTTGTCAGTGACCGCGGTGCACCCTCCATGACACTGGCCCCACATTACAGTCCATTAAAAAACTTTATTTCTAGAGTCACATACCAGAAGCCCCACTTTCCAAGGGTCCGTCTTGAGGTCTAGACCACAAAAGGGATGGGGCTTATATTAGTATATTAGGGGTCATTACTGCAGGGGCTCATCCCACAATCCGGAATTCGAAGTATAGAGCTCTGGCTCTGAATGCATCTCAGCCATGACAGCGGCCATATTAGTTGTCACCCAGCTTTTCTTCTACAGTGTGTAGGAGGAAGACCCCTTTAAATGGCTACTTAAAGGGGTATTCTGGGCACAAAATGGAAATTGCTGAAATCTAGCAGTTACAGCTAAGTAACTTTTGTGTGCCACTCTGGCCCCTCTTCTTCATCCCGTGCAGCCTATGATCTGCCGCTGGTTACACGCAAAAAAAGTGTCGTCCATTCCGCAAATAAAGCTACGCTCATGCGAACACAGATGCGCATACGTACATGTGATGGGGACCTTACAGAACGACTTATTGTGATGATGTACATTAGATTTTACAATGTGCCCGGAGTACCCCTTTAAGAGCAGCGTCTATTATATTGATGTGCTTCACTTCCAGGAAAACTGGATATCTCCCCAAAATGCAACAAACATTAAACCGATGCACCCGACCTCAATCCATGGAGTGGAGGACATGATCCGCCTGGGAGATCTCAACGAGGCCGGGATCCTCCGGAATCTGCTCATTAGATACAGAGATCATCTCATATATGTGAGTCTGCGCATCTCATACTTATTATATGCCTGGAGGGGTTTGGAGTAGCAGGAGTATAAAGAAGTTGCCGTGGAGCTACATGGTGAATTTCATATACTCTAGTCACATCCAGAGCTGCATTTGGACATTTTCCCCGACTTCCTTGTAGCGTCAGTGTATCAGGCAGCTCATTGCCGCTATTTAGTAGCAGCAGTCCATTATTGGAAGCCTGTTGCAGTAATCTGTTGGCGTGTTGCAGAGTCCCAGTGAGAGCCGGCAGAATTTGCAGTGCAGCTCTGGATGTGAGTGCAGTATGCGACAAATATTTGCAAAGTTACTAAACTCCTGACATGATGTTACAACATGGAGTTATGCATTAAAGAGCGATCTGGCAGCGGCACGCAGGAACGTGTCACTCAGATACGAGGATGAGATATGAGACAGATAATTATGGCCGATCGCAGGTCTTCTGTCTACATGATCAGCGTTAATAATTAAGGCGCGTCGCCGCTGCCATTGTGTCAACGGATTTAACCCTATCACTGCCCTGAATAATTGATGATAAGAAGAAGAGACTCTGGTGTGTGACCTTGTATTACTCATGGGGGTTACAGAGGGCCTGGCGCTCCGGGTCTCAGGGTCATTATTAATTTGACCCTTAGGCTCCATTCACACGGGACCAAAAAGTGCATTCACAAAATGACACTGGGAAATTTTTGCTAGAGTTCCCCTTTAGGGCTTATTCACAGGAGTGCGATGCGTGCAAAACTCGCACGAAATCCATTATTTTGAATGCTTTCATTCACACAAGCAACCGCATCATGTTCTATCTTTGGGCGTTTGCCTCACCCATTGGGACCTTGAAGGACATCATAGGGCTCTCACCTGCCGTGCGATGCGAGTGCGATGCAGTGTTTCCCATTGATGTCACTGGGAATCACTTGCGATCTGATTAAGCGCGTGAAATGTGCCTTGTCTTCCGGTGTAAGATCCGGTGATCTCTGTGGCCACGGACCCTTCGAGATGATCCTGTCCTGGAAGAAGGAATGAATATCCGCCATGCTCTGGTTGGACTGTAAGAAGTCGCTCCGTCTTGCTGGAAGCAACTATTCTGCGGCCCCTGGTCATCCAGCTGGTTCGCGAACTCCGGGTCTTCGTCAAGCTGGGTCGAAACGTAGCTTGTATTTCTTGCCACGGAGGAGTAAAGTTTGCTGTTCTGCTTTGCACCAACTTATGCTGCCATAATTCTTCCTTCCCAATATTCCTGATGACATTCCGTGAACAAACCCGTCACCCAGTACCAGAAATACAGGCTCTTCTGTAGGAACGCTCATCGCTCAGTGAATGGAGGTGGAGTGGGCCGGGGATCATTCCAGATACCCGCCCGCATTCACAGTAAACAGGTCGCCTTTTGTAGGACTGCCTGTTTACAATCTTCATTCAGTTTTTATGCATGCAGGAACAGAACAGCGAACTCATTCATCATTCCTCATTCCGTCATGCATGTAGGCCGAACGACAATCGTTCAGATTCTCTCTGATTGTGGGAATCTCATCCGCTGTAGAAGGGCTCTTCCTGCTACGCAGTTTTGATAAGCGCCGGGCTCAGTACAAGTTCCCCAGGCGCACTGAATACATGAAGAGCAGAACACTTCCTCTTGTATTCGGCGCATCCCCGTCAGCTCTGTGCGCCCGGACAGGAATGGACGCCAGGTCCAACTTATTGTATGTTTGTAGAATAATTTATGCCAGTTTTTGGCGTAAATCGTACATAAATCTGTCGGTCCAGGAGGTCACGCGTCCTCTGCCAAGCCCCGCCAACTTTTTGAAAAAGTGCAGAAAGAAGAAAAGTTACAAATTTTTACGCCAAAATGCTTTTGCTTAAAAATGTGTGACTTTTTTTTGCCATAAATAATGAGCCAAAATAAAGGTTACTCTAGAAAGTGAAACACCCGGTATATAAGTGTTACCCAAGTTTAGGAAAAAGCCGAAACACCGAGCAGCTGCTGTTGACAGATCCGTCCTCATTGTGGCGTTTCACTCTTTAGCGCTTGTTTCCCGTGTCAGAGGATTGGTAAGTGTTTCCCTGTGATTTCAATGGGAAACATCACATCGCACCTTCATGCACATCACACAGCATTAAAGATGAGCGAGCATACTTGAGCGAGCAGTGCCTTATTCGAGTACCTGCCCGCTCGTCTCTAAAGATTC
The DNA here is from genome assembly GCF_035609145.1 of Eleutherodactylus coqui. Taxonomy (NCBI): domain Eukaryota; kingdom Metazoa; phylum Chordata; class Amphibia; order Anura; family Eleutherodactylidae; genus Eleutherodactylus; species Eleutherodactylus coqui. The sequence goes on along the minus strand of NC_089837.1, from coordinate 521,906,530 downwards.
AGGTGCCGGCAGGGGGCGGGGAGCGGCGGGGGAGAGTGGGGAGGAACGGAGGGGAGATCTCTCTCTCCCTGTCCCCCCCCCACCCCGCCTGCTCACCGTGGCAACTCACCTGTCACCCGCGCCGACCCCCGAATCTTTAGAGACGAGCGGGCAGGTACTCGATTAAGGCACTACTCGCTCGAGTATGCTCGCTCATCTCTACACGGCATGCAATGTGTCTGACTGTCCTATTGCAAAAACAATGGGTGATTCATTTCACTAAGGACCCATTCAGACAGCACACAGGTGAGATATTTGCCCCTCCGAATGGGTCCTAAGGTCATGGGCTTCTGTTTAGGGATTCCGACAAGGTTCCTATCACTTTGTGACAGCAAGAATGGCGCAGCATGCCGCTCTACTCTTGTAATCAGAGCAAAAAAAATCTTGATAGACTCCCCCAGTTTTCACCATTATAAACCAATGGGGTTCATCTTCGCTGCTTGTTTCTGTTATATGACGAATCTGGCGGACCGGTATGGCTTCTAATATGAATGGTGGGCAGTGCAGGTGATAACAAAGACCAACTGACCTTTATCCTTCTCCGCAGGACAGGAGACAAGTATCTGATTGGTGGGGGGCCAACCACTAGAATGGGGTTCCTATGTACCTCCAGATGTATGTAATGGCGGTTGAGCATGCACGCCGCTGCTCCATTCATTTGGGACGCACGGGACCCCATTGTCATGATTGCTCTCAGTATTGCACCCCACCGATCAGGCAGCCCTATATAGAAGATGACTTTCAAACCTAAGAAAACCCCTTTATACTGAAATGAAAGAAATGCAAAGCATTGAGGATCCGTCAACAGCAGTTTGCTGACAGTTTATGGTAACTAGGGGGCAGAAGAAATGAACTGCGCAATAACGACGATATGATATATCTGATCAGATGTGTATATAGCATGACTGATATTCCATAATCCATTCTTCTTTTCTAAGACGAGCTGTGGAGGGAGGGTGAGTATATGTCAGCGGAGCCTCACTCCATCAAGGCTTCACTTCAGCATTACGCCTTAGGCCAAGGCCTCATCTTCCATCCTGCGTGTTATATATGATGCCATGTAACCCAGCAATCATTGCATTCATATTAGTCCATCCTGTGTACTGGACATAGTCGTTACCACCTTTAAGGGGTTATACCACAACTCCTCACCGCATGTCAGTTTCCGCACAGATTTGGGGCAGATTTTGCTTGCACCATGTGAACAAGATTTTAACAACCTCATTCACATTGCTGCTACTGTAAAAGTCCACATGGAAAATCTGCAGCAAATCCGTCCCGTGTGGACATACCATTAAGGATTCCATACCTATTCTTGGACCAATAAGAAGCACCAAGGCCAACCAGATGGCACAATTCACCTTTCCCATGGCTTGGCTTAGGGTCGAAGTATTCAGCTGGCCCCAGGATGGTAAGAACATTGCATCACCCCTTCTGCTTCCTAACTGTCTTTTGCCTGGAACCCTCAGCAGCCTGGACCTGCACAATATTGGGGTTCTTCATGATAGCCCGGGGTGCTTGCAAGGTTTATGGGAACCAACAAGGGGTCATTATTAGTAAGCGCCATGCAGACATCTCACCAGCTGCATCTCATGGCATGTTGTTTGTTCACCGGCTGCGCATTCACTTCCCATTATATCCTAATCCATATAAACATCTCATGTGCATGTTATATCAGCCTGCATTACATGGCATGGTATAAGAAGCTGTGGATATTATTTGTGTCTTGTATGTATGGTATTCCTGATATCTAATCATGCAAAGGATTTGGGGTATATTCAGAGTCTATAACTGGCCAAGGGACACACATAGTAACCATAGGGTTCCAAAGCAAGACCCAATCCTCCATGGAGAACTCCAACAGATGTCCTGCTCTGTGCTGAGTCATTTCATAAAGCTTCAAATCACCCACTTCTCTTTATACAGTCATAGAAATTAATGATAAAATAATGACTTCTTACAGCCACCACTAGAGGGAGCTCCCTGAATACAGATGTATACAGCCACCAATAGGGTAAGCACAGAGCTATGTAGTCCCCACTAGAGGGAGCTCAGTGTGTACAGATATACACAGCCACCACAAGAGGGAGCTTACCATATACAGCTTTATACTGCCACATATGGATTTATACAGCTACAACTTGGGGGAACTCACTGTATACAGAGCTATGCAGCCCCCACTAGAGGGAGGTCAGTGTATACAGACACAGTATATAAAGCCACCACTAGAGGGAGCTTACCATATACAGTTTTATACTGCATAACTAGATATGGATTTATACAGCTACAACTTGGGGGAACTCACTTTATACAGACTTATACAGCCAACACTAGGGGAAGCCCATAAAACCTTCCTCAATGACATTTGTGACTCTCATTTTCATCTTGCAGACATACACCGGATCCATATTAGTGGCAGTGAACCCCTACCAGCTGCTCCCCATCTACACGCCGGACCAAATCCGCCTGTACACCAACAGAAAGATCGGAGAAATGCCCCCACACATCTTTGCCATAGCCGACAACTGTTACTTCAACATGCAGCGAAACAGTAAGGACCAGTGTTGTATCATTAGGTGAGAGAAATACCCCCAGGACCCCAATCCAGGCTCTCTCTGCGCGAGGTAATAGGCTGCTGGGTCACATTAACAGTTAAAATGCTATAACCCTTCCAGAGCATAGCAAGATACTTCCTGATGTTACCACTAGGGGGTTCTGCATACTGTTCCCAGAAAAAAACTGCAGTGAAATCACAAGCTCTATTATTACTTTTTTTTCTTCTCGTTTTATTACTGAAATTCAAGTTGCAAATGCCTGCCACTAGAGGTCTCCCTTCCAGCACCTTTGCAATCCACTGCCTGTCATTAGACATTTGACTTCTCTAGTAACAGGGACATGGGGATACTGCTAGTTACTGCATACACCAGAGGGGAGGGCATTCAGATGTTGCCCTTGCATGGGATTGGAGTGGGGCTGTGCAAGGCAGCATGGGAAGCGTGGGAGAGGAAGTCATGGCCAATACAGTACTGGCAGAATGACTGGCCTAGGGCACCCCTTCCCCCCACACTTGTAATGGGATCGCAAACAGCAGGGCAGCAGAAAAATAGTTAAAAACTAAATGTAAATGTTGTACCTATCTGGTTTTAGTTTTTTTTTTGTATTGTAACTATCTTTATTGTTGCTGCTATCACGTCTCCCAGCCCTCCCAGGTTCAGTCGGACAGTCCCAGATTTTGGGTGCTGTCCTGCTCTCCTGGTAAGCAGAAGTGGACACACCGCCATATGTGCAGGCAGGAATGGAGGGAAATAGCAAACAGGCTATTCTCATTTATTTTGCTCCCTCTGCCACTTTGGTCCGTGCCGTTCTGAACCCCGCTCAGCTCTGGGGAGCGCGGACACATGTTATCTATCACATGATTGCAGCGCCTGATCACTGGCCTCAGCCGTACCAGCACTCAGGCCAGGGAATGGCCACAGCAATCATACAATGAAATGATCAGGGGGCCGGGCTAGTGGGATGGCGGGGAAGCAAAAGTGATCAGGGGTCTAGAGTGGCGGGGAGGGACAGGGGAGCAAAAGTGATCAGGGGACTGGAGTGGTGGGGAGGGGCAGGGGAGCAAAAGTGATCAGGGGTCTGGAGTGGTGGGAAGGGGCAGGGGAGCAAAAGTGATCAGGGGTCTGGAGTGGTGGGGAGGGGCAGGGGAGCAAAAGTGATCAGGGGTCTGGAGTGGTAGGGAGGGGCAGGGGAGCAAAAGTGATCAGGGGACTGGAGTGGTGGGGAGGGGCAGGGGAGCAAAAGTGATCAGGGGTCTGGAGTGGTGGGGAGGGGCGGGGGAGCAAAAGTGATCAGGGGTCTGGAGTGGTGGGGAGGGCGGGGGAGCAAAAGTGATCAGGGGTCTGGAGTGGTGGGGAGGGGCGAGGGAGAAAAAGTGATCAGGGGTCTGGAGTGGTGGGGAGGGGCAAGGGAGAAAAAGTGATCAGGGGTCTGGAGTGGTGGGGAGGGGCGGGGCAGCAAAAGTGATCAGGGGTCTGGAGTGGCGGGGAGGGACAGGGGAGCAAAAGTGATCAGGGGACTGGAGTGGTGGGGAGGGGCAGGGGAGCAAAAGTGATCAGGGGTCTGGAGTGGTGGGAAGGGGCAGGGGAGCAAAAGTGATCAGGGGTCTGGAGTGGTGGGGAGGGGCAGGGGAGCAAAAGTGATCAGGGGTCTGGAGTGGTAGGGAGGGGCAGGGGAGCAAAAGTGATCAGGGGACTGGAGTGGTGGGGAGGGGCAGGGGAGCAAAAGTGATCAGGGGTCTGGAGTGGTGGGGAGGGGCGGGGGAGCAAAAGTGATCAGGGGTCTGGAGTGGTGGGGAGGGCGGGGGAGCAAAAGTGATCAGGGGTCTGGAGTGGTGGGGAGGGGCGAGGGAGAAAAAGTGATCAGGGGTCTGGAGTGGTGGGGAGGGGCAAGGGAGAAAAAGTGATCAGGGGTCTGGAGTGGTGGGGAGGGGCGGGGCAGCAAAAGTGATCAGGGGTCTGGAGTGGTGGGGAGGAGCCAGGGAGCAAAAGAGGTGAATATAGGCATTTTTTTTATTTTACTGTTTAAAACGGCATTATCACTGGACAGGGGCATTATTACTGGGGGCAGCATGGTAGGAATTATTATTGAATGGGGGCATTATTACCGAGCAGGGGCATTGTCACTGGGGGCTAGGCATGGGGGGCATTGTTACTGACGGGGAGCATGCAGGGGAATTATTACTAAGGAGGGCATGTAGGGGCACTATTTCTAAGGGTAAGCATGCAGGGGCATCATTACTAAAAGGGAGTATGCAGGGGCATTATTAGTAAGGGCAAGTATGCAGGGCATTATTTCTAAGGGGAAGTCTGCGGGGGCATTATTAATAGGACAGAGCATGCTGGGGCATTATTTCTAAAAGGAATCATACGGCGACATTATTACTGAGACTGGCATGCAGGCACATTACTGGGGCATGTGGAGGCATTACTATTGAGACTGGCATGCAGACACATTACTGGGGCATGTGGAGGCATTATTACTGAGGAGAGAATGCAGGGACATTATCAGTAAGGTCGTATATGCGAGGATATTATTACTAAGGGAGAAGAATGTAGCGACAATATTACTGAGAAGGGACATGTGGGGGCATTCTGACTGAAAGGGGCATGCCGGGCCATTTATTACAGGGGCATGCAGCGAAATTACTAAGGGCAACATGCGGGAACATTATTACTGGGGGGCATGCAAAGACAATTTTACTGGGGGGCACATGGGGACAGTATTACTGAGGTGGGCATACCCATGCTATTACTGAGAGGGGACATACGAAGGCACTATCATTGTAAGGGCCCATAGGGGGGCACTATGACTGTGAGGGTACACAGAGTAGCTTAGCATAAAAGGGGCGTAGCATTAAAAAATTGATGTGGTTTGAAAACATATCCGTCTTTTCATTGCTTCTGTGTATTATCGAGCTCGTCTCATTGATGTGTGATCTATTACAGCGGAGAATCTGGTGCAGGAAAAACTGAGAGCACCAAACTAATTCTGCAGTTCCTGGCAGCCATCAGTGGTCAGCACTCCTGGATAGAGCAACAAGTCCTGGAAGCCAACCCCATCCTAGAGGGTCAGTCGGGAATAGTCAGTGTCACACAAAGCCTCCTGTACCTATTGTCATAGAATAATACAGATTTCTTATATTCTGTTCTTCACCAATCCTGCTTGCTGCCAATGAATGGAAATGTTCCCTAACCCAGTCCTGCTCACAGAGCTGCAGGGCTTGTGCATGTAGGGAGCTCCAGCACACAGTCAGAAGCCATTTGTCTGAGCTAACAATAGCTTTTAAAACTGTGAATGATAATTTAAATGTTCCAATTCACTGACAACAAGCATAGATGTTGAAAATTGCTAAACTAAAGGATAAAGTATATGTCGAAGGTGAAGAACGTTTCTTCAAAAAACTCATACTTAAATAGGCTTAGAAAAAAAGGCACACTGAATAGTTCTAATGGTTTTAGAAAAGGATGTGTCAAAAAAGAGGCGGGGTTATAGAGATATAAGTTACAATGTATCATTTTCTTAAGTTACACTATTGATAATTGACCCCAATTATCTCTTGAAGTATCTGACACTGTACCCTGTATGTGATACTCTATACATCTTGACGTTGCCAGTGTTCTTAATGCCCTTTTAGCGTTCGGCAATGCCAAGACGATTCGCAATGACAATTCCAGCCGGTTTGGGAAATACATTGATATACACTTCAATAAGAAAGGAGCCATCGAGGGCGCCAAGATAGAGCAATATCTTCTGGAGAAGTCCCGTGTCTGCAGACAGGTAAGATAAGTAATGTATGTACACAGGGAATCCACCAGCAGAATAGTGAGTGCAGCTCTGGAGTATAATACAGCATGTAACTCAGGACCAGGACAGGATAAGTAATGTATGTACACAGTGACTCCACCAGCAGAATAGTGAGTGCAGCTCTGGAGTATAATACAGGATGTAACTCAGGATCAGTACAGGATAAGTAATGTATGTACACAGTGACTCCACCAGCAGAATAGTGAGTGCAGCTCTGGAGTATAATACAGGATGTAACTCTGGATCAGTACAGGATAAGTAATGTATGTACACAGTGACTCCACCAGCAGAATAGTGAGTGCAGCTCTGGAGTATAATACAGGATGTAACTCAGGATCAGTACAGGATAAGTAATGTATGTACACAGTGACTCCATCAGCAGAATAGTGAGTGCAGTTCTGGAGTATAATACAGGATGTAACTCAGGAGTAGTACAGGATAAGTAATGTATGTACACAGTGACTCCACCAGCAGAATAGTGAGTGCAGCTCTGGAGTATAATACAGGATGTAACTCTGGAGCAGTACAGGATAAGTGATGTATGTACACAGTGACTCCACAGGCAGAATAGTGAGTGCAGCTCTAGAGTATAATACAGGATGTAACTCAGGATTATTACAGGATACGTGATATATGTATACAGTGACTCCACCAGCAGTATAGTGAGCACAGCTCTGGAGGATAATACAGGATATAACTCAGGATCAGTGCAGGATAAGTAATGTATGTACACAGTGACTCCACCAGCAGAATATTGAGTGCAGCTCTGGGGTATAATACTTGATGTAACTGAGGATCAGTACAGGATAAGTAATGTATGTACACAATGACTCCACCAGCAGAATAGTGAGGGCAGCTCTGGAGTATAATACAGGATAGGATCAGTACAGGATAAGTAATGTATGTACACAATGACTCCACCAGCAGAATAGTGAGTGCAGCTCTGGAGTATAATACAGGATGTAACTCAGGATCAGTACAGGATAAGTAATGTATGTACACAGTGACTCCAGCAGCAGAATAGTGAGTGCAGCTATGGGGTATAATACTAGATGTAACTCAGGATCAGTACAGGATAAGTAATGTATGTATACAGTGACTCCAGCAGCAGAATAGTAAGCACAGCTCTGGAGTATAATACAGGATGTTACTCAGGATCAGTACAGGATAAATAATGTATATACACAGTGACTCCACCAGCAGGATAGTGAGTGCAGCTCTGGAGTATCATACAGGATGTAACTCAGGATCAGTACAGGATAAGTAATGTATGTACACAGTGACTCCACCAGCAGAATAGTGAGTGCAGCTCTGGGGTATAATACTGGATGTAACTGAGGATCAGTACAGGATAAGTAATGTATGTACACAGTGACCCCACCAGCAGAATAGTGAGTGCAGCTCTGGGGTATAATACTGGATGTAACTGAGGATCAGTACAGGATAAGTAATGTATGTACACAGTGACTCCACCAGCAGAATAGTGAGTGCAGCTCTGGAGTATAATACAAGATGTAACTCAGGATCAGTACAGGATAAGTAATGTATATACACAGTGACTCCACCAGCAGAATAGTGAGTGCAGCTCTGGAGTATAATATAGGATGTGACATTGGGATTCAAAGCTACCATAAGTTACCATAAACTTTAATGAGGGGTTCAGAGGTGGAGATCCCACGGTAAGTGTATGTCTCTTAGAACGCAGTTCTTAAAGAAGTGAATTTTTTTTTGTGTTGACCTCAGGCTTCAGATGAGCGGAACTACCACGTGTTCTACTGTATGCTGAAAGGGATGCCTCCAGATCAGAAGAAGAAACTGAGCTTGGGCCAAGCAAGAGACTACAACTACCTCTGTATGGTGAGCGGATATTCCATATGAGAGTGACCTCTGGTCAAAAGTATGACCAGAGGTCTGGACTTTAGTGCAAAATCTATAATAGTGCCCACCAGCAATGTACCATTCATAATACTGGTGTTTCCTTATGTGGTAGAGTGTTTTTAGCGCCCTTCAGGCTCCCCTACCAGGCGTGACTATGGCCTTGAATGTGCCCTAGGTATATATGGGCCCTTGAACCAGGATCTTAGTAGGCCACCACCTTACTTTACCCAGAGCTGGTCAAGCTTAGAGCATGGTGACCTAGATGGCTGTGGACCACAAAGCCCAGTGGGCCCGGCGTTTGTCCAGCTTGCCTGCTCCCTTGCTACAAGTCTCTCCAGAGTCACTTTTCCTATATAATAGTCGCTTCACTTTTCTTGCAGGGGAATTGCATCACGTGTGACGGCAGAGATGACAGTAAGGAATATGCCAACATTCGTTCAGCCATGAAAGTTCTGATGTTTACTGATACTGAGAACTGGGAGATCACCCGGCTTCTGGCTGCCATATTGCACTTGGGAAACCTGCGTTATGAAGGTAACGGCCCATACATTGCTTTATGCCTTTGGGTCCTTGGGTACTGCGCTGCACAGCATCGATAAATGGTAGAACCATAGTAACATAGTAACATAGTTCGTAAGGCTGAATGAAGACAATGTCCATCTAGGCCAGCCTGTCTAGCCTCCTGTTTTGTTGATCCAGAGGAAGGCAAAAAAAAAACCAAGAGCAGAAGCCAAATAGCCCTTTTGGGGAAAAAAATTCCTTCCCGACTCCCTAATGGCAATCAGACTGTTCCCTGGATCAACCCCTAATAGTTCCTACCTCCCCATATACCCGGATTAACAAATAACCTTAGATTTATATCCTGTAATATCCTTCCACTCCAGAAAGACATCTAGTCCCCTTTTAAACTCCTCTATGGATTTTGCCATCACCATGTCCTCAGGCAGAGAGTTCCACAGTCTCACTGCTCTTACAGTAAAGAACCCCCTTCTGTGTTGGTGATGAAACCTGCTTTCCTCTAGACGTAGCGGATGTCCTCTTGTTACCGTCGCAGTCCTGGGTATAAACAGATCCTGGGAGAGATCCTTGTATTGTCCCCTCATGTACTTATACATGGTTATTTGGTCGCCTCTTAACCAACCGTAAGCCCATTATATATCTACAACTAAGGCCGCCTGCAGACGAGCGGGTCGGATCCGGCAGCGAGAAATCTCGCCGCGCGATCCGACCCCAGAGCCTGCAGGGGCGAGCGCGTACTCACCCGCGCCTGGCGGCCCCGGCTCTTTGATGTGCCGGCTGCCGCGCAGCCGGCGCATGCGCAGACCGGAGCCGGCGGCCAGGTGAGTGCGTGCTCCGCACAAAATTAGAACATGCCGCGGTTTGTTTGCCGCGCGAGATTTCGCGCGGCCAAACCGCGGCCGTCTGCATAGGAGTGCGTATTGTAATGCACTCCTATGCAGACTTTCAGCGGCGGAAATCCCGCGGGAAATCCCGCGGCGGGATTTCCGCTCGTCTGCAGGCGGCCTAAGACTGGAAGCAGGGCCTCTATTGGGCATTCTGGCATTCAGATCTTTTCTTTCTATCAAGATGCTACAATAGCGCAAAAAAACTCGCCAGACGCCATTATACCGTACACTGAATGGACACTTTATTAGAGAGCCCCATCAAATAGCCCATTGGTCCTGTTTTGGCCTTTACAACTACAACAATTTGTCATGGTGTAGATAGCAATAGGCGATTAAATCCTTTTGCATGACCCGGGTATAACGGAGTCGTTGCTGCTAATGACCTTACCTCCCCTCCCCCCCCCCCCCCCCCACCATTCGTCGAACAAACCACCGACACCTTCTGTTGGATAAATTTGGCCACAGCAGCCATTTATTAACACAAACAACATAAAAATACATTTTTAACTTATTTCAACATCAACCTTAATGATGACCATATCCCGATACATGGAAAGGACCTTGGAGCCGCACCCCTGTGTCTGCCACCTACTGCCGCCTCACCCCTACAAGGAGATAGCTGTCCCGGTCACCTGCCGCAACTTGGCCGACTCAGGCGACGCTATCCCCACGAACTTTTTAACTATTTCCTCCCGCCGCAGGTCGGCAGACTCGGGAGCCCAACGACACTCCCCATTAACCTCCGGCCGCCATCTTTTACCGACCCCGAGGCCGGCTAGCCAGGCCTGGCTAGCCTCTCCTACCGCCTATCAGGGGTCCGCCCTATACCCTGGAGGCGACAGGTCCCAAACTCGAAAAAGGAGAGGAACGGGGGGGGGGGGCTAGGTAGCCCCCACCATTCCTCTCACTACCTTCTATACGGGCTCCAAGGGTCCCTCTCCATCCCCCGCCACCGCAAGCGAGGCTCGACCCCCTTGAGCCTGCGCCGCCCTCCACACTGCCAGCGCTCGCTCGATGCCTTCTTGTAAACCTTCCATCCATAGGTCCATCCCTATGTCGTTCAGATGAACGCCGTCTGACCTCCAATAGTTACCCGTGCCTTTTTCCAGGTCTATGTGCCGCACTGCTATGCCCCCTTTTCCGCCCACAAAACGAGAGACTTCTTTGTTTAGCTTTACTCTCGCCCTGTTCAGCCCCTTTTCTGACCGCGCTCCCCTCCATACTTTTCTCGGCACTAGCTCCGACCAAACCACGACTATTCCCGGGTATGACTCCTGTAACCTAAGGAAGTCATACCGAATGTCCCTCGATAGGTCCCTAAATCTCCTCTTCCCCAGGTCATTCCCCCCTGCATGAATGACTAATACGTCCGGCGCTCTATCCCATATCACCCTCCTTTCTACCTCCTCCAAGACCGCGCCCCAGGACATGCCTCTAATGCCCATCCACTTTATCCGTGCTTCGTTCTTAGGGAACCGTAATTGCCTGCCGTTGGGTCGTGCTCCCGCTCTCTCCGCCCCCCAGAAGACATAAGAATGGCCTAAGATCCACACTAACGCTGGATGCTCATCTGTAAAACAAAATTACCGGCATAATTTAGTAACAGTCGCTCCTACTTTTTTACTCCCCCCCCCCCCCCCCCCCTCACCCTGATCCTTAGCCTTAAAGTAGGTGAGGGCGTACATAGGATCCAAAACGTCTGGACTCCCATCGACCTATTCTTTTTATAGCTTCCACCCCCATACCTCTCACTGATGCCTCTGTCGCTGCTCCCACCCTAAATGAGTGTGACCCAAATTGTTCTTTATCAAACCCTGCCGTTTCCAGTGTCCGCTTAAATATAGTTATAAATTGGAAGCGAGATAAAAATTGGCCATTCTCATGGCACAGCAGGGGGCCTGTTCTAGACTCTAACCCTCCCCTATACTGCTCCCATGTCCTCTTAGGGCACATGAGGGCCCCTGGCACCTCGCCCAATTTAATAATCTTTCCCCGACCTTGCTGATCCGTCTTAGACCGGCGGATCCGCAACTCCAGCCTCCCTTCAACTAACCTTACGTTCTCTGCCTGCAACCCCCCCCCCCCCCCCCCCGGTCTTTTTGCTTGGAGACACCAATTCATTTATCCTGAATGCTCCAAAGAATGCCAGAGAAAACGCCGTCCTGAACAACCGTCTCTCAAATTCACTTCCGCACACCGTATCCAATGCTCTACCCAATTTTTCTAATATGTCAAAGGAAACTGGTCGCCTAGTGTCTACACTCTCCCTACCTCTCCTGAACCCCTTCAGCGCCTGTGTTACTAAAAACTTTTTAGTCACATCCCCCATCCCCCTTAACTTGAACCCAAATGCTAGCCCTGCTATAAATTGGTTTACTTGCGCCACTGACCTACCCCCTTCCGCACTTCTACCCAACCAACTCAGCAGCATACCTACTCTGTCTTCCTCTGAGTCCGCGCCCCCCTCCTTTCTCACCCATTCTTCCCACTCGTTCCACGCTGCGCTATACGCTACCCTGGTTCGCCGAGCTAATGACCGCTCTAACAGGCCCCTCACTGCTCGCTTACCACGCTCCAAATTAGATCCGGGCACTCTCTTCCTTTCCTCTCTGCACCCGGCGCCAGTGTCCGGAACCGCTCCCACTGAAACCGAGAGAGAGCATCCGCAATTGAATTGTCAACACCGGGAACATGAGCCGCCACTATCCACATGTTTAGCGACAATGCTTCGAGCACTAAGTGACGCAGCAAGTTTACCACCGGGGGGGATGATGCCGAAAGGGTGTTAATCACTTGCACCACCCCCAAGTTGTCACAGTGAAATTTCACTTTTTTATCCCGAAAGTGGTCCCCCCACAGCATGATGGCCATCACTATTGGAAATAACTCCAGTAGCACTAAGTTCCGTATCAAGCCTTCCTGCTTCCACTTCTCCGGCCACTCCCCCGCGCACCATTTCCCTTGGAAATAGGCCCCGAACCCAGCGCTGCCTGCCGCGTCAGTATATAGCTCCCAGTCCACATTGTTACTAACCTCGCCCATGATTACCGACCTGCCATTATATTTTTCCAGGAAGGTAGACCATATCGTCAGGTCTGCCTTGTGGCTGGCCAGCAAACGAATGAAATGGTGGGGTGCCCGAATGCCCGCTGTTGCTGACGCCAACCGTCTGCAAAACACCCGACCCATGGGCATAATCCTGCAGGCAAAGTTCAGTTTGCCTAACAGTGACTACAGCCCTCTTAGCGTAATTTTCTTACTTCCTAGCGCCGCGCGCACCTCCTCCCGTAAGTCATCCAATTTATTCTTAGGTAAGCGACAGACCATCGCAATTGAATCGATGGTGATGCCCAGAAAGCTTAAACACGTAGTGGGCCCCTCCGTCTTATCGGGAGCTAACGGCACCCCGAACCGCCTTGTCACACATTGTAAAGTGCCCAGCAGGCTCGCACACACGGGCGATCCCCCAGGCCCCACACACAGAAAATCATCTAAGTAATGAATGATCGACTGCACCGCAGCCGCATCCTTCACCACCCATTCTAAAAAGGAACTGAACGCCTCGAAGTATGCACACGAGATGGAACATCCCATGGGTAAACAACGATCCGCAAAGTAATCCCCTTCCCAATAGCACCCCAACAACCTCACGCTTTCTTGTGAAACCGGGAGCAGGCGAAAAGCCGATTCTACGTCCGCCTTTGCCATCAATGCTCCCTTCCCGTACCTTCGTATCCATTGCAATGCCGCATCGAACGAGGTATACACCACCGAACAAAGCTCCTGGTCTATTCCGTCGTTCACCGATGCGCCCTTTGGATAAGATAAGTGGTGTATAAGCCGAAATTTTTTCGGCTCCTTCTTTGGGACCACCCCCAAAGGAGACACCACGAAATCTGGCACCGGCGGTTCTTTAAACGGCCCTACCATGCGCCCCAACCTTACCTCCTTTCTTATCTTCTCTGACACCACCTCCGGGTACTCTAATGCTGATCGCAAGTTTTTTAACGAAAAGGGGACCGCATGCAACGGGGCAGGGATGTGAAACCCATCCCTAAAACCCTTAAACAGCAATTCCGCCTTCTCTCTATCAGGGTACCTACTTAGATGAGGTACCATCTCTTCCAAAATCACCGGGGTCGTCCCTTTTCGTAAAACCGCCGGGCCCTTTTCCCTTTCCTTTCTTAAAGCACCGTGCCGCTCCGTGGGAACCTGCACTGCAATGGGAGCAGGCATGACGAAATTTGCATGTTGCCCCATACTTACACTGTCCCTCATTGTATTGCCAACAGTACCCGAGCCTGCTCCCCCCCGCTGTGCTGCCTTGGCCCCCTGCTGAACTAGTGGCCAGGCCGAATGACCCGGCACTTCCCTGAAAGGGCTGTCCAAATCGTGCGGGGGCCATTACCCTCAAACATAGGCCTATATCTTTGTGCTCCCATCTGATAGATGGGCGCACCGCCTTACGCTGCCTAAATTGCTCATCGTAGCGTAGCCATGTCTGGCCCCCGTATACCCTATAAGCCTCCCCTATTGAGTCCATGTAGCAAAAAAGGCCGGAACAATTTTCCGGTGCTTTTTCTCCTATCACGCTGGCTAAAATGGCGAACGCTTGTAGCCAATTAGCAAACGTCTGGGGAATCAAGCACCATCTCCTCTTCTCTTCCTCCTCTTTTTTAAAGTCCGTTCTCTTTCCCTTGTCCAAATTAAATTTTTCCAAGGGGAGGAGGGAGAATATCTCAACATATTCGTCCTTCCAAATCTTCTCCCTCACCTCTTTTTTGAGATGCGCCCCCAGAGGTCCCTCAAAGCAGACGTATACTTCGCCCTTCGCTTTGTCGTCTAACCTTACTCCCTCCCCATCTTTTTCTGTCTGTACTGCCACCGTAACGCCTGCTGCTGCCCCTGCCTCTGAAGCCCCCATTATTGCCCCCGTCTGTAGGTTTTCCCCGGCGACAAATGATGTCGCCGTGGCTACTCTCTCTACTGTAATGGGGGTTTGTGTACTTCCTATCGCCTGTCCTGCCCCAGTCCCCCCAGCTAGGGGTCCCATCCGACCTTCCTCTATGCTGGATGACGCAGTGCATGGTGAGCTCCATGCTGTGACAGGCGATGGATTACCAACCCCCCCCTGACGTCTCAAAAATTCTACCATGATACCCAGCAGTGCCGATGCATCGTTGCACACGCTTGGTGTAGCTGCACTACTCCCCGATCGTTGACCAAAATTGCTCCCAGCCAGTACCCCCCGATTAACATTACTGGGCATCCCGCACATATCCCCCACATTTTCAGCGAGATTAACATTACTAGACATGGTAAACATATCCCCTGCATTTTCAGTCATGTTAACATTACTAGGCATGGTATACATATCCCCTACATTATCTGCACGGTTAACATTACTAAAGCTCGTATACCTATTACCCACATTTTCTGTATTACTAATATTACAAGACATACTGTACATGGAGTGTGATTCACCTGGCCGCGTGGGAGCTGTGGGCCCACCAGCCGCCGGACCTCCAGATCGAGCTTCTTCCTGACCCCCGCTGTGCTGCGACCGCTCTGCTGGCCCTGCAAACGCCTCCTTTCTTCTTGCCGTCAGACCCGTAGATGTCCCGGGCCGCTGTGCTCCTGACTCGCTGCAGGCTTGTTCCTGCTCTGCAGCGCCGCCTCCTTCTCTCCTTCTGCTCTTTGCCTGCCGACTAGCGGTAGGTCCCGTCCCCCTCTCAGCACGGGACCCCACGCTGCCTGCCGTCCTCCTTTGCCTCGCGGGAGTTCTCCCCGCCTTGCTTACCCTGCCTGTTGGTGTTGCCAGGGGAAGCGTGCTATGTGGGGGGGCCGGGGAGCCACTCCGCCTCCTTTTTCCCCGCGAGGGTCCGTGCTCGGGGCTAAACCTTTCTGGTGCACTGGCCCTCCGCGGTCTTAGCTCTTTCGTGTGCCCCGCTGGTGCTGCCGCCGCCGGCCCCGCACCCTTTGCCAAACTGCTTCCCTCCATCGGCCTTGCTCCTGAAGGCTCTACGCTCCCTGCCGTCATGTCCTGTGTTGCAGCGTTCCTCATGTCGGCAGACCTTGGAGTTGATCCATCCCCTGTGCTGAGTCCTTGGTTTGATAGCTGTAGTAGCCATTCCAGGCCTCTTTCCTCCGCTGCCGCCCGAATTCGTTCCAGAACCGCCTCCATTCCTACAGCTGCTGATATCTTCGGACGCTTACTTCTTTCTTCAGTGACTTCCGGTTAATCGCTGTAGCTCCGCCTCCTCCGGACTCCTTCCGTTGTTGGATCAATGCCCACCTGGCCGGTCTTGCCTTTTGTTGCTTGCCGCCTTCTGATCGCCGCTACTGACTGTAACTTCAGCGCTCAGCCTTCTTCCGCCCGTTCGCCCGACACTTCCAACTTCAGCGCCCCTCGGACTTCTCCTGTGCTCGCCGCTCCGCTGCCGCACTCTTCTTCAGCGCTCGTCGCTCCGCTGCCGCACTCCCTATCTTCGTTCTCCGCTTCTCCGCTCTCCGCTCTCCGAACTCCGCTGTGCTTCTCCTGTCTTCGCTCTCTTGACTTCACTCTTTTGTTTGTTCTCCTCTTCTTCTTTTCGCCGCTCTGACCTCTCCCTTGCTTGCTCCCCCTTATATAGGGCCTCCCGACGGAGGCCCCGCCCCCTCCCATAATCCACTGCGCCCGGTGACGTCACTCCTCCCCGTTTACCCTTTCATGCCGCCTCCCGCCTACCGCTCTGCGGGCTTCCGGCTCCGGCGGTTCTGGAATATTGGCCCCTGCGGACTGCAGAGGTTCATTCCTGCTGCTTAGGCCAAATTCAAGACTGGGGACAAATAACTTACTTAAACCGCTCGCTTACCTAATTACAAAATAACCATCTACCACTTCTTGCTGTAAAACGTGGGGTAGGCCACAGCTTTATTGAATAACTTGTAAATAACATTAATGTTCATAACTTTTCTGAAAAACCCTATCCATGCTGCAAAGCTGGTATATTACAGTCCATAACCGTCTGCCAAGGACGTTCGTAAGCCCCGGTCCTTGGGCTTGCGAACCTTCCTCTCTAACCCTAACCCAGCATGGACTACTTCCGGGCCAACCACTAGCTGTGACGACTTCCTAACTAACCACCTACTCTGCACCCTCCACCTCTCTACCCTACTTACCGGGCGGGCGGGCGGGCGTCTTCTCCGTTCACCGATCACCTCTTCTCCTCGTGACTTTCTTCTTCTGCTTCCCTTCTTCCGCTCCCTCCTTTCTACATCCTGTCCTAAGCTCCGCCCCCCCTTGGCTCGCTCACCTACTTTCCCTCCCACTCTCCTACCTCTTGTCCCCAGTCACCTGCTGTTTTCTTAAGCAGCTCACAGCATACGAGACTGGGGACAAATAACTTACTTAAACCGCTCGCTTACCTAATTACAAAATAACCATCTACCACTTCTTGCTGTAAAACGTGGGGTAGGCCACAGCTTTATTGAATAACTTGTAAATAACATTAATGTTCATAACTTTTCTGAAAAACCCTATCCATGCTGCAAAGCTGGTATATTACAGTCCATAACCGTCTGCCAAGGACGTTCGTAAGCCCCGGTCCTTGGGCTTGCGAACCTTCCTCTCTAACCCTAACCCAGCATGGACTACTTCCGGGCCACACGGGATGTGGCGAATTACTTCGGCTCATTCCGTCCCACCCCACCGACCTTGGCCAGTGCAACTTCCACTCCGTCCTGTATCCCTGATAGAAACGTGTCTAAGCCTAGCTCATTGAGGTGTACACCGTCCTCCCTCAATGCACCTTTTTCCTGATCCTCCAATTCCCAATGCCGCACGGCCACCCCCCCAAGGGAATGCACAAACTGAGACATTTTCATGTTGATAAATCTCCTGCTTTTCTCTATCGCCTCCATGTTCTTTGCTCCTCTCCAATGCCTGCGGGCAACGATGTCCGACCAAACAATAGTCACCATGTGGAAACATTCCTGGAAACGCAAAATGTCCTGCTTCATTAAGACCAGAAGGTCCCTGGTCTTCAAACTGCCGAGGTCGTTACCCCCTGCGTGGACGACCAAAACCACTCTCCCGGGGTTACGCCTCCCAATGTCCGCTACGAGTCTTAGCATGTCCGGCCATTTTAGCCCCCGGACGCCGTGCCAGGTTACGGACGTTCCGGTAAGGCCCAAGTCCAATCCCATTGGCCGTACCGCCGCCCTCTTCTGGGCCCAATATATATATGAGTGGCCCACGATGTGCACCTTCCATGGCTCCATAACTGAGAAAACAAAAAACAGTTCCAAGGGCAACGATCTCTTCTTGAGCACAAACAAAAATTATTTTTAAAAACGCTAACACGACTAACCATGGAAGTTCCCTACCATTAGATCCGGCCTAACGTAGGACTTATAAGCCTGAGACTTCCACCTCCCCAGTCTCTTTAACCCTTCTTCACTCATACCGCCCGCATCGGCCGATGTGGCTGCGCCAATTCTAAACGAGTGGGTACCGAAATCAGACGCGTCGAAACCTGCTGCCCGTAGGGACCTGCGCAAGACAGCCGCAACCTGAAAACGTGTGAGGGGAAAACCCGACGCGTGGACCAAAAACCGATCGCCCTGAGGCCTGGACGCCATATATCGTGTTACTGTCGCGACTGGGCACCAACGGGCGCCCAGCGGGCTGATGGATACCCACTCACCTCTGCCGTACACGTCCGTTTTCGACTTTCTTATCCGTACTCGTAGCGCCCCTTCTACTATCATCACGTCGTTGTCGTGTAGCCCTCCCGCCTTGCATCTACTGGCGGGCACGAGCTCGCCTACTCTCAAGGCTGCAAAAAACGCCAGCAAAAATGCAGATCTGAATAGCAACGCTTCCGCCGAGTCCGTGCAAATGCCTTCCAACACCTCCAATAACCTACACAAAACTGGGTAAGTTATTGGACGGCGGGTGTCCACCTGGGCCTTTTCTTTTTTCCATCCCCGGACGATCTGCCGGAAAACGAATTCCTTTGTAACGTCTACCAAGCTGTGGAGTTTTAATAAAAAGGCAACGCCAGCAAGATGTTTCTTGACCACGTCGACTGACGCCTTGCTTTTTCGCAATGCCGCTAACATGTCCAGCGTCACCGCGCGCGCCCTTTCGCCCTGTACCATGCGGCCCCCCGCACAATTCACCCACTTCTGCCAAACCGCATTGTACTGCTTCCACGTTCCCGCCGCTACGGATGTCTCAACTAGCTTCAGCAACTCTGCTCGGCCAGCTTCCACAAGAAAGGCGGGCAGCGTACGCCCTCGGCGTCCGCCTGTGGATGCCGCTCCCTGAAACGCTCCATCTGCGAACGAGAGAGTGCGTCAGCTGCCATGTTCTTGTAACCCGGTACATGCTTTGCGCGTAGATATATGTTCCGCTGCAAACACCTCAAAACCACGTGTCTCAACAGTACCAGTACCGGCAGGGAAGCTGCGGACTGCCTGTTAATTATCTCCACCACCGCCGCATTGTCGGACCAAAAACACAACTTATGATCCTGGAGCTCTTCGCCCCATAATTCCAACGCTACCACCAGCGGAAAAAACTCCAAGAGCGTAATATTTCTGTTCCAACTTCTTTCCAGCCAGGATACTGGCCAGGGTTCCCTGCACCAGTGGTTCCGGAAAATCACCCCGAAACCCACCGATCCTGCTGCATCCGCAAACAAGCAGAGGTCGGGGCCCAACCACTCCTCCTTAGGGCACACCACTTGCCCGTTAAAGGATTCCAGGAAAACTCTCCAAATATGGAGATCCCTTTTGATTCCTTGCGATATCCTTATGAAGTGATGTGGCTCTTTTATGCCTACCGTCGCAAGGGAAAGACGCCTGGAAAAAACGCGGCCCATGGGAATCACTTTGCAAGCAAAGTTCAATAAACCCAATAAGACCTGCACTTGGCGTAACGTGGCCTTCTTACAGCTCGCAATCTCGTTTACCGTCTGCCGAAGCCGCGCGATTTTTTCCAGAGGTAACCTGAAAACCATTTCCTCGGTATCGATCTCGATCCCCAGGAAAATCAATCTGTTAACTGGGCCCATTGTCTTCTCTTCAGACAATGGGACCCCCGCGCGCGACATCAATTTTCGGAACGTGTTTAACAACAAGGAGCACGCGCCGGATGTTTCCGTACCTATGAATAAAAAATCATCAAGGTAATGCGTCACCGATGAGATGCCCGTTTCATACTTAAGCATCCACTCCAAGAAGGAGCTGAACAGCTCGAAGTAGTAACATGAAATTGAGCAGCCCATCGGCAAACACATGTCAAAGAAAAATTGATTGTCCACTTTGCATCCGAGTAAATGAAAACAATCTGGATGTATCGGGAGGAGGCGGAAGGCGGATTCGATATCAGCTTTTGCTAATTGCGCCCGCCTTCCCGCTTTTCTTACCAGCGCTACTGCTTGGTCAAAAGAAGCGTAAACTACCGACGCTTCCTCCTTCGATATCCCATCATTTACCGACTCCCCTTTTGGGAAGGATAAATGATGTATCAAACGAAAATTTCCGGGTTCCTTCTTGGGGACAAGCCCCAATGGGGAGACCCGCAAATTGGGGAAAGGCGGTTCAGCAAAGGGGCCTGCCATGCGGCCCGCTGCTACTTCTTTCAGTACTTTTTCTTTGACTAGCTCTAAATTATCCGTCGCTGATTTTAGGTTCGGACACCACGTGGACGCGGGCTGAAACGTAAACGGTATACCGAAGCCTTCTGCAAAACCCTGTCTAAGGATTCTTGCTTCCTCCTTCCTGTGATATTTGTCTAGCCACAGGGAGAGGTACTGGCTTTTCACCGGCGTTCGGAGCTCCGCTGGCGCCAGCTCCGGCGCCTGCTGCTCTTTGCTTCCTAAAGCATCGCACCGCCGCGTGTTGACCCCCACAGACAGAACACTCGTGTCTGAACTTGCAGGTGGCATAGAACCTGCAATGGCCCTCATTGTAGAGCCAACAGGTGCCATTGGGTCTTGAGGAGGCCGCAGGAGGCTGTTGCCCGCCCCCCACGGCTCCTCCCTGAAATGTCATTTTTTGCGGGCGCTGTGCCAGGATGAGTTGTATCCAGACGTCCGTCGCTTTTGACGCCCAACTTATGTGGTTAACGCCCGAAATCCTCCGACGAAAATCCTCGTCGTAACGCCACCACGCAGCGCCGCCATGTAGCTTATATGCACTAAAAATTGTGTTTAGGTACACCAACATCTCAGGGCCTTTTTTAGGCTGTTGTTGGCATACTACGTACGCCAACACTGTATAAGCCTGTAACCAGTTGGCGAACGTTTTAGCCACTTTCGGCTTCCTGTCCGCACCACGCTCCGTAACCCTTTCCTTGTCAACCATCACATGGTCCGCCGACAGCAAGGACCATATATCCACGTATATACCTTTCCGTATTTTTTCCACCACATCATCGGACAAACCGACCCCCAAAGGGGCGACACCACAAAACAGCGAGTCCGCATATTTCAAGCCCTCCATAGGGTCCACATCACCACCGGCTGTTGAGCTACCACCCTCCTGCCCCACCGGCGGGCCCGCGCCCCCTGGGGAACCACAGGACTCTGACACACCATCCTTATTATCCACTCTGCTCAACAGCGATCTCAATACCGTGACTAAATCACATTTCTCCGCCACCCTGGCGGGATCCAACACATTATTCCAAGCATTTAAGTAGTTGGACTCACCGGCATGCCTGTCCTCCGGCGTCGCCAAGGGGGTGGACCTTGCCGGGCTTCCTCCTGGGCTTCTGCCCCCGAGGGCTGCTGATTGCCGCGAATTCACGTGCGGAGCCCTGCGAGCCCTCGTTTCCTGTGTTGTACCAAGGTGGCCCAGCTCCGGCCGCTCCTGCGTAACATCCCGCCTCCTGTGGCGTGTGCAATCCCTGGTGTTCTGCGTCTCCGGCAAGATGTCCGTCTGGCGGTAAGTTCCCGTCTGGTGCCGCTGCTCAGGACCGCGGAACCCTTCGCCTACAGTCTCTCTACCTGCTCTTGCCCTGATGCCGCTGGCCTCCGCAGCTAGCCTGGCCTGCTCGCTATCGCGCCTGCGCTGATACCTCTCCCTTCTAGCTCTCTCCCTCTGCCTCCGCTTAGCGCCCTGGCCTTGCCTGTTCTTGCTAGCGCGACTAACGTAGCTATATGATGACTCTCCTCCACCTGAAGAGAGAGCCTCCACGAAACGTGGGTTAACGTAGCAGAACCTTTGCGACGTTGAGCGTGCGCCATCATGCTGCTGCTGTGGGGGAGGGTTACTAAGGGCGACGTAACTGTCACGACTGCACGCCGCGGCACCGCGTGGGAGCGCAGTGGCCGCAACTTGATGCCGCGAGAGCTGTCTGCCGTAGCCTTGTGAGGGTGGGATATCTGTGTAGCCCCCAGGCGTAGGGCCCTGTGGTGGGCTGTCCGAGAACAAACTAGCGCTACCATCTGTTTCACAACCCCTGCCCCCGCTACCCTGCCTGCTGCCTCTCCTGCTATCCAAGCTGCTAACTACACTAGAAGACGTGCTATAACTCTCCCTCCCCCTCCCCTCTACTCTGCTCCTGCTGTGGCCTGCTACCTCGTTGCCTCCCCCCCCTCGTTCCCTTGCACCTCTCATACCCGTCCCTGTCTGTCCTACCTGCGCCTGCTGAACGCTCGCGCCGCCATCTTGTCTTCTCCTGCGCTCCTGCGGGGCACCGCCGCGCGCCGCTCTCCTTCCTTGCTGACTCTGTCCCGAGTTATGCTCCACTGCCGTGCGCCCTGCCACGCGCTGGTCCCTCGGGCCGGGGCACCCCGACGATGCCGCCGTTTGTAATCCCGCTCCCAGCGGACTGCCACTCGGCAGTGACCGCTGGTCGGCGACGGGCGCTCCTCCCGCCGCGCGATTTGACTTTGGCGCCTTTTTCTGTTTGGCGCGAACTGTCCCCGCTGTCTTCTCGCCGCCTCGGCTGCTCCTCCGGCCGCTCCTCTTTGCCGCGGGGCTCGGGCTGAGCCTCGCGGGAGGGTTCTTCCTTCTCTTCGGGCGTCCTCGCCCGGCATCCCCCTCTTGCGCTGATTTTTCTCCTGCTGCCGGCTCCTGAACTGCTGGCTCCCCCCGCCTTCCGGATTCCGATCCCGACCTGCAGCTGCCTAGGAGTTCCTCCAGCCACCCGGCTCCATCGCGGTCGATAGCCTCCCGGATCATCCTCTGCAAATCTTCCATCTCTCTTGGGACTTCTCGCTCTTTTGCCAACTCACAGCCCTCCGATCGCCTTTCTTTCTTCTTCACCGCTGCACGTCCGATGCTGCGACCGCTTGACTTCTGCTGTGCTGCTTGCCTCTTCACCTGGACTCTTCCCCGCTCTCGTTCAGCTGCTCTGCTTCTAATCTTTCTTTATCTTCTTTCACTGCCGTCTTCTCCGTTCACCGATCACCTCTTCTCCTCGTGACTTTCTTCTTCTGCTTCCCTTCTTCCGCTCCCTCCTTTCTACATCCTGTCCTAAGCTCCGCCCCCCCTTGGCTCGCTCACCTACTTTCCCTCCCACTCTCCTACCTCTTGTCCCCAGTCACCTGCTGTTTTCTTAAGCAGCTCACAGCATACGATTCTGAACCTCCCGAGGCCCGAACTCCTGCACTCCGTAGGCAAAACATGTCACTGCGGTATTTTCTGTAGGAGAATTTATATGATTCCTTCATTAAAAATACACTATTAGAAAATGTTTGCCTTGATTGTACAAGCACCAACTGCAATATTCATACATGTAAGCACACACCATATGTTATGTCTGCAGCTCGTATGTATGATAACCTGGATGCCTGCGAAGTGATTTATTCCACGTCATTAACCACTGCAGCCAATCTACTGGAGGTGAGATTTTCTTAGTTGTCGATTTTGTACATAGAGGGCATTATTATAGTAGTTACAGTCTTGTACATAGGAGCAGTATTATAGTAGTTATATTCTTGTACATAGGGGTCAGTATTATAGTAGTTATAGTCTTGTACATTGGGGCAGTATTATAGTAGTTATATTCTTGTACATAGGGGGCAGTATTATAGTAGTTATATTCTTGTACATAGGAGTCGTATTATAGTAGTTATATTCTTGTACATAGGGGGCAGTATTATAGTAGTTATATTCTTGTACATAGGAGCAGTATTATAGTAGTTATATTCTTGTACATAGGAGTCGTATTATAGTAGTTATATTCTTGTACATAGGGGGCATTATTATAGTAGTTACAGTCTTGTACATAGGGGGCAGTATTATAGTAGTTATATTCTTGTACATAGGGGGCAGTATTATAGTAGTTATATTCTTGTACATAGGGGGCAGTATTATAGTAGTTATATTCTTGTACATAGGGGGCAGTATTATAGTAGTTATATTCTTGTACATAGGGGGCAGTATTATGGTAGTTATATTCTTGTACATAGGAGCAGTATTATTGTAGTTATATTCTTGTACATAGGAGGCAGTATTATAGTAGTTATATTCTTGTACATAGGAGCAGTATTATAGTAGTTATATTCTTGTACATAGGAGGCAGTATTATAGTAGTTATATTCTTGTACATAGGGGACAGTATTATAGTAGTTATATTCTTGTACATAGAGGGCAGTATTATAGTAGTTATATTCTTGTACATAGGAGGCAGTATTATAGTAGTTATATTCTTGTACATAGGGGGCAGTATTATAGTAGTTATATTCTTGTACATAGGGGAGCAGTATTATAGTTGTTATATTCTTGTACATAGGGGGCTGTATTATAGTAGTGATATTCTTCTACATTGGAGGCAGTATTATAGTAGTTATATTCTTGTACATAGGGGAGCAGTATTATAGTAGTTATATTCTTGTACATAGGAGGCAGTATTATAGTAGTTATATTCTTGTACATAGGGGGCAGTATTATAGTAGTTATATTCTTGTACATAGAGGACAGTATTATAGTTGTTATATTCTTGTACATAGGGGGCTGTATTATAGTAGTTATATACTTGTACATAGGAGGCAGTATTATAGTAGTTATATTCTTGTACATAGGAGCAGTATTATAGTAGTTATATTCTTCTACATTGGAGGCAGTATTATAGTAGTTATATTCTTGTACATAGGAGGCAGTATTATAGTAGTTATATTCTTGTACATAGGGGGCAGTATTATAGTAGTTATATTCTTGTACATAGGGAGCAGTATTATAGTAGTTATATTCTCGTACATAGGGAGCAGTATTATAGTAGTTATATTCTTGTACATAGGGAGCAGTATTATAGTAGTTATATTCTTGTACATAGGGGGCAGTATTATAGTAGTTATATTCTTGTACATAGTGAGCAGTATTATAGTAGTTATATTCTTGTACATAGGAGCAGTATTAGGTAGTTATATTCTTGTACATAGGGGGCAGTATTATTTTACTGACAATATTTCCCCCTAACATAACAGGTTGAACCTCAAGACCTGATGAATTGTCTTACCAGTCGTACCATTATCACCAGAGGAGAGACTGTGTCCACGCCCTTGAGCATGGAACAAGCTTTGGACGTCAGGGATGCATTTGTTAAGGTACTTATAGTGGTTTTCCAGTTTTGAAAACCTTTTTTTAAATACTCTTTTGAGAATTTTGAGATAATAGAGGAGAAACCAGGCGTTGAAGATTCTCATTAATGAGAGTTGAATGGTTACAAGTATCTCTATTTGGGGATCTCAGTACGTCCATAAATTAGATAGGTAGCCCACTGCTGAAAATGAGAGCTGTTTAATGCTCCATTTTTTCCTTGCTATACAGAAACTGAATACTTTGCAGGGCTTCCTGTGATCAGCTCATCTTTCGGAGACCACCCATTTAAGCCAGTCATGAAGTGGCCTAAGAAATAGGAATATGCCTATTGACTTGCCCTACATTATGCTAAGCCGTATGTGCCAATTTCATAGATTTGGTGCAATTTAATACTGAACTTCTACTAATTAGGTTATTTCATATCTAACAGGGAATATACGGACGACTCTTTGTATGGATTGTGGAGAAAATCAACGCCGCCATTTACAGGCCACTTTCCCATGAACCAAAAGTGGTCAGAAGATGCATCGGCCTGCTAGATATATTTGGGTTTGAGAACTTCACTGTAAACAGGTAGTTATAGAGGGACTATATAGGTGACCTCATCTCCCATTTATTTGGAATGTTATCAGTGTATCTGTTTATCTCCAGTGTATAATAATATTACAGCTTGTTTTTTTCTTCAGTTTCGAACAGCTCTGCATCAATTTTGCCAATGAGAACCTGCAGCAGTTCTTCGTGCGCCACGTCTTTAAGCTGGAGCAGGAGGAATACAACTTGGAGAACATCAATTGGCAGCACATTGAGTTTACGGACAACCAGGACGCCCTAGACATGATCGCTATCAAACCCATGAATATCATCTCGCTTATTGATGAAGAAAGCAAATTCCCAAAGGTGCACAGTCTGACACCAAAAAAATATTCATCCTTTGCCTCTCAGATGGTTGGCATTGCTAAATGGGAAGGCCAGTTCCAGGATCCATTCGCAATATCTTATCTATCTCATATCTATTCATCTATCTATCATCTATCTATCTATCTATCTCATATCTATCTATCTATCTATCTATCTATCTATCTATCTCATATCTATCTATCTATCTATCTCATATCTATCTATCTATCTATCTATCTATCTCATATCTATCTATCTATCTATCTCATATCTATCTATCTATCTATCTCTATCTCATATCTATCTATCTATTTATTTCATATCTATTCATCTATCTATTTCTATCTATCTCTATCTCATATATCTCTCATATCTATCTCTCTCATATCTATCTATCTCATATCTATCTATCTATCTATTCATCTCATATCTCTCTATCTATCTACCTATCTCCTATCTATCTATCTCCTATCTATCTATCTATCTATCTATCTATCTATCTGTCTCATATCTATCTATCTATCTGTCTCATATCTATCTATCTATCTATCTGTCTCATATCTATCTATCTATCTATCTATCTCCTATCTATCTATCTGTCTCATATCTATCTATCTGTCTCATATCTATCTATCTATCTGTCTCCTATCTATCTATCTATCTATCTATCTCATATCTATCTATCTGTCTCATATCTATCTATCTATCTGTCTCATATCTATCTATCTATCTATCTCATATCTATTATCTATCTCATATCTATCTATCTATCTATCTGTCTCATATCTATCTATCTATCTATCTATCTATCTATCTGTCTCATATCTATCTATCTGTCTCATATCTATCTATCTATCTATCTCATATCTATCTATCTATCTCATATCTATCTGTCTCATATCTATCTATCTATCTATCTATCTCATATCTATCTATCTATCTATCTATCTCATATCTATCTCCTATCTATCTATCTCCTATCTATCTATCTATCTATCTATCTATCTATCTATCTATCTATCTATCTGTCTCATATCTATCTATCTGTCTCATATCTATCTATCTATCTATCTGTCTCATATCTATCTATCTATCTATCTATCTATCTATCTATCTATCTATCTGTCTATCTGTCTCATATCTATCTATCTATCTATCTGTCTCATATCTATCTATCTATCTATCTATCTATCTGTCTCATATCTATCTATCTATCTGTCTCATATCTATCTATCTGTCTATCTGTCTCATATCTATCTATCTATCTATCTATCTATCTGTCTCATATCTATCTATCTATCTATCTATCTATCTGTCTCATATCTATCTATCTGTCTCATATCTATCTATCTATCTATCTATCTATCTGTCTCATATCTATCTATCTATCTATCTATCTATCTATCTACCTATCTCCTATCTATCTATCTCATATCTATCTATCTATCTATCTATCTATCTATCTATCTATCTATCTATCTATCTGTCTCATATCTATCTATCTATCTATCTATCTATCTGTCTCATATCTATCTATCTGTCTCATATCTATCTATCTGTCTATCTGTCTCATATCTATCTATCTATCTATCTATCTATCTGTCTCATATCTATCTATCTATCTATCTATCTATCTATCTATCTATCTATCTGTCTCATATCTATCTATCTGTCTCATATCTATCTATCTATCTATCTATCTATCTATCTGTCTCATATCTATCTATCTATCTATCTATCTATCTATCTATCTACCTATCTCCTATCTATCTATCTCATATCTATCTATCTATCTATCTATCTATCTATCTGTCTCATATCTATCTATCTATCTATCTGTCTCATATCTATCTATCTATCTGTCTCATATCTATCTATCTATCTGTCTCATATCTATCTATCTATCTATCTATCTATCTATCTATCTGTCTCATATCTATCTATCTATCTATCTATCTGTCTCATATCTATCTATCTATCTGTCTCATATCTATCTATCTATCTCATATCTATCTATCTATCTATCTATCTATCTATCTATCTATCTCCTATCTATCTATCTATCTATCTATCTGTCTCATATCTATCTATCTATCTATCTATCTATCTATCTACCTATCTCCTATCTATCTATCTCCTATCTATCTATCTATCTATCTATCTGTCTCATATCTATCTATCTATCTATCTATCTATATATCTATCTCATATCTATCTATCTCATATCTATCTATCTCCTATCTATCTATCTATCTATCTATCTGTCTCATATCTATCTATCTGTCTATATATCTATCTCATATCTATCTGTCTCATATCTATCTATCTGTCTATATATCTATCTCATATCTATCTGTCTCATATCTATCTATCTATCTATCTATCTATCTATCTATCTATCTCCTATCTATCTATCTATCTATCTATCTATCTATCTGTCTGTCTCATATCTATCTATCTATCTATCTATCTATCTATCTATCTATCTATCTATCTGTCTATCTGTCTCATATCTATCTATCTATCTATCTGTCTCATATCTATCTATCTATCTATCTGTCTCATATCTATCTATCTATCTGTCTCATATCTATCTATCTATCTATCTGTCTCATATCTATCTATCTATCTATCTATCTATCTATCTGTCTCATATCTATCTATCTATCTGTCTCATATCTATCTATCTATCTGTCTCATATCTATCTATCTATCTATCTCATATCTATCTATCTATCTATCTATCTATCTATCTATCTGTCTCATATCTATCTATCTATCTATCTATCTATCTATCTATCTATCTATCTATCTACCTATCTCCTATCTATCTATCTCCTTTCTATCTATCTATCTATCTATCTATCTATCTATCTATCTATCTATCTGTCTCATATCTATCTATCTATCTATCTATCTGTCTCATATCTATCTATCTATCTATCTATCTATCTATCTATCTATCTATCTATCTATCTATATATCTATCTCATATCTATCTATCTCCTATCTATCTATCTCCTATCTATCTATCTCATATCTATCTATCTCCTATCTATCTATCTATCTATCTATCTAATATCTATCTATCTGTCTCATATCTATCTATCTGTCTATATATCTATCTCATATCTATCTGTCTCATATCTATCTATCTGTCTATATATCTATCTCATATCTATCTGTCTCATATCTATCTATCTATCTCCTATCTATCTATCTATCTATCTATCTATCTATCTGTCTGTCTCATATCTATCTATCTATCTATCTCATATAAATCTGTCGGTCCGGGGAGCCACGCTCCCTTCCTACAAGCCCCGTCTACTTTGCAGAAAAGTGGAGAAGCCAGTGCAGGAGGAAGAAAAGTCGTAAAGTTAAAAGTGTTCCCCTATATCTGCATGGGAAATTAAATATCTATAAACTGCAAAGGAAAGTGACATGTCCCTTCTTGACGTGGAATATGCTTCAAGTTTTCCACATGCATATTTGCTCCATCAAATGAAGCTGATCCACAGCAACCGATATGCAAATCCACAGGAGACACCCGCATGTAGACTTGTGAACATCTGCTACAGTTTTCCGTAGAAATCCGATGCTGATTTCCTTGCTTGAACCTAGCTACGTAAATGGTTAACTCAAGGGCGTATGTACTCTAGAGGCAGCCCACACAACTGCTACGGAGACCCTGGAGAGAGGAACCTGCATCTGGGCAGTCAACTGTCTCACTTGACCAAAATGGGAATAGCCCACTCCATACCCAGTGGGCGCCGTCTGTTTCTGATAACTGACACCCAACTTCAATGTCCGTGATTGGAGCTAGCTCCAATTGCGGCTGTTACCTGTTTACATGCTGCTATTAAAGTTGACAGCACATCGAAGCAGTCAGCAGAAGGGGGCATGCCCTTCCAGAGCCCCACCCCCATTAAGTTGTGGGGTCTGAATGGATTTACATAACAGCCTGGAGCCTAAGGATAGACTAACATTGAAATGCACAATATACTGCTATACAGAAGTATTGCACTATATTGTAGTAGTGGTTAAGTGGATGTAACTTCAAGTCCTCTATGGGGACTAAAAAAAAAAAAAGTTAAAATAAGTTTAATAAAGTTTTTAAAAATATTATAAAAATAGATAGTTTGAACTCTTAAAATATCTTATTATTTATCTACATAGTGAATGTCATAAGAGAAAAAAAACATAATGGCTGAGTTGGGTTTTTGGGCACCCCATCTCCTAAAAAAAATGATCAAAAAGCCTTACATATTCCAAAATGCTACCAATAAAAACTAGAGGTTGCCCCACAAAAATCGAGCCCTCACGCAGTCCCATTGTCGCAGATCAGAATCATTTATGGGTCACATTAAAAAAACAGTATAAATCTAGTATCACCACATTTGGACCAGCACATAAATTAAAGTTAACACATTGTTGATGCTTTGTGAACACCGTAAAAACAATGGCTCAATTATGTTTTTTTTTCTATTTCACCCTACCCAGTACATGATATGGTGAACAATTGCTACTCTTTAAATGGTTAATGAAGTGGCTCTCCGCAAGCAAAAGAAATCAGCTTATTGCATTGAACTTTGTGTACCCAAGAGACGTTTTCCTTTTCACTATGGTCCATAATTAGGACCCCATTTATCAAAATACTCCAAAAGGAATCTTGCCCTTGTTGCCCCAAGTAACCAATCAGAGCTCAGCTTTCATTTCTTAAACTGCTATAGTAAGATGAAGCCGCGCTGTGATTAGTCGCACAGATCATGTGGTATGAATGATATGATAATGGATGTTTGTGGCTCTCAGGGTACCGACACCACGATGCTGAACAAACTCAACAACCAGCACAAGCTCAACACCTACTACATCCCCCCGAAAAACAACTACGAGACGCAATTTGGGATCAATCACTTTGCTGGGATCGTCTACTATGAAACAAGAGGTGAGCAAATCTGCTGTGTCCCTGTACTGTGCGGGTTTATTTAGTGTACAATGGATATAACCTGAATTATTGGCCCTGTAGGCCTTAGGGCTCAGTCACACGGGGGCGCTTCATTGCCGGTCATGTGTTCTTTCATCAGTGCTGCAGAGAGATCGTCCGTCTGCAGGTACGGCCGTGTTCTTTCTGCAGTAATGGCTCAGTCACATGGGCGCATCGGCGCCTGTGTACGGGTGCCGATGCGCCCGTGTGACTGAGCCCTTATTCGCATGGGTGAGTGTAATTTTGGCCGTACAAAAATATAAGCCCTACCCCAAAAATAAGCCCTAGCTGCATAAAAAAAGCCAAAACACATATATCACCTAAGAAGTACTGTCAGCTCTGCCGCGTTTTCTTCCCGCTCCCCGACAGTTGTCCAGGGATTTGAAAATCCTCGCCTCCAGGAAGCGCTGCCTCTGATTGGCTGAGCGGCATAATATAACACAATACTAGGAGGGGGAAAAGTTTCTGCTTGTGGAGACTGCTAGGTAGCTGTGAGGAGACCTATAGGGCTATGCAATGCTCCTCTGGGAAATTTGGAATGCAAATGTAAGATAGTTAGAGTATAATGTCTCTGTAGCGCCACCTGTTGGAACGCAGCTTCTGCAAATCAGTAGGTGACATGACACACATTGCACCATCTCCCATTGGCTTATAATCTCAGTCATGTTACGAGGCGTGCTAGAAGGTAAGACATTGATTTATAGTGAAGCTGCCTTCCAATAGGTGGCGCTGCAGAGGCATTGTATCATTTTACATTTGCATAACACAATATAGCATAGTACATGAGAATATAAAATAATGCAGTATAACATAGTAGGGCTGCATACGTTAACCCTATGTATTGTATGTAGTTGAACATAATGTATCCCACTGCCCCCTGTTAATGTGTTGGTCAGGATCACATTTCCGGTTCTCCTTACCGCAGGGTTCCTGGAGAAGAACCGGGACACTCTTCATGGAGATATTATACAGCTGGTTCACTCCTCCAAGAACAAATTCATCAAGCAGATATTTCAGGCTGACGTGGCGATGGTAAATATCCATCAACTTGTACATTAGGTGGAAACGTAGAATGTGAGATGTCGTCCTGCAGGTCTAGAAGCAATTGTTTAGTCAATGACTGCCAAGACAAGTGCATGATGGGAAGGAAGAAGTGAACAGCGAGTACTGCATAGAAGAACTGTGTTACACTAAAGTATTATAGGTATACACAGAGAGATCAGAGAATACACCCAGGGGAAGAGGGACAGCCTGAGGGTCATATAATTGTCTATAGGACACACTGAAACTTGGGGGACAGGATAATGACACGCTGACACTTGGGGGACGGGATAATGACACGCTGACACTTGGGGGATGGGATAATGACACGCTGATACTTGGGGGACAGGATAATGACACACTGATACTTGGGGGACAGGATAATGACACACTGATACTTGGGGGACGGGATAATGACACGCTGATACTTGGGGGACAGGATAATGACACGCTGATACTTGGGGGACGGGATAATGACAGGCCGACAACTTGGGGGACAGGATAATGACACGCTGATACTTGGGGGACGGGATAATGACACGCTGATACTTGGGGGACGGGATAATGACACGCTGATACTTGGGGGACGGGATAATGACACGCTGATACTTGGGGGACAGGATAATGACACGCTGATACTTGGGGGACGGGATAATGACAGGCCGACAACTTGGGGGACAGGATAATGACACGCTGATACTTGGGGGACGGGATAATGACACGCTGATACTTGGGGGACGGGATAATGACACGCTGATACTTGGGGGACGGGATAATGACACACTGATACTTGGGGGACGGGATAATGACACGCTGATACTTGGGGGACAGGATAATGACACGCTGATACTTGGGGGACGGGATAATGACAGGCCGACAACTTGGGGGACAGGATAATGACACGCTGATACTTGGGGGACAGGATAATGACACGCTGAGACTTGGGGGACAGGATAATGACACACTGACACTTGGGCGACAGGATAATGACACGCTGACACTTGGGGGACAGGATAATGACACGCTGACACTTGGGGGACAGGATAATGACACGCTGACACTTGGGGGGCAGGATAATGACACGCTGATACTTGGGGGACAGGATAATGACACGCTGACACTTGGGGGACGGGATAATGACACACTGATACTTGGGGGGCAGGATAATGACACGCTGATACTTGGGGGACGGGATAATGACACGCTGACACTTGGGGGACGGGATAATGACACGCTGATACTTGGGGGACGGGATAATGACACACACTGAGACTTGGGGAACAGGATAATGACACACTGACACTTGGGGGACAGGATAATGACACGCTGACACTTGGGGGACAGAATAATGACACGCTGATACTTGGGGGACAGGATAATGACACGCTGACACTTGGGGGACAGGATAATAACACACTGACACTTGGGGGACAGGATAATGACACGCTGACACTTGGGGGACAGGATAATGACACGCTGACACTTGGGGGGCAGGATAATGACACGCTGATACTTGGGGGACAGGATAATGACACACTGACACTTGGGGGACGGGATAATGACACGCTGATACTTGGGGGACGGGATAATGACACACTGACACTTGGGGGACAGGATAATGACACGCTGAGACTTGGGGGACAGGATAATGACACACTGACACTTGGGGGACAGGATAATGACACGCTGACACTTGGGGGGCAGGATAATGACACGCTGATACTTGGGGGACGGGATAATGACACGCTGACACTTGGGGGACGGGATAATGACACACTGACACTTGGGGGACGGGATAATGACAGGCTGATACTTAGGGGACGGGATAATGACCGGCTGACACTTGGGGGACGGGATAATGACACACTGATACATGGGGACAGGATAAAGACACGCTGACACTTGGGGGACGGGATAATGACACTCTGATACTTGGGGACAGGATAATGACATGCTGATACTTGGGGGACGGGATAATGACAGGCTGATACTTGGGGGATGGGATAATGACACGCTGACACTTGGGGGACGGGATTATGACACGCTGACACTTGGGGGACGGGATAATGACAGGCTGATACTTAGGGGACGGGATAATGACACGCTGACACTTGGGGGATGGGATAATGACAGGCTGACACTTGGGGGACGGGATAATGACACGCTGATACTTGGGGGATGGGATAATGACAATCTGACACTTGGGGGGACGGGATAATGACATGCTGATACTTGGGGGACGGGATAATGGCACACTGATACTTGGGGGACAGGATAATGACACGCTGATACTTGGGGGACGGGATAATGACACGCTGACACTTGGGGGACAGGATAATGACACGCTGATACTTCGGGGACAGCATAATGACACGCTGACACTTGGGGGACATGATAATGACATGGTGATACTTGGGCGACAGGATAATGGCACACTGATACTTGGGGGACAGGATAATGACACGCTAATACTTGGGGGACGGGATAATGACACGCTGACACTTGGGGGACATGATAATGACACGGTGATACTTGGGCGACAGGATAATGACACAATGACACTTGGGGGACAGGATAATGGCACACTGATACTTGGGGGACGGGATAATGTCACGCTGACACTTGGGGGACGGGATAATGACACGCTGATACTTGGGGGACGGGATAATGACACGCTGACACTTGGGGGACGGGATAATGACACGCTGATACTTGGGGGACGGGATAATGACACACTGACACTTGGGGGACAGGATAATGACACGCTGAGACTTGGGGGACGGGATAATGGCACGCTGATACTTGGGGGACGGGATAATGACACGCTGATACTTGGGGGACGGGATAATGACACGCTGATACTTGGGGGACGGGATAATGACACACTGACACTTGGGGGACGGGATAATGACAGGCTGATACTTAGGGGACGGGATAATGACACACTGATACATGGGGACAGGATAAAGACACGCTGACACTTGGGGGACGGGATAATGACACTCTGATACTTGGGGACAGGATAATGACATGCTGATACTTGGGGGACGGGATAATGACAGGCTGATACTTGGGGGATGGGATAATGACAGGCTGATACTTAGGGGACGGGATAATGACACGCTGACACTTGGGGGATGGGATAATGACAGGCTGACACTTGGGGGACGGGATAATGACACGCTGATACTTGGGGGATGGGATAATGACAATCTGACACTTGGGGGGACGGGATAATGACATGCTGATACTTGGGGGACGGGATAATGGCACACTGATACTTGGGGGGACGGGATAATGACACGCTGATACTTGGGGGACGGGATAATGACACGCTGACACTTGGGGGACAGGATAATGACACGCTGATACTTCGGGGACAGCATAATGACACGCTGACACTTGGGGGACATGATAATGACACGGTGATACTTGGGCGACAGGATAATGACACGCTGACACTTGGGGGACAGGATAATGACACGCTGATACTTCGGGGACAGCATAATGACACGCTGACACTTGGGGGACATGATAATGACATGGTGATACTTGGGCGACAGGATAATGGCACACTGATACTTGGGGGACAGGATAATGACACGCTGACACTTGGGGGACGGGATAATGACACGCTGACACTTGGGGGACAGGATAATGACACGCTGACATTTGGGAGTAAAAGAAATGAAAAAGGAGGGTGGAGCAAGACCCAGTGAGGGTAGTGGAATATTTATGGAGTACACAGAGTTTTCAATGATTGAGTATTTTGAATGGTGGAGGTGCTGCCAACCAGATGACGCTCCACCAGTGTGGGCATAAGTGTAGCGAAAAGGATGTGAAAAGAACTGGTATGGAGGTGCAACACTCTAAGCTACTAGAAGATGTAGATCAAAGTCCAATGTGTGATGGTGAAAGCACTTCTTTTTTATTATTTTTTCAGAAATTAAAAACCAGCAATGGAATACGCGTTTCGGGGAAGAACCCCTTCGTCAGTTCGGCTGGATAGCTTTAACCAAGCACTTTTTTCTCCCCTGTCCTCCTGCACACAGGACCTCCGACACATCCTATACATCTTTGGAATCGTGTCACCCCTAGGCATCCTGTTGTCCTATCCAGCCGAACTGACGAAGGGGTTCTTCCCCGAAACGCGTATTCCATTGCTGGTTTTTAATTTCTGAAAAAATAATAAAAAAGAAGTGCTTTCACCATCACACATTGGACTTTGATCTACATCTTCTAGTAGCTTAGAGTGTTGCGCCTCCATACCAGTTCTTTTCACATCCTTTACGCTGACATTTGGGGGACAGGATAATGACACAATGATACTTGGGAGACAGGATAATGACACACTGATACTTGGGGGACAGGATAATGACACACTGACACTTGGGGGACAGGATAATGACAGGCTGATACTTGGGGGAAAGGATAATGACACACTGATACTTGGGGGACAGGATAATGACACACTGGCACTTGGGGGACAGGATAATGACACACTGATACTTGGGGGACAGGATAATGACACACTGACACTTGGGGGACGGGATAATGACACGCTGACCCTTGGGGGGACAAGATAATGACACGCTGATACTTGGGGGACGGGATAATGACACGCTGACCCTTGGGGGGACAAGATAATGACACGCTGATACTTGGGGGACGGGATAATGACACGCTGATACTTAGGGGACAGGATAATGACACGCTGACACATGGGGGACAGGATAATGACACGCTGACACTTGGGGGACAGGATAATGACACACTGATACTTGGGGGACAGGATAATGACACGCTGACACTTGGGGGACAGGATAATGACACGCTGACACTTGGGGGACAGGATAATGACACGCTGATACTTGGGGGACAGGATAATGACACGCTGATACTTGGGGGACAGGATAATGACACGCTGATACTTAGGGGACAGGATAATGACACGCTGATACTTGGGGGACAGGATAATGACACGCTGATACTTGGGGGACAGGATAATGACACGCTGAGACTTGGGGGACGGGATAATGACACAATGACACTTGGGGGATGGGATAATGACACTCTGATACTTGGGGGACAGGATAATGACACGCTGATACTTGGGGGACAGGATAATGACACGCTGATACTTGGGGGACAGGATAATGACAGGCTGATACTTGGGGGACGGGATAATGACACGCTGATACTTGGGGTACATGATAATGACACGCTGATACTTGGGGGACCCGATAATGACACGCTGATACTTGGGGGACGGGATAATGACACACTGACACTTGGGGGACGGGATAATGACAGGCTGATACTTAGGGGACAGGATAATGACACGCTGATACTTGGGGGACAGGATAATGACACGCTGACACTTGGGGGACGAAATAAGGACACGCTGACTCTTGGGGGACAGGATAATGACACCCTGATACTTGGGGGACCCGATACTGACACGCTGATACTTGGGGGACGCGATAATGGCAAGCTGACACTTTAGGGACAGGATAATACTCTGATACTTGGGGGACACGATAATGACACGCTGACACTTGGGGGACGGGATAATGACACGCTGACACTTGGGGGACAGGATAATGACACGCTGACAGTTGGGGGACACGATAATGACACGCTGACACTTGGGGGACGGGATAATGACACGCTGACACTTGGGGGACTGGATAATGACACACTGATACTTTGGGGACAGGATAATGACACCCTGACACTTGGGGGACAGGATAATGACACGGTGATACTTGGACGACAGGATAATGACATGCTGATACTGGGGGGACAGGATAATGACATGCTGATACTGGGGGGACAGGATAATGACACACTGATACTTGGGGGACCGGATAATGACACGCTGACACTTGGGGGACCGGATAATGACACGCTGATACTTGGGGGACAGGATAATGACACGCTGACACTTAGGGGACAGGATCATGACACGCTGACCCTTGGGGGACCCGATAATGACACGCTGATACTTGGGGGACAGGATAATGGCAAGCTGACACTTTGGGGACAGGATAATACGCTGATACTTGGGGGACGGGATAATGACACGCTGACACTTGGGGGACAGGATAATGACACGCTGACACTTGGGGGACAGGATAATGACACGCTGACACTTGGGGGACAGGATAATGACACACTGACACTTGGAAGACAGGATAATGACACAGTGATACTTCGGGAACAGCAGAATGACATGCTGATACTTGGGGGACAGTATAATGACACGCTGATACTTGGGGGACAGGATAATGACATGCTGATACTGGGGGGACCGGAGAATGACACACTGATACTTGGGGGACCCGATAATGACACGCTGATACTTGGGGGACCGGAGAATGACACGCTGACACTTGGGGGACAGTATAATGACACGCTGATACTGGGGGGACAGTATAATGACACACTACTACTTGGGGGACCGGAGAATGACACACTGATACTTGGGGGACCCGATAATGACACGCTGATACTTGGGGGACCGGAGAATGACACGCTGACACTTGGGGGACAGTATAATGACACACTACTACTTGGGGGACCGGAGAATGGCACACTGATACTTGGGGGACCCGATAATGACACGCTGATACTTGGGGGACAGGATAATGACACACTGACACTTGGGGGACGGGATAATGACACGCTGAGACTTGGGGGACAGGATAATGACACACTGACACTTGGGGGACAGGATAATGACACGCTGACACTTGGGGGGCAGGATAATGACACGCTGATACTTGGGGGACGGGATAATGACACGTTGACACTTGGGGGACGGGATAATGACACACTGACACTTGGGGGAGGGGATAATGACAGGCTGATATTTAGGGGACGGGATAATGACCGGCTGACACTTGGGGGACGGGATAATGACACACTGATACATGGGGACAGGATAAAGACACGCTGACACTTGGGGGACGGGATAATGACACGCTGACACTTGGGGGACAGGATAATGACACGCTGACACTTGGGGGACAGGATAATGACACTCTGATACTTGGGGACAGGATAATGACACGCTGATACTTGGGGGACGGGATAATGACACACTGATACTTGGGGGACAGGATAATGACACACTGGCACTTGGGGGACAGGATAATGACACACTGATACTTGGGGGACAGGATAATGACACACTGACACTTGGGGGACAGGATAATGACACGCTAATACTTGGGGGACGGGATAATGACACGCTGATACTTGGGGGACAGGATAATGACACGCTAATACTTGGGGGACGGGATAATGACACGCTGATACTTGGGGGACGGGATAATGACACGCTGACACTTGGGGGACATGATAATGACACGGTGATACTTGGGCGACAGGATAATGACACGCTGACACTTGGGGGACAGGATAATGACACGCTGACATTTGGGAGTAAAAGAAATGAAAAAGGAGGGTGGAGCAAGACCCAGTGAGGGTAGTGGAATATTTATGGAGTACACAGAGTTTTCAATGATTGAGTATTTTGAATGGTGGAGGTGCTGCCAACCAGATGACGCTCCACCAGTGTGGGCATAAGTGTAGCGAAAAGGATGTGAAAAGAACTGGTATGGAGGCGCAACACTCTAAGCTACTAGAAGATGTAGATCAAAGTCCAATGTGTGATGGTGAAAGCACTTCTTTTTTATTATTTTTTCAGAAATTAAAAACCAGCAATGGAATACGCGTTTCGGGGAAGAACCCCTTCGTCAGTTCGGCTGGATAGCTTTAACCAAGCACTTTTTTCTCCCCTGTCCTCCTGCACACAGGACCTCCGACACATCCTATACATCTTTGGAATCGTGTCACCCCTAGGCATCCTGTTGTCCTATCCAGCCGAACTGACGAAGGGGTTCTTCCCCGAAACGCGTATTCCATTGCTGGTTTTTAATTTCTGAAAAAATAATAAAAAAGAAGTGCTTTCACCATCACACATTGGACTTTGATCTACATCTTCTAGTAGCTTAGAGTGTTGCGCCTCCATACCAGTTCTTTTCACATCCTTTACGCTGACATTTGGGGGACAGGATAATGACACACTGATACTTGGGGGACAGGATAATGACACACTGATACTTGGGGGAAAGGATAATGACACACTGATACTTGGGGGACAGGATAATGACACACTGGCACTTGGGGGACAGGATAATGACACACTGATACTTGGGGGACAGGATAATGACACACTGACACTTTGGGGACGGGATAATGACACGCTGACCCTTGGGGGGACAAGATAATGACACGCTGATACTTGGGGGACGGGATAATGACACGCTGACCCTTGGGGGGACAAGATAATGACACGCTGATACTTGGGGGACGGGATAATGACACGCTGATACTTAGGGGACAGGATAATGACACGCTGACACATGGGGGACAGGATAATGACACGCTGACACTTGGGGGACAGGATAAGGACACGCTGACACTTGGGGGACAGGATAATGACACGCTGACACTTGGGGGACGGGATAATGACACACTGACACTTGGGGGACGGGATAATGACACGCTGATACTTAGGGGACAGGATAATGACACGCTGATACTTGGGGGACAGGATAATGACACGCTGACACTTGGGCGACAGGATAATGACACGCTGACTCTTGGGGGACAGGATAATGACACCCTGATACTTGGGGGACCCGATACTGACACGCTGATACTTGGGGGACGCGATAATGGCAAGCTGACACTTTAGGGACAGGATAATACTCTGATACTTGGGGGACACGATAATGACACGCTGACACTTGGGGGACGGGATAATGACACGCTGACACTTGGGGGACAGGATAATGACACGCTGACACTTGGGGGACACGATAATGACACACTGACACTTGAGGGACAGGATAATGACACGCTGACACTTGGGGGACGGGATAATGACACGCTGACACTTGGGGGACTGGATAATGACACACTGATACTTTGGGGACAGGATAATGACACCCTGACACTTGGGGGACAGGATAATGACACGGTGATACTTGGACGACAGGATAATGACATGCTGATACTGGGGGGACAGGATAATGACATGCTGATACTGGGGGGACAGGATAATGACACGCTGATACTTGGGGGACCGGATAATGACACGCTGACACTTGGGGGACGGGATAATGACACGCTGACACTTGGGGGATGGGATAATGACACGCTGACACTTGGGGGACGGGATAATGACATGCTGACACTTGGGGGACCGGATAATGACACGCTGACACTTGGGGGACGGGATAATGACACGCTGACACTTGGGGGACCGGATAATGACACGCTGACACTTGGGGGACAGGATAATGACACGCTGATACTTGGGGGACGGGATAATGACACTCTGATACTTGGGGGACAGGATAATGACACGCTGATACTTGGGGGACAGGATAATGACACGCTGACACTTAGGGGACAGGATCATGACACGCTGACCCTTGGGGGACCCGATAATGACACGCTGATACTTGGGGGACAGGATAATGGCAAGCTGACACTTTGGGGACAGGATAATACGCTGATACTTGGGGGACGGGATAATGACACGCTGACACTTGGGGGACAGGATAATGACACGCTGACACTTGGGGGACAGGATAATGACACACTGACACTTGGAAGACAGGATAATGACACAGTGATACTTCGGGAACAGCAGAATGACACGCTGATACTTGGGGGACAGTATAATGACACGCTGATACTTGGGGGACAGGATAATGACATGCTGATACTGGGGGGACCGGAGAATGACACACTGATACTTGGGGGACCCTATAATGACACGCTGATACTTGGGGGACCGGAGAATGACACGCTGACACTTGGGGGACAGTATAATGACACGCTGATACTGGGGGGACAGTATAATGACACACTACTACTTGGGGGACCGGAGAATGACACACTGATACTTGGGGGACCCGATAATGACACGCTGATACTTGGGGGACCGGAGAATGACACGCTGACACTTGGGGGACAGTATAATGACACACTACTACTTGGGGGACCGGAGAATGGCACACTGATACTTGGGGGACCCGATAATGACACGCTGATACTTGGGGGACAGGATAATGACACACTGACACTTGGGGGACGGGATAATGACACGCTGAGACTTGGGGGACAGGATAATGACACACTGACACTTGGGGGACAGGATAATGACACGCTGACACTTGGGGGGCAGGATAATGACACGCTGATACTTGGGGGACGGGATAATGACACGTTGACACTTGGGGGACGGGATAATGACACACTGACACTTGGGGGAGGGGATAATGACAGGCTGATACTTAGGGGACGGGATAATGACCGGCTGACACTTGGGGGACGGGATAATGACACACTGATACATGGGGACAGGATAAAGACACGCTGACACTTGGGGGACAGGATAATGACACGCTGATACTTGGAGGACAGGATAATGACCGGCTGACACTTGGGGGACGGGATAATGACACGCTGACACTTGGGGGACAGGATAATGACACGCTGACACTTGGGGGACAGGATAATGACATGCTGATACTTGGGGGACGGGATAATGACAGGCTGATACTTGGGGGATGGGATAATGACACGCTGACACTTGGGGGACGGGATTATGACACGCTGACACTTGGGGGACGGGATAATGACAGGCTGATACTTAGGGGAAGGGATAATGACACGCTGACACTTGGGGGACGGGATAATGACAGGCTGATACTTAGGGGAAGGGATAATGACACGCTGACACTTGGGGGATGGGATAATGACAGGCTGACACTTGGGGGACGGGATAATGACACGCTGATACTTGGGGGACAGGATAATGGCAAGCTGACACTTTGGGGACAGGATAATACGCTGATACTTGGGGGACGGGATAATGACACGCTGACACTTGGGGGACAGGATAATGACACACTGACACTTGGAAGACAGGATAATGACACACTGACACTTGGAGAACAGGATAATGACACGCTGACACTTGGGGGACAGGATAATGACACGCTGATACTTGGGGGACAGGATAATGACACACTGATACTTGGGGGACAGGATAATGACACACTGATACTTGGGGGACAGGATAATGACACACTGATACTTGGGGGACAGGATAATGACACGCTGACACTTGGGGGGCAGGATAATGACACACTGATACTTGGGGGACAGGATAATGACACGCTGATACTTGGGGGACAGGATAATGACACACTGATACTTGGGGGACAGGATAATGACACGCTGATACTTGGGGGACAGGATAATGACACAGTAATACTTGGGCGACAGGATAATGACACGCTGACACTTGGGGGACGGGATAATGACACGCTGACCCTTGGGGGGACAAGATAATGACACGCTGATACTTGGGGGACGGGATAATGACACGCTGATACTTAGGGGACAGGATAATAACATGCTGATACTTGGGGGACAGGATAATGACACGCTGATACTTGGGGGACAGGATAATGACACGCTGATAATTGGGGGACAGGATAATGACAGGCTGAGACATGGGGGACAGCATAATGACACGC
This sequence comes from Eleutherodactylus coqui, assembly GCF_035609145.1. NCBI lineage: Eukaryota > Metazoa > Chordata > Amphibia > Anura > Eleutherodactylidae > Eleutherodactylus > Eleutherodactylus coqui. The sequence continues at coordinate 521,862,758 of NC_089837.1, read as the reverse complement.
TGATACTTGGGGGACAGGATAATGACACGCTGAAACTTGGGGGACAGGATAATGACAGGCTGATACTTGGGGGGACGGGATAATAACACGCTGATACTTGGGGGACAGGATAATGACACGCTGATACTTAGGGGGACAGGATAGTGACACGCTGACACTTGGGGGACAGGATAATGACACACTGATACTTGGGGGACAGGATAATGACAGGCTGATACTTGGGGGACATGATAATGACATGGTGATACTTGGGGGACAGGATAATGGCACACTGATACTTGGTGGACAGGATAATGACACAGTGATACTTCGGGGACAGCATAATGACACGCTGATACTTGGGGGATGGGATAATGACTCGCTGATACTTGGGGGACAGTATAATGACACACTGATACTTGGGGGACAGGATAATGACACCCTGACACTTGGAAGACAGGATAATGACACGCTGACACTTGAGGGAGAGGATAATGACACGCTGATACTTGGGGAACCCGATAATGACACGCTGATACTTGGGGGACAGGATAATGACACGCTGATACTTAGGGGACAGGATAATGACACGCTGATACTTGGGGGACAGGATAATGACACGCTGACACTTGGGGGACAGGATAATGACACGCTGATACTTGGGGAACCCGATAATGACACGCTGATACTTGGGGGACAGGATAATGACACGCTGATACTTAGGGGACAGGATAATGACACGCTGATACTTGGGGGACAGGATAATGACACCCTGATACTTGGGGGACCCGATACTGACACGGTGATACTTGGGGGACGGGATAATGGCAAGCTTACACTTTGGGGACAGGATAATACGCTGATACTTGGGGGACACGATAATGACACGCTGACACTTGGGGGACGGGATAATGACACGCTGACACTTGGGGGACAGGATAATGACACGCTGACACTTGGGGGACACGATAATGACACGCTGACACTTGGGGGACGGGATAATGACACGCTGACACTTGGGGGACTGGATAATGACACACTGATACTTTGGGGACAGGATAATGACACCCTGACACTTGGGGGACAGGATAATGACACGGTGATACTTGGACGACAGGATAATGACAGGCTGATACTTGGGGGACAGGATAATGACACGGTGATACTTGGACGACAGGATAATGACATGCTGATACTGGGGGGACAGGATAAGGACACACTGATACTTGGGGGACCGGATAATGACACGCTGACACTTGGGGGACCGGATAATGACACGCTGACACTTGGGGGACGGGATAATGACACACTGACACTTGGAAGACAGGATAATGACACGCTGACACTTGGGGGACAGGATAATGACACGCTGATACTTGGGGGACGGGATAATGACACGCTGATACTTGGGGGACAGGATAATGACACGCTGATACTTGGGGGACAGGATAATGACACGCTGACACTTAGGGGACAGGATCATGACACGCTGACCCTTGGGGGACCCGATAATGACACGCTGATACTTGGGGGACAGGATAATGGCAAGCTGACACTTTGGGGACAGGATAATACGCTGATACTTGGGGGACGGGATAATGACACGCTGACACTTGGGGGACAGGATAATGACACACTGACACTTGGAAGACAGGATAATGACACACTGACACTTGGGGGACAGGATAATGACACGCTGATACTTGGGGGACAGGATAATGACACACTGATACTTGGGGGACAGGATAATGACACACTGATACTTGGGGGACAGGATAATGACACACTGATACTTGGGGGACAGGATAATGACACACTGATACTTGGGGGACAGGATAATGACACGCTGACACTTGGGGGGCAGGATAATGACACACTGATACTTGGGGGACAGGATAATGACACGCTGATACTTGGGGGGCAGGATAATGACACGCTGATACTTGGGGGACAGGATAATGACACACTGATACTTGGGGGACAGGATAATGACACGCTGATACTTGGGGGACAGGATAATGACACAGTAATACTTGGGCGACAGGATAATGACACGCTGACACTTGGGGGACGGGATAATGACACGCTGACCCTTGGGGGGACAACATAATGACACGCTGATACTTGGGGGACGGGATAATGACACGCTGATACTTGGGGGACAGGATAATGACACGCTGATACTTGGGGGACAGGATAATGACACAGTAATACTTGGGCGACAGGATAATGACACGCTGACACTTGGGGGACGGGATAATGACACGCTGACCCTTGGGGGGACAACATAATGACACGCTGATACTTGGGGGACGGGATAATGACACGCTGATACTTAGGGGACAGGATAATAACATGCTGATACTTGGGGGACAGGATAATGACACGCTGATACTTGGGCGACAGGATAATGGCACACTGATACTTGGGGGACAGGATAATGACACGCTGATACTTAGGGGACAGGATAATGACACGCTGATACTTGGGGGACAGGATAATGACACGCTGATAATTGGGGGACAGGATAATGACACGCTGACACTTGGGGGACAGTATAATGACACGCTGACACTTGGGGGACAGGATAATGACAGGCTGAGACTTGGGGGACAGCATAATGACACGCTGATACTTGGGGGACAGGATAATGACACGCTGATACTTGGGGGACAGGATAATGACAGGCTGATACTTGGGGGGACGGGATAATAACACGCTGATACTTGGGGGACAGGATAATGACACGCTGATACTTAGGGGGACAGGATAGTGACACGCTGACACTTGGGGGACAGGATAATGACACACTGATACTTGGGGGACAGGATAATGACAGGCTGATACTTGGGGGGACGGGATAATGACACACTGATACTTGAGGGATGGGATAATGACACACTGATACTTGGGGGACAGGATAATGACACGCTGATACTTCGGGGACAGGATAATGACACGCTAATACTTGGGGGGGACGGGATAATGACACACTGACACTTGGGGGACATGATAATGACACGCTGACACTTGGGGGACAGGATAATGACACGCTGACACTTGGGGGACATGATAATGACACAGTGATACTTCTGGGACAGCATAATGACACGCTGATACTTGGGGGATGGGATAATGACTCGCTGACACTTGGGGGACAGTATAATGACACACTGATACTTGGGGGACAGGATAATGACACCCTGACACTTGGAAGACAGGATAATGACACGCTGACACTTGAGGGAAAGGATAATGACACGCTGATACTTGGGGGACAGGATATTGACACGCTGATACTTAGGGGACAGGATAATGACACGCTGATACTTGGGGGACAGGATAATGACACGCTGACACTTGGGGGACGGAATAAGGACACGCTGACCCTTGGGGGACAGGATAATGACACCCTGATACTTGGGGGACCCGATACTGACACGCTGATACTTGGGGGACGGGATAATGGCAGGCTGACACTTTGGGGACAGGATAATACGCTGATACTTGGGGGACACGATAATGACACGCTGACACTTGGGGGACGGGATAATGACACGCTGACACTTGGGGGACGGGATAATGACACGCTGACACTTGGGGGACAGGATAATGACACGCTGACACTTGGGGGACACGATAATGACACGCTGACACTTGGGGGACGGGATAATGACACGCTGACACTTGGGGGACTGGATATTGACACACTGATACTTTGGGGACAGGATAATGACACCCTGACACTTGGGGGACAGGATAATGACAGGCTGATACTTGGGGGACAGGATAATGACACGGTGATACTTGGACGACAGGATAATGACATGCTGATACTTGGGGGACAGGATAATGACAGGCTGATACTTGGGGGGACGGGATAATAACACGCTGATACTTGGGGGACAGGATAATGACACGCTGATACTTAGGGGGACAGGATAGTGACACGCTGACACTTGGGGGACAGGATAATGACACACTGATACTTGGGGGACAGGATAATGACAGGCTGATACTTGGGGGGACGGGATAATGACACACTGATACTTGAGGGATGGGATAATGACACACTGATACTTGGGGGACAGGATAATGACACGCTGATACTTCGGGGACAGGATAATGACACGCTAATACTTGGGGGGGACGGGATAATGACACACTAACACTTGGGGGACATGATAATGACACGCTGACACTTGGGGGACAGGATAATGACACGCTGACACTTGGGGGACATGATAATGACACAGTGATACTTCGGGGACAGCATAATGACACGCTGATACTTGGGGGATGGGATAATGACTCGCTGACACTTGGGGGACAGTATAATGACACACTGATACTTGGGGGACAGGATAATGACACCCTGACACTTGGAAGACAGGATAATGACACGCTGACACTTGAGGGAAAGGATAATGACACGCTGATACTTGGGGGACAGGATATTGACACGCTGATACTTAGGGGACAGGATAATGACACGCTGATACTTGGGGGACAGGATAATGACACGCTGACACTTGGGGGACGGAATAAGGACACGCTGACCCTTGGGGGACAGGATAATGACACCCTGATACTTGGGGGACCCGATACTGACACGCTGATACTTGGGGGACGGGATAATGGCAGGCTGACACTTTGGGGACAGGATAATACGCTGATACTTGGGGGACACGATAATGACACGCTGACACTTGGGGGACGGGATAATGACACGCTGACACTTGGGGGACGGGATAATGACACGCTGACACTTGGGGGACAGGATAATGACACGCTGACACTTGGGGGACACGATAATGACACGCTGACACTTGGGGGACGGGATAATGACACGCTGACACTTGGGGGACTGGATATTGACACACTGATACTTTGGGGACAGGATAATGACACCCTGACACTTGGGGGACAGGATAATGACAGGCTGATACTTGGGGGACAGGATAATGACACGGTGATACTTGGACGACAGGATAATGACATGCTGATACTGGGGGGACAGGATAATGACATGCTGATACTGGGGGGACAGGATAATGACACACTGATACTTGGGGGACCGGATAATGACACGCTGACACTTGGGGGACCGGATAATGACACGCTGACACTTGGGGGACGGGATAATGACACACTGACACTTGGAAGACAGGATAATGACACGCTGACACTTGGGGGACAGGATAATGACACGCTGATACTTGGGGGACGGGATAATGACACGCTGATACTTGGGGGACAGGATAATGACACGCTGATACTTGGGGGACAGGATAATGACACGCTGACACTTAGGGGACAGGATCATGACACGCTGACCCTTGGGGGACCCGATAATGACACGCTGATACTTGGGGGACAGGATAATGGCAAGCTGACACTTTGGGGACAGGATAATACGCTGATATTTGGGGGACGGGATAATGACACGCTGACACTTGGGGGACAGGATAATGACACGCTGACACTTGGGGGACAGGATAATGACACACTGACACTTGGAAGACAGGATAATGACACAGTGATACTTCGGGAACAGCAGAATGACACGCTGATACTTGGGGGACAGTATAATGACACGCTTACACTTGGGGGACAGTATAATGACACGCTGATACTGGGGGGACCGGAGAATGACACACTGATACTTGGGGGACAGTATAATGACACACTACTACTTGGGGGACCGGAGAATGACACACTGATACTTGGGGGACCCGATAATGACACGCTGATACTTGGGGGACCGGAGAATGACACGCTGACACTTGGGGGACAGTATAATGACACACTACTACTTGGGGGACCGGAGAATGGCACACTGATACTTGGGGGACCCGATAATGACACGCTGATACTTGGGGGACAGGATAATCACACGGTGATACTTGGACGACAGGATAATGACACGGTAATACTTGGGGGACAGGATAATGACACGCTGATACTTGGGGGACGGGATAATTACACACTGATACTTGGGGTACAGGATAATGACACACTGATACTTGGGGGATGGGATAATGACACGCTGACACTTGGGGGACAGGATAAGGACACGCTGATACTTGGGGAACGGGATAATGACACACTGACACTTGGGGGACAGGATAATGACACACTGATACTTAGGGGACAGGATAATGACACGCTGACACTTGGGGGACAGGATAATGACACCCTGATACTTAGGGGACAGGATAATGACACGCTGACACTTGGGGGACGGGATAATGAGACGCTGACACTAGGGGGACAGGATAATGACACGCTGACACTTGGGCGACAGGATAATGACACGGTGACACTTGGGGGACAGGATAATGACACGCTGATACTTGGGGGACGGGATAATGACACGCTGACACTTGGGGGACAGGATAATGACACGCTGCTACTTGGGGGACGGGATAATGACACGCTGCTACTTGGGGGACAGGATAATGACACACTGGTACTTGGGGGATAGGATAATGACACACTGGTACTTGGGGGACAGGATAATGACACACTGATACTTGGGGGACAGGATAATGACACTGATACTTGGGGTACATGATAATGACACGTTGATACTTAGGGGAGAGGATAATGACACGCTGATACTTGGGGGACAGGATAATAATACACTGACACTTGGGGGACAGGATAATGACACTGATACTTGGGGTACATGATAATGACACGTTGATACTTAGGGGACAGGATAATGACACGCTGATACTTGGGGGACAGGATAATGATACACTGATACTTGGGGGACAGGATAATGACACGGTGGTACTTGGGGGACAGGATAATGACACGCTGACACTTGGGGGACAGGATAATGACACGCTGATACTTGGGGGACGGGATAATGACACGCTGATAGTTGGGGGACGGGGTAATGACACACTGATACTTGGGGGACGGGGTAATGACACGCTGATACTTGGGGGACGGGGTAATGACACGCTGATACTTGGGGGGACAGGATAATGACACGCTGACACCTGGGGGAGGGGATAATGACACGCTGATACTTGGGGGACAGGGGAATGACATGCTGATACTTGGGGGACAGGATAATGACACGCTGACACTTGGGGGATGGGATAATGACACGCTGACACTTGGGGGACGGGATAATGACACGCTGATACTTGGGGGACAGGATAATGACACGCTGACACTTGGGGGACGGGATAATGACACGCTGAAACTTGGGGGACAGGATATTGACACGCTGACACTTGGGGGACGGGATAATGACACGCTGATATTGGGGGACAGGATAATGACATGCTGATACTTGGGGGACAGAATAATGACAGGCTGATTCTTGGGGGACAGGATAATGACACGCTGACACTTGGGGGACAGGATAATGACACGCTGATACTTGGGCGACAGTATATTGTGGAGCACCATTGTTGGGATAGTGGTCAGTTTCTCTCTGCATGTCGGGGACATTTTTGCTCTGTATCACATTTGTGCCCATCAGGGACATTACGTAAGAATAATCCGGTGATTAGATAGCGATGTCCTCGGCGTCTCCGCGTCTCCCGCTGGGTGACATTATATCTTCATAGCTGCTAATCGTCTTATACTGACTGTTCTGTCTGTTTCTCTGTCTCCTCCGCTTTGCCTCTGCCCCGTAGTATCTCTGTGGCTATATCAGCAGTGCTTTTGGCCAACCATCCACCCCTCCTGCAAAGGTAAAGAAAGGTGTCTGCTCTTCATCCCTCGGTCACTTGTGCTGTGAAGCCTTCTTTCCTCTGTATGAATGTTATTGAATCCAAGTGGTTGAGATTGTGAGAGCATCAATGTTATAAACCGCAGTCACAAAGAACAATATATTACAATGCAACATAAAATAAAACAATCCAATGTTACATAACACAATATAATACGCATACTACAGCATAATAGAATAAAATACAGCATAATATAACATAAAGCAATACAATGTTACACAATACAGCATATATAATAAACACAATATAATACAATACACATAATATGCAATACAACATAGTGAAATACCACACAGCATAATATAACATTAACCACTTAATGTACCATGTCACACAGTTACGTTCTGGGGGTTCGGGGTCAATCCTGCTCCATATAATGTGCATGCCAGCTGTCTTTGATTCTTAATTCTGACCTCAGCATTTAAATGCCCCGATTGGAGTTCAGAGGGGCCAAACTGCCTTCTGCGAGAAGATTGCAGGTTGTCCTTCCGTTGCCATGGCAGCCGGGGGCCTTCTGAATGCTCCTCGACTGACATTGCAAAATGCGTATGAAGCCATGCCTGTGACATGGCTTGATAAACAACCTGTCAAATCGTGGTATAATGTAATAGTATGGACTGGCATGCTACCTCCGGAACATTTAAGCGATCACAAGTTCAAGTTCCCTATGGGGACTAAAAATATATGTAAAAATCATTTTAAAAAAAGCTTTATTAATTATTTTAAAAAAAATGAAAGGTATCAAAAGTTGTACCAGTGTGAGAGAAGTTCTTTGTTTGCAGCTCTCTACTCTGGCTTATATAGGCAGTCTTGAGTAAATGGACTGAGGTAGCTTATTGAGTCAACGCCTTTTAAGTTTAAAGGTGGCTTCAGACGAGCGTGTATTTTGTGCGAGCATACGCCCGCACAAAAACACGCGTCTTTTAGCCCCAATGCATTCCCTATGGTGTGTGCACATGTCTGTCTTTTCCAGGAGTGTGCCTGCAAAGATAGGACATGCGTGCACCATAGGGAATGCACGAATTGTTTTCAATAGAGACGAGGCTGCTGCCGGCGGCTCCATTGAAAACAATGGTCTGCCTGCTCCCTGCATTCTTTTTCAGGGAAGAGCTTTACATATAAGCTCTTCCCTGAAGAAGAAAAAGTTAAGTGTAAAAAAAAAAAATATATATATATACTTACCTCTCCGCCAATGCCGTGACCCCCGCGGGGATGAAGAACACATCTGCTGCATTCGGCAGATGTTTCCTTCATCTGCGCTAGTTAAAAGAATTCCCTGCTGCTATATCTGCCACATCTGTGACAGATGCAGCAGAGGAATTCTTCAATTCTCAACCCCAGCTGTCACACATGTCAGCTGCGGTAGAGAATCCTGCTACCAGCATCCCCGTCATTGGATTTCAGGGAAGGGCTTTAAACATAAGTGGTTTAAAAAAAAAAAAAAATACATACTTACCTCCCTTCAGCTGACGGGGCTCAGCTGCATGTTCTCCTCGCTGTCCCCTGCTCTCTGGTGCTGATCTATCAGCAGACAGGGATTTCAAATCTCTGCCTGCTGAAAGAGCTGTTTGTGATTGGCTGACTTGCTCAGCCAATCACAGGCAGCTTTCGCCCGCCATTCATTCGCGGAGAGCTGCCTATGATTGGCTGAGCAATTTTTTTTACACTAAAATGTTTCTTTTTCAGGGAAGGGCTTATATGTAAAGCCCTTCCCTGAAAAAGAATGCAGGGGTGCCGGTAGGCCATTGTTTTCAATGGAGCCACTGGCAGCAGCCGCGGCTCAATTGAAAACAATGCACGGACCTGCATTCACACGTGTTTTTGCACGTACATGGGTGCGCACTTATGTACGCACAAAAACACGCTTGTGTGAAGCTGCCCTAAAGGTGTATTTCCATTTTGGCCCCTGACCATGTCCCGCCACTCTCTCTTTGCTGCCACCCTATCCAGGCCCTAGGAGGTGGCTGGGTTTCAAAGGGGATGTCCAGTTGTAAACTATTGATGGCTTGTCCTTCCCCCTTTACTATGTAAAAAATGTAATAAAAAATCATAAAAAATCTGGTATCACCACGTTTATAATGAACCATAGAAAAATGTTTGCATATTAAAAACCTGGCAAAGCCCGCTAATTTGGTATATCTCGCTGCACAAAAAACAGAATAGAAAGCGATAAAATTGCAAAATTTCCTGCAGAAAACAAGATATAAAACTAAACCATTATGGATCTAGGACTACAGTGACGGAAAAAAAGATAAATTAGTTGTGCATTAGGGCCCCGTCACTAAGGGGTTAAAGAGGTTCAGCACTAGGTGTGTATATAAAATATAATAGAACCTAAGAGAATATGGGGCAACATAAAGATACAATGTAACCTAATAATCACATGGAACATAAAACACCATAACACAATACAGCACAATAACCCATCATAGCATGACACAACAATAATCATGCAATAACATAATACATCAGAACATTACATCTTATATCATGATACAAAGTGTTACATAAGCCAGTAGTAGCACCTCCACTGCCAAATAAATCCCCTGTTAGATATACCGGGTTTTTACAGATGATTCCCCCAATGTGACACCTCAGAACTCCCATTTAAGGACACTCAGATACAGAAATCTGATATACCGGTAAATGGAAACCGAAACTCAAAAAGATTTGTTGCACAACATCAAAAATGTTTTGCCCATCAGAGGGAGCCTGCAGTCAGGTTCCTGCCATACACGTGGTAGCAGATCCCGACTAACGGATGCAATAACTTCTGGGATGCCTCAGATCATGGCGTGTGGTGAGTGCGGCATGTAGACTCTAACACCCCCAGAAAAGGATATCACAAGACATAAGTTCCGGGGAATGTAGAGGGCAAGGAAGAAGTTCACTATCGTCACCACCTGCACGGCCGTTCCATCTGTGTGGTGGTCGCCGCTCACTTCTGACTCCATTGTGATGATGAAGGGGGGGTTCGCATGGTTGGGATTTCCAGTTCCGGCTTCGGCAGGTGCCATATCTGCAGGACGTCCAGGTGCAAAATCCCCGGCAAAAAGAGGGGGCTGAACACTTTCCTACAGGTTATGGCGCCAAACACATTCATCACAGGGAAGTCACCCGTACGCTCCACGTAGACCAGTGGTTTCCCCTCCCCCACACATTAACATTACCATTACTGCTTGAAAGGTGGAAGGCGGCTTCAAACACTAGACTCCATGAAACCATCGCTTTCCATCAGCGTCTGCATCCTCTCGCAGAAAGAACGGCGCCGCGCTTTGTCGTCCGGTTCCAGTTCTGTAACAACTGCAAACAGTAGGGATAACATCGCAAACATTCACGCAGAATCTCCCACACAGTCGGTGGCAGGACGTTCCATTCTCTGCTCGCTCTGATGTTGGACTTCTGAGGACTGCGGTGAACCTTGCATGGACGCGCTCCGCTGTTTCTATTCTTACTGGTGGACGGATGAATGATTTATGTTTACAGAAGCGGCCTTTTTCCTTAAAATCGGAGTGCCACTTACGAATTGTTTGAAAATGACGTTGTACACTAATAACAGACTGGTAGACGTGAGTATCAAGGACACAAAGCGCTCTCCTGTCTCCGTTGGCAGCCATTTTTTCTCATATCCCTCTAGAGACAATGACGGCAGAATAAAAATTTTTCTGCCTCATTTTGCAAAAAACTGTCTAGGGTGAGACGTCCTTGTGGCCCATAGCAACCAATCACAGTGCAGCTTTCAGATTAGCCTAGCAGCTTGAGAAAGTAAAACTGCGCTGTGATTGGTTGCTACGGGCAACAAGAACATCTTATAGTAGACAAGTTTTACTAAATGAAACTTTTTGGGTTTCTATTTATATCAGATTTCTGTATCTGAGTGCCATTTAACGACATTATGAGGGTGTCACATGGGGAAGAGCATCTGTAATGACCCAGTATATTATATATAGGCCTCTTGCACACGGGCTACAAAATCTCGCTACAAAACACATGTATGTGAAGCTTATGTTTCCAACAGGTTCTTTCACATGAGATGTTTTGTAGCCTGATAGAACCCATTGGAAGCCATGAGCCTCACATACATGCCATTTGTAGCGAAAGAGGAGATATAGTCTCATGTACGTAAATTTACACCAACCCAAGGGTATATACATGTATTGGACCCCTGGATGGAGAGGGGGCTCATTGCAGGTTTTCCTCATCCTCGATGTAATGGGTATAGCTTATAATCATCATGCAGGAGTAGACCCCGCACCCCGGCAGATAATAGATCATGCATATGATGAGGAGTCAGTGTGCTGCAGAGAAAGCCGACTATTTCTGTACGTCCCATTCATTACTGACAGAGTGAAAGTTACTGGAAGGCCCGGCTGTCCTCGCTGCTGCTGCTGTTTTTTCCTGTTTCCCTTCTCCGGAATTCAGCTTTATATCATCTCTGTGATACAATAATGACTATTCTTACTCCTCGGAGGATGCAACTTGTGGGCTTAAAGGGAACCTATGATTTTTTTTGCATAAATTAGTGGTACATGTTACCGTATGAGACGTTGTAATACAGAATCATAGCGTTTATGCATCGGGTGCCACCCTTATCCAGTGTCTAATAAGGCAGATTGGTATGTTGGTGCCCACTGTCGTATTGAGCTTCCATGGTACATGAGCAGCGCCCAGCTGTGATATAACTTATTACATCTTCCTCACCTGGCAGCCGCCTGTAGTTCTTCTCCTCCTATGAATATTCACAATCCACAACCGTCACCAAAAATCCATCTAGCTTAAAACGGTAAATACTCACTTACAGTCAAAATTATCCCCCCCCCCCCCCTAGAAATGTGGTTTATTTGCCTAATTTACAAACCTTCATCTGTTTGTAAACAAAAACATTCAAACAATTTAAATAGTTCAACAACACTAATATAAGAAGCGGTTCCTCCAGTCTAGGATCGCACTGGGCGGAATTGCTGTAGAATTTCAGTGCGGACCCTCCGCAGTAAAGTGGATGAGATTTTGAAAATCTTGCCCACATGTTGTGGAAATAACCCGCGGAAACCCTGTGCGCAAACTGCCTTGCGGCGCGGAATTCAGATCCACCACGTGTCAATTGTATCTCCGCTGCGGAAATCACCCCCTCTCTGTGATTCTGCACAGCCCGCACAATGGAGGCAGTTAATCCGCGGCTGATCTGCAGTGGGATGTCTGCTGCGGGTATTCCGCCCCGTGTGAACCCAGCCTAAGAATTACTCACCCGCGTTATGACGAACGTCTGCGGTACTTAGTAGAGCACGTTTTGCCCTTACAAGCTGTTTTTTGGGTTTTTTTTATAAAATGGAGCTTCATGATTAAAGAGAAGTGATTGGACCATCCCTGATCCACTGCAAATGGTGGCTGCTATTTTGTTCCCTGTGGTCCTGGCAGTGCAGGGGTTACCCCAGAGCTGTAGTTTTGCACATCTGCTCCCTCCTCAGTGTTTCCTATGAGTCTGGCAGTGCAGGGGTTATTCCAGCACCGTACATTTGCGCCTCTCATTTCTGTTCAGTGTTTTCTATGATCCTGACAATGCAGGGGTTACTCCGGCACTGTAGATTTGCACCTCTACACACCCAGCAGTATTTCCTATAGTTCTGGTGGTGCAGGGGTTACTCTGGTGCTGTTGATTTGCACCTCTGCTCCCCAGCAGCATTCTCTTTGGTCCTGGTGGTCCAGTGGTTACTCCGGCACTGTAGATTTGCACCTCTACACACCCAGCAGTATTTCCTATAGTTCTGGTGGTGCAGGGGTTACTCTGCAACAAAGATTTGTACCTCTGCCCCCAGCAGTATTCCCTATGGTCCTGGTGGTGTGGGGGTTACTCTGGCGCTGTTGATTGGCACCTCTGCCCCCCAGCCATATTCCCTATGGTCCTGGTGGTGCAGGGGTTACTCTGGCACTGTTGATTTGCACCTCTGCCCCCCCCCCCTTCCCCAGCAGTATTCCGTATGGTCCTGATGGTGCAGGGGTTACTCTGGCACTGTTGATTTGCACCTCTGCCCCTCCCCCTTCCCCAGCAGTATTCCCTATGGTCCTGGTGGTGCAGGGGTTACTCTGGCGCTGTTGATTTGCACCTCTGCCCCCCAGCAGCATTTCCTTTGGTCCTGGTGGTTCAGTGGTTACTCGGCGACAAAGATTTGCACCTCTGCCCCCCGGCAGTATTTCCTATAGTCCTAGTGGTGCAGGGGTTACTCTGGCGCTGTTGATTTACACCTCTACACCCCCAGCAGTATTCCCTATGGTCCTGGCGGTCTAAGAGTTACTCGGCACTGTTGATTTGCACCTCTGCCCCCCAGCAGTATTCCCTTTGGTCCTGGCGGTGTAAGGGTTACTCGGCGCTGTGAATTTGCACCTCTGCCCACCAGCAGTATTCCTTATGGTCCTGGCGGTGTAAGTAAGGGTTACTAGACGCTGTCGATTTACACCTCTACACCCCCAGCAGTATTCCCTATGGTCCTGACGGCGTAAGGGTTACTCAACGCTGTTGATTTGCACCTCCACACCCTCAGCAGTATTGCCTATGGTCCTGGTGGTGCAGGGGTTACTCTGGCGCTGTTGATTTGCACCTCCACACCCTCAGCAGTATTGCCTATGGTCCTGGTGGTGCAGGGGTTACGCGGCGCTGTAGATTTGCACCTCTGCCCCCCAGCAATATTCCCTATGGTTCTGGCAGTGCAGGGGTTACTCTGCCCCCTCCGCAGAGTTTTCCTCTGGGTGACACTGGAGGAAGAGCTTATTATCATCCTTTCATTTCCTGGCACAGCTAATTTCGATGTATTTTCGCAGGGGGCAGAGACCAGGAAGCGCTCGCCCACCCTGAGCAGCCAGTTCAAGCGCTCGCTGGAGCTGCTCATGAGAACTCTCAGCGTGTGCCAGCCGTTCTTCGTTCGCTGCATCAAGCCCAATGAATACAAGAAGCCGATGGTAAGTCTACCTTTGGGCACCACAGGGGGCAGATAATTAATACATGCTGTTATGTACCCACATTGGTCCTAAGCCATACAGCAGGCTTATGGGAAGGGTTAGTGTGTATGAAGAACACCCTAACTCTTTACTGGGTTGGCATGTTCTTCGTACACGCTAACACAAGCCCTACCTGGCTGGTGGGGCTTACTATGATCTGAGGGACTACTGATCACAGCAGGCCCCACAAACCCAGTTGTATATTGCATCTAAAGGGGAATCCAGTTTGAGTTTGTTCGCTTCTTATGCTCACGTAGTTCCTCCTGGCACCTCAGTTTTACACCTCATCCTAAGAACTATAAAAATATGACATGTGAGTAACAGACGCACAATATATGTAGAGTATAGCGTCACAGACTGGAACCTCTTTACATCCGCTACCCATGAAGTGTTATTGGGTCAACCATATTGACTTCTAATCAAAAGTTATGGTTATCGTCGTCAGTTTTGCCGTCAGCCCCAACACTTTACAATCCCTTCAGGGTTCTAGACAATGACACACTGATACTTGGGGGACAGGATAATGACACGCTGACACTAGGGGGACAGGATAATAACACGCTGACACTTGGGGGACAGGATAATGATACGTTGATACTTGGGGGACGGGATAATGACACGCTGACACATGGGGGACAGGATAATGACACGCTGACACTTGGGGGACAGGATAATGACACACTGATACTTGGGGGACAGGATAATGACACGCTGACACTTGGGGGACAGGATAATGACACGCTGATACTTGGGGGACAGGATAATGACACGCTGATACTTGGGGGACAGGATAATGACACGCTGATACTTGGGGGACAGGATAATGACACGCTGACACTAGGGGGACAGGATAATGACACTCTGACACTTGAGGGACGGGATAATGACACACTGACACTTGGGGGACAGGATAATGACATGCTGATACTTGGGGGACAGGATAATGACACGCTGACACTTGGGGGACAGGATAATGACACACTGACACTTGAGGGACGGGATAATGACACACTGACACTTGGGGGACAGGATAATGACATGCTGATACTTGGGGGACGGGATAATGACACGCTGACACTTGGGGGACAGGATAACGACACGCTGACACTTGGGGGACAGGATAATGACACACTGACACTTGGGGGACAGGATAATGACACGCTGACACATGGGGCATAGGATAATGACACGCTGATACTTGGGGGACGGGATAATGACACGCTGATACTTGGGGGACGGGATAATGACACGCTGACACTTGGGGGACAGGATAATGACACGATGACACCTGGGGGACGGGATAATGACACGCTGATACTTGGGGGACAAGATCATGACACGCTGATACTTGGGGGACGGGATAATGACCCACTGATACTTGGGGGACAGGAAAATGACACACTGATACTTGGGGGACAGGATAATGACACGCTGACACTTGGGGGACGGGATAATGACACGCTGATACTTGGGGGACGGGATAATGACATGCTGATACTTGGGGAACAGGATAATGACACGCTGACACTTGGGGGACAGGATAATGACACGCTGATACATAGAGGACAGGATAATGACACGCTGATACTTGGGGGACGGGATAATGACACGCTGATACTTGGGGGACAGGATAATGACACACTGATACTTGGGGGACAGAATAATGACACACTGATACTTGGGGGACAGGATAATGACACGCTGACACTTGGGGGACAGGATAATGACACGCTGACACTAGGGGGATGGGATAATGACATGCTGATACTTGGGGGACGGGATAATGACACGCTGACACTTGGGGGATGGGATAATGACATGCTGATACTTGGGGGACAGGATAATGACGCGCTGACACTTGGGGGATGGGATAATGACATGCTGATACTTGGGGGACAGGATAATGACACAATGATACTTGGGGGACAGGATAATGACGCGCTGATACTTGGGGACGGGATAATGACATGCTGATACTTGGGGAACAGGATAATGACACGCTGACACTTGGGGGACGGGATAATGACACGCTGATACTTAGGGGACAGGATAATGACATGCTGATACTTGGGGGACAGGATAATGACACGCTGAAACTTGGGGGACAGGATAATGACACGCTGATACTTGGGGGACAGGATAATGACACGCTGATATTTAGGGGACGGATAATGACACGCTGATACTTGGGGGGCGGGATAATGACATGCTGATACTTGGGGGATGGGATAATGACACGCTGACACTTGGGGGACGGGATAATGACACGCTGACACTTGGGGGATGGGATAATGACACGCTGATACTTGGGGAACAGGATAATGACACACTGATACTTGGGGGACAGGATAATGACACGCTGACACTTGGGGGATGGGATAATGACAAGCTGATATTTAGGGGACGGATAATGACACGCTGATACTTGGGGGGCGGGATAATGACACGCTGACACTTGGGGGACGGGATAATGACACGCTGATACTTGGGGAGGTGGGATAATGACATGCTGATACTTGGGGAACAGGATAATGACACGTTGACACTTGGGGAATGGGATAATGACACGCTGATACTTGGGGGGCAGGATAATGACACCCTGACACTTGGGGGACGGGATAATGATACGCTGATACTTGGGGTACAGGATAATGACACCCTGACACTTGGGGGACGGGATAATGACACGCTGACACTTGGGGGATTGGATAATGACACGCTGCTACTTGGGGGACGGGATAATGACACGATGACACTTGGGGGACAGGATAATGACACACTAACACTTGGGGGACAGGATAATGACACGCTGACACGTGGGGGACAGGATAATGACACGCTGATACTTGGGGGACAGGATAATGACACGCTGACACTTGGGGGACAGGATAATGACACACTGACACTTGGGGGACAGGATAATGACACGCTGACACTTGGGGGACGGGATAATGACACGCTGACACTTGGGGGACAGGATAATGACACGCTGATACTTGGGGGACAGGATAATGACACGCTGATATTTGGGGGACAGAATAATGACACGCTGATATTTGGGGTACAGGATAATGACACGCTGACACTAGGGGGGTGGGATAATGACACGCTGACACTTGGGGGACAGGATAATGACACGCTGATACTTGGGGGACAGGATAATGACACGCTGACACTTGGGGGACAGGATAATGACACACTGATACTTGGGGGACAGGATAATGACACGCTGATATTTGGGGGACAGAATAATGACACGCTGATATTTGAGGTACAGGATAATGACACGCTGACACTAGGGGGATGGGATAATGACATGCTGATACTTGGGGACAGGATAATGACACGCTGATATTTGGGGACAGGATAATGACACGCTGACACTAGGGGGATGGGATAATGACACACTGATACTTCGGGGATGGGATAATGACAGGCTTATACTTGGGGGACGGGATAATGAAATGCTGATACTTGGGGGACGGGATAATGACACGCTGATACTTGGGGGACGGGATAATGACACGCTGATACTTGGGGGACGGGATAATGACACGCTGACACTAGGGGGATGGGATAATGACACAGTGATACTTCGGGGATGGGATAATGACAGGCTGATACTTGAGGGACAGGACAATGACACAAGTCCTCTTTAGGGCTTATTCAGACGGTCGTACATATGCAGTGAATACCACCCATTGTTTTTAGCTCAGTACTTTTCACGCGACTTTAGTTCCCCTAAAAAAAGCGGGGTATGTCCTCTTTTGAAATCAGTGGGCTTGTAAAAATTTGCAGGTACCAGTATATTCCCTGTACACTCTACGGGGTTTCTTGCGCTGTATTCACATGGTTATATATGCTGCTTATGTACCTGCATAAAAAAAAACATTGACCTGCCGAACTCTGCAGGATTCGGCGTATTGAGTCCATTAATGCGCTGGGTATTCATGAGTGTGTGAATGAGACCTTAAGGTGATACATTTGGTTTATCTGCAGTCCTATGTAAAGCTATAGCTAACGCCTTGTGACATCAGACAAGTGACAAGCTCAGCTCTGCTACATCGCCGTCGGTACACGCAGCGCAGTCTGAGAGAAGTGTGTGTTGATGTCTGTAGGAAGTACTTGGAAGTCTTCCCTGAGGAAGTCGCCATCAGCCGCTGTTTACCGCCTCTAGATTTCCTCTCGGTGTAATAATAGGTGCGGCGTCGCCCTCCATGACGGAGCGCCGCGTACCTCAGTAATAACACAACAGGAATCTCCTGGACTCTTCCTACATTTCTGTCCATTTGTTATTTACCTGCATGCCCAGCGACGCACCAGCCGCAGTAAGACCGCCATGTTGGGGTGCATTCAGGGCCCTGGGAGAGCTGGGTGACAACACACTCGGGGACTGCAATGGCAGCCATATTGTTTTCCACCCAGCGTTCCCGTCTTCCATTTCTTGTGTTAATCATGTCATTGTTCTCTGGTGGCAGCTGTTTGACCGAGAGCTGTGCATTCGTCAGCTGAGGTATTCGGGAATGATGGAGACCATCCGGATCCGCAGAGCTGGATACCCCATACGCTACACCTTCGTGGAGTTCGTGGACCGATACAGGGTGCTGATGCCAGGGGTGAAGCCTGCGTACAAACAGGTATCACTCACCCGCATTGTTCTGCCCCCAACAAACAGCGCCACACGCCGCAGCTTCCGGGCCTCGTGGTGTGACAGAAGGGCTATCAGGGTTACTTGGGGTCAGCTAGAATTTTTTTGTTTTTAATGGAGTTGACAGAACTTCAGTCCCTTCTATTTCGCTCTTTTTATAGGGTGGGCTATGCAAAAGTAGCCCACCTCTAATTCCACACTGTTTTGAAAGCGGTCTAAAAGAAAATCTGACTTTGTTGCCCATAGCAACCAATCACGGCGCAGCTTTCATTTTACCTCAGTAGTATAAGAACTAGCAACCAATCACAGCGCAGCTTTCACTTCTGAGGTAAAATGAAAGCTGTGCTGTGATTGGTTGCTGTGGGCAACAATGATTTTCTTTCACACAGCTGCTATAAGAGTGTGGTACCCAAAGCAACCAATCACACCACAGCTTTCATTTCACCTCAGCAGTATAAGAAGTAAAAGCTGCGCTGTGATTGGTTGCTACTTTTCCAAGGCCCACCGTTTATTTTAAATGGTTTTATGGCAGCTCCCAGACAGTGTATGCAGAACCATATGAATAGAACCTAATCGATGGTTTCCCTGGGAAAGAGCAGCAGCAGAAGCAGTCAATTTAGCCTTTTTTCATATTTTATTTTCGTTTTTTCGTCCCCACTTTCCAAGAGCCATAGCTATTTAATTTTTCCATCGACGCGGCTGTTGTTTTTTGCAGGACGAGTTGTGTTTTTTTAACGGTACCATTTAGTTTACCATTTAATGTACGGGAAAATGTTAAACATTTTTGAAGTGGGGGACACATTAAAAAAATCGCAATTGCGACATTTTTTTTTAAAGGATTAGTTTTTAAAATGTTTTTACAGCGTTCACGGTGCAGTGAAAATTAAATATGAGATTTGTCCTGTGGGTCAGTACGATTACGGAGATATTTTAATAGTTCTGACTATGTACACGGCAACGCCAAATATGTGTTGTTTTTTCTTTAACTGTGTAGAAAAGGGAGGGGGTGAAATTTTTATAGTTGAGAACATTTTTTTTACACTTAAGTAAACTTTATTATTTTTTTTACACTTTCATTTACTCCCCACAGGTGATTCAACCATTTGAACACTAGTATATAGCGGTTTTTGATGTTGCCTATGTAATCCTGCCACAGGGTGGCTTCACCTGAGCGTTTTTACATTGCATTGTTTTTCGGGGAAGGGCTTTACATATAAGCTCTTCCCTGAAAAATAAAAATTTTAGTGTAAAAAATAAATAAATAAACATAAAACTTACCCTCCGCCGCTGCCGTGTCCCCCGCGGGGATGAAGAACACATCTGCCGCATTACTTCATCCCTGCTAGTAAAAAGAATTCCCTGCTGCTACACCTGCCACATCTATGACAGATGCAGCAGAGGAATTCTTCAATTCTCTACCGCAGCTGTCACACATGTCAACTGTGGTAGAGGATTCTGCTGCCAGCAACTGATTTCAGGGAAGGGCTTTAAATATAAGCCCTTCCCTGAAAATCCTGTAAAATTGCTGTAAAAAGCAAAAAAAATAGATACTCACCTCCCTTCAGCTGCGGGGCTCAGCTGCGTCTTCTCCTGCTGTCCCCTGCACTGTGGTGCTGATCTATCAGCAGGCGGGGATTTAAATTCCCCGCCTGCTGAAAAAGCTGATGCGTCAGACGTGTTCTTCATCCCTGCGGGGGATGTTACGTTTATTTTATTTACTTTTTTTTACACTAAAATTATATGTAAAGCTCCATTGAAAACAATTCCCTATGCATTGGTGCACGCATGTCCTATCTTTGCAGGCACACGCCCGTAAAGCATAGACATGTGCACACACCATAGGGAATGCATTAGGGCTAATAGACGTGTGTTTTTGTGCGTGCGTACGCATGCACAAAATACATGCTCGTCTGAAGCCACCCGCAGTCAGGGCTTGATAGGCATCTACACCTGGTCCTACTGGCATCTACTACTGGGAGCCCTCAGTAGGCTGTGCTATCGGGGGTGCTGATGGAGTTTGGGAAGGGGTCACCTCTCCTGCTGGCTGTTTAGACATGCTGTCAACCTTGATTGCGGCATCTAAAGAGTTAACTGCCATGTGACGGCAACCATCCACCCACTTTGCCATGATTCCGCACCCTGTTTTATAGCAGACGGAATCTGCTTTTTGCAGAAAAAACATTGTCCCATCTGACCGGCCCATTTTTCACCTAGAATTTCCACTTTCTGCAAGGCTCTTAATTCAAAATCCAAAAATTAGAAAAAAAAATTCAAAAAACAAAATTTTTTTTTCCCCTGAAAAATGGTAGCTATTTTCATAACAAAAAGATAATTTTTATCATTTTTTTTTTCTCCTAGGGGGATCTGCGAGGAACATGTCAGCGCATAGCCGAGTGTGTGCTGGGCAGGGATGACGACTGGCAGATAGGCAAAACTAAGATTTTTTTAAAGGTATTATTGGCTGTGTTCAGGTAGTATGAATGTTGGGTCGGTACAGAGGTGACCTGTCCTCCAAGGGACCGTCAGGAGGCTGCAGGTCAAGGGACAGGAGGCTCAAGCACAACGAGCCCCACAAAGCCCCCCACTATCCTGCAAGCCGGTTTGGTTTAGGGCCACTTCTCATGGCAGCACATGGGATATCCATTTTTCACCCTTTAACCCACCAATTGGAATCTAGTGTTCACTGCTGAGATGCCCAGACCGTTACCCCAGGAGTAATCTCAGTAAAAGTGGCAACTGATGCAAAGTGGTTCCGATAACTGTAGCACAGTAGTGGAGGAGAGGGCAGAGATGTGGTAGAGGTACAAAGGTCAGGAAAGGCGGATTTTTTCGCGGAATGATAAGACTACCTGAGGGTCACGGCAGGCAGCAGACATAGGAAACATGAACCAGAAACAAGTCGAGATCAGGAATAGAGAAGATGGGAAAGTTGGGTGGAAAAATCTCAGGTCAAACCAGGAGTCAGTCAGAATCAATACCAGACAGAACTAAGTGCTGAGGCACTCTCCAGTTGGGAAGGATACCACTGAGACCCCCAGGATTCTGAAAACAGCGGTCCCATGTCCCCCGCTGCACCTCC
Source organism: Eleutherodactylus coqui (assembly GCF_035609145.1). Classification (NCBI taxonomy): domain Eukaryota; kingdom Metazoa; phylum Chordata; class Amphibia; order Anura; family Eleutherodactylidae; genus Eleutherodactylus; species Eleutherodactylus coqui. The sequence continues at coordinate 521,840,305 of NC_089837.1, read as the reverse complement.
CACAGTGAGGAGGAGACTGAATGGAGTGGCAATTGAGCTGTGAGGTGCCATTCCATTACTTCCAATGGGACTGCCAGAGAGAGCCAAGTGTTTGTACTCAACTATTTCTTCAATGAAGAGGAATAGAAGCACTACACATGTGTGACCACCACTCCATTCAATCTTCTCCTCACTGTGGGTGGGTACAGTGAACCTGCAGCGAGGTGGAGACGGGGACAGTGAGACCCCCACCGATCAGACTTTTATCGTTTATCTGGATAGGTGATAAAAGTCAATTTTGGAATAACCCCTTTAAATAGCCAGAGGCATGTTGGGATTAATTGGCGATAGAAAAGCTGGGTGAGTGCACTGGCTATTTAAGAGGCCACACATGCGCACCCTACGGGAAGAAGGTGACAGTATGCAGTCTGCTGCAGATGAACCCAGGGACACAGTGCTGGCCATCACCGATGGCAGCAGAAGGTAGGGAATGCTGTCAGCTGTGACTAGCCACCATAACAATTTGGCACCAGATTTTGTTTATGGTACATCATGTCTGTAACCATGTGTAACATAAAGGTCTGTATCTGGTACAACTACCACATGCTGAGCCAAGTCTGGCACTGAGGGTTAAATGGAGACATAAGAAGTCGATGTTGAGACCAGGTTTAACCCTTTCAGGACTGTAGTTGATGCAATCAAATCTGAAACAGTTTAAAACTATGGGACAAATATGTCCCTTGGGCGTCAAAGGGTTAAAAGAGAACCTTTCATGGTTTGTATCATAGAGGCAATAGAAGTAAAACCGGCAAATGTACTTATCAATGAGTTCTAAAAGCAGTTACTGTTGTCATAGGGTGGTAACTATATGCCTATACAAAGAACAAAGGGGTAATAATAATATGGCGGATCACCAGCATATACATAACAGACTAAAACCAGCGTAGTGGAGTAATAGAGCTGCGCAATGAGGGATTATAAGGAAAGAATGATCGTATCAGGGGTAAAGCTCTTAAGTGTCGTCATACTGTGCCAAGTAACATGAGTCGGGTGGGAATTGCCCCCCCCCCCCTGACAGGTAAGCCATTGGCTAGTTGGGGGGTCCGACTTGATGAAGAAGCTCAGTCCAGCCGAAGAGCATCCTAAGGGGACATCCGATGGGGCATTTGTGTCTGACACTTGGGAGGACACCCGTGTTTGCCACTCCGGGGCATTTACGGCAGAAACTCTTGAGGATTTATGGTTGGTACTTTGGTAAGACATCTGAGGCTAAGAAGGGGCATTAATGGTCATCACCCTCAGGAGCATCTGAGTTTGGGGCACAGCATGGGACAGTGGAAAGGATCTGTTTCTGACACTCAGGAATATCCCTATCAGGCACTTTGAGGTCATCTGTAGAGGAGGAAGGGGTTGTGCCTCTTCTTTATTCCTAAATGTTGGAGGGCATGAATAGGTTACGAGGGCAGCAGTGGCACTAATTGGCATCGGGCTCACCATTGTGCTGAACTTTGTTAGACCTTTCTTAGAAGTGAGTTCTCCTTCAACCTTCCTGATCTCAAGAAGAGAACTTCTAAGTTTTCTTTCTTAGAAAGTTCTGGTCACTTTCCCATCTGCCAGCTGTCCGACCCCCAATGAAAACGTTTTATGACATCCTACTCAGGTCAGAGTCGCCTCTAATGTCTGTTATCCCGACTTTGCAGCTCTCAGTCCTGGAGGAAATGTTTTAGGAAATGGAGGTTTCCCCAGCAGGAAATGGAGAGAACAGCTGGGATCCATAACATGCAGAAAAAAACATGACAAGCGCCCAGGGTTGGGTCAATCTGAGAGCATCACACGTGTCTCTATGGAAGAATGTTCTGTAGTCATGCTGGGGAGAGTTCTCATTAGTCTTAGAAAAACAATGGAGAGCGAGTGAAGGGGTGCCAGGATTTATGCACTGGTCATAGACAAGGGTTTCGGATGGAGGCGTCAGTATCTGTCCATTAGTTATAGATGAGCACTACTGTTGGAGGGGGTCAGTGTGTTTCTTTGCCATAGATGAGGACAGGGGTGTAGGTAAAGGCTCATGGGCCGGATGCAAAAGTTTCTCTTGGGGCCCCCCAACACAGTGGTGTAACTTGAAGCTTCCGGGCCCCAATGCAAAACCTGTAACAGGGCCCCTAACTATAATGCTTTATTCATAGTACTGGTCTCCCTATATGGAGAAAAGAGGCCTTATGGGCCCCCTAAGGCTCCTGGGCCTCGGTGCCACCGCATCCCCTATAGTTACGCCCGTGGATGAGGAGTATTGATAGGGGGTCAGTAGTTTTGCATTGATCATTTAGAAGCGATTTGATAAGCAGTAAAAAGGGGTGTTAATACTGCAAATGTTATAGACAAATAGTGGACTGATTGGTTTTGATGAGGGCACGTAGAATGCACTATGGGAGAGTATGTTTATACTTCTGTATGGCTTATCGATTACAATTTTAGAAGTGGGGGGCTATGTTTCTACACTCATCACAGGTAACTGTTGATGGGGGGCTAGACAAATGGTATTTGGGGGCATGAGTCAATAGTAATTGGTCAAAGACAGTCAAAAGTTAGGAGGATTAGAGTGGAAGAAAAAAGTTTCTTGGAAATCGCCAAGTTGGCATAGGAATTCTTATATGGGCCATGCAATGCTGCCTTGAAAAAGGGTATACAAATAGGGGGTTGAAAAAGTACCTCCACGGTGCCACCTATTGGAAGGTAACTTCCCTATAAGGCAGTATCCAACCTTTCAACAGGCCTTACATAAGGTGACCAGATTTTACCAGGGTGAAAGCGGGGCAAATGGGTGTGGTCAGGGGCGGGGCTTATCACAACGTATGATTTTACCTCCGTCGTTATAAAAAGTACATGGCCAGTTTAATAAGGCAGGGAGTAAATTGTGCAGCATTTCTGCATCCAAAAAGAAGTCAAAATACGTACCATAGCTGCGGATTTTGACTGGAAGTCAGCTGCCTATCCGAAGTTGATTTCATACTATGTGGTGCTCCCCCTAACCTCCTTCCTAAGGCTTTTCACTGTCAGCACTCCCCCCAGAGGCCTGTAATGGCTTCACCTGACCAGCGGTGCAGCACCTGACCGGGCACTGTGAACCAGAAGTCGGGGAGCGCTGACAGCGGGAAGCCCTTGGAGGAGGTGAAGGGGAGCGCCGCATAGCATAAAATCAGCTGCAGATACGCGGCTAATTTCCAGTCTAAATCTGCACCATGGTACATATTTTGACTGTTTTTTTAGCAATCCCAAATAATGATTGGATCACAGCACACGTAAATCCTGTGTATCTCCAGGGAAGATATTCCACTCCAGAAGGTGCTCGCTCTCAAAAGTCCTGGATCCTGGACCGTATTCCAAATAGCAAAGGAGAGTAGATAAGAGCAGCACTCAGGGGTTGATTCCAGAAAAACTTTATTGCCCACAACGTTTCAACTCAGAAGAGTCTTTGTCAAGTGCACTTGACAAAGACTCTTCTGAGTTGAAACGTTGTGGGCAATAAAGTTTTTCTGGAATCAACCCCTGAGTGCTGCTCTTATCTACTCTCCTTGACTGTTTTTTTAGATGCAGAATTTACTGCGAAGATTTCTGCTGCGGACATTCCACAGCACTTCCACCATGTGTAAACATACAGTAAGTCAGCTTAAGGTATGCTGCCACATGCAGAGTAGCCTCAGTAGTAATAGTGACCCCTCCAGTGGCCCCAGTAGTAATAGCGCTTCCCTACACCAGCCCCAGGAATAATAGTGACCCCCCCCCCAGTGGTCCAGTAGTATTAGGCTGGGTTCACACTGGGCGTATTCCCGGCAGAAATACCGCGGTTTGGCCGCAGCAAAAACCGCAAGATTTCCGCCGGGAGAACCGCCGCGGAGAAACCCGCGGCAGGTTTGAAGCGGCTCGGCCGCGCTTTCCCGCTGCGGCCGGTGCTCCCATAGAGGAGAGCGCGGCCACGGCGGAAAGAAAAGATAAATAGACATGCTGCATATCCTGAAACCGCGGTTCCGGCCTGACTTACTGCAGCGGATTGGCCGTCCCGTGTGGACGAGATTTCTGAGAAATCTCGTCCACATGGCTGGCTAATCCCGAGATTATCGGCCGTGGGCGGATTTGCCGCGGCGAAATTCCGCGCGGAATTTCCGCGGCAAATCTGCCCTGTGTGAACCTAGCCTTAGCTCCCCTAAGACCCATATACTTACCCTCGTCCTGGTCTTCACAGTGTCGCTGCTTCCCTCAGTGGTGCTGCCGGCGGACGTGTGTGCGGCCGCAGCAGTGCCTCCTCCCCTCTCCTCTCAGGTCAGGGAAGGAAGATCCCGTATGCACACACTGCCATCAGTGTGTGTATCCGGCCACAGCCTTGCAGAGTGATTGTCGGCCGAGGAGCTGCGGCACCACGGCCGATAATCACTTTAATGGTCACCAGACGTCCCACAAGCAGGACAAATGGCTGTCACCCTGGGGTCCCGGCGGAAGACGGGACATAGTGTCTCAAATCGGAGCGTCTGATCATCTTACCTTACACCATGACTAAGGATATAAGCCAAAGGAGAGTGTTCTCTAAAAGGAAAAGACACCCATCTACAGACCGGCTGTTTTGGGGTGTTTGTCCCCCCTTGTCAGTGCAAAACAGGGTGCAAGTTGGGTGGTTGAGAAGCCTATTTGCATACCCTTTTCCTAGGAAACAATGGATGGCCTATGTAAGCCTCCCTACACCAACGTGATGCTAGGGGTGTTTATTTATGATGATGAGGGTAGATTAGAGACTCAGTGAGGTGAGCAGCATTTTCCATCATGTTGGGGGGCTATTAGTAACGTTTGGCCGGGCGAGGGGCCTATTTGCATATTTTTCCCCAGGGAATATTGCATGGCCCATATACGTTTTCGTACACCAACTTGGTGCTGGAGGTGTATATTTATGCTGATGGGGTAGCTTAGAGAATCGGTGGGATAGACAGTATTTTCCATCCTTTTGGGGGGGGGGGGGGGTAATATTGTCACATCATTCAGTGTTGGTGAAGTCTAAGATAATTTTTGGTTTGTATTACAGGACCACCATGATATGCTGCTGGAAATCGAAAGAGACAAAGCCATTACTGACAAGGTCATTCTCATCCAGAAGGTGGTGCGGGGCTTCAAGGACAGGTAAGCATACTTGAACCCCAGAGGTGTAGGGACCGTGCTGGTATCTCTGGGGCCACAATGTCTAGTTTATAACAGGACCCCCTACTAGAGATGAGCGAACGTACTCGTCCGAGCTTGATACTCGTTCGAGTATTAGCGTGTTCGAGATGCTCGTTACTCGTAACGAGTACCACGCGATGTTCGGGTTACTTTCACTTTCATCTCTGAGACGTTAGCGCGCTTTTCTGGCCAATTGAAAGACAGGGAAAGCACTACAACTTCCCCCTGCGTCGTTCAAGCCCTATACCACCCCCCTGCAGTGAGTGGCTGGGGAGATCAGGTGTCACCCGAGTATAAAAATCGGCCCCTCCCGCGGCTCGCCACAGATGCGTTGTGACATAGCTGAGGGACAGTGCTATAGTGTTGGAGCTGCTGTAGGGAGAGTGTTAGGAGTTAGTGTAGGCTTCAAGAACCCCAACGGTCCTTCTTAGGGTCACATCTAACAGTGTGCAGTAGTGTGGAGGCTGCTTTTAGCAGTGTTGCACATTTTTTTTTTTTGCTATATCGGCCGTGCAGAGCATTGCGCCTTGCAGTAATACTCCAGGGACAGAATTGTGTAGGCAGGGCCAGAAGACATATATTATAGATTGAATATACGCAGTGGTCCTTTAGAAAAAAATCTTTGAAAAACAAATATTTGGCCTGCCTGTCACTCTGCTCAGTGTTCTGGGTCTGTGTCTGCTGCGGGTTGTAGTTCTCCAAATAAATACGCAGCCAGCTAAGTGTTACAGCAGGCGTGCGCCAAATTATTTCCTGGCGTTCCGTAAGCGAACTCAGCCTACAACCACAGGCCAATAAGCGGCACATTAAATTACAGTGTTGTGTTTCTGCATTCCTGGTAATACAGCATGCTGAATATAGTCAGTGGGCCTTTCCTTTAAAAAAAAAGGGCAAAAATTCTATTTGGCCTGCAGGCTTGCGCCAATTTATTTCCTGGCTGGGAAATCAAATCACTGGTAATACAGCATGCTGAGGGGTAGGGGTAGGCCTAGAGGACGTGGACGCGGCCGAGGACGCGTAGGCCCAAGTGAGGGTGTGGGCACAGGCCGAGCTCCTGATCCAGGTGTATCGCAGCCGACTGCTGCGGGATTAGAAGAGAGGCACGTTTCTGGCGTCCCCACATTCATAGCACATTTAATGGGTCCACGCGGTAGACCCTTATTAGAAAATGAGCAGTGTGAGCAGGTCCTGTCGTGGATGGCAGAAAGTGCTTCGAGCAACCTATCGTCCACCCAGAGTTCTGCGCCGTCCACTGCTGCAACTCAGAATCCTCTGGCTGCTGCTCCTCCTTCCTCCCAGCCTCTTCACTCCATGAAAATTAGACATTCTGAGGAGCGGGCAGACTCCCAGGAACTGTTCTCGGGCCCCTGCTCAGATTGGGCAGCAGTGGTTCCTCTCCCACCAGAGGAGTTTATCGTGACTGATGCCCAACCATTGCAAAGCTCCTGGGGTCCGGGGGATGAGGCTGGGGACTTCCGGCAACTGTCTCAAGACCTTTCAGTGGGTGAGGAGGCTGATGACGATGAGACACAGTTGTCTATCAGTGAGGTAGTAGTAAGGGCATTAAGTCCGAGGGAGGAGCGCACCGAGGATTCAGAGGAAGAGCAGCAGGACGATGAGGTGACTGACCCCACCTGGTTTGCTACGCCTACTGAGGACAGGTCTTCAGAGGGGGAGGCAAGGGCAGCAGCAGGGCAGGTTGCAAGAGGCAGTGCGGTGGCCAGGGGTAGAGGCAGGGCCAGACCGAATAATCCACCAACTGTTTCCCAAAGCGCCCCCTCGCGCCATGCCACCCTGCAGAGGCCGAGGTGCTCTAAGGTCTGGCAGTTTTTCACTGAGAGTGCAGACGACCGACGAACAGTGGTGTGCAACCTTTGTCGCGCCAAGATCAGCCGGGAGCCAACACCAGCAGCCTCACCACCACCAGCATGCGCAGACATATGATGGCCAAGCACCCCACAAGGTGGGACGAAGGCCGTTCACCACCTCCGGTTTGCACCGCTGCCTCTCCCCCTGTGCCTCAACCTGCCACTGAGATCCAACCCCGCTCTGAGGACACAGGCACTACCGTCTCCTGGCCTGCACCCACACCCTCACCTCCGCTGTCCTCGGCCCCATCCACCAATGTCTCTCAGCGCACCGTCCAGCCGTCGCTAGCGCAAGTGTTTGAGCGCAAGTACTCCGCCACGCACCCGCACGCTCAAGCGTTAAACGTGCACATAGCAAAATTTATCAGCCTGGAGATGCTGCCGTATAGGGTTGTGGAAACGGAGTCCTTCAAAAGTATGATGGCGGCGGCGGCCCCGCGCTACTCAGTTCCCAGTCGCCACTACTTTTCCCGATGTGCCGTCCCAGCCCTGCACGACCACGTCTCCCGCAACATTGTACGCGCCCTCACCAATGCGGTTACTGCCAAGGTCCACTTAACAACGGATACGTGGACAAGCACAGGCGGGCAGGGCCACTATATCTCCCTGACGGCACATTGGATGAATTTAGTGGAGGCTGGGACAGAGTCAGAGCCTGGGACCGCTCACGTCCTACCCACCCCCAGAATTGCGGGCCCCAGCTCGGTGCTGGTATCTGCGGCGGTGTATGCTTCCTCCACTAAACCACCCTCCTCCTCCTCCGCAACCTCTGTCTCGCAATCAAGATGTGTCAGCAGCAGCAGCACGTCGCCAGCAGTCAGTGTCGCGCGGCGTGGCAGCACAGCGGTGGGCAAGCGTCAGCAAGCCGTGCTGAAACTACTCAGCTTAGGAGATAAGAGGCACACGGCCCACGAACTGCTGCAGGGTCTGACAGAGCAGACCGACCGCTGGCTTGCGCCGCTGAGCCTCCAACCGGGCATGGTCGTGTGTGACAACGGCCGTAACCTGGTGGCGGCTCTGCAGCTCGGCAGCCTCACGCACGTGCCATGCCTGGCCCACGTCTTTAATTTGGTGGTTCAGCGCTTTCTGAAAAGCTACCCTCGCTTGTCAGACCTGCTCGGAAAGGTGCGCCGGCTCTGCGCACATTTCCGCAAGTCCCACAAGGACGCTGCCACCCTGCGCACCCTGCAACATCGGTTTAATCTGCCAGTGCACCGACTGCTGTGCGACGTGCCCACACGGTGGAACTCTACGCTCCACATGTTGGCCAGGCTCTATGAGCAGCGTAGAGCTATAGTGGAATACCAACTCCAACATGGGCGGCGCAGTGGGAGTCAGCCTCCTCAATTATTTTCAGAAGAGTGGGCCTGGTTGGCAGACATCTGCCAGGTCCTTCGAAACTTTGAGGAGTCTACCCAGGTGGTGAGTGGCGATGCTGCAATCATTAGCGTCACCATTCCTCTGCTATGCATCTTGAGAAATTCCCTGCAAAGCATAAAGGCAGATGCTTTGCGCTCGGAAACAGAGCCGGGGGAAGACAGTATGTCGCTGGATAGTCAGAGCACCCTCCTGTCTATATCTCAGCGCGGTGAGGAGGAGGAGGAGGAGGAGGAAGATGAGGAGGAGGGGGAAGACACAGCTTGGCCCACTGGTGAGGGTAGACATGCTGCTGGCCTGTCATCCTTTCAGCGTGTATGGCCTGAGGAGGAGGAGGAGGAGGAGGATCCTGAAAGTGATCTTCCTAGTGAGGACAGCCATGTGTTGCGTACAGGTACCCTGGCACACATGGCTGACTTCATGTTAGGATGCCTTTCTCGTGACCCTCGCATTACACGCATTCTGGCCACTACGGATTACTGGGTGTACACACTGCGCGACCCACGGTATAAGGAGAACCTTTCCACTCTCATACCTGAAGAGGAAAGGGGTTCGAGAGTGTTGCTATACCACAGGGCGCTGGTGGACAAACTGATGGTAAACTTCCCATCCGACAGCGCTAGTGGCAGAAGGCGCAGTTCCGAGGGCCAGGTAGCAGGGGAGGCGCGGAGATCAGGCAGCATGTACAGCATAGGCAGGCCAACACTCTTTAAGGCCCTTGACAGCTTTATGGCTCCCCAGCAAGACTGTGTCACTGCTCCCCAGTCACGGCTGAGTCGGCGGGAGCACTGTAAAAGGATGGTGAGGGAGTACGTAGCCGATCGCACGACCATCCTCCGTGACGCCTCTGCCCCCTACAACTACTGGGTGTCGAAGCTGGACACGTGGCCTGAACTCACGCTCTATGCCCTGGAGGTGCTTGCTTGTCCTGCGGCTAGCGTCTTGTCAGAGAGGGTGTTTAGTGCGGCTGGGGGAATCATCACAGATAAGCGTACCCGCCTGTCAACCGACAGTGCCGACAGGCTAACACTCATCAAGATGAACAAAGGCTGGATTTCCCCAGACTTCTCTTCTCCACCAGCGGACAGCAGCGATACGTAAGCAATACGTAGGCTGCACCCGCGGATGGAAGCATCGTTCTCTATCACCATCAAAAACGGGGACCTTTTTGCTTCATCAATCTGTGTATAATATTCATCCTCCTCCTCCTGCTCCTCCTCCTGAAACCTCACGTAATCACGCCGAACGGGCAATTTTTCTTAGGGCCACAAGGCTCACTCATATAATTTTTCTAAACAATTTTTATACGTTTCAATGCTCATTAAAGCGTTGAAACTTTCACCTCCAACAATTTTTATTTTACTGGGCTGCCTCCAGGCCTAGTTACCAATTAAGCCACATTAACCAAAGCGATTAATGGGTTTCACCTGCCCTCTTGGTTGGCCATGGCCAATTTTTCTGATGTACATTAGTACTGTTGATACAGCAATTTTTGTGGGCCCTCGCCTACAGTGTAATCAAATTAATTTTTAGCCCACCTGCATTACAGCTGACGTTACATCAGCTGTGTTGGGCACTGCAATGGGATATATTTATGTACCGCCGGTGGGTTCCAGGGAGCCACCCATGCTGTGGGTCCACAGGGAGTTGTAAATGCATCTGTTTCCACTTCTGGGGCATGCAGTGTGGGCCGAAGCCCACCTGCATTAAACATGACATTACTACCTCAGCTGTGATGGGCACTGCAATGGGATATATTTATGTACCGCCGGTGGCTTCCTGGCACCCACCCATGCTGTCGGTCCACAGGGAGTTGTAAATGCATCTGTTTCCACTTCTAAAGAACCCCAGTCTGACTGGGGCATGCAGTGTGGGCCGAAGCCCACCTGCATTAAGCACGACATTACTACCTCAGCTGTGTTGGGCAATGCAATGGGATATTTTTATGTACCGCCGGTGGGTTCCAGGGAGCCACCCATGCTGTGGGTGCACATGGAATTCCCATTGCGGAGTTGTACCTGCCTGTGACTATTTATAAAAAAAACGCGGTCTGACTGGGGCGTGCAGACACCTTGACAGAATGAATAGTGTGTGGCACATAGGTTCCCCATTGCTATGCCCACGTGTGCAGCTCCAGATGGAGGTGGCACAGGATTGGATTTCTCATTGCTTCTGTACAGCATTGTGGGCTATCATCCCGCCCCTTTTAAAGAGGGTCGCTGCCTAGCCGTGCCAACCCTCTGCAGTGTGTGCCTGCTTTTCCTGTGGCAGATGCACTTATAAATAGACATGAGGGTGGCGTGGCATGAGGGCAGCTGAAGGCTGGGCAGGGACAGTTTGGTGTGCGCTGTGGACACTGGGTCGTGCAGGGGGGGTTGGGCAGCATGTAACCCAGGAGAAGTGGCAGCGGAGTGTCATGCAGGCAGTGATTGTGCTTTGTTGGAGGTAGTGTGGTGCTTAGCTAAGGTATCCATTGCTAATGAGGGCTTTTCAGATGTTAAAGTTCTTGGGGGGGGGGGGCCCACTCTTGCCGCTATTGTGGCTTAATAGTGGGACCTGGGAACTTGAGATGCAGCCCAACATGTAGCCCCTCGCCTGCCCTATCCGTTTCTGTGTCGTTCCCATCACTTTCTTGAATTGCCCAGATTTTCACAAATGAAAACCTTAGCGAGCATCGGCGATATACAAAAATGCTCGGGTGGCCCATTGACTTCAATGGGGTTCGTTACTCGAAACGAACCCTCGAGCATCGCGAAAAGTTCGTCTCGAGTAACGAGCACCCGAGCATTTTGGTGCTCGCTCATCTCTACCCCCTACCTATCATGTACCATTTATAATACCAGTGTCATCCTATGTAGCAGAGGCTCCTTTGGGTCCCATCTGCCACCAGGATCCAGGTGTGACTGCTACCTATGCATCCCCAATTGCTACATTCCTGTACGACCCATTAGACCATTAATACCCCAGACTTTATGCATCTGTTTACATTTCTAGGTCCAACTTCGTAAAAGTTAGAAAATCGGTTCTACTGATCCAGAGATACTGGAGAGGATACAACTGTAGAAGGAACTACACTGTGGTAAGATTACCCTTACACGGACGAGAAGAATCCTGAAAGCATAGGTCATCAATAGTTGATTGGGGTCCCGACCAATCAGCTGTTCCAAGATCTTAAGGTATTCCCTATCCACAGAATAGGGCATAACTTTATGATTGGTGGGGGTATGACTGCTGGGACCCCCACGATCCTGAGAACGGAGGTCCTGGCTGTCCCTCCATGAATGGAGCGGAGGTCGTGCATGCACACGCTGCTCGATTGTTTCAGTAACAGTGCCAAAATTTCCAAGTATAAAAGTATAAGCACTGTCATTGAAGCCAATGGAGGGGTGGAGCGCATGTTTGTCCTCCACTCCAGTCATGGAAGGACCATCAGTGCCCCCATTCTCGTGATCGGTGGGGGTCATACCCCCACTGATCATACAGTTATGTCCTATATTGTGGATAGGAAATACCTTTGGATCTTGTACAACCCCTTTAAAGTTCCTTGAATAAACAAAGCCAATTATGGCAATCAGGGAGGGGGGGACCCAGTGGATGGGTGAAAGCTTGAAAACACATCAGCTAATCTAAATACCCTTTAAGCTTTAGTTTCACAAAACCAGAGATTGCCTTAAAGGGACCCACCAGTTTTGGGACAAAATTTTGCCCTGGGACAGGAGGTATAGTACCGGTACTTATTCTTCTCTGCCACCCCTCCATTCCACTAGTTTCTGGTCTTATTTTCACCCTTCCAAGATGGTTGCAGCAATGTTCTAACTGCCTAATGTGCACTGTTCTCTAATTGGCCAATGCTGATCACATGAGCCGCTCTGGCTAATGAGAGAACATGTATAGTGCATTGGCAGTTTTACATTACCAATGCATTGTATAGATTAGGTAGTCTGAAGATTGTGTTGGCCATTTTGGATGCCCAAAAACAGTACCCGGAATTGGTGCATAGGCAGGACGGCTGAGAAGAACAACTGCAGGTTATGTGCCCTCCTTCTACTCTGGTCCTGGGACAGAATTTTGTCTCAAAATTGGAGGGTCATTCAGAATTTATTGTTGACTTGTGCCAAAATCTCAAAATCTTAAGTCTTTTTCTCTTGACCAGATGAAAATCGGTTTCCTGAGGCTGCAGGCCCTCTACCGCTCCAGGAGACTTTACCAGCAGTACCATATCGTCCGCATACGGATCAGCCATTTCCAGGCACAATGCCGAGGATACCTGGTCCGAAAGGCTTTCCGACACCGACTGTGGGCAGTTTATACCCTTCAGGCTTATTCCAGGGGGATGATCGCCCGAAGACTTTACAAACGCCTTAAAGGAGAGGTAGGAGATTGTGCGCCGGAGTAGAGGGATTATTTAAGAAAGCAGGAGGGTGAGAGGAAAATCATCGAGTGGTCAGTTATTTAGTTAGTCGGCCCCGAGGTTTCATACTACCATCAGTACAAGGCCCTTAATGATTCTGTCACCAAGTAATGTAATAACTTACAGGGCTTATCCTACCTAGTCAGCCCTCCCTATAAACCCGTTATGTTATATGGCGTTAGTATCCAGCGCAGCGAGTACCTGCAGAGCAGAGGCTCTCGCTCTGTACAATAGCAATGGTGTCCTCCCATGAGTAGTGTGCGCATTAAGGAGAACCTCTCAGAACTAATTCTAATATCGTTCTCATTCACTCATTAGTATCACCGGCGGCTGGAAGCCGAGAAGCTTCGTCTTGCTGAAGAAGAACGTCTCAAGAAGGAGATGAGTGCGAAAAAGGCCAAACAGGAAGCAGAAAAGAAACATCAAGTAAAGTGTCACAAGGATTCATGTAGAATGAGGGTGAATGTAGCAGATGGTGTCATACTTAAAGGGAACCTGTCTGCTCTTTTTTTTGCCCCTAAACCGCCATCATGTCTCATTACACGACTTACCATGCCCCTGAATACTAAATCCAGTGTACCCAAATCCCAGAGATCACTTTATCAAATGCTGTGCGTTATATGTAAATTACCACAGAATAGTCATCTGGGAGATGTCCATATCGGGAACAGTCCTGTGGTCGTCGCTCTACCCCGTCCTTCATGAATTGATTGATATCTTCCTGTTCAACCCCAGCAGCCTCCACTGGCCAAATGTCAATCAAAAAGACCTGGCAGGTTCCCTTTAAAGGGGTTTCGTCATTAAAAAAAATTCTATACTTACCTATTCCTCCCCAGGCAGACTCCTTATCACATCTTCTCGTCGCTGATCCTCTCCAGTCCCCACGGGTCACCTCACCTCCAGCCAGCCGGATCCTCTTCTTGTAATGAAGTGTGCATTCCTTGCATTTTTCGTCCTGCAGGTCAGTGTATGTTACATCACTAGTGACATAACATTCATTGGCTAGAAAGGAAAGCTGATCTATTGCAGAGACAGTGCACATGCGCATTCTCTACAATAGCTCAGCACTCCTTGCTAGGCTGTAAACACTGCATCACAAGTGACGTAGCGTACATTGCCGGGCAGGAAGAAGAATGCGAGGAATGCACGCTTCGTCACGCGAAGCAGAAGAATTAGCCAACTGGGGGTGAGGTGATCCGCGGGAGACTGCAGGAGAAGATCGGCAAGGAGAGGATAAGATATGTAGACTGCCTGGGGAGGAATAGGTGAGTATAGATTTTTTTTTTTTTATGACAGAACCCCTTTAAGGGTGACTACCCACTAGCGTTTTTTTTACTGCGAAATTCGCAGCATTTTTTTTTTCTGCAGGGGTCTTTGGGCTATGGGACATGTAAAGCTAAAATTGCGATTGCGCAAAATCACGATATCGCGGTAAATCGCGATTTTGCGCGATCACGATTTTAACATTACAAGTCCCATAGACCCCTGCAGAGAAAAAAATGCTGCGAATTTCGCAGGGAAAAAAAATCGCCAGTGGGTGGGCGCCCTTAGGGTGTCATGGTGGCTATACACTGAACAGTCCCTTTATTAGAACTTTTGTCCCTCTCACAATTGGAGCTTTTCTTACGGAAATTATCCCGGAGGGCAGCAGAAAATCACGTGACAAGTTTTCCGTGGATCAGTTTCAGTGTGAATCCACATTAGATGGGAAAATCCAGTGATCGGAGCAACTTCCAACGAGGGCGATCATCGGTGCTAGACTTTATTGCCAACCGTGTGTGATTGTGTAGTGTAATGGTGTGGAGAGTATATGGAGAATGGCATGATCAATGAAAAATATGAAAAGGGATCCTGTGGAAAGGAACAACTCGTCACCAGAAGGGGTCAGAGGAGGATGTCTGGAATCGTTCTGGTCAACAGGCACTATACAGTCAAGAGCAGGCGAATACAATGCTGGTGTTCCAACAATTTGTGTCCAAACGCACAACTCGACGTTCCCCTGCACAGATGCGATATAACCGCAGACGACCAGTTCCAGCGCCATTGTGTCTAAGAGAAACAGAAAGATGAGACTCCAGCGGGCAAAAGAGCGCAAAACTTGTATCACTGAGCAGTGGAAAAACATCTCCCTGTCAGATGAATCCAGATTTCTGTTGCCCCGTGCTGATGGGGTGGAGGTCAGAATTTGGCACAGGCAGCATGAATGAATGTCTCCTTCCTGACAGCTTAGCACCTCCATCTAATCTTCATCAACTAAAAGAGGCTTCCTGTCCGCAGGGGCCAATATTTCTGCAGAACAATTTCATCACCTGGTGGGATCTACGTGGTGACGAATTGCTGGGGTTCTGACGGCCAAAGGAAGTCCAAGACGCTGCTAGATGGGGGCTCTAATAAAGGGGCCATTCAGTATACATATACAACATTGCCATGCTGGAATGGTTCTTGGATCTTGTTGAACCTTTCTCTTTTACTAGGAGCGTCTGGCCCAGTTGGCCCGTGAAGATGCAGAGAGGGAGGTGAGGGAGAAGGAAGAGGCTCGAAGGAAGAAGGAACTGCTGGATAAGATGGAAAAGGCCAGAAACGAACCGGTCAATGACTCTGAGATGGTGGACAAAATGTTCGGCTTCCTTGGTACCACATCGTCAATGCCAGGGCAGGAGGGACAGGCACCAAGTGGTTTTGAGGTACAGTGTGTTTTTTTTCTCCATAATTGTGGCTAATGAGGGTCCCTCATATATATTTTGATAGGTAGCGAGATGTGGGATAATTAGGATTTCCCTGTGTTCCCATCTCCCAGGATCTGGAGAGAGTCCGAGGAGATATGGTGGAGGAGGATTTAGATGAGGCTCTGCCAATGCCCGAAGAGGAAGAAGAAGATCTCTCCGAGTACAAGTTTGCAAAGTTTGCAGCCACTTACTTCCAAGGGACCACCACTAACACCTACATCCGAAGACCCTTAAAGCAGCCTCTGCTCTACCATGACGATGAAGGCGACCAGCTGGTACGTAATATTCACACATAATTTGGGATAATCAGTCCCAGACTGTGGATGATGGTTATAGTTGTCACCACCATTTTTTTTTCCAAAAAATGACCATTTGTGAGTTTATTTCCCAGGCCGCTCTTGCTGTTTGGATCACTGTTCTACGATTTATGGGTGACCTACCTGAACCAAAGTACCACACGGCCATGAGTGATGGAAGTGAGAAGATCCCGGTCATGACAAAGATCTATGAAACCCTGGGGAAAAAGACTTATAAGAGAGAGCTTCAGGCTCTGCAAGGAGAAGGGGAGGTAAGACCTGGTGACCCAAGAACGGGCCTGATATAGCATTGAAGACTCCTGACATAAACAACATATAAGGAGCATGAAGTAATTTGTTATTCTTCTGCTATGGCCGTAGCTCTATTTTATTGCTACCACCATTTGAAATGACTAGTGTCATGCCTCGAAACAATCCTCTGGTCTCAGGAGAAAAATGTCTCCTGGAACTGGAGGGGGTAACATTACTTGGTGCCCTCCTTTATTCATGTACTGCCGCTGGTTCCTGGGGCCCCATTTCAGTGATCCAAGATGGATACAATGCTTCTTAGACTGCCTGATTCGCGGTCTGTAGCAGTAATTAGCCCCTGCATGTTGCTTTATGATTAGCCGAAGCTGCTTACATGAGCAGTGCTGGTCAATTAGAGCAGTGTACTGATGCTCAGTGCGCATTGAGTCGTCTAAGAAATGGCGCAGTCATCTTGGAGCACTGAAGCAGGGCCCCAGAAATCATCAGCTGAACAGGAATAAAGGACAGAAGTCCCCACCCTCCAGTCCCAGGACAAATGTTGGAGGGTCCTGGAGGGTCGCTTTAACTGGTGCTAAATTGTATTTTTTCCTGTATGTGCAATCAGTGCCGACCTTAGGTTAGATGGTGCCCAGTGCAAAATTTCGGTTGGTGCCCACCAGTTATAAGAGAAAAAGATATTTAATGATAAGGGTCTGCCTGTATTCTGCTTGTGCATCAGAAAGCAGCAAGATGGTACCAGAACCATGCTTATAACACAATTACAGCACCAGAATCAATCTCAGTACATAAATACAGTGCCAGAACTAAACTCATAACATGACTACAGCGCCAAAACCAAGCTCATACTATAACTATAGCACTAGAACCAAACCCATAACATAAAAATATCACCAGAACCAAGCTCATAACATAACTACAGTACCAGAACAAAGCTCATACCATAAATACATCACCAGAACCAAGCTCAACACATAAATAGAGCACCATAACCAAGCTGATAATAATGTAACTACAGCACCATGTCCTAAGAGGAACAGTTAAATGATCTGGGAATGTTTAGCTTGCAGAAGAGAAGGCTGAGAGGAGACTTAATAGCTGCCTACAAATATCTGAAGGGCTGTCACAGTGCAGAGGGATCAGCCCTATTCTCATCTGCACAAGGAAAGACTAGAAGCAATGGGATGAAACTGAAAGGGAGAAGACACAGCTTAGATATTAGACAATGAGTGGAACAGGTTGCCACGGGAAGTGGAGAGTTCTCCTCAATGGAAGTCTCCAGAGGCTAGACAGACATTTTTCTGGGATGATTTAGTGAATCCTGCAGGGAGTTGGACCTGATCACCCTGGAGGTCCCTTCCAACTCTACCATTTCATGATTCACCAAAGAAAGCTGATAACATAAATTCAGACTAAACCTAAATCAGTACGTAGATACAACACCAGAACCAATAATATAACTTAACTATAACACTAGAACCAAACTCAGAACATTGATACAGCACCAGAACCAAGCTTGTAACATTAATGCAGTAGCAAATCTAAGTGATTTTGTTGCGAGGGTGCCGATGGGCTTACATTGTTACCATAAAACATCAAAGGGGAGGAGACAGAGTCAGGAGGATGATTCACATAGCTCCACAAGACGCTGCAGCACAGAGGAAGAAGATCATCTGGTTAGGGGAACATGGGGGAGCAGATCACCCCTGATTTACATCCACCTATGCTCCTCTACAAACTGGCAGCCGGTGCCCTGTGCAGCTGCACACATTATATGTAGCAAAGGCTGGCCATGAGCACAATGCCAATCCAACTCTGATCTGAACATTGTAGTCTTTGTCTGACAACCGATTGCTAGGGTCACGCAGACTAACAACCACAGTGTTGTCAATGAAGTTGTCAGACAGCATGTCGTTAGTAACCAGTCTGTCTCACATTATTAAAATCTATAGCTCAAGGTAGAATTTCTCCTCATTTAGGGAAATTAAGAAAAAGGAATGACGTAAATAATCTACTTATATTACCCTCTAGTAGTCTAGTTAACCATGTTATTACATAACTACATGTAGGTGGCGCATTTTTATAAAGGAAATCTGTAACAGCTTTTTCCCATCTATGAGTCCTGTCCATTACTTTGGGGTTTTTTTTATCCACACCTCCATGGCCTCAAAAATAGACATTTTGTATAATTACGTGACGAGTTAGGACGAAACCTTCGAAGGGTACCGTAGTGCACTCCTTGGCACTGGTCCAGGCTCTCTACCCCTCTTTCTGTGCTAATGATGCCCATTGTCAATCGATTTAATATCTCCAGCTCCCTGGACCTCAGGACATTTCAGGGATAGGCGCATGCACATGACCGCGGCAAGCCCAGCGCACAGTCTGGCAATCCTCTGTACATGCGCCCATCCTGAAACTGCGGTGCGTGCACAGTGCCTGGAATATATGGAATCTCAAGCTCAAAGGGGCTAGAGGTTCAATCAATTGGCAATGGATGAGGTTAGTGCAGATGTATGTTGAGGGATCCTGGACCAGTGCCAGCAGTGAACCGTCCATTGGACAGTTTAGTCCTAATTAGTAAAAGGTGCTTTTGGGGCCATGTGGAGCTTGGGGAAAAACACAAACTTCCTTTAAAGTTTATCTCCATTTGCTACATACTTTCTCACCTAGGACTCCATTTCGCACTCATGTAAATATTCTACAAATACTCTTGTTCCTGCACTTTTTTTCCTTTGTCTTGCTCAAATGTATTCTTTATCATGTTGCCTCTTGTCTGTAGGAGCGACATATCAGACACTCCTGTGCCATATGTAGAGGCAGTACACTGTATAGCTATTAGTATCTACATGTACTCAAATGGTGGTCACCCAAGCAAGAAGTAGAAGGTCCCTGGGAAACCTTGACTCCCTCACCCTACAGACTACATTAATATTAACTCTTGACATCTCTTCTACTCTATGTAGAGCGCTCACATTGATGGCCTGAAGAAGAACAGTGTGCGACACAAGCTGGTGTCACTGACCTTGAAGAAGAAGTCCAAGTTAACCGAGGAGGTGCCACTTTTTATATCTATAGCCTAACATAGCCGTAATGAGTAATCATGAGACTGTTGCCAGCTGTATCTGTGTATGTACAGATATGACGTGTATTAGGGTGTATTGGATATGGGGTATACAAGGAGTCGGGTTTTGAGGGAGAATGTAGAAGAGGGGCAAATGGAGAAGTTAGATTAGGGGATGTGATAAACCTCCCTAAAGAGATGAGTTTTTAGGGCGTGTTTAAAATTATGGGTGTTGAAGATTAACTTGATCATCTGAGGTAGCACATTCTAGAGAACTGGTGCAGCTCGAGGAAAGTCTTGGATATGGAAGTAAGAGGTTTGCACTAAAGAGGAATTTAGTATAAGGTTATTAGCAGAGCAGAGAGCACGGGTAGGGTGTTAGACTGTGATGATGGGAAGATATAGGGAGGTGTAGCGCCGTGGAGAGCTTTATGGATGAGAGTGATGATTTTAGATTGTATTCTATAGTGGACGGGCAACCAGTGCAGTGAATGGGACAGCGTGCAGGAATCGATGTAGTGACAGGCACAGGGTGGAGGCAACGATGTAGTGACAGGCACAGGGTGAAGGCACCGATATAGTGACAGGCACAGAGTAGAGGCATCAGTGCAGTGCCCGAGACAGGGTGGAGGCATCAGTGCAGTGCCCGAGACAGGGTGGAGGCATCAGATTAGGGACCGAAACAGGGTGGAGGCATCGGTACAGTGACCGGCACACAGTGGAGGCATCAGTGTAGTGATCAGCACAAGGTGAAGGCAACGGTGTAGGGTAGAGGCATCGCGTGCAGTGATTGACACAGGGTGGAGGGATTAATGCAGTGACTTGCACAGAGAGGAGGCAGCGTTGTAGGCTGTCAGTACACAGGAGCCCCTTACTATAGGCACTGCCATGCCCTCTAGAGATGTCCCTGAATGGTATTGAGATCCAGACCCTTCACCCTTCTCTCATCTTTCCTTCATCTTTGATATTGAACAGGTCACTAAAAGACTCCATGATGGAGAGTCCACACTACAGGGGAACAGCATGCTGGAAGATCGGCCCACCTCCAACCTGGAGAAGCTCCATTTCATTATCGGGAATGGCATCCTGAGGCCTACGCTACGGTCAGATCCCTCTTCTTATTCTGTCCCTGATGCTACTTATCTTGAGTTACATCTTCTCATCTACTCCAGTCGCACATAAAGCTGCAATACAAACCTATTCTATAACGCAAAACAGCACAGCATCAAGCAGATGCCACAGCATGCAGGTCCCTTTAGCAGAAAAGTACAATTTCCAAAGAAGCTCTGGATGTGACTAGAGCACAAGACATGAAATAATTCTAGTTGAGCATGAGATAAAGAAAGCAAAGTCTCCCAGAAGTTGTCCAAGCTTATATGTAGATTTTCTGATGCTTCCCTTGAGTCGTGATGAATCCCCTGCATAGAGGCGCTGGGTTCACCGCGTCCCCCACATAATGGGCTCTTTAATTTACAATATCCCTGACAATTAATAATGGATGCGTGTTTGTTGCTGCAGCAGCTGCTGTGTGCACCGACCACCTGTGTGATCGCAGTATCACTGTCAGCGCAATGACATCAATTAATAATGGAAGCCTTTAACTGCAGCTTACAGACGCCTAGTTTTGCTTTAGAACATAATTTAAAGGGCCAGTTCATCTTCAGTCACCATTAAATTAATGTCCCAATATAACATTGCATTTATTTTTGCTTTATACCTCTTACCTTGATTGTGTCTTTAAACTCCAGTCACACCCAGATCTGCATTTAATATATTTCTAGCTTTTCTGCAAGTTTTCAAGACCTCACTTTTCACTGTTGCCCCCTGCTGGTTCAGTGCCTGTATAAGATGTGGGACATGTAGGGGCACATTTATTATTTTGCTTGTGGCATAAGTTTTGTGCAAGTACCAAACTTTTTGAAGGTGATGCTGGGTTCGGCAATTTTCTAACAATGGGTGGGGCTTAGAAATAGAGGGTGTGGTCATTACATTTACTCTAATTTATGTCATAGCTGAGATCTATACAGATCATATTTGGCGCAAGGTTGGCACGAAGAATGTGACAAATACATTAAGAATTTGCGCCTCTTAATACATTTGGCACCAGCACAAACTTTACTTACATCTGCGGTTTATATCCGTCAGTCTAAGTAAATGTGTTTATACCCGGCACTTCACAGTACGGTGATATGGGAGGCGAAAACTACAACTACCAGGATGCAGTGCAACAGAATACACCGTAGAAAACCAGTTAAGCGGTTTGGGGTATGTCTGTTGGGTTCCAAGTGGGCAAAAGGAGAATTGTGAATACAGCTTTGGGTGTGACTGGAGTATAAGATACAATGTTACTCTCTTATTTCAGTGTGCAATCTGTAGAATGAGTTAATGACTGTCCAATGGACTTTGTATTCCATCTCACGATGTGTTTTTGCCCCCTTTTACAAGGCTGATAATCACAATAATCCCCCATATGTGAACAACTGCCTGTTTGCTGTAAATGGAGACAGGCGGGCCGGAACGATCCCCAGTCCACTCCACATCCATTCACCGAGCGATCATCGCTGGCACGATTGTGCCTGGCATGTCAGGTGTAACCGGGCCCTTATTCTTATGTTAGACAGTATTTAAAGGTCCGCTCATCCTGTCATTTGTCTTTTGCCCTAACCACGTTGTGATCTTCTGTCTACATTGTGTCCTGCAGGGATGAAATCTACTGCCAAATCTCCAAGCAGCTTACCCAGAACCCCTCCAAAAGCAGCCATGCCCGCGGCTGGATCCTTATGTCTCTGTGTGTGGGATGCTTTGCCCCCTCTGAGAAGTTTGTCAAGGTCAGTGTGGCCTATCCATCCGTTTCATCTAAGGAAATGGTTAGAAGTGTTCATATTAATAATGCCAGAGTGCCCATCAGCATCGCAAGAGTGCCCATTATAATAATGCCATACTGCAACCATCAACATTGCCAGAGTGCCCATCAGCATCGCAAGAGTGCCCATTATAATAATGCCATACTGCAAGCATCAACATTGCCAGAGTGCCCATCAGCATCGCAAGAGTGCCCATTATAATAATGCCATACTGCAACCATCAACACTGCCAGAGTGCCCATACTAATAATGCCAGAGTGCCCATCAGCATCGCAAGAGTGCCCATTATAATAATGCCATACTGCAACCATCAACACTGCCAGAGTGCCCATACTAATAATGCCAGAGTGCCCATCAGCATCGCAAGAGTGCCCATTATAATAATGCCATACTGCAACCATCAACACTGCCAGAGTGCCCATACTAATAATGCCAGAGTGCCCATCAGCATCGCAAGAGTGCCCATTATAATAATGCCATACTGCAACCATCAACACTGCCAGAGTGCCCATACTAATAATGCCAGAGTGCCCATCAGCATCGCAAGAGTGCCCATTATAATAATGCCATACTGCAACCATCAACATTGCCAGAGTGCCCATACTAATAATGCCAGAGTGCCCATCAGCATCGCAAGAGTGCCCATTATAATAATGCCATACTGCAACCATCAACATTGCCAGAGTGCCCATACTAATAATGCCAGAGTGCCCATCAGCATCGCAAGAGTGCCCATTATAATAATGCCATACTGCAAGCATCAACATTGCCAGAGTGCCCATCAGCATCGCAAGAGTGCCCATTATAATAATGCCATACTGCAAGCATCAACATTGCCAGAGTGCCCATACTAATAATGCCAGAGTGCCCCCATCAACATTGCAAGAGTGCCACCTATAATAACACCACAATACATCCATCAACATTGCCAGAGTGCCCATATAAATAATGCCAGAGCGCCCCATCAATATTTCCAGAATGCTCACAATAATAATGGCAGAGTGCCCCCATCAATAATGCCAGTGCCCCTACAAATAGTGCCAGAGTGCCCACAGTAATAATGTTAGAGTGCCCCTAATGATAAAACTAGAGTGCCCCCAAAAGCACAAATTACACCAATAATAATGGGACCTCACGTGATTAGCTGTGATCGTTAGGGAAACCTGACCGTAAAGGCTTCTTCACACGGGTGAGCTTGGTATGGGGCTGTATATCCCTCCTGTATATCGCGCTGCCCACCATGTGAATTCCCAGCGGATGTGAGGCCTTTTCATGTTCTATTAGCGCTGCGGAGGATAGCAGAGTTTCTCCCATGGTGTTCAATGGAAGCCCTCGCATTGCGTGCACCTAGCACGTGGTGCAATGCTGCCGCCGACCCCATTGGAAACAATGGGCGGTGTCACGCACAAGATAGAACATGCTACGATTTGTTTCCCACATCACATCGCGGTGCCATGCCGGAAAACCATCGCTCGTGTGTATGACCCCATTCAAAAGAATAGGATCCATATTTGTGCGAGAATTGTGCGTCTCTCAATGCATGATTTTATCGCCCATGTGAAGCATTAGGCCTTTTACACACAAGTGTTGCTAGTTTACGCCGGCCGCATCGCGGGCTTAAATCGCAGCAAGGTAGAACAGCTGCATTCGAGTCCCGCGATTATTAGCGCTTTGTCGTCCATCACATATCGTGTGAAAAGTACGCTAAAGCCCGGTATTTCGTCAGCAGAAATCCTTTGAATAGCTTAGAGTTTGCTGTCTTCTTTCCTCTCACTACCCCTTTCTTTTTTTCAGCTCCCATAGGAATTTCTGGGAGCTTCCGTCGATTTTCGTCAAACGATAGGACAAGACGTGAAAAATCGGCGACAGGAAACGGCCGCTGATTTTTGATGTTTTGACGCTGCTATTTTTTCACGAGCCTGAAAATCGCTCCTATGAATGAATGCATTGGAATCCAATGCTTCAAGTAGTCGCCATCCGCAGACCACGTGTTATTGCGTCAAAGTAGCCGTGTAAAAGTGCTCACAGCCTTACTATGGGGGAAAGGAAACACATCACAGGGTCAGTTCATATCTATGGGTTATCTGTGTAATGCAGGAAAGGAGGGATCCTCCAGAGTAAGATCCGCTTGTCCAAGAGACGAGGATCCTGAATACGGGACTCCTCTGTGCTAATTCAAGGACTATCCAATTGGCCAAATAGAAATGTCATTTATCTCCTCTGGGAGGAGAGACACCTGATCTCCACTCACCTGTGGCAAGGCTAAATAGGCTGCCAGTAATACCAAAAGACAACCATATTTGGAAAATATGGAAATACTGCATTATTTATCACAAGCAGCGAATGATGTAAGAAAAGAGAACACAATGCCAGAATTGTCGGTTATTTTGTCACCCCACCACTGAAAACTGTAGTAAAACAATGAAAACCATAGAAATGTAGTATTTCCATAATCGTATAGACCTACAGAATAACTCTAAGGCTGGGTTCACAAGGGGCGGATTTGCCACAGAAATTCAGTGCAGAATTTCGCCGCGGCTAAGCCGGCAGAAGCCGCTGCTGTGGTGCGGATTTGCCGGCCGCAGCATGTTCATTTTTTTTTTTCTACTGCGGCCGCGCTCTTCTCTACGCCGCCGGTTTTGCAGTGGCCTAACCGCAACATTTCCGTCGGGAATCCGCCCCGTGTGACCGTGGCCTAAGATGTCATCTTTACTGCACCATGAACTCCGTAGCAGCAGCATTTTTTTTCCATCTTCATACCGCTCAGGTCAATTCAAAATTCCCTAATATGAAAATGTAGACTTTAGGTCTCCTGTAATACACATTATTATTGGCATCAGCAGGTGACGTGTCGTGGGTGGCTGGGTGGGTATATAACGTGTGCCATTAACCATAGAGGCAAAAAGGGATGATTATTGGCTTTCGGGCCGAGGGAGGCGGTATTTCTCCAACGGTGCAGTTTGCGATCTGATGTGGTGATAGTGTATCATGAGTGGACACATAGCACCATTGGGAATAACCGACATGGAAGATGCGGAACATCACCTGCCACTCATGTAAGAGGTGTATGTTGGCTATGAAGGTGCGTGAGGGACCACCGATGGTCTACAGTGGTGCAGCTCACCATTACCATAAACCGGCCGGCCACCAGATGTGTCTAGCACAGCAATTCAATGAACCTGACTGCGTATGGGGTTCCGAAGCAGACGGATGGTCACTGCAAGCAAAGGGGTGTCAGAAGAATAGGCTTCAGTTTGCACGGCAGTATGGGAATTGGACAACCGCTGATTGGCAGAGAGTCGCCTTCTCTGATGAGTCACGTTTTCTGCTTCATCGAATGGAGGGACGTTGGCGAGCCGGGTGGGCAACATCAGAGAACAAGTACCGGGCAACCATTGCTGGAAGAACATAAGCTGGGGGCAGCAACATTATGGTGTGGGGAGCTTTTTCATGGCGTTCACTGAGTAGATCAGGTTATGATTCCATCCTTGCAGATCATGTATTCCCACACCTGCTAATCTTCCCCGAGGCCGATGGGATCTTAGAGCAAGACTATGCAACTTCACACAGCTAGAAATGTCCTATAGGGGTTCGAAGAGCACGACCAAGACTTCCAAGTACTTCCCTGCCCCCTAACTTCCTAGACTTCAATCCAATTGAGCATCTATTGGACCACCTCGATGGTCATGTTCGCTCTATGAATCCCCCCCACCCACATCCTCCAGCAACTGTGGGATGCAGTCAGCATGTCTCCATATACCTGAGACCACCTACCTGCACCTCACTGAGTCACTCCCAGCCCGTCTACTGTCTGTGCGGCACATGGCGGTCTCTCTAGGTATTAGCTGGTGGTCATAATAAAGTGATTCAAATCTGCAACATCCGAGGATCAAGCCCTAGCCTAGGAGACAGTGGGCATTAGTTGTAGGCCTTTGCCACGGTGGCTCTACTGTCTCCCACCCGGAAGATAGCCAGGAGCCCGTCCAACAGAGCTGCGGGCAGGCTATTAAAGTGTGGGCAATTGGGGACTTGGCTACCTGGCTTCTTCTGCTAGATTGTCACGGGTGACGCCACAGTTCCTTCCTCTGCGGTGTTACGGAAAGATAGTCCACACACAGAGTAGTTGAAAACAAAACCGGGAACAGTTGGCATTGTTGCTTTACTTTAAGTCCAATACAGCACAGCTATAGACGGAATTAGTAGTGAGACATGGAGGCAGAACACATGATGAATATCGGGCCCACAGTCCTAGTTATCTGTGCAGCTCCACTCCTGGAAAATCACACACTCTTTCCTCTCCAGACTCTCAACCTGTCAACACTCACATTATCAGACGCTTCTCAATGCTGCATGGCAAACTCCTCCTGCTCACAGGGGCTTGTGGTTATCCTGCCGTCTCCTGAGATCAGATAAGTCCAAGGGAGATGGGTGATACCTTTCGGCCTCCTCCATTCTTAGTAGCTCAGGCCAGACTACTTGCAGATGGACTGGCTAGACTAGTTGACTCGCTCGCATGGACATTCTCTGCTGACTCACTGACTAGACCAGACTCAGACTAGACTCCTTGCAGACTGCTCTGCACTCACACTCAGCAAACATTAATATAAAGCATGGCCAGGTGACCACAGACTCGCAACGCAAAAAGGCTACACTTCCAAACAGAGAAAGCTCATGCAGACATTAAGGCCGCCTGCACACGGCCGGGTAGGATTCCGCTGCGAGAATTCTTGACCCGCGCCCCAGTATTGACCTTATACTCACCCGTTTGGTGTCTTCTCTCTCTGCACTGCGATGTGCCATCAGGCGCACAGCCACACATGCGCGGTGCAGAGACGGCGCGTCAGCGGTGACTTTTCTGTGTGGGCCTCTGCGAGGCTCGCACAGAAATAGGACGTGCCGCGATTTGTTTACCACGCGAGTTTTCACGCGGTCAAATCGCGGCCGTCTACTGCAATCCTATGGCAGCGGGCACCGGCGGAAATTTCCGCCCGTGTGCAGGAGGCCTAACTCTTTCAGTTCTGCAGAGATGCACCATACATACTTCACGCACACAGAAGTTGCAGACAATACAAAGGCATAAGACAAATATAAAAAAGACATTCTGAAGGGGCCTATAGGTGGGGGCCACTACAAATCTGTATAAACTAAGTGCCTCCATTAATAATGCCACAATGTCCCCAGGGCCAAAATACTCCATTAAAGATGGCAGGATTCCCCCATAGAGGATTATGGGGAAAGAGAGCACAGAGCGGCTGCCTGTCTCTCCCTAGGGCACATAGCACCTCTAGAGGCCATCTCTGGTATATACATCCTTATCCCACAGTGCCTGCACCTTGCTGTATAGTAATTACACTGCATGTATTTTTTTTCTGTCTTCATTTTAGTATCTGAGAAACTTTATTAGCGGGGGGCCCCCAGGATACGCTCCGTACTGTGAGGAACGGTTGAGAAGGACGTTTGCTAACGGCACCAGGACGCAACCCCCCAGCTGGTTGGAGCTTCAGGTATATCAGAGTGATATTCATCCTTCATGTTACTTTTTCCATTGAATATTCACAGAATGGGCGCTTTATTGGACTATCATAGACAAACCCTTCTGCTGGTGCCCCATGTAATGTGCCAGTTATGGCAGTGCCACGATTGGCGTTGAATGTATGATAATGCCAGTATGGGTTGTAAGTATATAGTAACTGTCCTTGATGCCAAGCAGAATGGTTACATGTTATCTGCCTGCTATTAGACTATGTACAGTTCTTTCCAGAGTCTTGTAGGTGACCCCGCATCTCGCCCCATTCTTAGGCCCTATTCACACTGGTGAGTGCGATTCTCGCTTGCGTTTTGTGAGATGCGACAGCCTTGCGATGTATTTAATATTTCCTGGAAATCAATGGGCGATGCGTTCCAAGGAATGTGAAAAAATAGAACACACCCCAATACTCAGGCAAGTGTTGTGCGTCCCGCAATGCACAAAAATCACGCAAGATTAGCGCTCATGTGAAACCAACCTTGGGCCGGCTTCATTTGGGCAAGAAAACCTCACCAGATTTGTGTGTTGGGAGACGCACGAATATGAACCCCATTCTCTCGAATCCTATCTTTGGGCGTGCCCTTGCATCACATCTGCCATTGTTTTCAATGGGGCCGGCCGCACCATCGCACTGCATGCTAGGTGCACGTGAGTGCGAACAGAGGTTCCCCATTGAAAACAATATCCGATATCGCACTTGCCCCTTGTGAAGTTATCCTTAGGCTAACTTTACAAGGGCGAGCATGATATGGGGCCATGAATCGCGGCCCCATATTGCGCTCCCCACAATGTGAATTCCCTTGCAGCACTTCGGGGCTGTACCTGCCTGCGGATTTTGATGCGGAATTGAAAATGACTTAAAGCCTTGCCTGCAATTCTGCATCAAAAAGTTAGGACTTGTGGATTTTAGTGTGGAACTCTGCAGCTGCAGATTTGGCTGCGTCCTGCAGCGTAATTCCATCCCATGCGAAAGGTCCCTAATGGTCTGCAGGAAGCAGCGCAGACGCATTTTTTGTCAATTAGTGCAGGTTTTGTGGTGTTTTTAATTACAGAATGTGTTCTATAGAACGTCTTGTGGAATTTCTTGCGTTTTTTTATGAAGACTTTAATTCATAGAATGGTAGATTTGGAAGGGACCTCCGGGGTCATCAGGACCTCCAGGGTCATCAGGTCCTCCAGGGTCATCGGGTCCAACCCCCTGCTCAGTGCAGGATCACTAAATCATCCCAGACAGATGTCTGCCCAGCCTTTGTTTAAACAATTTCATTGAGGGAGAACTCACCACCTCCCTACCGTGGCAACCTGTTCCACTCACTGATTCCTCTCACTGTCAGAAAGCTTTTTCTAATATCTAATTTGTATTTTTAATTAGCCCTGTATATTAGAAATCTGCAACAATTCCACAAGACTTCCTTAATTCCGCAGCAGAAAGTTTTGCCACGGCGGAATTTAATCTTGTGTTTTTGAAATAAGAATGCGCAGATTGTAACAGGTGCGGAGTTCAAGCAACATAAATGTTCGTGCGCATTAATTCTGTCCCGTGTGAAAGGTCTCTAGGGAAAACAACAGTGTCTAACTTTGCTAACTACCGTAGTTGCACTTTATGTATCGTATATGTGTCATTTTGGTAAATTTGGCGCAGTATGCATTATTTTGAAATCCTGGAAGTCATAAAACTTATTTCAGGGTTCCCTCTCATCCTTAACCCTTTCCAATCCACTGTCTGATGTCTCAAGACATTCTGATTGAAGGCTGTACAGCTCCGATGTCAAAAGATGTCCGTCAGGGTATTCTTACTGTATATTACTGGCCACGGTGTTGTCATGGGCCTCTCCAGCATGTCCCATACTGCAGTACTGGCTCTAGCCAGCAGATGGCGCCATTGTATAATGGCAGAAAGAGAAAAACCCCTAGGAAACCCTGAATCCAAAATTAGATTGCAAAGGGTTAAAGGGTTGGGAATCGGCAGCCTGGGGGGGTCAGGTTATCCTATAATTGGTATTGTGATGTTTCGGTCATATTGGGGAATTGGCCCAGCTGCTTGGAGATGAGAGGACATTTTGCTTCAGCAACTGTTTTACTGACATTTCCCACTGATCTCGCAGGCCACCAAATCCAAGAAGCCGATTATGCTTCCTGTGACGTTCATGGATGGAACAACTAAGACCCTTCTCACGGATTCAGCCACCACAGCAAAGGAACTCTGCAACTCACTGGCCGACAAAGTCAACCTGAAGGACAGATTTGGGTTCTCCTTATACATCGCTCTGTTTGATAAGGTACCTGCTGCCATTGTACTTGTGATCTGTACTCCTTTTGCTATCGCTCTCATCTGTCCACGTGTCAGTCTGCACTGCTGTTCTGTTATTCTGTTTATCAACCAGTAAGGGTGAATTGTTTTACAACCATAACTCCCATCAAGTCCTGGCGATCTGGACAGACATAGGTTGCATTCTCATGTCCTGAAGGAACTTTTTTCCCTACTGTCCATGGGGCTTTGATCACATTTGAACCTACAACTCCTGTAGAACACAGTATTATATATACCGTACGCTGAGGTTTGATATTATCAGTATATAAAAGCACATTTGATTAATAGTTTATGCTCGACTAAAGGCACTTAGGATCACAAATCGGCAGAAATCAGTCCGTGGGCATTACCCCTTAATGTCTGCTTGAGCTGTCTCTGCCTGCATAATATTATCATACAATAACTAAAATGCGCCTATACAATGCTAAAATACAATACCATACAATGACCAATATAACACTGCCATAGGCCTCAGTCACACGGGCGTTTTTTTGCGCGATTTGCGTATGCGATCCGCGTATATATAGACCCAATGCTTCGCAATGGGATCGGTCACATGTCCGTTTTTTATGTGGATGTGCGATAAATTATAGGACACAACGATTTGCAGAACGCGCCTATCTGCGTTCTGCTTTTAATTGTGCGCACAAAAGGCATGTACTGCAACTAGCTGCGATTTTTTTGCTGGCGAGCACGCCGCACTGTACTTCCGTCATCTGCGCGAGTGCATAGTCTTCTAGGAAGTGATTACTTGAATGAAATGAAAGGCTGACAAGGTGGTCGTAATATGGGGGCAACAGGTTATCTTATCCAATCTCCAGTAATGCCACGCACATCCAGGTCGAACCAGAAGCAGAATGAAGAACACGCCTCATTAGCAGCTATTTATTACACCTGGTAGTGGGCTGCAGCATCATTACATGCATGACGAAAAAGTTCCGGACGATCCAAGATTCATGCGCATTTTGATGCGCACGGCGATTTTCCTCAGGTCAGACTGCCGTTTTGCTACGATGATAAACGTGGCTAGGTGCAGATTTTTCGGTGAATCGTCGGCCTCAGTCACGCGATTTGCGGATGCGCATCCGCAAATCGCGTGAAAAAACGCCCGTGTGACTGAGGCCATATAGTGCAATAATTACAGTGCTACAGAATACCTCTTCACAATGCTATATAAAAGTATTGTGCCTAAAAATGTCGCCATCCAGTCCTAAACAGTAGCATCATACAGTGACCAATATAATATTGCCATATAGTGCAAGGTTAAAAGTGCTCCAATAATTCACCTATAAAGTACAACACGGTACCATACATTGCTCACATCTTATACAATGCCTAAAAAATGCCACTATACCAAGCCAAATAATAGTGCCATACAATAACCAAATAATGCTGCTAAACAGTACCATACTATTATTATTATAATATGGCCATGCAATGCAAGAATAACCTGTTCTAAAATAATACTCCTAGACAGTAATATAAAACAGTGCAATGTCCATATAATATCATACAATGCCTAGAAAATGCCACCATACCATGCCAAATAGTGCCACCATACAGAGCTATTCTGCTGTACCATATAATAACCAATATAATACTGCCATTTAGTGCAAGAGTAGCATTAAATAATACTTTTATACAGTACTATATAATAGAAGCATACAGTGCTCACATAATACGTACTATCATACAATGCCTAAAAAATGCCACAATGCAGTGCTAAATAATAGTACCATACAATAACTGAATAATGCTACCATACAGTTCCTATTTAATAGTGCCGCACCATGAGCGCATAGCAGTGCCTTACAGCACAAATATAATACTGCTACATAGTGCTATAATAGTAGATCATGTGCTGACTATGCCTATATCTTTCCATCACTTTACACCCTTGCTTTGCATTTTGCGCTAGGTGTCCTCGTTGGGCAGCGGGAATGATCATGTGATGGATGCCGTATCTCAATGTGAGCAATATGCCAAGGAGCAGGGTGCGCAGGAAAGGAACGCCCCCTGGAGGCTCTTTTTCAGAAAGGAAATTTTCACCCCATGGCACAATCCTACAGAAGACAACGTGGCGACCAATCTCATCTATCAACAAATTGTAAGGGGAGTGAAGTTTGGCGAGTACCGGTGTGATAAGGTGAGCACCATCCCAGTACACCTGTTATGGGGTCAGTCAAATTAGGGCCCTTTAGGGTACATGATTCTTGTCCTGCTTCTAGGAGGAAGACCTGGCAGAGCTGGCGTCTCAGCAGTACTATGTGGATTATGGCTCGGAGCTGATAATGGAACGACTCCTAAATCTCATACCGTCTTACATTCCGGACCGTGAGATCACGCCATCCAAAAACGTGGAGAAATGGGCGCAGTTCATAATTGCTGCACACAAAAAGGTATGATGGCCTCCGTTGACTATGTATCTATGTAGACGTATGGACCTCACTAAGAGAACAGCTCCTCTCATCACACAGGTCCTCTGAAGACCCGACTCAAAGGGGAAATGTACATGGGGCTGCTTCTGGGACGGCCATATTGATGGTCTATCTTAGGATAGGTTATCAATACCTGGTCAGTGGAGGGTGTGGGGGATCAACTCCCACCACCCCAAGGACAGGCCAGCAATATTACGTTCTTTGCAAAGCCATTTAACCCCTTAGTGATGGCCTATTTTGGGCCTGAGGACATGACAAATTTAGAGGAATTTTCATCCCCACTTTTCAAAAGCTAAAACTTTTTTTTTTAATTTCAAAATAATTTATGCAAGACATTGTATTGTCTAATGGCATCTTTTTTTAGTCCATATAATGTACTTTATCACTTTTATTATGTTGTTTTAGGGGGATTGACAAAAAAAATTATCTGTCATTTGTTTTTTGGCTTTTCGATCAATGTTATTACTTTTTTGGGAGGCAATGACATCACAGATGGGGCGCCCTCCCTCTAGGAACCCTTTTACATTCTGCAATCAACATCGGTCGAGCCATGTAAGGGGTTAACAGTGGGGACCAGTTTTCTCACTGAGTCCTGCTGTAAGTCACAGCCAGCTCCCACTGCAGATGGCATGGGCTCAGCTTTTGAGCCTGTGCCATCCATATGGTGTACACGTATGTTCTCCTCTGACCCCTTTCGTAGATAGGTTTTTTTCCCTTTTGCTGGATATTTCTCATTCTCTGTATACTCTCCAAACCATTATACAAGACCCCCCCCCCCCCCCCCCCCGCGCGTGCGCGCGGTTAGCAGTGAGGCCCCGGCTAGTCTAGCATCGACGACCCGACCTCGTTGGAAGTCGCTCAGATCGCTGGATTTTCCCATCTAACGTGGATTCACACTGAAACTGATCCACAGAAAACTTGTCACGTGATTTTATGCTCCGGGGTCACGGAGAGGATTACCATAGAGGGAAGCGCCAATCGTGAGAGGGCTGGAAGCTCTAAAAAGAGACCATTTA
The DNA here is from genome assembly GCF_035609145.1 of Eleutherodactylus coqui. Classification (NCBI taxonomy): domain Eukaryota; kingdom Metazoa; phylum Chordata; class Amphibia; order Anura; family Eleutherodactylidae; genus Eleutherodactylus; species Eleutherodactylus coqui. Next base: position 521,806,965 of record NC_089837.1, on the reverse strand, counting down.
GTGTTAGGAATTTGCTGTACAAGCAATCTCCTAATATAATGTAATTACTAGAGTCGCTCTGGTTTGCGGCACGAGAGATCCAGTGATTCCCTATATATTCATACATGAATGTGACTAATACCATGATATGATGGAGCTGTTACACTAATGTATCCATACGGCGGCTCTGTGTCACATCCAGTATAAGGAACCTCTTACTGACCACTGAATGCCTTTCGCCCCTGCAGGGTATATACGCCCAGAGGAGATCGGACGCACAGAAGGTCAAAGAGAACGTGGTGGATTTTGCGCGGTTTAAGTGGCCTTTGCTGTTTTCCAGATTTTATGAGGCCTTCAAGTTCTCAGGTAAAGTGAATGTCCGCCCAAAAATGTTTCCATCCACAGGTTGAAAGATTGTATCCAGTGCAGACAATCCTCTGTGAGGCAAACGCATCAGCTGCACAAATCTCTTCACTGTCCTGATAGGTTGTTACAGTGTATTATTGGGGCAGGGACCTACCTTATACGAGGCGCAGAGGTGTCTGATCGGGTTTACTGTCCTCTCTACTACATGGACTGTAAATGGAGAGCGATGGTCGGGGCCCAGGCATATATTATGTATTATCTTTAACTCATTTTGTCAGAACTCTTATCATGTGACGTGTCATTTTCAGGGCCGAGCCTTCCAAAGAACGACGTGATCGTGGCTGTGAACTGGACTGGGGTGTACTTTGTAGATGAGCAGGAGCAGGTCCTCCTGGAGCTGTCCTTCCCCGAGATCACCGCTGTGTCCAGCAGCAGGTACATGCAAAACTGTAACTTCTCCACAGAAGTATTTGTATCACAGAATCTCCATAGACATATTTGTAATCATAACGTGTACTAAAGGTAATTGCAGACCTTTGAATTAAAGTGGACCTGTAGCGTCTCAATCTGAGGATCAGGATAGATCGGGAGGAATGGAGCTCAGGATTATATACTTTCCTAGGATTTCTCTCAGTGTTTTCATATAAATAGATGTTTAACTACTGATAGGAGTCTGCTAATAAGTCCTGCTTCCCCCACCCACTCATAGAGAAAGCCTGTGAGTCCTCCTTCCCCGACCCACTCAAAAAGAAAGCCTGTGAGTCCTCCTTCCCCGACCCACTCATAGAGAAAGCCTGCGAGTCCTCCTTCCCCGTCCCACTCATAGAGAAAGCCTGTGAGTCCTCCTCCCGCTCATAAAGAAAGCCTGTGAGTCCTCCCTCCTCCTCCTACCATTAGAGAAAGTTGTGAGTCCTGCTTCCTCCACCCACTCATGGAGAAAGCCTGTGAGTCCTTCTTCCTCCCACTCATCGAGAAAGCCTGTGAGTCCTCCGTCCTCCTTCCTCCTCCCACTCATAGAGAAAGCTTGTGAGTCCTCCTCTCACTCATAAAGAAAGCCTGTGAGTCCTCCCTCCTCCTACTCATAGAGAAAGTTGTGAGTCCTGCTTCCTCCTCTCACTCATAGAGAAAGCCTGTGAGTCCTCCTTCCTCCTCCCACTCATGGAGAAAGCCTGTGAGTCCTCCTTCCTCCTCCCAATAATACAGAAAGCCTGTGAATCTTGCTTCCTCCTCCTACTCGTAGAGAAAGCCTGTGAGTCCTCCTTCCTCCTCCCAATAATACAGAAAGCCTGTGAGACTTGCTTCCTCCTCCTACTCATAGAGAAAGTCTGTGAGTCCTCCTTCCTCCTCCCACTCATAAAGAAGGCCTATGAACCTGCTTCTTCCTCCCACTCGTAGAGAAAGCCTGTGAGTCCAGCTTCATCCTCACACTCATAGAGAAAGCCTGTGAGTCCTGCTTCCTCCACACACTCATAGAGAAAGCCTGTGAGTCCTGCTTTCCCCTCCCACTCATAGAGAAAACCTGTGAGTCCTGCTTTCCCCTCCCACTCGTAGAGAAAGCCTGTGAGTCCTCCTTCCTCCTCCCACTCATAGAGAAAGCCTGTGAGTCCTCCTCCCACTCATAAAGAAAGCCTGTGAGTCCTCCCTCCTCCTCCTCCTACTCATAGAGAAAGTTGTGAGTCCTGCTTCCTCCTCTCACTCATAGAGAAAGCCTGTGAGTCCTCCTTCCTCCTCCCACTCATCGAGAAAGCCTGTGAGTCCTCCTTCCTCCTCCCAATAATACAGAAAGCCTGTGAGTCTTGCTTCCTCCTCCTACTCATAGAGAAAGTCTGTGAGTCCTCCTTCCTCCTCCCACTCATAAAGAAGGCCTATGAACCAGCTTCTTCCTCACACTCGTAGAGAAAGCCTGTGAGTCCAGTTTCATCCTCACACTCATAGAGAAAGCCTGTGAGTCCTGCTTTCCCCTGCCACTCATAGAGAAAACCTGTGAGTCCTGCTTCCTCCACACACTCATAGAGAAAGCCTGTGAGTCCTCCTTCCTCCTCCCACTCATAAAGAAGGCCTATGAACCTGCTTCTTCCTCCCACTCGTAGAGAAAGCCTGTGAGTCCAGCTTCATCCTCACACTCATAGAGAAAGCCTGTGAGTCCTGCATCCTCCACCCACTCATAGAGAAAGCCTGTGAGTCCTGCTTCCCCTACCCACTCGTAGAGAAAGCCTGTGAGTCCTGCTTCCCCCAACCACTCATAGAGAAAGCCTGTGAGTCCTCCTTTCTCCTCCCACTCGTAAAGAAAGCCTGTGAGTCCTGCTTTCTCCTCCCACTCGTCGAGAAAACCTGTGAGTCCTCCTCCCACTCATAAAGAAAGCCTGTGAGTCCTCCTTCCTTCTCCTACTCATAGAGAAAGCTGTGAGTCCTGCTTCCCCCAACCACTCATAGAGAAAGCCTGTGAGTCCTCCTTCCTCCTCCCAATAATACAGAAAGCCTGTGAGTCTTGCTTCCTCCTCCTACTCATAGAGAAAGTCTGTGAGTCCTCCTTCCTACTCCCACTCATAAAGAAGGCCTATGAACCTGCTTCTTCCTCCCACTCGTAGAGAAAGCCTGTGAGTCCAGTTTCATCCTCACACTCATAGAGAATGCCTGTGAGTCCTGCTTCCTCCACACACTCATAGAGAAAGCCTGTCAGTCCTGCTTTCCCCTGCCACTCATAGAGAAAACCTGTGAGTCCTGCTTCCTCCTCCCACTCATAGAGAAAGCCTGAGAGTCCTGCTTCATCCTCCCACTCATAGAGAAAGCCTGTGAGTCCTGCATCCTCCACCCACTCATAGAGAAAGCCTGTGAGTCCTGCTTCCCCTACCCACTCGTAGAGAAAGCCTGTGAGTCCTGCTTCCCCCAAACACTCATAGAGAAAGCCTGTGAGTCCTCCTTTCTCCTCCCACTCGTAAAGAAAGCCTGTGAGTCCTGCTTCCTCCTCCCACTCGTAGAGAAAACCTGTGAGTCCTCCTCCCACTCATAAAGAAAGCCTGTGAGTCCTCCTTCCTTCTCCTACTCATAGAGAAAGCTGTGAGTCCTGCTTCCTCCTCTCACTCACAGAGAAAGCCTGTGAGTCCTCCTTCCTCCTCCGAATAATACAGAAAGCCTTTGAGTCTTGCTTCCTCCCACTCGTAGAAAAAGCCTGTGAGTCCTCATTCCTCTTCCCACTCATAAAGAGAGCCTATGAATCTGCTTCTTCCTCCCACTCGGAGAGAAAGCCTGTAAGTCCAGCTTCATTCTCCCACTCATAGAGAAAGCCTGTGAGCCCTGCTTCCTCCTCCAAACTCGTAGAGCAAGCCTGTGAGTCCTACTCCCACTCATGAAGAAAATCTGTATGTCCTCCTCCCACTCGTAGAGAAAGCCTGTGAGTCCTGCTTTATACTCCCACTCGTAAAGAAAGCCTGTAAGTCCTGCTTCATCCTCCCACTCATAGAGAAAGCCTGTGAGTCCTGCTTCCTCCACACACTCATAGAGAAAGCCTGTGAGTCCTCCTTCCTCCTCCCACTCATAAAGAAGGCCTATGAACCTGCTTCTTCCTCCCACTCGTAGAGAAAGCCTGTGAGTCCAGCTTCATCCTCACACTCATAGAGAAAGCCTGTGAGTCCTGCTTCTTCCACACACTCATAGAGAAATCCTGTGAGTCCTGCTTTCCCCTCCCACTCATAGAGAAAACCTGTGAGTCCTGCTTCCTCCTCCCACTCATAGAGAAAGCCTGAGAGTCCTGCTTCATCCTCCCACTCATAGAGAAAGCTTCTGAGTCCTGCTTCCCCCACCCACTCATAGAGAAAGCCTGTGAGTCCTGCTTCCCCCACCCACTCATAGAGAAAGCCTGTGAGTCCTGCTTCCCCTACCCACTCGTAGAGAAAGCCTGTGAGTCCTGCTTCCCCTACCCACTCATAGAGAAAGCCTGTGAGTCCTGTTTCCCACATCCAATTGTAAAGAAAGCCTGTAAGTCCTCCTCCCACTCATGGAGAAAACCTGTGAGTCCTGCTTCCTCCAACCACTCATAGAGAAAGCCTGTGAGTCCTCCTTTCTCCTCCCACTCGTAAAGAAAGCCTGTGAGTCCTGCTTCCTCCTCCCACTCGTAGAGAAAACCTGTGAGTCCTCCTCCCACTCATAAAGAAAGCCTGTGAGTCCTCCTTCCTTCTCCTACTCATAGAGAAAGCTGTGAGTCCTGCTTCCTCCTCTCACTCATAGAGAAAGCCTGTGAGCCCTCCTTCCTCCTCCCAATAATACAGAAAGCCTTTGAGTCTTGCTTCCTCCCACTCGTAGAAAAAGCCTATGAGTCGTCATTCCTCTTCCCACTCATAAAGAGAGCCTATGAATCTGCTTCTTCCTCCCACTCGGAGAGAAAGCCTGTAAGTCCAGCTTCATTCTCCCACTCATAGAGAAAGCCTGTGAGCCCTGCTTCCTCCTCCAAACTCGTAGAGCAAGCCTGTGAGTCCTACTCCCACTCATGGAGAAAATCTGTAAGTCCTCCTCCCACTCGTAGAGAAAGCCTGTGAGTCCTGCTTTATACTCCCACTCGTACAGAAAGCCTGTAAGTCCTGCTTCATCCTCCCACTCATAGAGAAAGCCTGTGAGTCCTGCTTCCTCCACACACTCATAGAGAAAGCCTGTGAGTCCTCCTTCTTCCCCCCACTCGTGAAGAAAGCCTGTGAGTTCTCCTCTCACTCATAAAGAAAGCCTGTGAGTCTTCCCTCCTCCTTCTACTCATAGGGAAGAAACAAAATGATCCGCGCCACCCAACATGAAAGAAAAAGATTGAAAAAAATTGTCTAGACTCACCTGGTGCTTGGCGGGAGCCCTATGTAGGTAATGGGCTAGCCCGCCTGCACCAAACGTCCTGGTTTGCCTATAGCGGGTACTTGGAGTCCTCTAAAATCCGGTAAGCAGCAGGAGAAAATAAATCCCCAAGAGGAAAAAATTGCCAAAAGGGGAATGAAAAGATCCAAAAGGTATATCCGCGCTAATGCCGGCATTAGCGCGGATATACCTTTTGGATCCTTCTACTCATAGAGAAAGCTGTTAGTCCTGCTTCCTCCTCCCACTTATCAAGAAAGCCTGTGAGTCCTCCTTCCTCCTCCCACTTATCAAGAAAGCCTGTGAGTCCTCCTTCCTCCTCCCAATAATACAGAAAGCCTGTGATTCTTGTTTCCTTCCCCACTCGTAGAGAAAGCCTGTGAGTCCTCCTTCCTCCTCCCACTCATAAAGAGAATCTATGAACCTGCTTCTTCCTCCCACTCGTAGAGAAAGCCTGTGAGTCCTCCTTCCTCCTCCCAATAATACAGAAAGCCTGTGATTCTTGTTTCCTTCCCCACTCGTAGAGAAAGCCTGTGAGTCCTCCTTCATCCTCCCACTTATACAGAAAGCCTGTGAGCCCTGCTTCCTGCTCCAAACTCGTAGAGCAAGCCTGTGAGTCCTACTCCCACTCATGGAGAAAACCTGTAAGTTCTCCTCCCACTCATAGAGAAAGCCTGTGAGTCCTGCTTTCTCCACGCACTCATAGAGAAAGCCTGTGAGCCCTGCTTACATAGTAACAGTATCCTCTTATGTTGTTGATCCAGAGGAAGGCAAAAAAAACCCAAGAGGCAGGAGCTAATTAGCCCTTTTGGGGGAAAAATTCCTTCCCGACTCCCTAATGGCAATCAGACTGTTCCCTGGATCAACCCCTAATAGTTCCTACCTGCCTGTATACCCGGATTAACAATTAACCTAAGATTTATATCCTGTAATATCCTTCCGCTCTAGAAAGACATCAAGTCCCCTTTTAAACATCTCTATGGATTTTGTCATCACCACATCCTCAGGCAAAGAGTTCCACAGTCTCACTGCTTCCTCCCCCAAACTCGTAGAGCAAGCCTGTGAGTCTTACTCCCATTCATAGAGAAAGCCTGTGAGTCCTCCTTCCTCCTCCCACTCGTAAAGAAAGCCTGTGGGTCCTGCATCCCTTACCCACTCGTAGAGAAAGCCTGTGAGAAGGAAACAAAACTCATAGGCTTCCTCTATGAGCCCCGGCAGCAGTGAAAAAGTTTTTTACATGAAAATAATGAATGAAATCTTAGAAAACAATATATCCCTCAGCCTGTCCTTCTCTAGAATCCACTGCCCTCCAATAGAGACTGGACAGAACAACTTTAAGGTCTTGGTTAGGACAGTTGGACTGTTTTCAATGACACAAGATTAAGCTGCATCTAAATATGTTCTCCGGTTACCTCTTGTTGTTGTGGCCTCTTAAAGGGGAGGAAAGCTGCAGGGGCAGAGCTTCACCTTGGCCACCATTAAGGGAGATGAGTACACCTTCACATCCAACAATGCAGAAGATATCCGAGATCTTGTGGTCACCTTCCTGGAAGGACTGAGAAAAAGATCCAAGTTCGTGGTGGCTCTTCAGGACAATTCAAACCCTGGTAAGGTCTTTTCCCAAGTCCTCCGGTTTCTCCACCATCAGAGTGATGCAGCTTACATGTTAGGCTACGTTCACACAGAGCGTTTTTGTTGCAGTTTTTAAATGTGGTTCTTCCGCAACTGCATAAAGCAGTGATTCCCAATTGGAGTGACGTGGCTCCCAGGCTCCTTCGCCCAGTACCTGGCAGCTTCTAGTGAGCGCAGTGTCGCTTGGTCAGTTGATGGCACCTCCGTATTACCTGACTAGAGACACTGCACACAGCCCGCCTGGTACTGGGCGAAAGAGTACGCTGACAGCCAAAGACTTTGTAGGTGAGCGCTGTATCTAAAGAAATCAGCAGCGGATACACAGCTGATCTAGAGTCAAAATCTGCACCATTCACCATTTTTGGTAGGATTGCACCATGGTAACATTTTTTTTCCCCAGGGGTGCCCCAAGGCTGAAAAGTTTGGGAAGCAATTTAGGCCAGCATTAGATAGATAATCAGAAGTTGTTACATCCAGGATCTTTATAATAAATCTTCGTGATGTTTTTTCATGTACGCTGTATATTGTACTGTATGTCTGTCTCTGTGTCCATGTGTGTGGAGGGGGGCATTTCACAATGTTAAGGAGCCAATGAGATGCACAACCCATTAAGAGAACACATCCCATGGGAGCTAAAGAGCTCTGCACTGACCGGCATTGAATGTGGATGTGATTTCTGCCGAAGTCGCTAGTCTGTTCCCACCGGTTGGGATCATTGAGCACGCGTGGGCAGCTACTGCGCTGTCCACTGTATGTGGCAATGCCTTCCATGATATATTCCCGGTAGACACGTGACACTGTGGACCGAGGAATGTTAAATGTCCACACAACTTTGGAAATGAGATGTCCCATCTGTCTGACACTACCGGTATTATGCTTAGTTTGAACTCCCATAATTTGCATCGCCTTCCCATGAGCACAATGGCCGGTGTTCAACCTCACTCACCAGATAAAAATTTACAACCTATACAAGGCGTTCCCAAGTTGTCCCCTAAGGTAACGCCACTTCATCATCAATTTACATACCGCTATCCTAGGTCTTCTGGCACATCGGTGTAAAAATGAACTGCAAACATTGAAAATGGCTACAACAATAACAACGTTTATATTCAGACCAGACTGATAGGTACTAGGCTGGGTTCAGATCTGGTTTAGGCCACCCTTTCTGTCTCGGGGTTCTGATGGTATAGCCTAAAACGGTCTTCACACAGAACCCGAAGAGAACCATTGAATTTAATGAGGCAAAAGGAGATGAGAGGTACAAAGAGTATGTAACTGCATCTTCCAGAAACAAAGGGTAACCAGGTCAAACAGAGACAAAAGTTTGCACCTTGAACCCCAAAAATATACAGAATATTCAATATTCATCCAATAAGTACATGTGTTCCTATTATTTGACCTCACAGCCGGAGAAGATTCAGGTTTCCTCAGTTTTCTGAAGGGAGATCTGATAATCCTGGACCAGGACACCGGGGAATCCATCATGAATGCCGGATGGGCCCATGGCTATAATGAAAGGTCAAAGCAAAAAGGAGACTTTCCAACTGAGATTGTGTACGTCATGCCAAGCGTCACCAAACCGCCCTCAGAGATTGTGGTAGGTTTTTGGCATAAGCTTGTGTTCAAATGTGCTAAAATTGTGCAGAAGCGTATTGAAGCCCAAAGTTACTAAGCTCTAATAATTTAGTAGACTTTTATAATACTGTTGGCGTTGGGGACTTGGAACATGTTGGGTTCCCATTATGGTTCTCTTAACATGCCATAATTTCCTTATGAAAAAGAAAGACTGTAGGGAGCATCATCAGAAAGTGGCATTATTTAAGACCGTTTAGTATTACAGACCTATTTTTTCACATTTTGGGCCTATTTTATTTTTTGTTATTATACACAAATCCTGAAATATTGTACTTGTCATTCCGACTCCTCAAAAGGTCACAATAAGGTGAAGCTTCCAGATTTCTGTGGTTTATGTGTCAGCTTTGCTGTATAGACTGGAACTGGATGAGCAGAGTCCTCTCATTATCATTAGAGGGTCATCATGTTAATGACAGCTCTGGTGTATTGCTGGAGGCCTAGATCAGGCAGGATAGTCGCACTATACACACAGATAAGGCCCTATGTCCAGGTCCCTTGTCACTCTCGGGGGTTGAGGCAGTACTTAGTCACAGTTTAGAGACTGCATCTATGACCTTTTTCTGTCCATTAGCTCCCATTGTCCAGACAATACAGGAAGGAAGTCCAATCTCAAATATGGCTGCTTGTCAGGATGTTCCAAATAATAAACTTCTACAACATTTAATAAATAGACTGGGCAGATTTACTAATCTTGTCTCATGATAGACAGTCTTAAAATGTACCAGCTTTATCACTGTGGCTCGGCTGGATGGTAAAGCTGGTACGTCATTAGACTCCTCAGTCAGACTTTACATCATTAATTAGCTTAGTTTACAGCAATTTTTTGTTGCAAAACTTTGGTGCATTTTTGGCGCACAACATTCGGCCACGCCTGCTTTCAATCTAAACTCCTCCCATTTCCATAAAACCACACCCCCGTGCCTAAAAGTGTCTAAAACATATAATGGATGTGGTGCAGCGCATGAAATAGCAGTTTTTTGGCACAATTTGGCACAGAAAACTGGCACATTTGCAATAGTAAATCTGCCTCACAAACTGCGCCAAAAAATTCTCTTACATGCCTTGGACGACATTTATTATGACTCTTAGGCATTATTCTCATCTTACCTATAAAAAAAAAGGGACCTGGCTTTGCAGAAGAGGCGTGGCTTATTGAGAAGGGGCATGGCCTAAATGCAGTATCAGGCATTTTGGTGCAAAAACTGCCATAATTGAAGCCAACTAATAGAAGAAGTCTGAAGATGCACCAGCGTGTCACTGCCACAAACCTGGTGCGTTTTAAGACTCTCTAGTCTACGTTTGCACGGTCTATTAGACAGGATTAGTAAACTCCTAATCTCCCCCTAGTATTTTGCGCCAAAAATTGGCATATAGCCATAATATATGTGGCGCAAATTTTGGGAACACCCATTTGTGTTAGTTTGACGTCAATTGCATCAACTTTTGATGCATTCCTTTGATAAAGGCGCCTCGTTGACTTCAAGGAGATGCGATAACAATCAAGGGATGGATATCTCAGATTATAGATCAGGAATGTGAAGGGTCGTCGGCCGTTAAAACCATTTCTCTCTTGTCCAGACGCTGGTGACGATGACCCCGGACCAGAAGCAGGATGTGGTGCGGACTGTCCAGATGACCACATCGGAGCACGAGGAGAAGCTGAAGCCGTACACCCTGGAGGAATTCTCCTATGATTACTTCAGGTTAGGAAGTCACGGCACAGTCATGGAACATGTAATGGGTCTCTTTATAGAGGTAGATTGTATTTGGCACAACTCCTATGAGGTTTTACATGGGATTGCAGGTAAATCAGCTCACAAAGTTATTGTCGTGCACTTAAATGACAACTTCAGCTCTGCTGCATCTGGGATTTTGTGTCCCCGCTGCAATTGCATGATAAATGTACGTTCACTGCGCTCTTCTGATGCAAGGCAGAAGCAATCTATCACTGATATCTTCTCCTGTGATGGAGTGAAGGTGCAACTGAAAATATATACACGCTGAATGGCCCCTTTATTACAGACCCCCATCTAGTAGCACGTTGGACTTGGGAACTATTACAATTTCTTGTGGTGTGGATTCGACTGGGTAATAAAATCGTTCTGCAGGAATATCGGCCCCTGCGGACAGGAAGCTTCTTGTGGTTGCTGCAGATTAGATGGCGGTGCTGACATGTTCTGACCAGCTGACAGGAAGGGGTCAGCGATTCATGCTGCTTCTGCCAAATTCTGCCCTCCCATCAGCAACAGTAATCTGGATCCATCTGACCAGGAGATGTTTCTCCGCTGCTCAGTGATACAATTTATGTGCTCTTTTGCTGCTGGAGTCTCATCTTTCCGTTTCTTTTAGACACAATGGCGCTAGTCATTTGCTGTTATAGCTCATCCGTGCTGAGGAATGGAGAATTGTGCGTTTGGACACATTAGTTGGAGCTCTAGTGTTGTATTCGGGTGCTCTTGACTGTGCAGTTGGTTAGAATGATTCCTGACATCCTCCTCTGACCCCTTTTGTGGACCATTTGTTTCTGTGCACAGGATCTCCTCTTCCTGGATGTTTTCCTCAATCACGCCATTCTCTGTATACTCTCCACACTGTTGCATGAGAGAAAACCCCTGCGGTTGGCAGTGAGACCTCGGCTAGTCTAGCACAGATGACCGGCCTCGTTGGAAGTCGCTCAAATCGCTGGATTTTCACATTTCATGTGGATTCACACTGAAACTGATCCACAGAAAACTGGTCACCTGATTTTATTCTGCACTCCGGGGTGACGGGGAGAATTAGCATACAGGGTCGGGGCTCTAATAAAGGGGCCATTGAGCACATAGATGCACTGACTGTAACAAGAGTATGCTCTAACAAATCATTTGCGATCCATGCTCTCAGTAATCAATTCTCTGATCTTCTCCTCAGGCCACCACCAAAGCACACCCTGAGTCGGGTCATGATCACCAAGAACCGAGGGAAGGACAAGCTCTGGTGTTACACCCGGGAGCCCATCAAACAAGCCCTCCTGAGGAAGGTGCTGATGAGTGACGAGATCTCACAAGAAGCCTGCATGTCTTTCATTGATATCCTTTACTAATATTCATCTCTTCCTCTTTGCCCAAAGTTAAAAAATGAGTGTACTAGTCAGAGGAACAATGAAGTGTGTTTAACAATGGACATCTTCTTTTAACCCTTTCCAATCCACTGTCTGATGACATTCTGATTGAAGGCTGTACAGCCCCAATGTCGGAAGACGTGCGGCAGGGTATTCTTACTGTATATTACTGGTGGCTCTGTTGTCAGGGCTTCTCCAGCATGTCCCATACCGCAGTACTGGCTGTAGCCAGCAGATGGCACCATTGTATAATGGCAGAAAGAGAAAACTCCCTAGGAAACCCTGAATCCAAAATTGGATTGCAAAGGGTTAAAGGGGGCTCAAGGACATACCGTATATACCATCTGGACAGACTATCTATCTGATAAGGGTTCAGATTGGTCCCATCCTATTAGGTGGTGACAACCTGTGCAGGACTCTCCTATACAGAGGAACTGCATTGTTAGCAAACAAGAGCGCCGGGCATTGACCCAAGGGCCACAGGAAATGGAGTAAAGCACCAGACTCCCCTGTCTCTACTGGCAAAAACCCAGCACCATATTGGAAGACCCATTTTGATCTTTGCTATGAGACCCCTCTCTTCTTTGTACTCCACCGGGAGGGCTAATCCTATGCAGACCTGCGAAGGCTAAAACCAGTGAGATGACGTCATATCCCAACATGTCCTAACTATGTAAGTACATGAGGGGACAATACAAGGATCTCTCCCATGATCTGTTAATATCCAGGACTGCGACGGTAATGAGAGGGCATCCGCTACGTCTAGAAGAAAGCAGCTTTCATCACCAACACAGAAGGGGTTCTTTACTGTAAGAGCAGTTAGACTGTGGAACTCTCTGCCTGAGGATGTGGTGATGGCAAAATCCATAGAGGAGTTTAAAAGGGGACCTGATGTCTTACTAGAGCGGAAGGATATTACAGGATATAAATCTTAGGTTAATTGTTAATACGGGTATACAGGCAGGTAGGAACTATTATGGGTTGATCCAGGGAACAGTCTGATTGCCATTAGGGAGTCGGGAAGGAATTTTTCCCCCAAAAGGACTAATTGGCTCCTGCCTCTTGGGGTTTTTTGCCTTCCTCTGGATCAACAACATAGGAGGATAAACAGGCTGGACTAGATGGACATTGTCTTCATTCGGCCTCACATGCTATGTTACTATGTATGTCCTTATATTCCTTGACTTGTCCCGTTCACCCATATTGAAGTATATGGGGGACTATCCATCCAAGCGCATGCGCTCAGTCAATGAGCTGACAGATCAAATCTTTGAAGGTGCCTTAAAAGCAGAACCCCTGAAGGACGAGATATACTGTCAGATTCTCAAGCAGCTGACAGACAACCACATCAAGTGAGTGTCTACAACCGGTGATGTCTCCTTCATCAGGTCGGAGGTCTTGGTGACAGTCTTTACCTTCATTCTAGTTGACCATTAAAAATGGGGCCTAGTTTGATACTTAAAGGGATAATCCAGGCATTTTCAAATGGTGATCTATCCATAGGATAGGTAGGATAGTAGTTGATGGACGGGGGTTCGCCACCCAGGATCTCTGTCCATCTACTGATCATCCAACTCCCTGTCAGTGAAATGGGCCAGATGTTGTCATCAGTGGTCGGGGCAAGAAGTGGGAGCGCCAGCTTTACTCCTATTGAAATCAATGGGGGCGCTACGCTTCTATTAGTCTTCCTGCTCCTTTTAGGGGCACAACTGGATGTCTTGTCCTGACCATAAAGAAAAGCAGGAACTACATAAGAGTGTGGCGCTGCCATTGATTTCCATGGGAGTGAGGCCAGTGTTCTCACTTCCTGCCCTGACTGCTGATGATAAGGGTGCACCCATCTGCGGATTGACAGTTCCCCATTAGAGATGAGCTAAAGACAATTGCTCGAGCATTGCCCTTAGCGAGTACCTGCCCGCTCGAGACGAAAGGTTCGGGTGCCGGCGCGGGGGAGCAGTGAGTAGCGACAGTCAGCAGGAGGGAGCGGGGGGAGAGAGGGAGAGAGAGATCTCCCCTCCGTTCCGCCCTGCTCTCCCCCGCCGCTCCCTGCCCGCTGCCGTCACCCGAATCTTTTGTCTCGAGCGGGCAGGTACTCGCTAAAGGCAATGCTCGCTCGAGCAATTGCCTTTAGCGAGTATACTCGCTCATCTCTATTCCCCATCCATTAACTACTGATGATATCTCCAAAGGATAGTTGAAATTGCCTGAAATACCCCTTTAAGGACGCAAACATTTTGGGGGATTTACATCTCAACTTTTCAAAAGTGACAACTTTTTTATGTTTCCATTCCCATATGAGGGTTTGTGCGCTGCATGGCGAGCCGTAGTTTATTGGTGACATTTGGAGGTATGGCTTCTATCCATTTCTGGGGGGGAGGGGATGAATGAATTGTGTTTTTTGGGTTCTCTTTTACGGTGTTCATTATGTGATGTAAATGAGATGATGACTTTTTGCTGCAGATCGGTACAATTACAATGATAGCAAAATTATATCATTTTTGTTTTTCTACTTTTGCACAGTATAAACCCTTTTTTTGGAAAATAATTTATTTTTGGCATTGTTGCATTCAAAGACCCTGAACGTTTTTATTTTTCTATGGACTGAACTGTATGTGGGCTTATTTCTTGTGTGATGAGCTGTAGTTTTAATTGGTGCCATTTTGGGGTACATATGATTTTTTTTAAATCACTTTTATCGTGTTTTTTGAAAGGCAAAATGAACAAAAAAACCCATTTTTTTTAATGAGGCGGATTTTTTTTGCTGTTTGTTTTTACTTTTTTATGCTCCTTGTAGGGAACTTGAACCTGTGATCTTATCACTTAGATAATAGACTACACAATAGTACTTTTGTACTGCAGTGTATCATCGGGTTTCCTTGTCAATACTAGTCGTAGCTGTCCTGGAAGCTAGAGACTGGCATCCAGTTGCTATGGCAATCCATTGGCCCTCCGTTATTTCATGGCGAAGGGCCAATGACGTTAGTGAGAGGCTAAATGAGCATACGGCAATCCTTTTTTTTGTTAGAAAAGGCCTCCAAATATAAGCTGATCGCACCGTTTCCTGCTACTTGGACCCCAATGATCAACTGTAATCTGATAGTAAATGTTCAATTTCCCTGCAGTGCCTCCACAGGTGAAATGAAGCATTGCACAGTACCCATTAACATCAATGTATTGTTTGTGTAATGCAGGACAGAATAGAGCAAGAGAGATGCTCTTTATAACCACTTTGGCCAAAAGATGAGGGTCCGGAACAAAGGATTCCTTTCTATTAGCTTAGAGTTTTCTAATAGGGTGTATGGAAAAGGGATTTCTATATTGGACCACCCCTTTAATGCTGAACATGTCGTTTTAGGTACAGTGAAGAGAAGGGCTGGGAGCTGCTGTGGTTGGCTACCGGCCTCTTTCCACCCAGTAATGTGCTGCTACCCCATGTACAGAGGTTCATCCAGTCCCGGAAGCAGCACGCCTTGGCGTCAGACTGCATGCACCGGCTGCAGAGAGCCCTCCGGTAAGTGCCTTTCCCAGATCTTCTCATTCTACTCCTACGATGGACACTTCAGCAGAACCGGACAGACTCCATTATAAGTCACCGATGTCCCTCGTGGGATAGATGGGCAGAGTGGTGTGGCTTCAATTATAAACGAAAATCACAACACAAACATAACTATAGCTTACATCCCCCTGCTGCCCCCTGCTGGTTCAGTGTCTGTGCCAAGAATGGTCTACCGTCACCATGCAATAGACTAGAGTACATTACCCTCCATTCTCCTCACTACTCTACTTCTATAATGCAGTTCACCAATGTGCAGATCATTATAGGATTTAATGTATGCAGTTAAGGATTGCATTCGGTAGAATTTTGAATGCAGCTCTGGATGTAACTGGGGTAGAAAATGCGACGTATTTCAGGATGACTATTCAAAGTATTTACAAAGCTTAATTACAGAATATGTATTATGAGCTTTATACCAGTCCTCTGGCATACACAAGTTGTAATTTGGCATTTATATTAGGCCCTGCCCCTTGCTCAAAACGGCTTGGGGCCGCTGCGCCCCTTCCATGAGGTTTATTTGATTTATTTTTTACCGACTATATTAATTACCAGTAAAAAGTAATTCACAGCTGCAAGCTGGCTGGGTAGCAACCCTACAAGCAGTGCGCTCACTCAGTCCGCAGCTCAGGTCAGACGGCTCCTGCGCTATCATCAGTCTCTGACCTCTCCCCCCAGTATCTGCGTTCCTGCACGCGGACACTGGTCTGTATGCAGTGCAGATACTAGTGAGGTCACTATTACTACTGGGGCCACTGTGTGAGTCATTGTTACTACTGGGGCTACAATGAGGGTCACTATTACTACTGGTTCCACTGTGTGAGTCCTTGTTACTACTGGAGCTACAATGAGGGTCACTATTACTACTGGGGCCACTGTGTGAGTCCTTGTTACTACTGGGGCTACAATGAGGGTCACTATTACTACTGGGGCCACTGTGTGAGTCCTGGTTACTACTGGGGCTACAATGAGGGTTACTATTACTACTGGGGCCACTGTGTGAGTCCTTGTTACTACTGGGGCTACAATGAGGGTCACTATTACTACTGGGGCCACTGTGTGAGTCCTTGTTACTACTGGGGCTACAATGAGGGTCACTATTACTACTGGGGCCACTGTGTGAGTCCTTGTTACTACTGGGGCTACAATGAGGGTCACTATTACTACTGGGGCCACTGTGTGAGTCCTGGTTACTACTGGGGCTACAATGAGGGTCACTATTACTACTGGGGCCACTGTGTGAGTCCTTGTTACTACTGGGGCTACAATGAGGGTCACTATTACTACTGGGGCCACTGTGTGAGTCCTTGTTACTACTGGGGCTACAATGAGGGTCACTATTACTACTGGGGCCACTGTGTGAGTCCTTGGTACTACTGGGGCTACAATGAGGGTCACTATTACTACTGGGGCCACTGTGTGAGTCCTGGTTACTACTGGGGCTACAATGACGGTTACTATTACTACTGGGGCCACTGTGTGAGTCCTTGTTACTACTGGGGCTACAATGAGGGTCACTATTACTACTGGGGCCACTGTGTGAGTCCTTGTTACTACTGGGGCTACAATGAGGGTCACTATTACTACTGGGGCCACTGTGTGAGTCCTTGTTACTACTGGGGCTACAATGAGGGTCACTATTACTACTGGGGCCACTGTGTGAGTCCTTGTTACAACTGGGGCTACAATAAGGGTCACTATTACTACTGGGGCCACTGTGCGAGTCCTTGTTACAACTGGGGCTACAATGAGGGTCACTATTACTACCGGGGCCACTGTGTGAGTCCTTGGTACTACTAGGGCTACAATGAGGGTCACTATTACTACTGGGGCCACTGTGTGAGTCCTTGGTACTACTAGGGCTACAATGAGGGTCACTATTACTACTGGGGCTACTGTGTGAGTCCTTGGTACTACTAGGGCTACAATGAGGGTCACTATTACTACTGGGGCCACTGTGTGAGTCCTTGGTACTACTAGGGCTACAATGAGGGTCACTATTACTACTGGGGCCACTGTGTGAGTCCTTGGTACTACTAGGGCTACAATGAGGGTCACTATTACTACTGGGGCCACTGTGTGAGTCCTTGGTACTACTAGGGCTACAATGAGGGTCACTATTACTACTGGAGACACAATAAAGACACAATAAAAATCCCCGCAAAATGGTTGCGTCCTTATGGCCACCATAGGCCCCCTCACTAAGAGGTTAGGCAGGTTTAGTCATTTCTGTTTGTAGACTGCAATATGTTCGTTAGCGGCTACTAATATCTGACCTTCAAGGTTCTGTTTATTTCTTTCTATGTCAGGAACGGCTCCAGAAAATATCCTCCGCATTTGGTTGAAGTGGAGGCTATTCAACATAAAACTACCCAAATATTCCACAAAGTGTACTTCCCCGATGACACGGATGAGGTAAGAAGAGGGAAGAGTAAAAGAGCCGGCCCTACTGGAGCATATGCAGTACATGACATAACCCGGGCCGCGGGCTCGCAGCGTTTATGTAGTCGTCATGGCTTTGTGTCTCGGGGTTCTGTCTGAGTGGACGAATACAGTATTCAGACAGAACCTTGAACAAAACCATTGACTTTCATGGTGTTTTCACACAGGGCAGATTTAGTCCATGCGGACATTTACAATGTTGACCCTTCGGACCTTGAATTCTGCAGCTGTTAACCCTTTCCAATCCACTGTCTGACGTCTTAAGACATTATGATTTAAGGCTGTACAGCTCCGATGTTGGAAGACGTCCGTCGGGGTTCTCTTACTGTATATTGCCAGCCTCTCGGCTGTCAGAGCCTATCCTGCGGGTCACCTCATGCAGTACTGGCTTTAGCCAGCAGATAGCACCATTGTATAACGGCAGAAAAAGAGTAAGCCCTTGTGGAAAGGGTTAAAATCCGTCCGTCTTTACTTCAAGACTGTAAGATTAAATTCCTCTGTGAAAAAGCTTTTTGCTGCAGAAATAAGGGCATCTTGCAGAATGGTTGTTGCGGATTTCTATCATACATGAGATACAATTCTGTAGTTAAAGTTTGCAGAAAAAATGCAAAAAATTCTGCAAAACGTTTCACAGAAGGCACTCTGCAGTTAAAAACACAACAAAATGCACACCGTCCTGCAGTACTTTAACCCCTTCCCTTCCCACTGCACCATTGTTAGAAAAATAAAAAAATTCGGGGGGTCAAAAGATGACGACAGAAAGCTATTTTTTTTAAGATATAATATTTTTTAAAGTAGTACATTATAAAAAACTGTAAACATTTTAACACAATAAAAACAAAAAATGACAAAATTGTATTTTCATTTCACTCCACTTTTTTAGTGTTTTTTTTTACATTTCCTAATACATTATAAGGTGGGCTAAATGATACCAACAAAATATACAACCCGTCCCACAAGGAACAAGCCCTGATGGCAGAGGCGTAACGTGAAGCTCCTGGGCCCGGGTGCAACAGCATCCCCTATAGTTACGCCCCTTCCCCCATGGAGCTTTGTTGCCGGAAGAATTTTAAAAAAAGTTAAGACTTTTTTCGAAAATGGGAATGAGAAATGAAAGTGAAAGCAAAAAGATGTCTGCAGCGACCTTACCTGTCTGCCTATTCTTTGTTCTGGTAACGGCCTCCACAATATGAGACGTTCATAGAAGTTTCTGGATATCTGATTTTTTAAGTTGTTATTTTTTGGTTGCTGTTGTTGTTTCTCTCTCTTTACGGGACTCCAATTTGTTACTTTGCCCAGGAAATTTGAGCAATTGCATTGAATTGAAGGGGTTGTACCACAATCACAAGTTACCCCCCACAGGATGCCCACAGGATAGGGGATACATTTCTGATCGGTGGGGGTCTCCCATGTCCCGCTCTGCCTGTCATTGTGGGGCTCACTTTTTCCCGCACAGTGATGTCACTATGACTGGAGGGCTGGTTGAGCATGCAAGGTTGGCGCTCAATTCATTTCAATGTGGCCGACGGAAATACCCGAACACATGCCACTCTGGTATCTCGGCAAGCACATTGAAAGTGAATGGAGCGTTGGCGCGCTTACACAACCAGCACTCCATTCAGTCTCCTCCTTACTTCGGGGGTGTAGTAAGCCCACAGTGAGGGGGATGGGGGATACGGGCACTGGCGTAACTATAGAGGATGCAGGGGATGTGGTTGCACCCGGGCCCAGGAGCCTTAGGGGGCCCATAAGGCCTCTCCTCTCCATATAGGGAGCCCAGTACTATGAATAAAGCATTATAGTTGGGGGCCCTGTTACAGATTTTGCATTGGGGCCCAGAAGCTTCAAGTTACGCCTCTGGATACGGGACTTCCATTGTTGAGATTGGCAGGGATCATAATGGCGAGACCCCAACGGTCAGCAAGTTATCCCCTATGCTGTGGATATCCTGTTGATAGGGAATAACTTGTAATTGCGTTACAACCCCTTTAAGACCTTTCTATCATCTGCCTTGTATGCACATTCTGTACTGGTCACTTTTTTGTTTGTTTCATAACAATTAATATAAAAAATATTGTACTTTCTTGTATCTGAGACACATTGCAATTGTGGCTACATAATGTACATTTGCTATTAATGCCTTGCGAGGCGATGTGAGTGGTAAACGTGCCAATCGATCTGTAGCAGTACAGTTTGCAAAGGCCAACATGTAGCCAATCAGAGCATGGAACATGAGCCCAGTCTGAAGAACAGCAAGAAAATATTGGTGCGAAACGCGTCACCACAAGACGATCCATGAGATCTTAGCTTTTTCGTATCGGTCATATTTCGCCCCCTCCCGACCCATTTCCAGCATCTTGCATGGACTACAAAGCCTCACTGTAATGCTGGTGATGGGATCCAACTGGTTTCTTTCCTGGCTTTGTACTCCCAAGACATTGCAAGATAGAATATTATCCCAACGTATCACCACGGACGTTCACACCGCTTCTTCTCTTACAGGCGTTTGAAGTGGAGTCGAGCACCAAAGCCAAGGACTTCTGCCAAGATATTGCTAACCGGTTGCTTCTGAAATCCCCAGAAGGCTTCAGTCTGTTTGTGAAGATCTCTGATAAGGTAAGAACTGAGCGAGCGGGAGGGGGTCACGAATGAAATGAGGTTGTGTGGGTCTCTCAGTGTTAACTCTTTGGCTGGTCGTCTTAAGGTATTGAGGAGCTAACATTAGGAGAGCGTGTAATCATGGAAGAGCCCTTAAAAGAAGGACATCAACAAGCCGAAAGTGATCAGATCAATTGCATATGTTGGGATTAATGTTAAGTCCTTTTGAAGCGGCTATGACCCCGAAAATTGGATACTTATTGATTTTGGTTTGCTGTAGAGTCTCTACTTCTGACTACTATAAAAGTAATGCCAGCATTATTGACCAAATAAAAAAAAAGTTCCAATACCAGTTATGGCCACAGGAGGCAATAAAGATACGTTAAATGAGAGTAATTTGTATATTACATTGGGCAGTACTCACATATACTCTACCACTGTAGCATGAATTTAAGCATGAATTTTTAGAGTACGTAAACTTTAGAAAAACGACTGACATGTCGCTCTGAAATGCCCGAAGTATTGATTGGTAGGTCCCAGGCGATGAGACCCACAACAATCACTAGAATGAAATCAGAAGTGCTCAGCTGACCAGAGTGCCCTTGTGGCAGTTTGTGTCCCTGCTCAGAGCGGTACAGAAAATCTATAGAGTCCGTACACCACTCACAGCAGCTGAATAGGCATGGCACTCATCTGTGTCCTTCTGCCTATTTATTGTAGCACCTGGACTTCCACTGATCAATATTTTGACATGTTACTATGGTCATAAGTTTTTCTAAAGTCTAGTTACACTTTAAAATAGTATTTAGCACAGATACATTTTTCTATATTTACATATTTTTTTGCAGGTAATAAGTGTCCCAGAAGGAGACTTTTTCTTTGATTTTGTCCGACATTTGACAGACTGGATAAAGAAAGCCCGACCATCAAAGGATGGTAAGAAGACCTCCAAAAACATGTCCTGGAAATGAAAAGAAAATGTGACAATAATACTCTAATAATATATACTATATTATGCGTCTTATGAATAGGAATATTGTAGTACTGCCACCTATGTACAAGAATATAACTACTATAATACTGCCCCCTATGTACAAGAATATAACTACTATAATACTGCCCCCTATGTTCAAGAATATAACTACTATAATACTGCCCCCTATGTACAAGAATATAACTACTATAATACTGCTCCATATGTACAAGAATATAACTACTATAATACTGCCCCTATGTACAAGAATATAACTACTATAATACTGCCCCCTATGTACAAGAATATAACTACTATAATACTGCCCCCTATGTACAAGAATATAACTACTATAATACTGCCCCCTATGTGCAAGAATATAACTGCTATAATACTGCCTCCTATGTACAAGAATATAACTACTATAATACTGCCTCCTATTTACAAGAATATAACTACTATAATACTGCCCCCTATGTACAAGAATATAACTACTATAATACTGCCCCCTATGTACAAGAATATAACTACAATAATACTGCCCCTATGTACAAGAATATAACTACTATAATACTGCTCCTATGTACAAGAATATAACTACAATAATACTGTCCCCATGTACAAGAATATAACTACTATAATACTGCTCCTATGTACAAGAATATAACTACTATAATACTGCCCCCTATGTACAAGACTATAACTACAATAATACTGCCCCTATGTGCAAGAATATAACTACTATAATACTGCCCCCTATGTACAAGAATATAACTACTATAATACTGCTCCTATGTACAAGAATATAACTACTATAATACTGCCCCCCATGTACAAGAATATAACTACTATAATACTGCCTCCTATGTACAAGAATATAACTACTATAATACTGTCCCCTATGTACAAGAATATAACTACTATAATACTGCTCCTATGTACAAGAATATAACTGCTATAATACTGCCTCCTATGTACAAGAATATAACTACTATAATACTGCCTCCTATGTACAAGAATATAACTACTATAATACTGTCCCCTATGTACAAGAATATAACTACTATAATACTGCTCCTATGTACAAGAATATAACTACTATAATACTGCCCTGTATGTACAAGAATATAACTACTATATTACTGCCCCCCTATGTACAAGAATATAACTACTATAATACTGACCCTATGTACAAGAATATAACTACTATAATACTGCCCCTATGTACAAGAATATAACTACTATAATACTGCCCCCTATGTACAAGAATATAACTACTATAATAATGTCCACTATGTACAAGAATATAACTACTATAATACTGCCCCTATGTACAAGAATATAACTACTATAATACTGCCCCCTATGTACAAGAATATAACTACTATAATACTGCCCCCTATGTACAAGAATATAACTACTATAATACTGCTCCCTATGTACAGTAATATAACTACTATAATTCTGCCCACTATGTACAAGAATATAACTACTATAATATTGCCCCCCTATGTACAAGAATATAACTACTATAATACTGCCCCTATGTACAAGAATATAACTACTATAATACTGCCCTGTATGTACAAGAATATAACTACTATAATACTGCTCCTATGTGCAAGAATATAACTACTATAATACTGCCCCCCATGTACAAGAATATAACTACTATAATACTGCCTCCTATGTGCAAGAATATAACTACTATAATATTGCCCCCTATGTACAAGAATATAACTACTATAATACTGCCCCCCATGTACAAGAATATAACTACTATAATACTGCCTCCTATGTGCAAGAATATAACTACTATAATATTGCCCCCTATGTACAGGAATATAACTACTATAATACTGCCCCCTATGTACAAGAATATAACTACTATAATACTGCCCCCTATGTACAAGAATATAACTACTATAATACTGCCCTCTATGTACAAGAATATAACTACTATAATACTGCTCCTATGTACAAGAATATAACTACTATAATACTGCCCCTATGTACAAGAATATAACTACTATAATACTGCCCCCTATGTACAAGAATATAACTACTATAATACTGCCCCCCATGTACAAGAATATAACTACTATAATACTGCCTCCTATGTGCAAGAATATAACTACTATAATGTTGCCCCCTATGTACAGGAATATAACTACTATAATACTGCCCCCTATGTACAAGAATATAACTACTGTAATACTGCCCCCTATGTACAAGAATATAACTACTATAATACTGCCCCCTATGTACAAGAGTATAACTACTATAATACTGCTCCTATGTACAAGAATATAACTACTATAATACTGCCCCCTATGTACAAGAATATAACTACTATAATACTGCCTCCTATGTACAAGAATATAACTACTATAATACTGCCTCCTATGTGCAAGAATATAACTACTATAATATTGCCCCCTATGTACAAGAATATAACTACTATAATACTGCCCCCCATGTACAAGAATATAACTACTATAATACTGCCTCCTATGTGCAAGAATATAACTACTATAATATTGCCCCCTATGTACAGGAATATAACTACTATAATACTGCCCCCTATGTACAAGAATATAACTACTATAATACTGCCCCCTATGTACAAGAATATAACTACTATAATACTGCCCCCTATGTACAAGAATTTAACTACTATAATACTGCTCCTATGTACAAGAATATAACTACTATAATACTGCCTCCTATGTGCAAGAATATAACTACTATAATGTTGCCCCCTATGTACAGGAATATAACTACTATAATACTGCTCACTATGTACAAGAATATAACTACTATAATACTGCCCCTATGTACATGAATATAACTACTATAATACTGCTCCCTGTGTACAAGAATATAACTACTATAATACTGCTCCCCTATGTACAAGAATATAACTACTATAATAATGCCTCCTATGTACAAGAATATAACTACTATAATACTGCCCCCCTATGTACAAGAATATAACTACTATAATACTGCCCCCTATGTACAAGAATATAACTACTATAATACTGCCCCCTATGTACAAGAATATAACTACTATAATACTGCTCCCTATGTACAAGAATATAACTACTATAATACTGCCTCCTATGTACAAGAATATAACCACTATAATACTGCCCCCTATGTACAAGAATATAACTACTATAATACTGCCCCCTATGTACAAGAATATAACTACTATAATACTGCCCCCTATGTACAAGAATATAACTACTATAATACTGCCCCCTATGTACAAGAATATAACTACTATAATACTGCCCCCTATGTACAAGAATATAACTACTATAATACTGCCCCCTATGTACAAGAATATAACTACTATAATACTGCCCCCTATGTACAAGAATATAACTACTATAATACTGCCTTAGGCCGCCTGCAGACGAGCGGGTCGGATCCGGCAGCGAGAATTCTCGCCGCGCGATCCGACCCGAGCGCCTGCAGGGACGAGCGCGTACTCACCCGCGCCTGGCGGCCCCGGCTCTTTCATGTGCCGGCTGCCGCGCAGCCGGCGCATGCGCAGACCGGAGCCGGCGGCTGGGTGAGTGCGTGCCCCGCAGAAAATTAGAACATGCCGCGGTTTGTTTGCCGCGCGAGATTTCGCGCGGCCAAACCGCAGCCGTCTGCATAGGAGTGCGTATTTTAATGCACTCCTATGCAAACTTTCAGCGGCGGAAATCCCGCGGGAAATCCCGCGGCGGGATTTCCGCTCGTGTGCAGGCGGCCTTAATGTACAAGAATATAGCTGGTATAATACTGCCCCCTATATATAAGGTTTGGAATGAGTGCTCCAGCAGTCTGAGCACATTTCCGGTTATTACTTGTCATTCTGTGTTGTGTACTGCAGGTATTGTGCCTTCTCTCACCTATCAAGTGTTCTTTATGAAGAAATTATGGACTAATACTATTCCTGGGAAGGACTCGATGGCGGATTCCATCTTCCATTACTACCAGGTATTGATTCTTGCTATATGTTTGTCCTGGCTTATGGAATATGGAGTAGTGAGTGGGCAGCTGGACACAAGACGATGTTCTTCCAAACTTGTAGCCCTGTAAACTAATGCAATGTAGGAAGAAAACATGGCCTTGATTTAATGCCTTCCACAATTGTCCTCCTTAGGAGCTTCCAAAGTACCTGCGTGGTTACCACAAGTGCACCCGGGAAGACGTCCTACAGCTCGCTGCTCTCATCTACAGAGTTAAGTACGAAGATGACAAATCCTATTTCCCAAACATTCCCAAGATGCTGAAGGAGTTGGTTCCACAAGACTTAATCCGGCAATTAAATCCAGATGACTGGAAGAGAGTGAGTAGGAGGTTTAATCTGGACTAAACCTCGTCCAAGTAAACGAGAGACAGGAGGTCACGTTACTCAATGATACGAAGATCCTTCTTTGTTTCCACCCTACAGTCCATTATTGCCTATTTCAATAAACACGCTGGCAAGACGCGGGAGGAAGCCAAGGTTGCCTTTCTGAAGATCATCTTTAAGTGGCCAACATTTGGTTCAGCTTTCTTTGAGGTCAAGGTACTCTAAGACACAGTTTAAATTATTTTCCATCTCTGAAAGGCTGATGACCTATACTCAGGATAGATCATCAATAGTTGATTGGTATGGGAGAGCTGTCTGGTACAGCGGGCAATAAGCTTTTGTTGGGCCCCTGTTTTGGTGTACAGGGCAGGAAGCAGACAGCTCTGTACACTTTACAGTGGCCCAGCATAGTATTGCAGTCACAGCTCCCATTCACTTCAATGGTAATTGTGCCCAGCCACTGCAGTGTGTGCTTCCTGCTCTGTATACTGAAAACTGCCCTCAGGATAGATAATCAATAGTTGATTGGTGGGTGAGATCCCTGCTGATCAACTGATTGAAGTGACAGTCGCGTTTGGGTGAGTGCTCCTGTCACTTAAGTCCATACCAGGCACAGTACTGTACATTGCATAGTGGCTTTGCCTACTATAGCAGCTCAATTCCAATCACTTGAATGGGACTAAGCTGCTAGGACATGATGTCACAGGCCTAAGAACTCACCTGAGCACCACGATCTCTTCAGTCAGCTGATCGGTGGAGATCCTGAGCAGCACACCCCCGTCCATCAACTATCGATGACCTATCCTAAGGACAGTTAGTTCAGTTTTAGAAAACCCCTTTAGCCCTTTCCAATCCACTGTCTGATGTCTGAAGACATTCTGATTGAAGGCTGTACAGCTCCGATGCGGAAGACGTGCGGCAGGGTATTCTTACTGTATATTACTGGCCGCTCTGTTGTCACGGGCCTCTCCAGCATGTTCCATACCGCAGTACTGGTCTAGCCAGCAGATGGCACCATTGTATAATGGCAGAAAGAGAAAGCTCCCTAGGAAACCTTGAAACCAAAATTGGATTGCAAAGGGTTAACGAAAACAGTAAAACAAAATCTCATGTCAGCGGAGCTGGCTGTATATTTCTGCAGCCGTCGCCCTGCTGACACCAACTGCATCTTTATTTTCTTCATACTCCTCTTCCTCCGCACAGGGTCTCTCTAGATTTGGCTTTTGGTACTGAGAATGTGTCAAAAGGATGATCCCAACCACTGACCGTCACCCATTGACAGTACATGGTAGGGACCGCCCACTTGACACATTCACAGTGCTGAGAGCTGAATATAAGAAGAGCCTGTACAGAGGACAGACTGCAGCACATGAGGCCATGACAGGTACTCTTTAAAAGGAAAGTCAGCATTGGGTTTGCTGTAGGGCTGGGTGTCCGATAAAGGGCTTCACAGGAGAAATTCTAGTTCGCATCCAGGAATAACTTTATTTTTCCTTCTGTTTCTTCAGCAAACCACTGAGCCGCACTTCCCTGAAATCCTCCTGATAGCGATCAACAAATATGGCGTCAGCTTGATAGATCCGAAAACAAAGGTACGGTATATAGTCAGGTACCCTTATATTATACCTGCCAGCGCTCTGAAGGTCCAGGAAACTCACAAAATAAGGGGGAATTGCCCAGAAGAGCTGGCATATTTTTGGGGTGCCTCAAATACCCCTTTCCTGCACTTCTCTTTACTCCTGAGCAGTGCCTGGTTGTGGAGTGACACAGGAATGGGGAGAGGTGAATATGTGAATCTCTGCTCTGGGGTCTGTAAACAGGGGGTCTAGTTTGGGCTCTGTAATCTTTAGCGGGTCTGGGGTCCATGTTTAATTAGGAAGTCTCGGAACATCTACATGTTGGGCATTTGATCTAGGGGTCTGTATTTCTGGTATGGGTGGGTGTATGTGTTTGTTTAGGGGGTCTGGTCTGGAAGACATTTATTTAGGAGTCTGGTCGGAGGTTTGTATTTACTTATGTGTCTGTGTTAGTTGATGGGGTCTGGTTTGGCAGCTGTATTCGTTTAGGAGGTCTGGTCTGTAGTCTGTTAGTTTAGGGGTCTTGTCTGGGGTCTCTATTTTTTAGAGAGACTACTTATTAAGCGGGTCTGGTCTGGAGTCTGTATTAGTTTAGGGAGTCTGGTCTGGAGTCTATATTTTTTAGGGAGACTACTTAATTAGGGGGGGTCTGGTCTAGCATCTGATTTTTTTAGAAGGTCTGATTCGGAGCCTGTATTTGTTTAGGGGGTCTAGTTTGGTATTTGTATTAATATAGGGTTCTGGGGTCTGTATTAGTTTAGGGTTCTGGAGTCTATTAGTTTAGGGGGTCTGGTCTGGGGTCTGTATTTATTTATACTGCCTGGTTTGGGGTCTGTATTTGTCTAGAGGGTCTAGTATGTGGTCTTTATTGATTCTTATTGGTTTATATGTATTTGTGATTCATATATCTTATGTTGGGGTGTGTCCTATATAAATGGGTGGCCATAAAGCACAATATTTTTGCACAGCACCACTTTCTCTTCCTCCCCTTGCAATCACGATGATGTCCCATCTCCACAGTGATAGCTGCAGGTTGTGCCCTAGCCTGAACCTGAGGTATAAAGCGCCATTATGCTTCTAGGTTTTGCTAGCCGGGACAGAAGGGTCAGGTGTTTGATTCCCCCTTCAGGCCTTTTCTATGACTCCTGGGCCAATCCCACAGTCACCTTCTTGTTCACTAACAGTTCAGTTGTTGGCACCTTCTCCCTGCTTGCCCTTCCTCTATACACAAACATTTGCTCCCATCAGATATTTATCTAACACCTCACTCAGCCCATCCCTCATTTTAATTGTATCATAACTCTGTCTTTGTGTGCTTCATAATAAAATACCCTCTTCTTCATATTTGGGTGTGGGCTTTATGCATGGTGTAGCTTTTCCTTTTGTCGTTCCCATATGACACACTCGCAGCGCCCCTAACACTTACAGCTGTGGTTCCCACACAATTCTTTGTTTTCTACATCCCTTATTTTAGGGACTCTTAGCTACTGGAAAAGTGAGAATAAAAATCTTACTAGGTGCCAATGCAAAAACCAAAAGAACTACAGTGTATGCGATAGAATGCAAAAAGTTAGCATCAGGGCTTCGAACCCTTCGGCCTCTAGCAGGCACTTTAGCATATGTTAACATCTACAATCGTATGTGTTCTCCATGCATTTCATGGGCTTCTCCAGCTTCCTACCAAACCCATAGTGTCCCTACTGTATCTCGCAGTACCGCTCCTCTAATCTCAGCCTCTGGGTTCTCTTGCAGGACATTCTGGCCACACATCCATTCACAAAGATCTCTAACTGGAGCAGTGGGAACACGTACTTCCATATAACCATCGGGAATCTGGTGAGAGGCAGCAAACTGCTGTGTGAGACCTCGCTGGTAAGTGAACGACCGCTCTACATCTTGGGAGCTCCAAGTAACCCAACACCTTTCAGCTCACCATGGCCATTACTCGCCGGGCGCAGCGGGCAAGTAGGAACCTTTCATGAATGAACCAAGGCTAAGCAGATCTTATCTTTATGTCAAATCTTTACTAGTTGGTCTGACGTGTTTCACACTACTAGAGTCTTTATCCCTTAAGGCTTCAACCTAGTTTAGTCCTAAAGATATGATGTTTTGGTACTTTCAGCATTTTTCAGAAGCCATAGTTTTATTTTTCCATTTTACCATTTTGGCGGTGTAACTGATTACTTTTTTGAGGGAACATCAATTTTGGCATTTTGTTTTTACAGCGGTCTTCGTCTGGTATAAACGACACACAACTTTTTTTTCTGCAAGTTGGTACAATCGTGATGATACCAAAATTGTATAATTTTTTCTTTCATATGATGAGATGTGGTTTTTATTTGTACCGTTTTGGGGTATACACAACTTTTTTTTATCAGATTTATTGCATTTTTTTGGAAGACAAAATTTACAAGAAAAAAAATGCTTTTTGTGCGCAATAAAAGTGTATTAAATTGATTATAGGGTAATCACAAATGCAGCAATACAAAAAGTCCTTTTATTTGTTAAAAAAAATATATATTTTTTATGTCTCTGTAGGGGACTTGAACCTGCAATCTCAAGATTATTCAGATGATAATACACTGCAGTACAGAAATACTGCAGTGAATTATCAGTATTTCTGCTATGAAAAGCCATGGCAGACCCAGAGACCATTGACTGGTGTCCGGTTGCACTGAGACCCATCTGCTGTCTGCAATTTCATGGCAATGACATCCCAGATTGAGTGCCCTCCCTCGGTTAACCCTTTCATGCCACGATCAATGTTGATTGCGACGTGTATGAGGTTAACAGTGAGGATGGGAATGCTCACTGATCCCTGCTGTTGCAGCAGGAGTCCGACTGTCAGTCACAATTGTCATCTACTTCTGAGCCTGCGCCTTCTACATGCTGTAGATGTGTAGCATTTCACTTTAACCTCCAACTTCCCGTGATGTACAATGATTTTCATGCTTGCATAAAATGAACGATAAGTGAATGAATTATCTTTCATCATTCTTTTGTTGGCTATTGAATGGATAGTAATCGTTCCGTCTATAAGGGCCTTTAGAGCGCCCCTAGTGGTCACCAATCAGGATGACAAAAATAATAAATTTCATGGTCTTTTATCTGCCAGGGCTACAAGATGGACGACCTGCTGACCTCCTACATCAGCCAGATGCTGACCTCCATGAGCAAACAGCGAGGAGCTAAAGGCAGCAAGTGAACTGAGAAACAACATTGGCATCTTGTGGTCAACTTAATTCACTGCCTGCATTCTGTGGGGTATCCGTGTAGCTGGGGCAAGACGTTCTCCCCCCAAGTCTGGAACATGAGCAGGGCTGAATCCCAAATCTCATCTGATTCGGAGACTGAAGGTTCAAACTCACTGTCCAGCGAGGATGACTACCTGTGAGGGCAGAGTCCCGTTTATAACACGATAGGGGGCGCTGTATTTGGATGGACCCTTTTGTATTGTGCAGGAAAAGACCTTCCGCGGTGACCCCCATCGTGTATCTGATGTCACCGAGCAAGACGACCAACAGCAGCAGCACAAGATATGAGAGGCCTGAAATACTCCCGGAGAACACAAAGTGGACTTTTTATATAAAACCTATGAAACAGCTAATATATTCCCGATCCCAGAGTCTTAGAGAAACCGTCTCCTATTTAAGAGGAAATTTAATTGCTTTATTTATTTAACTTAAAATGACAACGTCCAAATTTGTGTTCTGAAATTTTGAATTTGAAAAAAAAATATATAAAAACAGAAAAGTTCAGAAGTTCAAATTCTGTTGTTATAATGATGGTGGCATAAACCTAATTGGGTCAGCTGATACCTGCGAGATGTGAAGCATGGGGTGTCACAGAAGAATCGGATCAAAATCTTCCTTCCCCATAATTGCTCTACCTGACCATAATTGAAGGGCTTACCATAATTGATTAGCTTGTGAGCCCCAGTTCGAACAGGAACGCTCATAAGTACCTGAAAATTTGATTATTTTGGATGATAGTAACTGTGTACATACATTACTCATCCTGTACTGATCCTGAGTTACATCCTGTATTATACTCCAGAGCTGCACTCGCTATTCTGCTGGTGGAGTCACTGTGTACATACATTACTCATCCTGTACTGATCCTGAGTTACATCCTGTATTATACCCCAGAGTTGCACTCACTATTCTGCTGGTGGAGTCACTGTGTACATACATTACTTATCCTGTAC
The DNA here is from genome assembly GCF_035609145.1 of Eleutherodactylus coqui. Lineage (NCBI taxonomy): Eukaryota > Metazoa > Chordata > Amphibia > Anura > Eleutherodactylidae > Eleutherodactylus > Eleutherodactylus coqui. The sequence continues at coordinate 521,775,719 of NC_089837.1, read as the reverse complement.
TGATCCTGAGTTACATCCTGTATTATACTCCAGAGCTGCACTCACTATTCTGCTGGTGGAGTCACTGTGTACATACATTACTTATCATGTACTGATCCTGAGTTACATCTTGTATTATACTCCAGAGCTGCACTCATTATTCTGCTGGTGGAGTCTCTGTGTACATACATTACTTATCCTGTACTGATCCTGAGTTACATCCTGTATTATACTCCAGAGCTGCACTCCGTTTTCTGCTGGTGGAGTCACTGTGTACATACATTACTTATCCTGTACTGACCCTGAGTTACATCTTGTATTATACCCCGGAGCTGCACTCACTATTCTGCTGGTGGGGTCACTGTGTACATACATTACTTATCCTGTACTGATCCTGAGTTCCGTCCTGTATTATACTCCAGAGCTGCACTCACTATTCTGCTGATGGAGTCATTGTGTACATACATTACTCATCCTGTACTGATCCTGAGTTACATCCTGTATTATACTCCAGAGCTGCACTCACTATTCTGCTGGTGGAGTCACTGTGTACATACATTACTTATCATGTATTATACTCCAGAGCTGCACTCACTATTCTGCTGGTGGAGTCACTGTGTACATACATTACTTATCCTGTACTGCTCCTGAGTTACATCCTGTATTATACTCCAGAGCTGCACTCACTATTCTGCTGGTGGAGTCACTGTGTACATACATTACTTATCCTGTACTGCTCCTGAGTTACATCCTGTATTATACTCCAGAGCTGCACTCACTATTCTGCTGGTGGAGTCACTGTGTACATACATTACTTATCATGTATTATACTCCAGAGCTGCACTCACTATTCTGCTGGTGGAGTCACTGTGTACATACATTACTTATGACACAACCTTCTTAAAAAAATCCTTATTTCTTTATTAAAGCAGCAAACATGTCTGATATCACAGGCCGGACAGTTCCATCATCACATCAGATTAGACTGTACAGGAAAAGACATTATTGCTCTAAGCAGCTTCTTTAGTTCAAATCTGATAGTAAACATCAAACAATAATTTTCTAATATAGATGAAAATGAGAAAATATTAAAATACTTAATTTTTAAAAATGTGCCTGTCACTTTAAATGCCCTCCATAACAAACATACAAAGTACAAGACCCCAATCTACATAAAAATCAGATATAAAACCAGGAGACCTCGTCCACCAGTAATGTGACTTATCTCTCTAACATGGACTTCACCAGCTCCTGTGGAGCTACAAGTCCCAGCATTATCAGCAAGCGGTCAAACGGGTTGTCCAAGTGGGCCTTATAGCTAAATTGATTGGGTAATGGATGCTGTATAAATGTACATACGTAGAGTCGGCGACTCCGGGCCTAATATCTGAGATCCAGTGCAATGGCAAAAATCGCACCAGTCTTACTGGACACGCAGCAGATTTATTCTGCGCAATTTCTTTTTAGAAGAATGCTTCCAAAACGACCGCCTCATCTGACCCGGCGCTCTCTAGTGGGAGTTTTTTAGAGCAGTACATTTTGAAAGGATGGTATAAATACGATGTGCCACATTTTAAGCCACTCCCCCAATTTGAAAGCTGTCAATGGGAACATATAGAAAATGGCGCACTCAGGCCGTATAAATATGAGACGCACGCAAGAAAATAGAAAAGGTGCTTTAACGGATGTTAGAAATGTGAAAACGACTTTTTAATATCTCTCTTCTGGACTGAGATATGAGAACTTGAAATCACCGGCTCAAAGCCTGAGGCTGCACTACTGAGAGATTCCATGCTATCAGAAGATGTAACATAGTCCTGGAGTACTTATACATGTGGATGGGGAATTGTATGCACATGCTATATGTGTTATCTATCTAGACGGTGATTTGGATCTCCATGATAACACCTCACCATATTGTCATCAGAGCCTCTAAAGTAGTGCAGCCTCAGGCTTTGGGCCTTTGACTTCAAGGGATCATATCTCAGCCTAGCAGTAAGTTATTAAAAAGCAGTTTTCACATTTGTAAAGTCCACTAAAGACCCTTTTATACTTTCTATAGGTCTCCATTAAAAATTGTTTTGTGCACATTAAAATTGTGAAAACCATTTTTTAATTTCTCACGGCTTCGCAGAATGCGATCGCTTGATGTCACATTTTTAAAGCCTGAGGCTGCACTACTTTGATGATTCTGATGCCAACAGAAACGCCATCCACATAGGTAAATGATAACACACATACTGTACATGTGGATGGTGATCTGTATACAGGCAAGGTCTCCATGACTATGCTGCCTCCTCTGATAGAACCGGATGTCTCAGTAGTGCAGCCTCAGGCTTTGGTAAGATAATATATCTCAGCATAGAAGATAATTTAAACCATTAAGATCTCTACTTCTCAATAATGGAGTCTCCTGGGATAGTAAGAACTAAAAGGGATGGTGTGCCAGGACTCGAGTCATCCTTCATATGCGCAGCCCCCGTCTTCTGGTAAATTGGAAGGTCGGAGGGCATTTAATGGGCAGTAGTTCAGCGTTGATTAGTCATCTGTACGCATATACATGTTGCACTGTTCCATGTCTAGAGGCCTCGCTTATATGCGTTGTCTGACCCCGGGGGCCCTTTACAGGTACCACTGCAGGTTTCTGAGCCGAGGACACTTAAGGATAGTTTTGAGCGATCATTTTGCATTAGGTACTAGTGGGCTAATCAGCCCATTAGTAGCTAATTAGCTTCAAGTGCATGTATTTAGAGAACAGCGGGTGCTCTGTTCTCTAAATACGTCGCTTTTGTTCTGCCATGGACTGCATACAATGCCATCAGCGCTGCCCGCGGAGAACACAGCATGCCGTCCCTCTTATCAGGGACGACGGCTTTTATGCTGAGCTGAACTCAGCGATGGACGAAGAGTGCACAGTAAGTGCATGATGAGCATACATTTACACACAACGGCTATCGCTCAAAAGCCGTCATTTGGACAAATTTTGAGCGATAATCATTGCGTGTAAATCAGCCTTTACTGAAAACCAATCATAAATATGTGCAGGTACCACCATGAGTCAGTCATAACCAGCCGACCCTCGCCTCCATCCAAAGGTGCAGGTGATGGTGTTCCCATAGGAGGTTACAGCTCTCCAGGTCATGAGGTCCATCAGGTTCTTAAAGGATCCCATGTCTTCCTGCCAAGGACCCAGCGGCAGTGATGAGATCAGAAAGAGGGCATTCACCACGGGCGAGCGTGATGTCGGCCCGCGAAACTCTGACAGATATCGAGCTTGTAAAATTGTAACGTTCACCGTGAATGCATTGTGGTTTGTGAGAAAATTGCATCGCTGAACATGCAATCTGGGTACCACAATGACTACAGAGACCATTATGACATAGACTAATTGTGGTGCCAACACTGGCACTATGGACACCACAGGTCTAACCCTGCAGGGACTACTGTGACGCTGGCACTGTGGCCACCACAAGTCTGACCCTGCAGGGACTACTGTGACGCTGGCACTGTGAGCACTACAAGTCTGACCCTACAGGGACTACTGTGACGCTGGCACTGTGGGCACTACAATGAGTCTGGCAGTGTAGGGACCACTATGGGTACTATTAGTAATATCCAGGAGTGCTTTTCAAAAATGGTAGCAAAATAATGAAGGGTCACAACATGGTACCCATCCCTTTTCTCTATCCACAGGTTGGGAGGTGGGTACCAGTTGGTTCTTCTCCTCCGGCAGCAGAATTGCAACAACTGTCTGAGAATTAGAAGGTCACTAGTTCAGGGTCAGACTGGTAACGCGGTGGTGGCAGTCAATCCTCTGTATGGATCTGGGCATGATTGGTCACTCCTCCATCACCGTGACGGGCATTCTCTGTCTGTCAGGCAATCTCGCCGGATCCCATGTTTTCGGCATTGGGTCTGGCACTTGGGGTGGTCGGGAGACTCCTGCCATAACTTTCTTCAGATATTGACATATCCATCTCTGTAGAAATAAATGGCAATTAGTGCTGTGACATGTGACAACCACAAAGTGACATCACTGACTAGTACTGTAATAAAGCGGGGGATATAATCAGTGGTCTGTTACGCTATAGTACTCACTTAGCCACATCCAAAATGACCATTTGTAATTATTAGGTGGAGTAATAATTCCACGAAAGACCATGAGGATATGCACCCTTAGAATCAAGGGCCGTCCGATGCGAGTCTCTCGGCCATCAGAAGTGTGCCGGAGGCCTAATACTGTAGAGCAGGATAGATCACGGCTAAGCTACCCCATCGCTATACACAACTCTCGGCACTAGAGGAATTAGTGTAGTTGGAGGACCCCTTTAACTGCTAATGTCATTAAGTGACTGCAAACACATTCCTATACGGTTATATGGATTCAGAGTTATTACATGTGGTTTCCTCCAGTTCCACGCAGAGCTGTTTCCAAAACTCTGCAGGTTACCCCTTTATTCCCCCCCCCCCCCCCCCCCCATCTAGTAGCACGTTAGATCTTGCTTGGCCTTCAGAATCCCAACAATCCATTGTGGCAAAGATTCTACCAGGTAATGAAATGGTTCTGCAGGAATATTGGCCCTTGCGGACAGGAAGCTTCTTGTAGTTGCTGCAGATTAGATGGAGGTGCTGACATCAGGAAAGGGTCATCCACCAGCTGAAAGGAAGGGCTCAGCGATTCATGCTGCTTGCACCAAATTCTGCCCTCCCATCAGCATGGGGCAACAGAAATCTGGATCCATCTGACCAGGAAATGTTTTTCTGCTGCTCAGTGATACAATCTTTGCGCTCTTTTGCCCGCTGGAGTCTTGTCTTTCTGTTTTACCTTAGACACAATGGTGCTGAAACTGGTCGCCTGCTGTTACAGCCCATCCGTGCTAAGGAATGGTGAGTTGAGCATTCGGACATATCAGTTGGCACACCAGCATAGTCAAAGAGCTAAATGATAAAATTCTGTCTGTCTTCAGACACCACTAGGGGGAGCTCACTGCATACAGGTTATACAGTATATGCTACAGTATGCAGTAATTTCTAGAGCTCCATCCAGTGGTAGCTGCAGGCAGGAAGAATTTTATGCCCGAACTCTATGCAGGGGTTTTAGAGCTCTGTATAAAAAAAAAACAAAAAACAGACCTCTGACCCTTATGAAAGTGGATTTAAACAAATAATTGGCCTAAAATTTTGATCCGTAAAACGACATGTAGTTAAAATGTGGAGTTCCCCTTTAAGGAAGAAACAGTTTTTTTCATGGTAGATTTGTGAGAAAGGCTTATTTCTCAGTAAACACTTGGAGCCGTTGTGCTGCCGTTTGACAGGTCTGTGATTACACCAGAACACAATGTACCCTTCCTTTCAGCCGCTCAGCAGCAGTCCCCAAATCCGAGCAGACAAGTGGCGAGTGGCCGTGTCCCTGATGGATCCGCAACTTATAACCCGCCGCAGCCGCACGCTCGTCAAGTGTAAGTGTCAGCAGCGCACGTTCTCTAGATGCCCTCAAGGAGAACACAAGAGGCTTCCCTGACAGAAGCGGAGAGAGGCCTTGGATGAAATGTTCTTGTAGGAGCCCAATGCTACAGGGCAAAACTGCATTTTCAAAAACACTAATGTTTCCTATATTTTAAAGGGCAAGTACATATAAAACAGCCCCATGTGATACAGGACATTATAACCCATCACAGTAGTAATGCCAGCGTATACAAAGAGGTAATCGCCTTAAAGAGCAGAGCTGTTCTGGATGACGTTAAGGCTCCACAAGCCACGAACACCCCTTCACGCCCCAAGACGTACAATTACATCCTGGGTTTGTATGGAGCGGGATCGGCATACAGGGTGGGTGCTGGCTGTCTTTGATAGCTGACACCTGCCCACAACAGCGCTCATGCTGATCGTGGCTGTTAATCCGTTAAATGCCCTGATCGGTGTTCAGGCGTCCCAAACGGCCCACCGCGAAATGAGATTGCAAGCTGCCGTTCTCTTGCTATGGTAGCCTGGGGTCGTCTGAAGGCTCCCATAGCCGATTGCCTGTTAATACATGCCTATGGCACATCTTCATAGACTGCTGTCAGCATGCAGTATAGTGCAATACTATGGTATTTCACTATACCAGTATGAGCAATCAAAGGATTGCATCCAACCTCGATGCTTCCCTGAGGAAATTTCCAAATCACGGTAGAGCTACAATTTTACCAAAACTCACAGCGGGTGACATGTCGGCACAAGGCCAAAAACGGAAGAGGATGGGATTCAGCAGCAGCAGCCAGCCTGCTTGTTGATGGCTTCCAATTAGCAACGGCTTTCTATGCCACGGTAATATTGAGATGAAGTATATGAATGGCCAACTACAAAATGGAGAGGCTTCTTCACGGCTTCATCTAGAATTTAGGGTTGAATATTCATAAATAAACTCTTTGGACTATGAGTGTATGTGCCAACATCCAGAATGAGTGGGGGGAATCTGTAAATGTGGGTGGGATCTATTTAATGGTCAGGAGAATGGGGATCAGTAATGGGTAGGGCAGAGGAGGATCTGTGAAATGGGATTGTGACTTGGTTTAAATGTTATGTTATATCCCTCCTCCAATGAAGCCGCCCACAGTGATATAGCCCCACACCCGGTTTTTAACATTCTTTTGCCTGGATCTGTGTAATGCGTCTACAGACTCCACGTTTACTTCCAGCCTCAATATATTATTAAGTAAACCAGAGGGGGCGCTCTGTACACTTGCCCAGCCTCAGTGGATCACTTACCTGTTTTAAATGTGTTGTACAATCCACTGTCGGGAACTTCATTACTTTCTGGGCAACATGAGAAGCCCCTTTCTCTCCACCTAAAATAGAGCACAGAGATCTTGATAATGCAACCATGATTATTCAATCCTTCTTTTATTCTAGAGCACCGGGGAAATCCCAATTAACCCCTCCACTACCTAGACCTCCAGAGAAACAGTTATGAGCACCTGCACTACCCTAGACCACCAGGGAAAAAGGTATTAACCCCTCCACTATCCAAGACCACTAGGTAGACAGTTCTGAACTCCTCCACTATCCTAGACCACCAGGAAAAAAAAGGTATTAACCCCTCCACTATCCTAGACCACCAGGGAAACAATTAATAACCCCTCCAGTACTCTAGACCACCAGGCATTTTGGTATTAACTTCTTCAATGCCTTAGGCCACCAAGGATGTTGATATTAACTTTACCACTACCCTAGGACACCAATGACATTTACAATTATACCTTTACTGCCCTATAGCACCAGGGGATATTACTATCCTAGATGCTGTGTGGCTCACAATTTGGTAAATGATCAGACATGATAATCTAGTTTTGTATTGTTCAGCTTAGCAGGGTACAGTGCTCAGGTTCGTAACGGCCAGTTCTACAGCTACTTCGGCTTAGAGGGAACACTATTTATGAGGTTCGGCAAGTGTGCAACAGTATATATGGGGTACGCCATTACAGTAGGTGTCAAACAAGTCAGACTCACCAATGCAGCACAAAGATGAGAGTAATCAGCAAAGCAGAAACTGTATCTGTGAGAATCCACATAAGGTTGTACTGAGTCGGCGTCTGAAACAAATCAGGGAAAAGGTCATGTGACAAGGTGAGAAAGAACCCGAGAGCCTGTAATAGCATATAATAATGTCTGTAACATAATAGTCTAAGTATTCCATGCAGTACAGTAGAACTGTATTGTGGTCACATCCAGGGGTCGGGTCATATTGGGAGTTGTAGCGTTCTATGCTCTGTACGGTAGTTGCAAACGTAAAGATCAGCATACTATAAGAATATATTACCATGAGAAACATGGGCGCTCCCATCTTCTTGAGTGCATGTACAGAATTTGTAGTGACAGAATAAGCTCCTGAGCACCAAGCCAAAGAAAACAGCCAAGGTTCACTGATCACATACAGGTTAGTGGTGATATTAGCAGCAGCGTATGCACTGGAATACAAAAGTAATCAGTATATGAATAACAAGAATACACAAAAACTGATCATGTTACTACCGGCAGTATTATAGTAGTTATATTCTTGTACATAGGGGGCAGTATTATAGTAGTTATATTCTTGTACATAGGGGGCAGTATTATAGTAGTTATATTCTTGTACATAGGGGGCAGTATTATAGTAGTTATATTCTTGTACATAGGGGACAGTATTATAGTAGTTATATTCTTGTACATAGGGGCAGTATTATAGTAGTTATATTCTTGTACATAGGGGCAGTATTATAGTAGTTATATTCTTGTACATAGGGAGCAGTATTATAGTAGTTATATTCTTGTACATAGGGGGCAGTATTATAGTAGTTATATACTTGTATATAGGAGCAGTATTATAGTAGTTATATTCTTGTACATAGGAGGCAGTATTATAGTAGTTATATTCTTGTACATAGGGAGCAGTATTATAGTAGTTATATACTTGTACATAGGGGCAGTATTATAGTAGTTATATTCTTGTACATAGGATGCAGTATTATAGTAGTTATATTCTTGTACATAGGGAGCAGTATTATAGTAGTTATATTCTTGTACACAGGGGGCAGTATTATAGTAGTTATATTCTTGTACACAGGGGGCAGTATTATAGTAGTTATATTCTTGTACATAGGGGGCAGTATTATAGTAGTTATATTCTTGTACATAGGAGCAGTATTATAGTAGTTATATTCTTGTACATAGGGGGCAGTATTATAGTAGTTATATTCTTGTACATAGGAGCAGTATTATAGTAGTTATATTCTTGTACATAGGAGCAGTATTATAGTAGTTATATTCTAGTACATAGGGGGCAGTTTTATAGTAGTTATATTCTTGTACATATGAGCAGTATTATAGTAGTTATATTCTTGTACATAGGAGGCAGTATTATAGTAGTTATATTCTTGTACATAGGGGGCAGTATTATAGTAGTTATATTCTTGTACATAGGGAGCAGTATTATAGTAATTATATTCTTGTACATAGGAGGCAGTATTATAGTAGTTATATTCTTGTACATAGGGAGCAGTATTATAGTAGTTATATTTTTGTGCATAGGGGGCAGTATTATAGTAGTTATATTCTTGTACATAGGAGCAGTATTATAGTAGTTATATTCTTGTACATAGGGGACAGTATTATAGTAGTTATATTCTTGTACATAGCAGGCAGTATTATAGTAGTTATATTCTTGTACATATGAGCAGTATTATAGTAGTTATATTCTTGTACATAGGGAGCAGTATTATAGTAGTTATATTCTTGTACATAGGAGCAGTATTATAGTAGTTATATTTTTGTGCATAGGGGGCAGTATTATAGTAGTTATATTCTTGTACATAGCAGGCAGTATTATAGTAGTTATATTTTTGTACATAGGAGGCAGGATTATAGTAGTTATATTCTTGTACATAGGGGGCAGTATTATAGTAGTTATATTCTTGTACATAGGGGCAGTATTATAATAGTTATATTCTTGTACATAGGAGGCAGTATTATAGTAGTTATATTCTTGTACATAGGGGGCAGTATTATAGTAGTTATATTCTTGTACATAGGGGGCAGTATTATAGTAGTTATATTCTTGTACATAGGGGGCAGTATTATAGTAGTTATATTCTTGTACATAGGGGGCAGTATTATAGTAGTTATATTCTTGTACATAGGGAGCAGCATTATAGTAGTTATATTCTTGTACATAGGAGCAGTATTATAGTAGTTATATTCTTGTACATAGGGGAGCAGTATTATAGTAGTTATATTCTTGTACATAGGAGGCAGTATTATAGTAGTTATATTCTTGTACATAGGAGGCAGTATTATAGTAGTTATATTCTTGTACATAGGAAGCAGTATTATAGTAGTTATATTCTTGTACACAGGGGGCAGTATAATAGTAGTCATATTCTTGTACATAGGAGGCAGTATTATAGTAGTTATATTCTTGTACATAGAGGGCAGTATTATAGTAGTTATATTCTTGTACATAGGAGGCAGTATTATAGTAGTTATATTCTTGTACATAGAGGGCAGTATTATAGTAGTTATATTCTTGTACATAGGGAGCAGTATTATAGTAGTTATATACTTGTACATAGGGGCAGTATTATAGTAGTTATATTCTTGTACATAGGATGCAGTATTATAGTAGTTATATTCTTGTACATAGGGAGCAGTATTATAGTAGTTATATTCTTGTACACAGGGGGCAGTATTATAGTAGTTATATTCTTGTACACAGGGGGCAGTATTATAGTAGTTATATTCTTGTACATAGGGGGCAGTATTATAGTAGTTATATTCTTGTACATAGGAGCAGTATTATAGTAGTTATATTCTTGTACATAGGGGGCAGTATTATAGTAGTTATATTCTTGTACATAGGAGCAGTATTATAGTAGTTATATTCTTGTACATAGGAGCAGTATTATAGTAGTTATATTCTAGTACATAGGGGGCAGTTTTATAGTAGTTATATTCTTGTACATATGAGCAGTATTATAGTAGTTATATTCTTGTACATAGGAGGCAGTATTATAGTAGTTATATTCTTGTACATAGGGGGCAGTATTATAGTAGTTATATTCTTGTACATAGGGAGCAGTATTATAGTAATTATATTCTTGTACATAGGAGGCAGTATTATAGTAGTTATATTCTTGTACATAGGGAGCAGTATTATAGTAGTTATATTTTTGTGCATAGGGGGCAGTATTATAGTAGTTATATTCTTGTACATAGGAGCAGTATTATAGTAGTTATATTCTTGTACATAGGGGACAGTATTATAGTAGTTATATTCTTGTACATAGCAGGCAGTATTATAGTAGTTATATTCTTGTACATATGAGCAGTATTATAGTAGTTATATTCTTGTACATAGGGAGCAGTATTATAGTAGTTATATTCTTGTACATAGGAGCAGTATTATAGTAGTTATATTTTTGTGCATAGGGGGCAGTATTATAGTAGTTATATTCTTGTACATAGCAGGCAGTATTATAGTAGTTATATTTTTGTACATAGGAGGCAGGATTATAGTAGTTATATTCTTGTACATAGGGGGCAGTATTATAGTAGTTATATTCTTGTACATAGGGGCAGTATTATAATAGTTATATTCTTGTACATAGGAGGCAGTATTATAGTAGTTATATTCTTGTACATAGGGGGCAGTATTATAGTAGTTATATTCTTGTACATAGGGGGCAGTATTATAGTAGTTATATTCTTGTACATAGGGGGCAGTATTATAGTAGTTATATTCTTGTACATAGGGGGCAGTATTATAGTAGTTATATTCTTGTACATAGGGAGCAGCATTATAGTAGTTATATTCTTGTACATAGGAGCAGTATTATAGTAGTTATATTCTTGTACATAGGGGAGCAGTATTATAGTAGTTATATTCTTGTACATAGGAGGCAGTATTATAGTAGTTATATTCTTGTACATAGGAGGCAGTATTATAGTAGTTATATTCTTGTACATAGGAAGCAGTATTATAGTAGTTATATTCTTGTACACAGGGGGCAGTATAATAGTAGTCATATTCTTGTACATAGGAGGCAGTATTATAGTAGTTATATTCTTGTACATAGAGGGCAGTATTATAGTAGTTATATTCTTGTACATAGGAGGCAGTATTATAGTAGTTATATTCTTGTACATAGAGGGCAGTATTATAGTAGTTATATTCTTGTACATAGGGAGCAGTATTATAGTAGTTATATACTTGTACATAGGGGCAGTATTATAGTAGTTATATTCTTGTACATAGGATGCAGTATTATAGTAGTTATATTCTTGTACATAGGGAGCAGTATTATAGTAGTTATATTCTTGTACACAGGGGGCAGTATTATAGTAGTTATATTCTTGTACACAGGGGGCAGTATTATAGTAGTTATATTCTTGTACATAGGGGGCAGTATTATAGTAGTTATATTCTTGTACATAGGAGCAGTATTATAGTAGTTATATTCTTGTACATAGGGGGCAGTATTATAGTAGTTATATTCTTGTACATAGGAGCAGTATTATAGTAGTTATATTCTTGTACATAGGAGCAGTATTATAGTAGTTATATTCTAGTACATAGGGGGCAGTTTTATAGTAGTTATATTCTTGTACATATGAGCAGTATTATAGTAGTTATATTCTTGTACATAGGAGGCAGTATTATAGTAGTTATATTCTTGTACATAGGGGGCAGTATTATAGTAGTTATATTCTTGTACATAGGGAGCAGTATTATAGTAATTATATTCTTGTACATAGGAGGCAGTATTATAGTAGTTATATTCTTGTACATAGGGAGCAGTATTATAGTAGTTATATTTTTGTGCATAGGGGGCAGTATTATAGTAGTTATATTCTTGTACATAGGAGCAGTATTATAGTAGTTATATTCTTGTACATAGGGGACAGTATTATAGTAGTTATATTCTTGTACATAGCAGGCAGTATTATAGTAGTTATATTCTTGTACATATGAGCAGTATTATAGTAGTTATATTCTTGTACATAGGGAGCAGTATTATAGTAGTTATATTCTTGTACATAGGAGCAGTATTATAGTAGTTATATTTTTGTGCATAGGGGGCAGTATTATAGTAGTTATATTCTTGTACATAGCAGGCAGTATTATAGTAGTTATATTTTTGTACATAGGAGGCAGGATTATAGTAGTTATATTCTTGTACATAGGGGGCAGTATTATAGTAGTTATATTCTTGTACATAGGGGCAGTATTATAATAGTTATATTCTTGTACATAGGAGGCAGTATTATAGTAGTTATATTCTTGTACATAGGGGGCAGTATTATAGTAGTTATATTCTTGTACATAGGGGGCAGTATTATAGTAGTTATATTCTTGTACATAGGGGGCAGTATTATAGTAGTTATATTCTTGTACATAGGGGGCAGTATTATAGTAGTTATATTCTTGTACATAGGGAGCAGCATTATAGTAGTTATATTCTTGTACATAGGAGCAGTATTATAGTAGTTATATTCTTGTACATAGGGGAGCAGTATTATAGTAGTTATATTCTTGTACATAGGAGGCAGTATTATAGTAGTTATATTCTTGTACATAGGAGGCAGTATTATAGTAGTTATATTCTTGTACATAGGAAGCAGTATTATAGTAGTTATATTCTTGTACACAGGGGGCAGTATAATAGTAGTCATATTCTTGTACATAGGAGGCAGTATTATAGTAGTTATATTCTTGTACATAGAGGCAGTATTATAGTAGTTATATTCTTGTACATAGGAGGCAGTATTATAGTAGTTATATTCTTGTACATAGAGGGCAGTATTATAGTAGTTATATTCTTGTACATAGAGGGCAGTATTATAGTAGTTATATTCTTGTACATAGTGAGCAGTATTATAGTAGTTATATTTTTGTACATAGGGGCAGTATGATAGTAGTTATATTCTTGTACATAGGAGGCAGTATTATAGTAGTTATATTCTTCTACATAGGAGGCAGTATTATAGTAGTTATATTCTTGTACATAGGAGGCAGTATTATAGTAGTTATATTCTTGTACATAGGGAGCAGTATTACAGTAGTTATATTCTTGTACATAGGGGGCAGTATTATAGTAGTTATATTCTTCTACATAGGAGGCAGTATTATGGTAGTTATATTTTTGTACATAGGGGGCAGTATTATAGTAGCTATATTCTTGTACATAGGGAGCAGTATTATAGTAGTTATATTCTTGTACATAGGGGGCAGTATTATAGTAGTTATATTCTTGTACATAGGGGGCAGTATTATAGTAGTTATATTCTTGTACATAGGAGCAGTATTATAGTAGTTATATTCTTGTACATAGGAGGCAGTATTATAGTAGTTATATTCTTGTACATAGGGGGCAGTATTATAGTAGTTATATTCCTTTACATAGCGGGCAGTATTATAGTGGTTATATTCTTGTACATAGGGGACAGTATTATAGTAGTTATATTCTTGTACATAGGGGGCAGTATTATAGTGGTTATATTCTTGTACATAGGGGGCAGTATTATAGTAGTTATATTCCTTTACATAGCGGGCAGTATTATAGTGGTTATATTCTTGTACATAGGGGGCAGTATTATAGTAGTTATGTTCTTGTACATAGGAGGTAGTATTATAGTAGTTATATTCTTGTACATAGGAGCAACACCTAGTTTATTATATGTTCCATATAAGTGGAGAATATTTACTTCTGTATTCATCCTACTCTGTATTTAGGCCAGCAGGGAATATACTGATCTTACAATATGGGTTGCTTTTCTCTGCTCTTGTATTTGGATATCTCTGGAACCAGGTGCATGTGGGCGACTATTACTGTCAAGAGGCCATTAGACAGAGCAGTGGGCTGTGAACCTGGATTGTAGAGCAGATTGTGCATAAACAGCGTTATTATTGTGTCACTGCCAGCAAACCATCCGTATAAATAGATTTGTGATTAAACACAGCTAATGTTAAATAATGCTCAGTTCTTAATGTTAACTGGTGTTAAAGGGGTTGTCCCGCGCCGAAACGGGTTTTTTCTTTATTCAATAGGCCCCCCGTACGGCGCGAGACAAACCCAATGCATGTGTTAAAAAAAAAACGTTTAGTACTTACCCGAATCCCCGCGCTGCGGCGACTTCTTCCTTACCTTACTAAGATGGCCGCCGTGATCTTCACCCACGATGCACCGCGGGTCTTCTCCCATGGTGCACCGTGGGCTCTGTGCGGTCCATTGCCGATTCCAGCCTCCTGATTGGCTGGAATTGGCACACGTGACGGGGCGGAGCTATGAGGACCAGCTCTCCGGCACGAGCGGCCCCATTCACCAGGGAGAAGACCGGACTGCGCAAGCGCGTCTAATCGGGCGATTAGACGCTGAAATTAGACGGCACCATGGAGACGGGGACGCTAGCAACGGAACAGGTAAGTGAATAACTTCTGTATGGCTCATAATTAATGCACGATGTACATTACAAAGTGCATTAATATGGCCATACAGAAGTGTATACCCCCACTTGCTTTTGCGGGACAACCCCTTTAAGCTTGCAGGTAAAAGCAAGAATCTAGCTGGATGCGGTCGTCACACGGAAGTGCTTTCTAGTACATTGTAAAATGCTGAAGGGTCTGAAGACTTCCCAAATGAGCTGACAGTGAAGCAAAAATATTGCTGTTATGTTTTATGTTGCAGCTTTGTGCAAATTAAAAAGAAAAGTTCAAACTTTTGCCCGTCATTCTGCACTCAGTAATAGCAAAGTGACAACAAAATATCAGAAATCTTTGTTAGTTTTCATTTTTATAACATTTACATTCTACATTGACTTAAGTATTCACACCCTTTGGTATGACACTTGAAATTTAGCTCTGGGTCCCTGCCATTTTTCTTGAGCATTTTTGAAATGTTTCTACACTTTGGTTGCAAACACCTGTGAGAAATTCAGCTGATGGGACATACTGGACCTCCCCCCTTCCCGTCTATATAAGGTCTTACAGCTCACAATGCATATCAGAGCCAAAACCAATCCATGAGGACAATGGAATGGTCTGTAGAACTCAGAGACTGTGTTGTGTGGAGCCACAGATCTGGAGAAGGCGACAAAATCATTTCTGCTGCCCTGAAAGGTCCCAAGAGCCCAGAGGCCTCCATAAGTCTTACATGGAAGAACAACCCGTACTCTTCCTAGAGACGGCGACCCACCAAACTACGTTATTGGGGAAGAAGGGTCTTGGTAAAAGAGGTGACCAAGAAACCAATGGTCACTCTGGCTGAGCTCCAACAGTCCTGTGTGCAGATAGGAGAAACTTCCTGGTCAACCATCACTGCAACCTCCACTAATCTGGGCTTTATGGTGGAGCAGCCAGAAAAAAGCCTCCTCAGTAAGACACATGAAAGCTGCCTGGAGTTTACTAAAAAGACCCTACTGGACCCTCAAACTGCGAGAAACAAGAATCTCTACTGTGATGGAACCAAGGCCACAACATAAAGTGTAAAAAAAAAAGCGAAAGGGTGTGAAGACTTTCCATATGCAGCCTATAAAAAGGATGGAGTCAGTGAGGCCTCAGCAGATCACTGACCATCTCTAATCACATTCTGGTTGCTATGCCGACATAACTAGCTTAGAGGCTATCCAAACTGGGATTATTTACTCTAGAAAAAGACGACTAAGGGGCGATCAAATAACTCCATATAAATACATGAGGGGACAATACAAGGATCTCTGCCATGATCTGTTTATACCCAGGACTGTGACGGTAACAAGGGGGCATCCGCTATGTCTAGAAGAAAGCAGGTTTCATCACCAACACAGAAAAATGGTTCTTTACTGTAAGAGCAGTGAGACTGTGGAACTCTCTGCCTGAGGACGTGGTGATGGCAAAATCCATGGAGGAGTTTAAGAGGGACTTGATGTTTTTCTGGAGAGGAAGGATATTACAGGATATAAATCTTAGGTTAATTGTTAATCCGGGTATACAGGCAGGTAGGAACTATTAGGGGTTGATCCAGGGATTAGTCTGACTGCCGTTAGGGAGTCGGGAAGGAATTTTTCCCCCAAAGGGTCTAATTGGCTTCTGCTCTTGGGGTTTTTTGCCTTCCTCTGGATCAACACCACAGGAGGATAACAGGCTGGACTAGATGGGCATTGTCTTCATTCGGCCTTACATACTATGTTACTATGTTATATAAGAGGGTATGGTTGTTAGGTAGTATATCCCTACCAAACTGTCTGACAGAATAGGTTTTTTAATTCACGGACAGCTAGCAGCAGATTTAGACGCAGTAGCCATTTGTTCCTTCTTTACCCTCAGTTCAGTTTTAATTTGGCTTTAATCTGAAGGCTTAAAAATGGTTGCTAAGGATGTGTTGCCTGACAACCTTATATAAAAGCCTGTGGTTGTTTGACAATCTGGTTGCTATAGATATATTGCCTAATAGGGAGGAAAACATCTCTGGGCGGCTGTCAGGCCATTTCAACATTGTTAGTCAGAGCATTGTAAAAAATGGAGATCTCCTTTAAATATACTGTAGGCGCTTCAATCCTATAGGCGTCAGGTAGACATTATGATGCCCGGTCTGTAGGGACTACCTGATGTCTTCCTGGGACATCTCGCTGTACGGCAGGTTCAGTTTGACAATGTGGTTGCTGACAAGTTCCTCAATACTCGCTTTGAACCCCAATGTTTGCTGAAAACCGGGATGCAGGGCCTGGACCACGGCTCTCATGTCATTTGACAGCCATAGGACCTAAAAAACAAAAGTGCTGATTCAGATAGAAGACAAGTCAGATGTGATTCCTGCATGTAGACGAACCTTAAGGACTATACATTCACGCGCTCTGGGACATATGTTGGTCGATGACCTACGGCTGCCAGGAGGAGCCTAGTTTGGTACTTAACCATTTACGGCCAAGTCTGATTTTTTAAACTTGACATGTTAAAGGGGTTGTCCCGCGCTGAAACGGGTTTTTTTTTTTTTCAATAGCCCCCCCCCCCGTTCGGCGTGAGACAAACCCGATGCAGGGGTTAAAAAAGAAAACCGTCCAGTACTTACCCGAATCCCCGCGCTCCGGTGACTTCTTACTTACCTTGTGAAGATGGCCGCCGGGATCTTCACCCTCGGTGGACCGCAGGTCTTCTGTGCGGTCCATTGCCGATTCCAGCCTCCTGATTGGCTGGAATCGGCACGTGATGGGGCAGAGCTACGAGGAGCCGCTCTCCAGCACGAGCGGCCCCATTCAGAAAAGAAGAAGACCCGGACTGCGCAAGCGCGTCTAATCCGGTGATTAGACGCTGAAAATTAGACGGCACCATGGAGACGGAGACGCTAGCAACGGAGCAGGTAAGTGAATAACTTCTGTATGGCTCATAATTAATGCACAATGTACATTACAAAGTGCATTAATATGGCCATACAGAAGTGTATAGACCCACTTGCTGCCGCGGGACAACCCCTTTAAACTTTATGTGGTTATAACTTTGGGATGTGAGTGATCAGGAGACTTTTTTTGTGACACATTTTACTTTATATCCCTGGTAAATATTATTTATCATATGCCCACACTACGTTTGAAAGTGAAGAAAAAACTTTGCCTTTTTAATATCTTTTTTAAAAGCCTTTTAAAAATAGCAGCAATTTTTCAAACTTGGAAGAATTTTCCCAAACTCATTTTTTTTCACGGCCATCAATGCTTTTAAGTGCTAGGTGTCAAATTTATATTGTTCATAAGAGGCAGATTAAGGAAAGTTTATGGTGACCTCGAGGACCTCCTTTTGGTTAGATCTTTATTGCAAAGTAACATTTTAGAAGTTTTTGGAATGTTTTATGTACCTGGTTTCTTATGTGCTGCAGATCTGGGATCTCGCTCGGTTGAGGAAAGCTTTTCCTAATGTCGGTTATTTAGGTTAATAAACTGCCTGCTATGACCAATTAAATCCTTTCTAGGTCTGGAGGTGTTAAAAGGTTCATAACGAAGGGACTTGACGCCCTATCAAAATTATGCAGCCATTGGTCGCTGAAGTTGTGAATGTTCTGGCTGTGTTCGGCCATCTATACCGTGTTCCTCCATTAACTTGTTTACTTAATTTAACATAAGTAGGAGCACCAGAACCAAACTCATAACGACAAAAGCACTAGAACCAAGATCAGTGCATAAATACGGCTCCAGAAACAAGCTCATACATAAATACAGTACCATAGTGATTGCAAGAATTTACTCTTGCAGTACCACTTTTCACCACAATCAGCTACTAGTATCTTCATTAGACTCCTGTGTAACACCCCCATCTGCAAGGGAGCTGCGATCTGATTTACAGGTAAAAACCTTGTTAGGAAATGTAAGAACTTTAGAATAAGTCGTCCCAACGAAACAACATAGATATAATTTCAGAATAATAGATAATACATTAATACTCAATCATACAGAACTCTATATACCAGTTTTGGATCAATAGCTGCTTCGCTGATGACGTCCAGTGTCCGGTTAATCCAAGTATCTCGGTAAGGATGATCCTGGGGAGG
This sequence comes from Eleutherodactylus coqui, assembly GCF_035609145.1. Classification (NCBI taxonomy): domain Eukaryota; kingdom Metazoa; phylum Chordata; class Amphibia; order Anura; family Eleutherodactylidae; genus Eleutherodactylus; species Eleutherodactylus coqui. The sequence goes on along the minus strand of NC_089837.1, from coordinate 521,756,718 downwards.
GCGATAGAGGTCAAAGATCACCGTTTTATTGGCACGGTCAGCAAGCCTAAGGTAATCGATGAGTTTGTAAATGGACTGATTCATTGACGTCTGTCGGTCTTCATCAGACAAGGACTCCATGTAGGAAAATGGTGGTTTCTGAAGAAAAGGAAGAATGAAACTTATGAGTAACTTAAAGGGGTTGTCCCGCGAAAGCAAGTGGGTCTATACACTTCTGTATGGCCATATTAATGCACTTTGTAATGTACATTGTGCATTAATTATGAGCCATACAGAAGTTATCAGAAATTTTTCACTTACCTGTTCCGTTGCTAGCGTCCTCGTTTCCATGGAGCCGCCTAATTTTCAGCGTCTAATGGCCAAATTAGACGCGCTTGCGCAGTCCGGGTCTTTTTCTTTTCTCAATGTGGCTCCGTGTAGCTCCGCCCCGTCACGTGCCGATTCCAGCCAATCAGGAGGCTGGAATCGGCAATGGACCGCACAGAAGCCCTGCGGTCCACCGAGGGAGAAGATCCCGGCGGGCATCTTCAGCAGGTAAGTAAGAAGTCACCGGAGCGCGGGGATTCAGGTAAGCACTGTCCGGTGTTCTTGTTTAACCCCTGCATCGGGGTTGTCTCGCGCCGAACGGGGGGGCTGTTGAAAAAAAAAAACCCGTTTCGGCGCGGGACAACCCCTTTAAAGCAAACCTCCAGTTCCGGGGCCAAATTCTGCCTGGGGACCAGAAAAAAAGGGATTAAATTACTTGTTGCTGTTTTCTACTGTTGTCCCACTGAGCCACAAGTTGTAGACCCCGGTTTTGTCCGTCCATGATGGCCGACACTATTTTCTGTCTAATGTGTATTGTACACTGCTTTGATTGGCTAGCACTCATCACATGAATAGATCTTGCCAATTAGAGAGCAGGTATAGTGCATTGGTAGGCTAACACTACCAACGTACTGTGAGGATTAGGTAGGCTGAAGATTACATTGGCCATCTTGGATGACCAAAAACGAGACGCAGAATTAAAGGGACATTTGCATAGAAAACCAACAGCAGGTAATATTACTGCCACCTTTGGTCCCAAGACAAAATTTTGTCCCAGGACCAGAGGGTCGCTTTTAGTGATGAGCGAGCACCCAAATGCTCGAGTCTGCGTTATTAGAGTCGAGCTTTTCATAAGATTCGAGAGCTCTGCTCGAGTAACGAACCACATTGACTACAATGGGAGACTCGAGCATTTTTGTATGTGGGCTGCCGGGTCACGAGCTTCTTTTTTTTTCCTTCTCCATCTCCCTCTCCCTCCAAGTACAAGCAAAATCCCCCTTTAAGTTACATTCATTGTGTGATAGAACTGTTATCACCTTGCTTGCCCTTTAATGATAATAAAATGGCTCCGCACATTTTGACCCAGTCTATACTGCAAAGCTGATAAATGAGCTGCTGAAAATATGAAGTGTTGGCCTGATGTGTCTGTCCTAATGGTCAGTGTGAAAAAACAACATTTCAAGATTTTTCTTCTATGAATGGATATACGTAAAAATAGGATTCTAAAAAAACCTGATTGAAAGAAATCACCGTCTGATGCTACAATGCTAGTAAATTATACAGCACCTAACATTACAGCTGGATGATAGCACCTATATAATGCAGCTAGATACTGGCAGAAGTACAGATTCCCATACAAAATGACATTCTGTTTGGTGACAAATTAGAGCTGTTCCCGTTAAGTCAGCCTCGCACTGCATGCCCAGAACTCCGGCATTACCTGCATGAACCACGTGCCAGCATTAAGGTTCTCCAGCATATCCCAAGGTAAGAGGGCAGCGTTGAAGTTGGTAAAGTTGGGAAATACGTCTTCTACATTTGTAGTTCTCTTTAAAGTGCTGTCATGCATCAGAAAGGGGACGCCATCATAGCTGGAGGGGAAAAGATCATAACCATTTCAGATAAAGCTAACGACAGTCGGTAAACCGACATACGGGACGAACCCCACAACTGCAACATAGAAGCATCTACTTCTACAATAACAGACTTGTAAATGATCCTGTATTAGGAGCATGTAACGTTGTATAAATGAGCTCATCTGCACACCAAATTATTGTTTTATTGTGTACGGATCATGAACTGTGCAACCACAAATACCAGCAACATCCATACAATGACACGTAATACAACATGGGGTATGAAATTGTCAAATAATCTTATATCAGGTAAGGGATGAGCAACTAATAATTGTACGTCCAAATAAATACTGATGTCAATAAAGAAAAATTCAAAATGGCATTTAAGTCTTCATTTCAGATTTCATATTTTTTTCAACCTGCATAATACTGCCCCCACCTATGTACAAAACTATGACTACTATAACAGTGGCCCCCCATGTGCAAGAATATAACTACTATAATACTGCTCCCTATGTACAAGAATATAACTACTATAATACTGCCCCCTATGTACAAGAATATAACTACTATAATACTGCCCCCTATGTACAAGAATATAACTACTATAATACTGCCCCCTATGTACAAGAATATAACTACTATAATACTGCCCCCTATGTACAAGAATATAACTACTATAATACTGCCCCCTATGTACAAGAATATAACTACTATAATACTGCCCCCTATGTACAAGAATATAACTACTATAATACTGCCTCCTATGTACAAGAATATAACTACTATAATACTGCCCCCTATGTACAGGAATATAACTACTATAATACTGCATCCTATGTACAAAAATATAACTACTATAATACTGCCCCCTATGTACAAGAATATAACTACTATAATACTGCCTCCTATGTACAAGAATATAACTACTATAGTACTTCTCCCTATGTACAAGAATATAACTACTATAGTACTGTCCCCTATGTACAAGAATATAACTACTCTAATACTGCCCCCTATGTACAAGAATATAACTACTATAATACTTCTCCCTATGTACAAGAATATAACTACTATAATACTGTCCCCTATGTACAAGAATATAACTATTCTAATACTGCCCCCTATCTACAAGATTATAACTACTATAATACTGCCCCTATGTACAAGAATATAACTACTATAGTACTGCCCTCTATGTACAAGAATATAACTACTATAGTACTGCCCTCTATGTACAAGAATATAACTACTATAATACTGTCCCCTATGTACAAAAATATAACTACTATAATACTGCCCCCTATGTACAAGAATATAACTACTATAATACTGCCTCCTATGTACAAGAATATAGCTACTATAATACTGCCCCCTATGTACAAGAATATAACTACTATAATACTGCCCCCTATGTACAAGAATATAATTACTATAATACTGCCCCTATGTACAAGAATATAACTACTATAATACTGCTCCCTATGTACAAGAATATAATTACTATAATACTGCCCCCTATGTACAAGAATATAACTACTATAATACTGCCCCCTATGTACAAGAATATAACTACTATTATACTGCTCCTATGTACAAGAATATAACTACTATAATACTGCTCCTATGTACAAGAATATAACTACTATAATACTGCCCCCTATGTACAAGAATATAACTACTATAATACTGCCCCCTATGTACAAGAATATAACTACTATAATACTGCCTCCTATGTACAAGAATATAACTACTATAATACTGCCCCCTATGTACAAGAATATAACTACTATAATACTGCTCCTATATACAAGAATATAACTACTATAATACTGCTCCTATGTACAAGAATATAACTACTATAATACTGCCCCTATGTACAAGAATATAACTACTATAATACTGCCCCCTATGTACAAGAATATAACTACTATAATACTGCCCTCCTATGTACAAGAATATAACTACTATAATACTGCTCCCTATGTACAAGAATATAACTACTATAATACTGCCCCCTATGTACAAGAATATAACTACTATAATACTGCCCCTATGTACAAGAATATAACTACTATAATACTGCCTCCTATGTACAAGAATATAACTACTATAATACTGCCCCCTATGTACAAGAATATAACTACTATAATACTGCTCCTATATACAAGAATATAACTACTATAATACTGCCTCCTATGTACAAGAATATAACTACTATAATACTGCCCCCTATGTACAAGAATATAACTACTATAGTACTGTCCCCTATGTACAAGAATATAACTACTCTAATACTGCCCCCTATGTACAAGAATATAACTACTATAATACTTCTCCCTATGTACAAGAATATAACTACTATAATACTGTCCCCTATGTACAAGAATATAACTATTCTAATACTGCCCCCTATCTACAAGATTATAACTACTATAATACTGCCCCTATGTACAAGAATATAACTACTATAGTACTGCCCTCTATGTACAAGAATATAACTACTATAGTACTGCCCTCTATGTACAAGAATATAACTACTATAATACTGTCCCCTATGTACAAAAATATAACTACTATAATACTGCCCCCTATGTACAAGAATATAACTACTATAATACTGCCTCCTATGTACAAGAATATAGCTACTATAATACTGCCCCCTATGTACAAGAATATAACTACTATAATACTGCCCCCTATGTACAAGAATATAATTACTATAATACTGCCCCTATGTACAAGAATATAACTACTATAATACTGCTCCCTATGTACAAGAATATAACTACTATTATACTGCTCCTATGTACAAGAATATAACTACTATAATACTGCTCCTATGTACAAGAATATAACTACTATAATACTGCCCCCTATGTACAAGAATATAACTACTATAATACTGCCTCCTATGTACAAGAATATAACTACTATAATACTGCCCCCTATGTACAAGAATATAACTACTATAATACTGCTCCTATATACAAGAATATAACTACTATAATACTGCTCCTATGTACAAGAATATAACTACTATAATACTGCCCCTATGTACAAGAATATAACTACTATAATACTGCCCCCTATGTACAAGAATATAACTACTATAATACTGCCCTCCTATGTACAAGAATATAACTACTATAATACTGCTCCCTATGTACAAGAATATAACTACTATAATACTGCCCCCTATGTACAAGAATATAACTACTATAATACTGCCCCTATGTACAAGAATATAACTACTATAATACTGCCTCCTATGTACAAGAATATAACTACTATAATACTGCCCCCTATGTACAAGAATATAACTACTATAATACTGCTCCTATATACAAGAATATAACTACTATAATACTGCCTCCTATGTACAAGAATATAACTACTATAATACTGCCCCTATGTACAAGAATATAACTACTATAATACTGCCCCTATGTACAAGAATATAACTACTATAATACTGCCCCTATGTACAAGAATATAACTACTATAATACTGCCCCTATGTACAAGAATATAACTACTATAATACTGCCCCTATGTACAAGAATATAACTACTATAATACTGCTCCCTATGTACAAGAATATAACTACTATAATACTGCCCCCTATGTACAAGAATATAACTACTATAATACTGCCCCTATGTACAAGAATATAACTACTATAATACTGCTCCCTATGTACAAGAATATAACTACTATAATACTGCCCCCTATGTACAAAAATATAACTACTATAATACTGCCCCCTATGTACAAGAATATAACTACTATAATACTGCCCCTATGTACAAGAATATAACTACTATAATACTGCCCCTATGTACAAGAATATAACTACTATAATACTGCCCCTATGTACAAGAATATAACTACTATAATACTGCCCCTATGTACAAGAATATAACTACTATAATACTGCTCCCTATGTACAAGAATATAACTACTATAATACTGCTCCTATGTACAAGAATATAACTACTATAATACTGCCCCTATGTACAAGAATATAACTACTATAATACTGCTCCCTATGTACAAGAATATAACTACTATAATACTGCCCCCTATGTACAAAAATATAACTACTATAATACTGCCCCCTATGTACAAGAATATAACTACTATAATACTGCCCTCCTATATACAAGAATATAACTACTATAATACTGCCGCTATGTACAAGAATATAACTACTATAATACCCCTATGGTTCTGAACAGGGATAGTGTCAATGTGACGGAGTTTCTCCTCTAGCAGGTGTCTTCACTAGGACTGATGTGACTCGGTGTAGAGCTTTCCACCTTGGGTCTTGCTGCTGGGATAATGCAGCCTGCGGGGATCTTCTTACATCCTGATATAAGGTCTCCCTTCTATCTCTGCTTAGATTTTTCCTCCAGATACAGATAAGTAATGATAGATCGTCTGGGGGGATCACTCTGAGGCCACTTTGCTTTGGCTGTTTAGCCTTCCCCTTCGTTCACACGGAGATTGTGGTGCTGGGTGGGTCGCGCAGTCTCCTCTATCAGGCTGGGAACTAATCGCTGGCCCCCGGCCCATCAGTTCATTTACAGATAAATCCTGCACCGCGGACAATGGATCTCCTCAAACATCTAATGTAACATCTCTCCGCTGACTCCGCTTATTTAAAAAAAACGCCATTTCCTTTTCCCAATACCCAATTTTTTAAACTTGTCATAGAAATGCTGGAATCAGAGCCGCTGCTGGAGATGTGGACATGGTCTGACCAGCTGACAGTAAGGGGTCAGCCATTCATCCTGCTTGCGCCAAATTCTGACCTTCCATCAGCACGGGGCAACAGAAATCTGGACCCATCTGACCAAGTGAGGTTTTTGCACTACTGAGTGATACAATTTTTGCGCTCTTTAGCTGTGGAGTCTCCCCTTTCTGTTGCGCTCATCCATTCACTTCAATGGCCTATTGCTTTGCGTAATACGCCCCAAAATGTGCAATCGCCTGAATAAAATACGCTCATGTGAACGAGCCCATTAAAATCAGTTGGTTCTAGTCACTTAGTATTATGCATGCGAAGACTGCACACGTTATACGTTGTGCAAATCTGCTCATGTGAACGAGCCTTTACTATCCAATTGCAATTGGCCCTTTGAAGGCAACCAGAAGGCCAATGTGCCCCCCCGGTGAAAAGGGGTTTGACACCCCTGCGGTAAGAGAACAGCTTCTCGAAGGGGAAGGTGATATGGAGAGATGAAGAACAGGGCTATAAGGATCCAAGTACCAAGCTCATTAAGGTCAGTCTGAAGTAGAGAGGAGCGAACGTGCTCGTTTAGGACAATTACTCGATTGAGCATCGCTTTTTTCAAATAACTGCCTACTCGGATGAAAAGATTCGGGGGGCGGGAGGGGTAGCAGGGGGGAAACAGGGGGGAGCTCTCTCTTTCTCTTCCCCTACTCCCCCCCCCCCCCCACTCACGCAACCCCCTGCTCACCCCCCGAATTTTTTTCGCACGATTAGGCAGTTACTCGAAAAAAAGCGATGCTCGATTGAGTAATTGCTCTTAACGAGCACGTTCACTCATCTCTAGTCTGAAGTGATGAGAATCACCAGGTGACCTTCCATCTTGATCTTCTTGAGAAGTCTAGGGATGAGAGGAAATAGAGGGAAGATGTACGGGAACTGGGAGTCAGTCCAGGGAGTTACGAGGACCTCCACTGCTTGTGACTGGGGCTCCTGAGTCTGATTTTGAGTTTGTGTTTGATTCTGGAGCAGGAGATCAAAGTCCAGGTGACCCCATTTTAGATAAACTGCTTCTAACTCCAGTTCTCCTAGGTCGACCGTCCTCTTGCTCAGAAAATTGGCTCTCAAGTTGTCCACATCTGGAATGTGGACTGCCGAGAGTGATGGGAGGTGATCTTTGTCCATGGGTCCCACTTTGATGATTTATGTATGCGATGATGACCACTGCATTGTTCGTGTAGACCCAAATGGGGAGACCCAGAACTGTGAAACAAAGTGTTGAAACGACAAGAGAATGACCAGGAGAGTCTCCATGCCATCCTGTATTAAAGCCATAGACTGTACAACAGAGTACTAGAGCCTCCATTCCCTCCATATCACATCTTGTATCCAAGCTAGAGGCAGTACAACAGGGCACTAGAGCCTCCATGCCGTCCATATCACATCCTGTATCCAAGCTAATGAAGGCACAACAGGGTACTAGAGCCTCCATGCCCACCCATAGCACATCCTGTATCTAAGCTAGAGACGGTACAACAATGAACTAGAGCCTCTATGCCCCCCGTATCATGTCTTGTATCCAAGCTAGAGGTAGTACAGCAGGGGTACTAGAGCCTCCGTGCCCTCCATATCACATCCTGTATCCAAGCTAGAGGTGGTACAACAGGGTACTAGAGCCTCTATGCCCACCCGTTTTCAATCTTGTATCCAAGCTAGAGGTGGTAAAACAGGGTACTAGAGCCTCTATGTCCACCCATATCACATATTGTTTCCAAGCTAGAGGCCGTACAACAGGGTACTAGAGCCTCCATGCCCACCCGTATCCCAATTTGTATCCAAGCTAGAGGCTATACAACAGGGTACTAGAGCCTCTGTGCTCATCCGTATCATATCTTGTATCCAAGCTAGAGGAGGTACAACAGGGTACTAGAGCCTCCATGCCTGCCCGTATCACATCTTGTATCCAAGCTAGAGGCTATACAACAGGGTACTAGAGCCTCCATGCCTGCCCGTATCACATCTTGTATCCAAGCTAGAGGCTATACAACAGGGTACTAGAGCCTCCGTGTTTGTCCGTATCATATCTTGTATCCAAGCTAGAGGAGGTACAACAGGGTACTAGAGCCTCCATGCCCATCCGTGTCACATCTTGTATCCAAGCTAGAGGAGGTGCAACAGGGTACTAGAGCCTCCATGCCCGCCCATATCACATCTTGTATCCAAGCTAGAGGCGGTACAACAGGGTACTAGAGCCTCCCTACAAGGGGTCGGTTCTCCACAATAAATTGTCCTTTTGCTCTGATATTGTAATCACTTATAACAATGTTTCAATCACACAGAGAAAGTTTCATCTGTCCGACAACTTCTAGCGGAGGGAGGTCACTGACAATGAGTGTAATATATTATACAATTATAAGTACATATCACCTTAGATATTGTTGCTCTTGTTCCTTTTTGTCTACATAAGGCTGCACTAAACCTTTTACGTAACTCATCAGACATTCGAGATGCCCTACTCCTTCTTATATCATAGCATGGCTGTCATACATACAACCCCAATATTATGTTATGGCGGTAGTCCATTCTAGATTTGGTGTGACCATGGCCCCATATTCTGCCCCGCTCCCATCGGAGGTCCACGCTGAAGAGAAGTATGAAAGAAGCCCTGGCCCGTTTAGTGGAATACACGTGCGCCATTCTGTATGTGATACGAGAACCTCAGAGTTACCTGATCGTGACGTCGGTCTCCAGGCCGTCACCTTCAAATTCTATTGTTTTCTCAAAAGACATTTTGGTATTCTCTGGTGCAAACTGCAGGGGAAGAAGACAATCTGATGACTTCATTAGCATTACGAGTCAGAAAGGGACTTCTGATATGGACAACGCCGCCCTCCCTGTTGGGGTCCCTATTAACAATTAGGCTAGGGCCACACAGCGACTTCAGCCACAAGCAAAGATCACAGCGCAGCCCTGCGACCATATAACTTCATAGATGTTAAAGCGTCACGTTGCGATTCGCAAGTAGCCACAACCGTGAGTCACAGGTCAATTGGAGGTTTTTGCCATCTGTGGGCAGCCTTAACTTGCAATCTCTGGTCTCGCAACCCGCATCACAGCTACAATCACATTGTAGCCCTAGCTTAATGGAAAGCAGCTGTCTAGATCTGTACACACCCTACAGGATGCATTACTAGCAGATTTATGTAGGTATTCTTATACTGCAATCAGCTGTATCACAGTTCTGCTAGTTTAATCTTAGCTTCAGAGTTCACATCTCCATGTCACCCCCTACTGGTTCAGTGTCTGGAAGAACCAAGAGGTGCATTGATCACATGATCCTTCCATCTAGAGCATGGAAGTCTTCTGTACGTCAGGCTGTAATGACATACTACAGCAAGTTAATACACAGATATCTGACCTCTCAGGTGGATACTTACCGTCGGTGAACCCCTGTGCCCTATTAGCAGTGGTTTCGCCCCAAGCGTCCCCTTCTCCCTAATGCAGGGAGAATACATCCCCAATGGAAGGAAATATAAGACCAGCAGCACGGCGATGTATGGACTGAGGATCACCAGCTGAGAGACTGGAAATAAACAGAGAGACATATGGAAGAATGAAAAAACCTTTTTTTTTTCTTTTTTTTAAATGAACCATTTAAGGGAGAAACATCCCTAATAAACAATCCTCATATAATAAATAATGACTAATCGGCCATCACATTAATGAATCATCTTTAAGCTACATTTCATATAAATCATTTAAAACGGCCAACAACTGGCCAAGGTCTGGCAAGAAGGTGAAGGCAGATTTTTTGTGCCGGTGGCATTTTTTGTGAATTTCCACAGTGCACTGCAAATAATATCCTCATGCATTTTGTCACCCGAGAGAAGTGCATTATGGGAGCTCAGTGCACAGTGATAAAAGTTATAACTTAGATGTTACTAGGTCACATGACTGACAGTGGGGTACAGCAAAAATGCTGACTGCTACCAAGAGCAACTACTGTGTTTCCCCAAAGATAAGCCCTATGCTGATTTTTCAGGATTTTCGGGGCGGCCCTGAAAATAAGCCCTAGCTGAATTAAATTTAAAAAACAATACATTACCTAGCAGCTGCGGTCCGTGTCCTCCCGCTGGTCTCCAGAGCTCTGTCGCACTTGCTTGCAGTCCTCAGCTCCCAACAGAATATCGCTTCCGCGATTCATAAATCCCACCTCCAGAAAGCAATTGCTCTGATTGATTTTTCGAGTGCTGCCAGCCAATCAATGCAGCATTCGATTAAACAATGTGATGGCTATGATTGGTTCTTAGAGCGCCGCTCAGCCAATCAACAGCCATCGTGTTGTGGAAGCGGGATTTATGTATTGGCTGAGCGGCGTTCATCTCCGTATCTCCCGCGATGTCTGCTGTGGATTGAGAAGCCGCTGCTGAAAATGCAGAGACTCGCTGAGATGTACGCCGCTCAGTCAATTCAAAAATCCTGCCTCCACAATGCGATGGCTCTTGATTGGTTCTTAGAGCGCTGCTCAGCCAATCAATGCAGAGCTAGATGAACCAATCACAGGCATCGCATTGTTTCATCGAGTGCTGCATTGATTGGCTGGCAGCACTCGAGAACCAAATCAGAGCCATCGCTTCCTGGAGGTGGTATTTATGAATTCTAGAACCAGGAAGCAATCTTCTGTTGGCGGCTGAAGACTGCAAGAAGTGCGCCAGAGCTCCAGAGAGCAGTGGAAGGGACCTGGACTGAGCCTGGAGGTAATGTGTCCCCCTTTTTTATGTAATGCAGCTAAGGCTTATTTTCAGTGCAGGGCTTATATTTCAAGCCTCCCCAAGAACCCTTAAAAATCAGCCAGAGCGCTAAAGCTCTGGAGACCAGTGGAAGGAGACAGACCGCAGCTGCTAGGTAAGTCTAATAAGACATACCTTGAAAATAAGACCTAGAGCCTTTTTGGGGGCAAAAACTAATAAAAGACAGGGTCTTATTTTGGGGGAAACACGATAGCAGAATTTTGCAAGCAGCTTGGAGACTATGGCTGCAGGCTGAGCGAGGGGACCCCATTTATTTATATGCTGCGTACTATAATTCAGCATAGAAAGTTCCGTCCTTATAATTTACTTCTTGACTAACAAAATATCCAGGAGGTGCCAGAAAAAAGGAGAAACCTCCTGACTGCCCTGTTGGAGCACTCTTTTAAATTTAGAATCAGCAATAAGGCTACAAGCATCTGAGTTCTCTCATGTGTCCAAACTGATTAGCGATAATCATCGGAGAGAGAGCAAGAAATGAGAAACTGTGTGTGAAGTCACCATTGTCCTCTGAGGAGCTAACTCAGTGTTAACTTTAATAATAGTGCAAAGTAGAACAAAGAAATGTGTAGCGGTCCAATCACAGTAGGCGGCACCCTGAGTTACATTTTTGCAGTAGAAAAAGTAGCAAATCCTTACAAACATTTAGTACTGATGAATGAATACATGAATACCACCTGTATGCTGATGACACCCAGCTATATACCTCTTCCAGTGACATCTCTGCACCTTTACTCCAAAACATCACCAACTGTCTGTCCGCTGTCTCTAACACCATGCCCTCTCTCTACCTAAAAATAAACCTCTCTAAAACTGACCTGCTGGTATTTCCACCCTCCACTAACCGACCTCCTCCTGACATCTCCATCTCAGTGTGTGGCGCCAACATAACTCCTAGACAACATGCCCGCTGCCTTGGGGTCATATTTGACTCTGATCTCTCATTTACCCCCTACATCCAATCTCTGGCCCGAACATGTCGGCTGCACCTCAAGAACATCGCAAGAATCTGCCCTTTTCTCACTGTGGACACGCTAAAAACGCTTACTGTTGCCCTCATCCACTCCCGGCTCGATTATTGCAACTCGTTGCTGATCGGCCTCCCCCGTGCCAGACTCTACCCTCTCCAATCCATCCTGAATGCGGCAGCCAGGCTCATCTTCCTGTCCAGCCGCTAACTCAGACTCCTCTGCCCTGTGCCGGTCACTGCACTGGCTGCCCGTTAAATACAGAATTCAATTTAAACTCGCTACCTTCATCCACAAAGCCCTCCACAGCGCAGCGCCCCCCTATATCGCCTCCCTCATCTCAATCCATCAACCAGCCCAGGCTCTCCGCTCTGCTAACAAAACCAGACTGAGCGCCCCTTTAATTCGAACTTCTCATTCCCGCCTCCAAGACTTCTCCAGAGCAGCACCGGTCCTCTGGAACGCACTACCAAAGGCTACCCGGGCAATCCAGGACTCGCAGAACTTCAGGCGTGCTCTAAAAACGCACCTCTTCAGGGAGGCATACCGAATTCCCTAAACAAACCCCTCTGTACTCCGCCTGATAACATGCTCCCTGACCTACTGACTGCAATCCCTGCTAGCCATCATAAACCGCTCCTGCAGTCATACTGTTTCTGCCGACACATGACTTAATGTCTGACCATTGTCTATGTGTATAGCACCCCGCACCCTCCACCTCCCCATACCGTGCACACTGCCAGCCCCTTTACCTTCTGTATCCCCCCATTACTTGTAGTATGTAAGCTCGTTGGAGCAGGACCCTCACCCCTACTGTCTCCATCAGCTGATTACTATGTAACCGTGGTTCTGTAATCTTTGTACTTTTGTCTTTCTGTATTCCCCCCGTCTATGTAAGCGCTGCGGAATATGTTGGCGCTATACAAATAAAGATTATTATTATTATTATTATGTGACGGGCATACATTAACTGCATTGATAAGAGTAAGGAACGCGGATACAATGACTAAATATGGTCTCCAGGAAACGCTCAAACCCCCACTACCAAGGACAGTCCAGTCAAGTATACGCTGCTTTACGAGCTTCAGACTGAAAACAGTATTAACCCCTGAATTCACAGGTGTAACACAGGTCATCCTAATACTTTCACAGCCCCATCCTGACAAAATACTCACCTTTCCTGCAGAGGCGTAACTTACAGCTGCTGGGCCCCCAATGCAAAATCTGTAACCGGGCCCCCAAATATAAGCCTTATATGGGGAGGTGAGACTCTATGGGCTCCCTAAGACCCCAGGGGCCGAGTGCGTCCGCACCTTCTCCACTTGTTATAGTTACATCCCTGAAATCCCCTGGCAGACAATGTGTTAAGGAAAGCAGCGGGTTGTCAGCAGGGAACAAGGAGAGCCAAGGATCTGCAGAATCTGGTCTGATCTGAGGGTTTATATTAAGAGGGTCTGTCTGGGATCTTTATTTGTTCATGGGTTCTGAGGTCTGGTTTTGATGGGGGGGGGGGCTTGTATTAGTTTTGGGGATCTGGTCCAGGGTCTTTTTTTTAGTTCAGAAGGTCTGGCTTGGGGGTCTGAGCTCTGCATTTGTCTATATGGGGTCTGTATCTGTTTACCAGTTGTCATTTGGCGTCAGTCTTATTTATGAGCAGTGATGAAGGGGGCGCCATATACGCCACTTGGGATTCAAACACCTCGGGTTTGGGCGGGTCGTATAGAATCGGTTTGACATATAGTAAAAGTTTCACCTTCCACTTAATATATCGCTGCTCGGAATCTTCCTGATGTCACTTCTCAGTAGCAGACAAACATACCCAACACATATAGACACACATATATACTATATGCTCACCTGCTCTTTTAACCCCTTAGTGGCCACCAATGCATCTCTTTTTATAGTGGTCACTAATGGGCTTTAAACCCGCACATACATCATTTAAAGGCGGTGGCTTGACTGACTACTGACAGCCGGGCTCCTGCTATAACTGCCAGGAATGGAGAGACCTCCTATCCTAACAGTTTAACCCCTTACATGCCGCAATCTGAGAGCATGACAGTGCCGTTGACTGTGACAGAACTATGATGTCAAGAGGCTAGCAGTTAGTCACATCTCTGGCTGCCAGAAATCCTCTGCCGAGGCACTTGTGGCTCGCGGGCCGGGTGTTGTGCAGCCCTGCCTTACAGGCTATAAGCAAATCTGCGACAAAGAAGCCAATGAGTCTCCCCACAGCGCCGGCCCCTCTCAGGTCTGTTCTTGGGGGCTGTTCTATTATATTATATAACAGTGGCAAAAAAAAAAGGAAAAACAAACTCAGCATTTTCTTGCACAATCCCAAATGTCAGAGTCCTGGAACATTAATAGGAACAGACTGCGGAATATTTAATTACAGGAAGAAGCAAAAAAGGGATTTTGGTCTTTATTGTTGCGCTTATGAAATATTCAAAACCCGCTGACCACAAATATGGTAATTGTTTCTAATTATCTGCCTTATGTAAGAACGAAAACAGTGCAAAGAAGATTTCAAGCACTTCCCAAAGCAGCCAATCCAGTGACAGCGCTCCTACTCAAGCTACAATATGATTGGTTGCAGCTCCTTCATTTAGTCATACCAACCAATCATATTTTAGCTGCCAAGATCAAAAGCTGTCACCTGATTGGTTGCAATGGGCACCTTCTCCCAGTTTCCTTCTTACCCCATTGTGATCTAGTGACTTGTAGCAACCAATCAGAATTAAGCTTCGATTTTATCAGAGAAGGTATAAGATGAAAGTCGCGTTCTTATTGGTGGCCATGAGTTACAAGAACACTTTTTCTAACAAGAGGATTTCCATACCTCCTAACATTTGAATCCCCATTCAAGGGACATTTTTAAGACCCCCTCCCATAATCTGCCCAGAAACACCCACAAATCTTTTCAGAAATGCCCACTTTGGGGAACACTACTGCATACATAGTAACATAGTATGTTAGGCTGATTGAAGACAATGTCTATCTAGTTCAGCCTCTTTCAACAATCCCCCCCCCTTCCCCGTTGGTCTAGAGGAAGGCAAAAAAACCCCCCAAAAAAACACAAGCCAATTAAGCTCATTTGGAGGAAAAAAAATTCCTTTCGGACTCCATATGGCAGTCAGAATAATCCCTGGATCAACATTTGAGCTCCTACCTGACTCCAAGACCCGCAAAATTTTGTCTCCTTTTAAAAGGATTGTCCAGGAAATGCTACAAAATCGCCGCCTTGCATTCGGCCAGCGGCAACTAGAGATGAGCGAGCATACTCGCTCGAGCATTGCCCTTAGCGAGTACCTGCATGCTCGGAAGAAAAGGTTCGGCTGCCGGCGCGGGTGACAGGTGAGCAGGGGGGAGCGGGGGGGGGGAGAGAGGGAGAGAGAGATCTCCCCCAGTTCCTCCCACCGCTCCCTGCCCGCCGCCGAATATTTTCTTCCGAGCGGGCAGGTACTCGCTAAGGGCAATGCTCGCTCGAGTAATTGTCCTTAGCAAGTATGCTCGCTCATCTCTAGTGGCACTGGCAACCCATTCTAGGACAAAAGAATGTATGTGGAGACCAGAGGGGGCGCTGCAAGGAGGGCAGAGTCCAACACTACATGGTTCAGAACGCCCCTTCCTCTTCTGGTCTGTACAAGCATTCTCCCGTACTAGGACAAGTGACAAGTGCCTTAGGCTGCAAGGGTGGCAGCCATTGTGACATTTCCGAAAACCCTTTAAGGGCCATTTCTTGGGACAATTCCGTAAAAAAAAAAAATCAGGTTGCTTGACAGGTAGAGCTCCTAACTGAAAACCTAAAAAACCGTTTGGACAGAAAATGGAAAAAAAATATCTGTAGATTTTGCTTAGCGTCCGATGTAATGATTATCGCGGCTTCCACTGGGGTAACGTATACAAACTAACGTAGAAGTCATCTTCTCCCATTAACACTTACGTTTTGTGTTCATCCTCACAAAGTAAAGCGCTACTGGCCAAGCCAAGAGGGTCATTACCACTAGAGAGCCAAGATGGAGGTACGGAGCCGTCACCTGTGGAGGACACAAGTGAAGGACGGTTGTAGATGTATCCACAATACAGGCGGAATTATTACGATCTCCTCTGATGCACTGAATACGAGGAGGCATACAACTCTTCATGTATTCAGCACATTCCAAGTTGGTGCGTGCGAACAGGCGTACATTGCTGACATTAAATTATACATAAACCTGTCGCTCCATGCTGAGCATGCCCAGAAGGTAGAAAAGTCACAATATTTTTGCGCAAGTGTACAGCCTTTGTAAATGTCCCCAATTGTGCTAAAACCAAGAGCAGAATACTTCTAGTTTCGTCACAGTGTTGATCAGTTACATCCTGTATTATACTCCAGAGCTGCACTCACTATTCTGCTGGTGGAGTCACTGTGTACATACATTACTTATCCTGTACTGATCCTAAGTTACATCCTGTATTACACTCCAGAGCTGCACTCACTATTATGCTGGTGGAGTCACTGCGTACATACATTACTTATCCTGTACTGATCCTGAGTTACATTCTGTATTATACTCCAGAGTTGCACTCACTATTCTGCTGGTGGAGTCACTGTGTACATACATTACTTATCCTGTACTGATCCTGAGTTCCATCCTGTATTATACCCCAGAGCTGCACTCACTATTCTGCTGGTGGAGTCACTGTGTACATACATTACTTATCCTGTACTGCTCCTGAGTTACATCCTGTATTATACTCCAGAGCTGCACTCACTATTATGCTGGTGGATTCACTGTGTACATACATTACTTATCTTGTACTGATCCTCAGTTACATCTTGTATTCTATTTCAGAGCTGCCCTCACTATTCTGCTGGTGGAGGCACTGTGTACATACATTACTTATCCTGCACTGACCGTGAGTTACTTCCTGCATTATACTCCACAGCTGCACTCACTATTCTGCTGGTGGGGGTCACTGTGTACATACATTCCTTATCCTGTATTATACTTCAGAGCTGCACTCACTATTCTGCTGGTGGAGTCACTGTGTACATACATTACGTAATCTATACTGCTCCTGAGTTACATCCTGTATTATACCCCAGAGCTGCACTCACTATTTTGCTGGTGGAGTCACTGTGTACATACATTACTTATCCTGTACTGCTCCTGAGTTACATCCTGTATTATACTCCAGAGCTGCACTCACTATTCTGCTGGTGGAGTCACTGTGTACATACATTACTCATCCTGTACTGCTCCTGAGTTACATCCTGTATTATACTCCAGAGCTGCACTCACTATTTTGCTGGTGGAGTCACTGTGTACATACATTACTTATCCTGTACTGCTCCTGAGTTACATCCTGTATTATACTCCAGAGCTGCACTCACTATTCTGCTGGTGGAGTCACTGTGTACATACATTGCTTATCCTGTACTGCTCCTGAGTTACATCCTGTATTATACCCCAGAGGTGCACTCACTATTCTGCTGGTGGAGTCACTGTGTACATACATTACTTATCCTGTACTGATCCTGAGTTACATCCTGTATTATACTCCAGAGCTGCACTCACTATTCTGCTGGTGGAGTCACTGTGTACATACATTACTTATCCTGTACTGCTCCTGAGTTACATCATGTATTATACCCCAGAGCTGCACTCACTATTCTGCTGGTGGAGTCACTGTGTACATACATTACTTATCCTGTACTGATCCTGAGTTACATCCTGTATTATACTCCGGAGCTGCACTCACTATTCTGCTGGTGGAGTCACTGTGTACATACATTACTTATCCTGTACTGCTCCTGAGTTACATCCTGTATTATCCTCCAGAGCTGCACTCACTATTCTGCTGGTGGAGTCACTGTGTACATACATTACTTATCCTGTACTGATCCTGAGTTACATCCTGTATTATACTCCAGAGCTGCACTCACTATTCTGCTGGTGGAGTCACGCTACACTTATCTCTAAAGGGCATTTGCCGTTTCTGTGGTAAGAGTCACACTGAGGATGTGATTAATGTCACAGATAAAGGATATGCACTTTTCTAGGGCCCGAGGGTGGTGTCAGCTGCCCATATCACCATTTACAGAATACAGTATTCCTGCCGCATTTCTCTATTAGCAAAAATAGCACAATTTCTACTGGACATTTTGTAATGCGATTCTTACGTGAAACGAGAGGCGAACAGCTGCCCATTCTTCACCCCATAAATTAGACAGGACAGCGAGGGCACCAATAACGAAAATCAGGATAAACAACATGCCACCCTGGCAAAGACAAGATGTATTCGTAAGCAGAACACATGGAGGAACACCATCTAACATGTTGGTCTAACATTCTGTGCCAATTAAGGTACAAGCGTCAAAGCTTTGTTTTTCTGTTGCAAAGCTCCAAAACCTCTCCGCAGACATAGTTACACGATAAGAGTCTGGTAGTCCGCCCGTCTGGTTGTGTCACCACTAGAGAGAGATGGAAAGCTTACTGTTTACTATTTATATATTGTACTCTATAATAAATCAGTATACAGTAAGCTCCTCAGCTCCCTCTAGTGGTGGCTGCAGGAAGACATTACTATGTCTATACAGGGGATTGGGAGTTCCGATTGCTATATGTATATGGGGAGCGTTCTTCCAAAATGATTAGCAAAGGGATTTTTACTGTATCATAAGGTGCAAAATCTTTAAAAATGGACTAGACTCGATCTTGAAAAACGCTCCTCATATATTAACCCCTTCAGGCAAGGGTACTATTGAAAAATACAACTCAGCCCACAAAATTAGTGTTTTCTTTAGCGCCATGGATTACCTTGTGGCTCCAGTGCAGGTACAGCTGTTGGCCTTCTGAGAGCAGACACACCGCGAGAACCTGAAAGTCCAAGAGTTCTCATTAACACAGCGCCATTGTACAGCCATGATGCTAAAGCGTACCCATCACAAGGCGTGTTCACACCTGGCGGATCCACTGCAGATATACCCTTTCAATTGAAGGGATGAAGTCTGCTGCCAATCCTTTCCGAATCTCTGCAAATGGTCCGGATTCCAGTGCAGATTTTTCAGTTGTGGAAAATTTGCACCAAATCCGCTAAGTGTGACACATCCTAAATGTACAGAGAGAGGGACTTACTGAGCATGCACCCAGCTTCTCCAAAGGCCTGAATGGCAAATCCTATATAACCCCCTCACAACATACATTCTCAGTATACTCTCCACACTGTTATATAAAAAAACCCCACATGGTTGCCATGATGCCCCGGCTAGTCTAGCACCGATGACCGGCCTCGTTGGAGTCGCTCAGATAGCTGGATTTTCCCATCTAATGTGGATTCAGACTGACACTGATCCACCAAAAACTGGTCATGTGATTTTATGCTGCGCTCTGGGATAATTTGCATACAGTGAAACATCAATCATAAAAGGGCCGCGTTCCCCAGTAAAAGGGCCGTGGTCCCCAGTAAAAGGGCCGTGTTCCCCAGTAAAAGGGCCGTGGTCCCCAGTAGAAGGGGCATTCGGTATATATCTAGTAGGCTGAAGAGATAATTCAGTGTTGATTACACAAGCTCCACGAGCCTAATGACTTACCACCAACATCGCTATATAGGTGAACAGCACCGCCACCACCACTAGGATCAGTAATGACCACAGGAACCAATATCCCAGACCTCTGTACGAGTACCTGTGGGGGGAAACGGGGAACAGGCAGTTGGTTGTCGGAGTAGAATACAGACTAACAAGGCACCAAAAATCCATAATTCAACATTGATTTGCCCAATGTATCCCATCAATGGAGAAATTGATCCATGACTCGTACAGAGCGTGAACCCCTTTGGTGCCGGTGAAGAGATTAGGAACTCTTCTTCAGACGAGTTTGTATTAAGCTCATCTAACTGGTCTTGCAAGACCATATGCAGACGCTGCCCTCCAGCCGCCCTCACGGCAGACGCTGCCCTCCAGCCGCCCTCACGGCAGACGCTGCCCGTCAGCCGCCCTCACGGCAGACGCTGCCCGTCAGCCGCCCTCACGGCAGACGCTGCCCGTCAGCCGCCCTCACGGCAGACGCTGCCCGTCAGCCGCCCTCACGGCAGACGCTGCCCGTCAGCCGCCCTCACGGCAGACGCTGCCCTTCAGCCGCCCTCACGGCAGACGCTGCCCGTCAGCCGCCCTCACGGCAGACGCTGCCCGTCAGCCGCCCTCACGGCAGACGCTGCCCGTCAGCCGCCCTCACCGCAGACGCTGCCCGTCAGCCGCCCTCACCGCAGACGCTGCCCGTCAGCCGCCCTCACGGCAGACGCTGCCCTTCAGCCGCCCTCACGGCAGACGCTGCCCTTCAGCCGCCCTCACGGCAGACGCTGCCCTTCAGCCGCCCTCACGGCAGACGCTGCCCGTCAGCCGCCCTCACGGCAGACGCTGCCCGTCAGCCGCCCTCACGGCAGACGCTGCCCGTCAGCCGCCCTCACGGCAGACGCTGCCCGTCAGCCGCCCTCACGGCAGACGCTGCCCGTCAGCCGCCCTCACGGCAGACGCTGCCCGTCAGCCGCCCTCACGGCAGACGCTGCCCGTCAGCCGCCCTCACGGCAGACGCTGCCCGTCAGCCGCCCTCACGGCAGACGCTGCCCTTCAGCCGCCCTCACGGCAGACGCTGCCCTTCAGCCGCCCTCACGGCAGACGCTGCCCTTCAGCCGCCCTCACGGCAGACGCTGCCCTTCAGCCGCCCTCACGGCAGACGCTGCCCTTCAGCCGCCCTCACGGCAGACGCTGCCCTTCCGTAGCCCTCACTGCAGACGCTGCCCTTCCGTAGCCCTCACTGCAGACGCTGCCCTTCAGCCGCCCTCACTGCAGACACTACACGTTAGCTATCCTCACTGCAGACACTACACTCTAGCTACACTGCGCCCTCTTCCCAGATGCTGGTCCAGGATTGCACAGCAAATCTCTGCATCTTGCGCCCTCCCCTCCTAAAATCACAGAGTCAAATGCATGAATTCAGGCAAAATTATCCCAGATAGACAACCTCCACACAGCAGGAAATGCATTACGCGTTATAGTTCCATTAAGACATATTAAGCCCATGTAAGCGAGTCCCGTCTCACCAGTCCCTTCTAATGTCCTTGATCCAATGGCAGAGCGCTGCCCTGTATGCGAGGATTAATGTCATATTGGTGGAGATGGGGACAATCCATCAACATGCAGCACCTACCACAACGCTGGAGCGAATGCCTACAGGGACTACTTACCAGTCAAAGTCATTGTAGTCGTTCTTCGCTTCCCCCCAGAAATACAAGAAGACTAAAGAGAGGCAGAAAGCCGCAACCAGGAGGAAGAAGAACACCGACTCCTTCTGCAAAATGGAAACACACATCATTACCTCCCAGTGCACGGTACAACAAGGGGTTCTACTAAGAAATACAGAGCAGGCCTGTGTAACCTGAGGCTGCACTACTGAGACTGTCCATCTGATTTCTGATAGGTCAGCGGCCATCATGATCTTCTGTAGAGGTAAATCGCCGTCCACATCAACGGCCACACATACTCTACATTAGTGTTAGGGCCAATATTATGGTATTGGTAATATTACCCCGGGTCTCTGCAGCCCCACCAGGATATCCAAACTTACATCATATTGTCTGCTGTGGTTTACAGGGTGGAGTCAGACAGCCGGCGCTACATCTCAGTACTGGGGTCAGATATTGGAATAACAATAGCATACTTGAATAGGAAGGCATGGATGCGCTACACGGTGGTATGGTGCGTGGACTTTGGGGGGGGGGGGGGGGGGACACATGGATTTGAGTTTTGTGTTGTGGCCCCTGTAAGATCCACATTGAGAGTCCCTGGAATGAACACGGGTCCAGCGAGGCGATTGCGACAAATTCCGACCCACATGGTCACGCTAAAATCTGCGTTGACTTCTGATTGGGTCGTACCCTTACTAGTAATTTGTATTGCATCTGCACTGAATCTGCACTTCGCCGTTTACTGACACGTCCCGCTATGATATCATCACCCGGACTGCACTGCCGATGACTCCATGCATGCATCGCAGCAGGAGGAGCCACTTCTTACATCAGTCATAGCAGCGGTTCCACGGAATATACAAAGACGTGGGAGACGGAATTCTGCTTCTCACATGCTAGACTTCAACTCTACTTTGGGTTTTTCTCTCTCGCTCTCTTACAGGGGCCGCAATTCAATACTGAAATCCATGTTCCGGGGCCCGCGTGCCATCTGATCATATAGCACATCAAGCTCTTCATATTCAAGGACGCTATTGTTATTCCAATATAGGACGCCAGTACTGAGATATAGCGCTGGATCGGGATTTTTGACTGTATAGCGATATTATTGTGGCACTGTATGGCACTCTTAGGCCTCATGTCCACGGGGAAAATAATAATTAAAATCCGCAGCGGATCACCCGCGCGCGGATCCGCGCCCCATAGGAATGCATTGACCACCCGCGGGTAGCTAAATACCCGCGGATGGTCAATAAATGTGAATTAGAAAAATCATGGAGCATGAAAAAAAATGGACATGCTCCATTTAGGTGCGGATCACGCTCCGGATGGCCCCATTGATCTCTATGGGGTGCGGGAAATCCGCTGCGGGTGTTAAATGCCATTTATTTGGGTGCGTGAAATCTGCATGCGGATTACAAGTTTGGCTTCTTTTTCAGTGGCCTTGCATTTTTTTTCACGCGCAGATGCAAAAATGCCATCCGCGTGCATACACGCGTGAAAAAAAACGCATCCGCGTGTCATCCGCATGCAATAAAATACTATTTTAAGCTCATCCGCACTGCATCCGCGGCCCAAATCCGCGTTACAAATCCGGAGCAGATTTGATTTTCCCCGTGGACATGAGGCCTTAAGCCTCATGTCCATGGATTCCACATGGGGAACCCTGCATGGAATCCACGGTCGGCGACCCTGCGTGCTTGTCCGTGTCTTCTTTCTTCTGTACTGCGGATGTGTCGGCCGTTGCTCTGGCGCACAAGCACAATACAGATTTTTTTAAAATCGAAATCTCTTGCTCCTCCTACGGAATCCGCGGCCCGTTCTCAGAGAAGCAATCAGCATTTGTAGCATGGAGAAGTGTCACTGGCCAGTGGCTTGGATGTGTCTTACCCATTTGCAGCAGCACTGTCCCGGCTCGGTTTTTTGGCGCTGATAGCGTTTCCATCGGCAGCTGTAGAGTCCCGCCAGGAGCGAGATGAACGGCTGATGCTCATAATGCTGCAGGAGGCGTCTGCGCACGATCTTCAGCTTCCCCAGCTTCAACCTCCTGAGCGTGGTGGAGGAGCTCCCCATTGGTGATCGCTCACATCATCCTCATGTCTGCAACACATGGAAGCATGGAGAGATCAAAAACATATTGGGGGCTCATGTATGAAGAGCATCGGGGAGGTAAAGTCATAATTCAGTCTTAGCGGTTATTCCGACATACGACGTATCTTCCGCATTGGAAAATCTGTAAAAAATTGGCAACAAAGTTTGTATGTGTTGCATTCAGATTTTCCACGAAATTCACCCCATGCGCTGAAAGGCCGACATCCGCTGCGATAATTAGAAGTAATTAGACCTGCTAATGATGCGGATTGAAATCTACTCCGCGGGGCAATTTATGCTGCAGATGGTAAGATCTAGTAAAGTCTCACCGCCTATGCTGCTGCCATAAATGCTGCTGCCTTTCCACTATGGAACATCCGCAGCGTTGACAGCTCATGTCAGTCCACCCTAGTGGGGGTTTCACAGAAGAATCCAAGGGTGTATTCACATCAAGCTAATTTGTAGCAGATTTTCTGTGCATCATTTTGGGCGGAATTGCTACGGATTTAAGCCCAAAATTAATTTAAACTGAGGGGGTGAAATTTGCTGCGTACCCCCACAGGTATCTGTGACCAAATGGTGCGGATTTTGACGCAAACATGTTATATTTTTTCGGCTGTGGAAAATCTGCAGCCAATCAGCTATATGTGAACGCATCCTTAGGCCGGGCACACACGGGGCGGATTTATCATAGATTTTTGCCATAAATCGGCAGCATTTACAGTAGCAGCAAATCAATGTGGATGAGATGTTCAAAATTTCATCTACATGCTGCAGAAAAAAATCTGCATTAAATCAGAGTGGAAAACAACCTGCAGAGTGGAATTTAAATCCATAGCGGATTTGTAGCTGTAAACTCGCGGATTTCTGCCATGGATGTCAATGGAGGCCAAAGACTGCAGCAAATCCACAACAGTAGCTGCGGATCTGGAGAGCATTATTGCCACCGCTGATTTTCCGGCAGTAATAGCAGATTTTTTTTACTCACTGAAACACTTAAGACTTTTTGTGTGGAAAGTCTGCAGAAAATCCACGGCAAATCCGACAATGTGATCATGGCCTAGAAGCTTGATTTGGAGAGTCTAACCATTGGGACATGGAACAATCTGGAGAACAATGGTGCCTAATGCCCCTGTTTAAGTGTAGAAGCGGCCATTCCTTAGGAAGTCAGTCAGTTAAAGGGGATAAATGTCTGATTGCAGAGTGTCTGACCGCTGGGACCTCCAGTGTCCCCCCATCTGCCCTACGTGAATGGAATGGTGGTGCCCATGCTGCACGCCATTCATTTCTATGGGAGATGGCTGGGTGTATCGATCTCCGTCTCTCCCATAAAAGTGAATAGCGTGGTTGGCAGACATGCGCACCGCCAATCTATTCACATTGGGCATCCAGTGTTGGCAGATCTTAGGATCCCTCGGGATCTGTGTGGTTGGACCTAGAGCAAAACAATATTCACCCACTATGTTGTGAAGGTAGGATAAATTACGCAAGTGGTAAACGTCCTTTAAAGCACTGGAAGATACGGAACAGCGGTGTGAGACTTTAATGGACAGTGACCCGCGCATTGTCCTACTAGCACTTGTACAGTACCGTGAGGTTTGGGGACTCAGGAACTTGGAAGAGCTGTGTGACAAGAGAATAACGGCAGCCAAATTGGCTATAACCCAGTGTTTTCTGAGGGATTCTTCACATGGGCTACAAAATTATGCAAAAAAAAAAAAAAAAAAAATCGCAGCTATCTCGTAAGAAAGTCGTGTGAACGGGCAATTTCCTGCTATCAAGTCCAGTACTTAATTAGTGGTGAAGTTGGCAATTCACACGATTGGGAGCTGCGTGTTGCTTTAGAAAAGTTCTGCTATTCCGGGAGGAGAGAGAGAGATGAAGGATCACCCTACGAGGCTTCCCTTCATCGCTGGGGACTCCCTTCATCTCAGCGGGCAGAGAGAGGATGCTCTGCAGGGGAGCTGGAGAGACATCCCTGCTGCAGGGATGGAGGATTTCCCTGCAGTGGGAAACCTGCTTCTCCCCTGCAGGGGAATCCTTACATCCCCACAGCAGGAATATCTCTCCAGTTCCCCTGCAGGGGAACCCCTTTCTCCCAGCTACAGGGGAATTCCTCCTCCTCCCCTGCAGGGGAATCCCTCTCTCTTCACTGCAGGGGAATCCCACCAGACCCGCTGCTGGGGGAGCAGGGGAATCCTCTCAGCCTCGCTGAGTTGAGGGAAGTTCCTGGTGATAAAGGGTGTTCCCCCAAGGCTTCTCTTCATTGTTCTCTCCCCGCTGCGGGGAAATCCCCTCACCTCCCTTTGCCAGCTGGCTTGTATAGTCACTAATAGGAATCTAGGGAGGCTTCTGCGATTTTCTGCAGCAAGACAGGTCAAGACCTATTTTTTCACGCCGGGGATTTCAGTCGCTGAATTCTGTCACTTATGTCCTATCTTTTTTGGTGCGATTTTTAGACGCAGCTGCAAATCGTTCATCTAAAAGGTTTTCATAGGAAACCATTGGGTCTATTAGACGCAATTTTTTGACGCATATAACTTTGCTGCAGAAAACCGTCCGTGTGTGAAAGACTGAAGCCGGCAGAGCGGATACAAGTCCATACAGAATTAGACACAACTCTAACATTTGGTATTTGTAATATTTTAATCTTACATAAGCAAAAAGTCAGTCTGAACCGGTTTGGTTTGGCGGGTCGGTCGTCTGGTGACGGGCGGCTGCCTGACATCGGAATGTGTTGCGCATTCTTTCCTTGGTGATATTGGTGAGGTAATTACTTAAATCTGTAATTAGTCACAGCTTTTCTCACCTTCTAGCTCGGAGCGAGTTCGCTGGGCATTCTACCATGTGGAAATTAAGTAATTATAACGTGTGCAGAACACAAGAAGGGCAAGTGGGATTATTACCGGCCCCGAAAAAATATATGGTAAGAGCTGAATGTCAATCTATGACGAAAAACTGGAACTTGCAACATCTACCCCTCCCACACCCCAAGTCCTCCATACTGGAAGTCATTAATTTTTGGATCAAAATGGACAGGTTGGCTCTGATCCCGGCCATATAGGCTGACCAGAGAGAGCAGAAAGGGCTCCGAAGTATGATGGCCGCCAGGGTCTACCGTCTGGAGTTCCTCTTTGATGACTCATCAACCATCGGCGTGCAGTAAATTCAGTAAATTGTTTTTTCTATCGCTTTCCCCACAGGGTGATCAATGATAATTATATAAAGTAGGTCATCAAATAATTACAGAAAGTGCCTCAAGCAAGATGTCCGCTGCGCCGGGAGACTCAATAAACTCGTCCACAAAATAATCTGTATAAATTGAGTTTTGCAGGATGATGGAAAGCGTGGAGTAACTTGGCTTTCTCTATTTGTTACCGATCATAAAGCAAAATATAGAAGCAGCTCAACACTAAAAAGTACGAGGATGCCGACGACACGTAAGTGCAGAATCCAGACTGTAACTACATAATAAGTTACATAAAAAAGTTACACTAAAAAAATAAGAAAAATAAAAAAACCTGAAACAGTCGCCCCAATGTCCGTATGAAACCTCCGCGGGGTCACGGCAGCAAAAATCCCTGTAAAGCGCAACTATAATTTAGATCAGCTAAATACATATTGACTAAAGCGCAACAACTTCTATTTGGACTCTTGGGCCCTTTTACACGGAACGATTATGGTTCAAAAAATGAAGAAGGTGAACATAATTAGTGGTGAATAGAGATGAGCGAGCGTACTCGGATAAGCACTACTCGCTCGAGTAATGTGCTTTATCCGAGTCTCGCTGTGCTCGGGGCTAAAGATTCGGGTGCCGCTGCGGCTGACAGGTGAGTCGCAGCGGGGAGCAGGGGAGAGCGGGCGGGAGAGAGGGAGAGAAAGATCTTACCTCCGTTCCTCCCCGCTCTCCCCTGCAGCTCCCTGCTCCGTGCCGGCACCCGAATCTTTAGCCCCGAGCACAGCGATACTCGGATAAGGCCAATTACTCGAGCGAGTAGTGCTTATCCGAGTACGCTCGCTCATCTCTAGTGGTGAACATAACAAAATCATCATTGGCTCGTTCACTTATCTTTCAGTTTAAATACAAAGCGCTCACTTGTTCTCACTTAGGACTCGTTCACATGGGCGTGAAAATCACGACTAATTCACGAGAAAATTGCGTGAATAGACGATTTTCCACTATCAAGTCCTAAGCTTAATTAGCAATGAAATTGCCTATTCACAGAGAGACCTTGAATGCCCCGCCTCCAGAAAGCTAATGCTCTGATTGGCTAACTCAGCGTGGCGTCAGCCGATGAAAGCCGGCACTGCGTTAGCCAATCACAGCGATTCCATGATGTCAGAGAAGACTGCATTCAAGCCCCGCATTCAGAAAGCAGTGCTCTGTCAGTGTGGAGGAGGGAGCAACAGCCTGCAGCAGCGCCGCGGAATGCTGGGGGGAGGGGAGTATTGTTTTTTTTTCTACAGTTTATACCCGGCGTATAAGACAACCCCCAACTTTGGAGAAGATTCTCCTGGGTTAAAAAGTCGTCTTATACACCGCAAAATATGGTACCTTTTTACACTGAAAAACCCGGCATGCGGCTCCATCTCACACCGATATGTAAATGATGGGAGTTGTGGTGATTAGATGGACGGTCTTGTTACCTGAAGCCCTAAAAGTGGTTTCCCCCGGCCTATAAAAGGCTCTCAGAGGCAGCATGGCTCCAGATACCTGAGACAACTTGCCGGCATCTTACTGAGTCACCCGCAACCCGTCTAGCTGTCGGTGCGGCACACGGCGGTCACTCTGGGCATTTGCTGGTGGTCATAATAATGTGAATCAACTCTGTAAAACAATGTATTATTGCACAACTGATCTGGATATATGTGATTTAATACGGATAGCTAGAGATTATCTCTAAGGATTGAGAATCCAGGCCAATCTTCATGGATGACTTTGGACATTGTAAAATTAATCCCAGGATTCTTTAGAAAAAAAATGGCCACTGAAGAAAAATGCTGAGAGCCTTGAAAGGCGTCTGGAGAGCACAATATACACTTAATGTGCTACCTGCAGTGAGAGCTAGCACAACCTGGCAAGCCCAATGCATACATGATGTGTTATTCACAGCGGGACTCAGCACAACTCATATGCTGTCTTGACCAAGATGCACTCACAGAGGATGATGGTTCGAAGAGTAAGGTCACTGTTTGGACTACCGTGCTATGAATGATTGCACACAAGAAGCAAAGTGGATTTCAACTAGGAGTACCAGTTTGAATAATAACGCTGCAGCACGTCCACCAAACCATTGGGAGGATAGTACCCAACCCAGCGGTCTACTGACACTTGAAGCACGATCTGCCATACCTCGGAGGGCTCAGAGATGCAGACACATAGTGTGACTAAGACGCCACTTTGTGGTATAGCGAGTGCCCGAGTGAAGCGGTAACTACAGTTTGTACCTTTATCGAGCTACAATGGCATATCAACCGTGTGGCTTTGAAAAGTTAATTAATTCAGATTCTCTCAGTTCCTGCTCCTGGCTCTTCCATCCTCCCCCCCCCCCCCCCTGCAGACAAGGACACCGTATATCGGCTCGGCGTGAAAACCGAGCCGATATACGGTCGTCTGAATAAGCCCTAAACCTGCATTATGATTTCAGAAAAATTCAAGTGTCTGATATAAACTACCGATCAAACGTTTTAGAACATCTCAATCCTTCCTTATTTCTGACATTCACACAAACAACGTAAAATGGTTCAAAAGCAAGTTAAAAATATATTGTGAAGTTTGAATCTAAACGTAACAATAGTCTGGAATTTATAAGTTAACCAAAGTGCTTTTTCAAGGAACACAACAAGGACAGCTGCTCAAAACACAGAAAGCAAATTATGGTTTGAAATTGGATGCAAACTATTCCTACAGGTGTTTCAAACTTTTGTAGATTACTTTCAAGCCCTCTGATTCTATATAGCCAGTGCTGGAATAGACTACATTACACCCTCTAGGGCAGGATTTGGACAGTTTAGCTTTTCAGGACAGAGCTATCACGGATAGTACACCTCTATCACCAATTTGTCACAGATCGAGTGTTCTGAGTGCCCTCGCTGCTATAACTGCTTGGCATGGCAGAGCCTTCGATCGATCACTCTAGCAGGATTGCAAGTGTGGAGTCGTTAGAATACAGGTGGATCTGTAGCCAGGTTTCCCAGTCTTCTGCACACATACAGACCGAAAGCTCAGATCACCCCCTGCTCTGTTCTAAAGGCCCAGCGCCTTGCAATACACCCCCCCCCCCCCCCCCCCGACACACACACACGCTGTTAAGGGAACCTGGAACCCAGACTATGAATTCTGAACACAATCTTAAGAGTTTATGGTTTGTTTAAAATGGACAAAGCTGACTAATAAATCGCAGGTTTATTCTAAAAAAAAAGAAGAAAAAAACAACTAGCAGTATGTGTGTGTAATATATATATATATATATATATATATATATATATATATATATATATATATATATACATATACATACATACACACACACACACAGGAAATTAATAAAGGTTGTTACGCGGGAGTATAAGGGTATACAGGTATACACAATTAGACAACATTTTAGAATAAAACAGAGAAAAATTAACAAGATACAAGATTTGGGATTCTCGGCCCAAGGTCCTGATTGGCGGAGTTCCTGGAAACAAAACTGGACAGTCCATATGCTGTAGCATACCTCCGTAGTCTGGCAATTTGGATAAGGAACCCACTTAGTTTTGGTCCTCCACAGAACCACACTGCCGTCTGCCTTTTTCTGATATCATCGAGGCTGGTTGAGTATATGTGGGGAAGATCTATAGGAAACCCGGATTTAATATTTCGAACATATTTAGCCCGGAGGTGCTCCAATAGGGAAGATAATGTTTAATATCAGGAATTTACCTATCCATAGACACGAAGCATGATGGGGGACAGATGATCAGCTACGCCTAAAAGGCAATTCTGGGGGTCGTATGGAGATGGGAGTAACTGCGCCAGGTCCGCCTTATTCTATCAGTTCTGAAAATGTACCCTTTGTGTGACCCATAATCTCCCATATTAAATTCTCCTTTGATACAGACACTAGCAGTCGCAGTGCCAGAACTTCTACGAGAAATATCCGAGGTGTGGATGCTCACCGGCAGGGGGTCAATTAGCAACTACCTGACACAGCCACTGCCTTAACTTTTATCGCCATCATGATCAAAAGTCTTCCTGAGGAAGAATGCATATCAGAGGCCTCTCAGATGTGAGGAAGGAAGGGGAGTTTGAAACATTGAATTCATCTTTCCCAGTATCCTGAGCAGCAAGTTGCTATGGATAGTTGGGGACACTTCATCAATATCTCTATCACACAAACAATTATAACCCTTAGGCCTCCTTCCCACGAACGGATTTCCGCCGCGTAATTCGCGGCGAAAATCCGCTGCGTTGCCCGCAGCTATTAGGTTCTATTGAACCTAATAGCACAATGCTCACGATGCGTAATTCCACCGCGGAATTACGCACCGCGATTTCTCCCGTCCTCACCCGCAGCATGCTCTATTTTCTGCGGGTGAGGACGGGCTGTACGCACTGACGGCTTCCATTGCAGTCAATGGAAGCCGTCCATTCACGCTATCTCCCGCTGTAACCAGCGGGAGATAGCGTGAAAAAACGCTTTCCCGCCCACCGCCGAGCGTCATATGACGCCAAATGACGCGGTCCGGCCGCGTCACGTGACACGGCCGGCCGTGCACGTGACACGGCTGGTGACGCGAGGGCGGTGGGCGGTGACGGGCGGTGACGCGCGGCGGTGGGCGGGGAAGCGATTTCACGCTATCTCCCGCAGGTAAGTATAGGGGCTCTGGGGGGCGCCGTGACGGGCTTCACAGCGGAATATTACGCTGCGGAGCCCGTCACGCTCGTGGGAAGGAGGCCTCAGAAGTGTAAGTCTGTCCTACGAAGAAATTGCCAAGAAAGCCAAGGCGGCTGTCCGTACAGTTTCTTATAACATCAAAGGCACTTGGAAACTGGAGGAAACGGACAGGACGAGGGCTGGCAGACCAAAGGTTGCTACAAAATCAGATGACAAGACCTGAGCCTCACAACACAAAATCTTCAAGTGCAGCCCAATGCACTTAAAAATAAACTAGTTCCCATTTCATCTGTGAAGAGAAGACTTCTATCTGCAGGTCTGACAGGTGGAATATCAGTAAGAAGCCACGGCTAAGAGTGAAGATCAAAAAAGACTTGCCTGGGAAAGCAGCACCTCTAGTGGACTACTGAAGAGTGGAAGAAGGTCCTAAGGACTAATAAATAAAAATTTGACATGTTTGATACATCACGCAGGGTTTTGTACGCTGCTGAGTAGGTGAAAAAATGGTTCCTGAATGTGAGACACCAACGGTAAGACTTGGAGGAGGAAGTATGATGGTCTGCGTCTGTTTTATTGGTTCCACAGTTGGCAACTTGCACACTGGACATAAAGGCCTACCATAGCATTTTGTTATACAATGCCCTCTGGTATACGCCTAGTTGGTCAGAGGTTCATGTTACTGCAAGACAATTATCCAAAACAGATACTTCTAGGTAATGGCAGAACTACTTAAGAAGGCAAAAAGAAGACGGTAGGCTGCACAGTCTTCAGACTTTAATCCCATTGAGCTTGTTTGGGATGAACTGAATAGAAGGGTGAAAGCAAAGCGACCTACAAGTGCAGCACATTTGTGGGAACTTCTGCAACAAAATTGTGAAGAAACTTCTGAACAATATCTGAATGTACTTGTAGAAAGAATGCCTAGATGGTGTAAAGCAGTTATATCAGCTAGAGGGGCGACTGTGAAGAGTCAGAAATCTAGATGTAATTTGGGGAAACAAAGTTAATCCGTTATTTGTATTCATCTTAACTTGTACTTTGACATGATAGCGGCGCTCATGATCCAATCACAGCACTCGATGCTGGAAGTGGGGTATTCAAAGCCCCGTCGCCAGAAAGAGAAGATTGTGTCAATTTTGAGGACACGGCAGCCTGCCGCAGCGCCGGCGACCAGCGTGAGGGACTCAGATGACGCTGACAAGGTGAGTATTGCTGTTTTTTTTCCCCCATGTAGGTTAGCTAGGGCTAATTTTCAGGTGAGGGCTTATATTTCAAGACCCCCGAAAATCGGAGTAGGGTTTATTTTCGGGAAAACACGGTAGCTCCATAGACCCTCTCTTTAGGCTAAAAAGCCTTGATGTGGCAGATGGGCATACATGGATTTGATCAAATTGTGCACCAAGAAGCTTGCATTTTCATGCAGTACAAAAAAACCATGCATTTGTTTGCAGATATTGAGTGTGTCGGGTGCTGAAGCCCATGTTTGTTTGGATGTGGATGGAGATTTGTACAGCTCCCCCTGTGGTAAATTCTAATGCCTCATGCCCACGACCGAGTAGGATTCTGCCTGCGAAATATCGCAGCGGAGTCAGACCCGGTGCCGTCCAGAGACCACATACTTGCCTCTGCAGATCCGCAGCGAGAATCTCTGCCGGTGCGAATTTGCAGTGCAGCACTGGCACTTGGCGGTGACCCGAATACCCGCGATCATACCGCTGTGCTCATAGCGCGGAGTATCGTGGGACGCACGGCTTCGATTGACTGCAATTAAAAAGCCATCTGCGCAATTATACGCAATGAATAGGACATGCTGTGATTCTCTCCCGCAAGCGGAAAATTGCGGTTAATTTCCACGCGTGGGCAGGGAAGAATCTATGAACATAGCATGTCTACGGACGGCTATTGCTGTGGGATTCGCAGCGGGTATCTGACCATGAATCCCGCAGCGATTATCCGTCCGTGTGCATTAGCCCTAATTGTGTAACTGTTAAGCCTGTGTTACTCTAATGTATTTGGGCTGTGTTTTATGCACAATGGGTTCATTCACAGAAGTGTACTTTACACACGCATTCCATTTGCGCAAAACAATTATACAGCGTTCTCTACTTTCTTGTGCATGAAAATAGCACTAATTGAACTAATTAACTTAATAGCCCAATTGAACAAATGAGAGTATGCTGCCATGTTTTTTGTGCGTGCAAAAATAACAGTGAAACACGTACATGAGTGCGCAAATATCCAATGCCCATTGCACAAATATATATATATATATACAAACGTATATCGGCTTGGTTTTCACGCCGAGCCGATAGAAATCGTCCTCATCTGCAGAGGGGGGGGGGGGGGGAAGGATGGAAGAGCCAGGAACAGGAACTGAGCTCCCGCCCCCTCTCCGCCCCTCTGCACTATTTGCAATGAAAGGAGGTGGGGCGGGGCTAAGTTCTGAGAATTAGCACCGCCCCTGCCCCGCCTCTCCTCGTTGCAAATAGTGCAGAGGGGCAGAGAGGGGGCAGGGGCTCAGTTCCTGCTCCTGGCTCTTCCAGCCTCCCCCCTGCAGAGAGAGACGACGTATATCGGCTCGGCGTGAAAACTGAGCCGATATACGGTCGTGTGAATCCAGCCTTAGCCCTACTAGTAAATTCACGGCAATGATTTTTCTATCCAATTTTGTCTGCAAAAATTGGACCGAAATCAGATGTAAATAAAGCATAAATTTTTACATATTTATATTCACACGCACAATTTTTAATTGAATTTAAAAAAAAACAAACAAAAAAAAACAAAACACCCGTTCAAGTCTTAAACGCCCTGAAGGAACGCCAATTATCAATTACACATGGATGCAAACGTATACGGACGCTCTGAACTCTGGAGATAGAGCACAACAAAGTAGCGATCATGGCAGCAGACATGTTTCTGGACCTCCTGTCACTCGTTCCACACTGTAGACAGGCTCAATGGCGGACAACTGGGAACAATAGATAGCATTAAGCTGCACAGCCCAAAGACAGCAGGTTTAGGGTCCCTTTAATTGAGCCACCAGTATTACCCTTGGAAGACCACCTGGCCATGGTGTCAAACCTGCAGAGATTTGCAGACGAGGGATTTGTCCAGCGTCAGACACCTTAGATTAAGTCTTTAATCCCCTCCACACACTTATTACTGCCGCTATAGTAAAATACCGCTTGTGTTCAGGAAGCTGCAAAACACTCTGCAGCATGAAGTCCTGACCAGATGTGGTGCGGGCACCTGGTAGACCAGCGATGGGGGCGCTGCCCTCCGTCCCACCATCACCATGTAGGCTGTAATACAAGAGGGCCCATGTCTCTATAGAAAAATCACTAAAAACAGCAACACCTACTGATAAAGGAGTATGAGGGCAGCTACTAACACTTCCCAGCCGCAGGCAGAAAGCCAGTATGGTCAATGGGAGGCGTTGCACAGGTGCAACATACTGATGACCAACCACACTCACACCTGCCATTCACTTGGATGTAAGCCTGCATGACATACTACACATCTCTGTATGACCGCCTTATGACAGCTTTATTTATGTACTGAGCATATACTAAGCAGCCCTCCACCCAACAAAAAGGTAGATGTGAGAGAGGTTATCATCACTATTGTGCACTGTGCCTCCTGCTCATAGAACTTTATGCACTCTGCTGGGAGCTGATGTTTCTATCTGTCCTTGTATTGCTAAAAACGTAAGTACAGCCATTTCCAGTGATTTTTGTATAGATTGAATCAATTCTCATTGAATTGTTTGAGATGTTTCTATACAGCTGCATTTCCAGGTGTAGGCCAGCAAACGTTAGATGTTACAAGAAGTTATAATACCGTTTTGCGCACATGGCCTAATATTTCTCCATATGTACAAGAACATACTATTCTAATACTACCTACTATGTACAAGAATATAACTACTATAATACTGCCCCTACGTACAAGAATATAACTACTATAATACTGCCCCCTATGTACAAGAATATAACTACTATAATACTGCCCCCTACGTACAAGAATATAACTACTATAATACTGCCCCTATGTACAAGAATATAACTACTATAATACTGCCCCCTATGTACAAGAATATAACTACTATAATACTGCCCCCTTCTGTACCAGAATATAACTACTATAATACTGCCTCCTATGTACAAAAATATAACTACTATAATACTGCCCCTATGTACAAGAATATAACTGCTATAATACTGCCCCCTATGTACAAGAATATAACTACTATAATACTGCCCCCTATGTACAAGAATATAACTACTATAATACTGCCCCCTATGTCCAAGAATATAACTACTATAATACTGCCCCTATGTACAAGTATATAACTACTATAATACCGCTCTCCATGTACAAGAATATAACTACTATGATACTGCCCCTATGTACAAGAATATAACTACTATAATACTGCCCCCTATGTACAAGAATATAACTACTATAATACTGTCCCTATGTACAAGAATATAATTACTATAATACTGTCCCTATGTACAAGAATATAATTACTATAATACTGCCTCCTATGTACAAGAATATAACTACTATAATACTGCCTCCTATGTACAAGACTATAACTACTATAATACTGCCCCTATGTACAAGAATATAACTACTATAATACTGCCCCCTATGTACAAGAATATAACTACTATAATACTGCCCCCTATGTCCAAGAATATAACTACTATAATACTGCCCCTATGTACAAGTATATAACTACTATAATACCGCTCTCCATGTACAAGAATATAACTACTATGATACTGCCCCTATGTACAAGAATATAACTACTATAATACTGTCCTCTATGTACAAGAATATAACTACTATAATACTGCCCCCTATGTACAAGAATAGAACTACTATGATACTGCCCCCTATGTACAAGAATATAACTACTATAATACTGCCCCCTATGTACAAGAATATAACTACTATAATACTGCTCCCTATGTACAAGAATATAACTACTATAATGCTGCTCCCTATGTACAAGAACATAACTACTATAATACTGCCCCCTATGTACAAGAATATAACTACTATAATACTGGCTCCTATGTACAAGAATATAACTACTATAATACTGTCCTCTATGTACAAGAATATAACTACTATAATACTGTCCTCTATGTACAAGAATATAACTACTATAATACTGCCCCCTATGTACAAGAATAGAACTACTATAATACTGCCCCCTATGTACAAGAATAGAACTACTATAATACTGCCCCCTATGTACAAGAATATAACTACTATAATACTGCTCCTATGTACAAGAATATAACTACTATAATACTGCCCCCCTATGTACAAGAATATAACTACTATAATACTGCTCCTATGTACAAGAATATAACTACTATAATACTGCCACCTATGTACAAGAATATAACTACTATAATACTGCCTCCTATGTACAAGAATATAACTACTATAATACTGCCCCTATATACAAGAATATAACTACTATAATACTGCCCCTATATACAAGAATATAACTACTATAATACTGCCCCCTATGTACAAGAATATAACTACTATAATACTGCCCCCTATGTACAAGAATATAACTACTATAATACTGCCCCCTATGTACAAGAATATAACTACTATAATACTGCCCCCTATGTACAAGAATATAACTACTATAATACTGCCCCTATGTACAAGAATATAACTACTATAATACTGCCCCCATGTACAAGAATATAACTACTATAATACTGCCCCTGTGTACAAGAATATAACTACTATAATACTGCCCCTATGTACAAGAATATAACTACTATAATACTGCCCCTATGTACAAGAATATAACTACTATAATACTGCCCCTATGTACAAGAATATAACTACTATAATACTGCCCCCTATGTACAAGAATATAACTACTATAATACTGCTCCCTATGTACAAGAATATAACTACTATAATGCTGCTCCCTATGTACAAGAACATAACTACTATAATACTGCCCCCTATGTACAAGAATATAACTACTATAATACTGCCCCCTATGTACAAGAATATAACTACTATAATACTGCCCCCTATGTACAAGAATATAACTACTATAATACTGCCCCTATGTACAAGAATATAACTACTATAATACTGCCCGCTATGTACAAGACTATAACTACTATAATACTGCCCCCTATGTACAAGAATATAACTACTATAATACTGCCCCATGTACAAGAATATAACTACTATAATACTGCCCCTATGTACAAGAATATAACTACTATAATACTGCCCCTATATACAAGAATATAACTACTATAATACTGCCCTCTATGTACAAGAATATAACTACTATAATACTGCCCCCATGTACAAGAATATAACTACTATAATACTGCTCCTATGTACAAGAATATAACTACTATAATACTGCCCCCTATGTACAAGAATATAACTACTATAATACTGCCTCCTAAGTTTGTCTGTATATGTCCTAGAATATTTTAGGTGAAATTGCTGAGGGAATAAAGATAATGAATTATTATTAAACCCCATGCTCCTGTACCGTCATGTGATATCCTGTAGATTCTTTACACTAGAGCAGTAATACCATAGATGCTGCTAAACTAGCTTGACTGAATTTCACATTTCTCCCTATTTTGCATGGTCTACATAAAAGCATACCCCACCTCCCATACTACAGCGTATAACATCAGAGCCGAAGCCTCTCAGAGGTATAACTTTAACTACTTGAGCCTAAATGCCAAATCTGAAAAGACGCTCCTCACCAGGACACAACTTCATGCTCAGCCTTATCCTGCATGGTGACAGAGGGACTTTTGGTGTTCATAAGGAAGTTGCACAATTCTACATTTTTAGCTCCCCATGAGATACAATTACAGCAGCTGGTAACATTACACATCCGATATATATATAATACGAACGATTTCTGGAAGCCTAGCAGTGATTGAAGCGAGTTCAAGCGTAGCGAACATGAAGACATATCACATTATGGTGATAGAGGGACATACGTACAGTTTGCTGATTTTTAGTACCATGCTATGTCACAGCCCAAACCAGAGGTGTGGCTATAGGTGTGCAGAGTACCAGATGCACCTCCAGTATTATAAATGCTATTTGGTAGGTGGGGCCTGTTATAGATTTTGCATTGGGACTTAGCTGCTTTGGTACGCCTTTACAAGGGGTTATATACTGTGCCTGGCATCCAGCTGAAAATGACACTTGGGAGAATAACTGTGAGCAGTACCCTTTCTATCACATGCTCTCAGCCAATCAGCATGGCTGTGAACACAACTATGATAATGATTGGCTGAGAGCAGTTCGATTTACAGCAGAGCACAGAACTTCTCTCAAGTGTCCTTTTCAGCTGGATGATAGGCAGTTATTGTATACAGGGCTCCAAACTCTTAGTTTTAACCCTTTACAGTTTCGGAAGGATGCAAAAAGGAGGAAAGTACAAGTAGTTGTGCACCAGACTATCTCAGGCTTGGCTGTGGTATTGTCTAGCATGCTGGCCACTATCGCCTTGGTTCTAGTTTTTGCTCCATGTAATGACATAGTACATGTTTTTGTGGCCTGCTCTATTGTTTGTAGCTGCTGGTGGGTTATATATGTTATAGCGGAGATTGCATTGGGGGTCTGTGAGGGTGCAGGGTTCACTGCTCACCATTGCTTTAAGGTTGAGATGTAACTTGAAGCTGCTGGGCCCCAATGCAAAAGCTGTAACGGGGCCCCCAGCTATACTCTTTGTCAAAGAAAAACGATCCCCCTCCTAGAAGAAGTTGTCATAGTGCTGCAAAACTCGTCCTGCAGTCCCATCTCAGGCAAATATGTAAATGATGAAAGTTGTGGTGTGATAAGATGAACGGTCTTGTCTCCTGAGACCCTAAATGTGGTTCCCCCCTTGGCCTATAAAAGGCTCGCAGACGCTCCTTGTGTGTAGTTGCAGCGTCCAAGGAGCAGGCCGTCAGATGAGGAGACAGAGGGGTAGAGAAATGCCTTGTCATGGGGCTCTACCGTCTCCTCCCTAAGCTTAGCTCGGGACCCGACCTCGTTACCCACAGGGGGAAATCACAAATAGTAACCAGTAGTTACCTGAAGTCCAGTTTGTCACTCGTGACACCAACGTTTCATCCTCTGCGGTGAATCCTTAAAGGGGTTGTCCCGCGCCGAAACGGGTTTTTTCTTTTTTCAATAGCCCCCCCGTTCGGCGCGAGACAAACCCGATGAAGGGGTAAAAAAAAACAAACGGATAGTACTTACCCGAATCCCCGCGCTCCGGTGACTTCTTACTTACCTTGCTAAGATGGACGCCGGGATCTTCACCTACGGTGGACCGCAGGTCTTCTCCCATGGTGCACCGTGGGCTCTGTGCGTTTCATTGCCGATTCCAGCCTCCTGATTGGCTGGAATCGGCACACGTGACGGGGCGGAGCTACGAGGAGCAGCTCTCCGGCAGGAGCGGCCCCATTCAGAAGGGAGAAGACCGGACTGCGCAAGCGTGTCTAATCGGGCGATTAGACGCTGAAAATTAGACGGCACCATGGAGACGAGGACGCTAGCAACGGAACAAGTAAGTGAATAACTTCTGTATGGCTCATAATTAATGCACGATGTACATTACAAAGTGCATTAATATGGCCATACAGAAGTGTATACCCCCACTTTGTTTCACGGGACAACCCCTTTAAGATGAATAAAGTAGTCCCTGCACACAGAGTGTATTTTCTGAACAAGAACCGGGAACATTCGGTTCTGTCCGTTTACTTCAACGATGATAACAAAATAACAAAACAGTTCTTACAGTGGTGAAACAGGGAGGATTTACGGGGTTACTTGCACATCTGCAGTCCTAGTTATCTGCAGAAACTCACTCTCATGGCAATTCTCTCTCTCGCTCAGTTCTTGCATGGCTTTACTGGGTCCGGGCTCGTGCACATTTTGGTAGCTAGTTGGTATGGGGAGTGTCTCAGGAAAGTTAGGCCCAAGTGGGAACAGCAGACCACCACTGGGCCACCTCCATGTCTCCCTTCTTTTGCTAGCTCTCCTCTCTGAACCTTGCTGGCTTCTTTCTCTGGCTGGCATCCCTAGCACTCCCAGAACTCCTAGAACTACTGGGCTCCCACGTGATTACACTTATAACACACAGGACAAAACAATACATTTTCCAGACATGACCAGACATTAAACCATTCGTGCCTGCAGACATTCAATACACATAAATCTGATTCATACCACATACAAGACAAACATATTACATGTATTTTGAGGTGCTGGAGAGGACCCCTAACTCTGGGCCACTACATAAAGACCTCTTCTTCCACTTGTGTAGAGCTTGTTGACCACTAGACGCCTTTACGATGCACAGAAGAGATTTCACCCCGTTACCAGAGTCTGAGAGGGGCGCATTATTGGGATGTGAGAAGCTGGATGGTCGAATTGATGAATTGTCCCCCACCGGCCATACTGACCAGACTGTTAGGAAGTGTTGGGACCAGTGGATGTGTGAGAGCACACAGGGAGACTGGGCTCAGGGAGCCCCCTGCAGTCCACATGTATACAGCAGTGTCTGACCAGCCGATTAAGAGGTGTTGGGGCTAGTGGATGTGTGATGGTACACAAGGTGACCGGGCTCAGGATCCCCTACAGACCATCAGTAGAGAGGAGCATCTGACCAGACT
Source organism: Eleutherodactylus coqui (assembly GCF_035609145.1). NCBI lineage: Eukaryota > Metazoa > Chordata > Amphibia > Anura > Eleutherodactylidae > Eleutherodactylus > Eleutherodactylus coqui. Next base: position 521,715,425 of record NC_089837.1, on the reverse strand, counting down.
GTTAGGAGGTGTTGGGATCAGTGGATGTGTGAGGGCACACAAGGTGACCGGGCTCAGGACGCCCCCTACAGACCACCAGTAGAGAGGATCTTGTGACCAGACTGTTAGGGGGTGTTGGGACCAGATGGTTTGCGGCCCACAAGGTGAACGGGCTTAGGACCCCCGAAAGACCAGCAGTAGAGAGGAGCGTCTGACCAGACTGTTAGGAGGTGTTGGGACCAGTGGATATGTGAGAGCACACAAGTTGACCGGGCTCAGGATGCCCCCTACAGACCACCAGTAGAGAAAAGCGTCTGATCATCCAACAAGCACTAGCAGCTCCAACTGTTACGTTGTCCGCTATCCAGTCACAGGTGGTGCCATTTCCAGTGGCTTGGCTGAAGGACATTTGGTCTCACGGTGCCCCTCCTATTACATGTATGGCCTCTGACACCCACCGTCGCCCCCTTTACATGTACGGCCTCTAATACCCACCGTCGCCTCCATTTGCAGTGATGTCATGAACGATGAAACTGGACACTACAGAACGGAACTGGGTTTTTGTTCTGTCATGAATCCAGGTTTAGTTTGGGCGCGGACAACAGCCGTGTTCGTGTCTGGAGACCTCCTGCCTTTGTTGTAGAGTGGCACACTGCCCCCTGTTGGTGTGATGGTCTGGGGGACATCACATACAGCAGCTGGTCCTCCCTAGTAGTGGTAGGAGGGACAATGACAGCTCAGCCATATGTTCAGGACATCCTGCAGCCACATGTGTTCCTCTCATGGCAGCTTCCAGCAGGATAATGCTCAGCCGCACACACAAGGGGGTCACAGGAGCCCCCACAACATTGTCACACTTCTGTGGCTGCTGGTCACCAGATTTATCACCAGTAGAGCATATATGGGACCATCTGGGATGCCGACTGCAACAGCCTATGGGTTTACAAGATCTAGAGGATCATACAGCCAGTGTGGAGCAATATGCTGCAGGATACTGTTGTGGGAGAATATATATCTATGCAATTCTCTGTGTTTCTTCTATCAGACTATGCAAACACACCCATATATGTATGTGACCAATCTGGTGTGAACACATTGCTTTTTTTTGCACGCTCCTATTTTGTGATGCAATCCACTGTCTGTGAAGAAGCTCTGTTACTTTCCATATAGACCAGAAGCACATTAGCTCTGATACAGCACCGTCTCATCGTCAGTTTCTTCCCGTGCACGTTTTCTCTGATTTGGAACCAATTTGGAACAGACAGTAAAATTAGAGGAGCCGATTTGGTTTCCACAACAATTTCATACAGAACCTATTTGCCTCCATGCCCGCCCAAATCACAATTTGTATCCAAGCTAGAGGCGGTACAACAGGGTACTAGAGCCTCCTTGCCCGTCCATATCAAATCTTGTATCCAAGCTAGAGGCGGTACAACAGGATACTAGAGCCTCCATGCCCGCCCGTATCACATCTTGTATCCAAGCTAGAGGTGGTGCAAGAGGATACTAGAGCCTCCATTCCTGCCTGTATCACATCTTGTATCCAAGCTAGAGGCGGTATAACAGGGTACTAGAGCTCCATGTCTGCCTGTATCACATCTTGTATCCAAGCTAGAGACGGTATAACAGGGTACTAGAGCCTCCATGTCTGCCTGTATCACATCTTGTATCCAAGCTAGAGGTGATGCAACAGGGTACTAGATCCTCCATGCCCGTCCGTATCACCTCTTGTATCCAAGCTAGAGGCGGTACAACAAGATACTATAGCCTGCATGCCTGCCCGTATCACATCTTGTATCCAAGCTAGAGGCGGTACAGCAGGGTACTAGAGCCTTCATGCCCTCCCATATCAGATCTTGTATTTGGATACAAGATACCCTGTTGTACCACCTCTAGCTTGGGCTAGAGGCGGTACAACAGGGTACTAGAGCCTCCATGCCTGCCCGTATCACATCTTGTATCCAAGCTAGAGGCGATACAACAGGGTACTAGGGCCTCCCTACAAGGGGTCGGTTCTGCACAGTAAATGACCCTTTTGCTCTGATATTGTAATCATTTATTTATATTAATGTCAGAGAGAAAGTTTCATCCATCCGACAACTTCTGGGTGCTTGATTTTTTTTTTCTTCACAATGAGTGTATAATGCAACATTCAAAGTATTGATCTACTTATATAGGGGAAGGGAGACCATATGCGCCCCTTAAAGGGGTTGTCCCGAGGCAGCAAGTGGGTCTATACACTTCTGTATGGCCATAATAATGCACTTTGTAATGTACATTGTGCATTAATTATGAGCCATACAGAAGTTATAAAAAGTTTTTTACTTACCTGCTCCGTTGCTAGCGTCCTCGTTCCCATGGAGCCGACTAATTTTTGGCCTCCGATGGCCAAATTAGCCGCGCTTGCGCAGTCCGGGTCTTCAGCAGTCTTCTATGGAGCCGCTCGTGCCAGAGAGCGGCTCCGTGTAGCTCCGCCCCGTCACGTGCCGATTCCAGCCAATCAGGAGGCTGGAATCGGCAGTGGACCGCACAGAAGAGCTGCGGTCCACGAAGGTAGAAGATCCCGGCGGCCATCTTCAGCGGTAAGTATTGAAGTCACCGGACCGCCGGGATTCAGGTAAGCGCTGTGCGGGTGGTTTTTTTAACCCCTGCATCGGGGTTGTCTCGCGCCGAACGGGGGGGGGGTTTAAAAAAAAAAAAAACCCGTTTCGGCGCGGGACATCTCCTTTAAGGCTCAGGACCGAGGTGCATCCGCATACTCTGCACCCACTAGCCTCTGCTTTTGAAGAAAGAACACATTAGATTCAGTAACATCTTCTACATGTGTCATTGATGGAGTTCCGACGTTGAAGTTCTCCACCTGAAAGAAAGACTTCTTGGTGCTCTGCAATGGTGGCCTGGACCTTGAAATTTTAGTTTTTTGGCTTTGGTAGAGGTACTAGATGCAAGAAAGATCCACCAATATTCGAACTCCTCTTACAAGAAGCTCATGAACATATTTGCGAAGGTCTAAAGAGTCCATAAAGGGCATCAAGAAAAAAGTAATGCCCATCTCCTAGTGCTGGTCCACACCGCAACCCGCCCTTCCTGGACTACGTGGCCAAGCATATGTCTACCCACCAGGTGAAGGGCCCCATCTGAGCCCTAACTAAAGCTGCAGGTCTTGCACCAACACCCTCACCTACCATGTGACTCCTAACTCTTCACCCCCTCTAGCTATGCCCCTAGGCACCTATGACTTAGTTGCATTTGCTAATTTTGCGGTGCCTCGAGAGGCCTGGGATGGGTACAGTTTCTCTTTAGGGAGAGTACCTAGTGAGAAGACTTAGAAGACTATGCATGCTCCTCTGGGAAATATGCAAATGGAACAATGCCTCAACAGCGCCTCCTATTAGCAGGCAGGACATTCTTTACAATTCCTCATGGTTGCGGGATATCACCACTGTTATTACGGCGCCAACAATTGGCCAATTATTTCTTATGTGACATAATGAAATGTTCAATCTTACTAGCTTAGTACCGGATTACTGGCACTGACCCAGGTACCAGGCTGAGTAAAGCAATCTATCACAGATCACTTCAACTGGCAGCATGGGCATCTAAAAGTAGGATTATGGAGCACAGCATGGCTGATCCTTGGGGCAACATGGCTGGCTGGGGCGGTGTGACTCATACTATGGGCATCTTGATTGGCAGTGAAGGCATCTATGCTACATGGCAGCACTGTTGGACTCTGAAGGTCCTGTATTTTACATACTACAGGAATATTTCCTGCATTATACTGCACTCAATGGCTATGTTACTAGTACCCCCATTCATTTGCGCGTTGGAACTGCAGCAATTTGTTATGGCATAGATTCCACCAGGTGATGAAAGGGTTCTGCGGGAATATCGGCCCCTGCGGACAGGAAGCTTCTTGTAGTTGCTGCAGATTAGATGGCGGTGCTGACATGTTCTGACCAGCTGATAGGAAGGGCTCAGCGATTCATGCTGCTTGTGCCAAATTCTGACTCCTATCAGCACGGGGCAACAGAAATCTGGATCCATCTGACCAGGAGATGTTTTTCCGCTGCTCAGTGATACAAGTTTTGTGCTGTTTTGCCCGCTGGAGTCTTGCGTTTCTGTTTCTCTTAAACACAATGGCGCTGGAACTGGTCGTCTGTTATATTCCATCCATGCTAAACAGCGGTGAGTTGTATATTCAGACATGTTATTTGGAGCACCAGCATTGTATTCGGCTGCTTCTGACTGTGCAGCCCCTGTTCTTCAGAATGACTCCTGACATCCTCCTCTAACTCCTCTCGGGTTGTTTCTGTCCACAGGATCCCCTCTCACTGGATGTTTTCCTAGATGACGCCATTCTCGTATACTCTCTTCACCGTTACACGAGAAAACCTCCCATGGTTGGCAGTGAGACCCCGGCTAGTCTACCCCCGATGACCGGCCTCGTTGGAGGTCACTCCGATCGCTGGATTTTCTCATCTAATGTAGATTCACACTGAAACTGATCCACAGAAACTTGTCACGTGATTTTATGCTGCACTCCGGGGTCACGGGGAGAATTTCCATACAGGGGAAGCGCCAGTTATGAAAGAACCAGGGTCTACAATAAAATGATCAACTGGCGTATGTGCTACAGTAGCATACATATGACAGTGTGATTGTTCTCCGTGGGAGAATCCAAGTATATTCAAGTAGATATACCTTTTAATGGCTAACAAAAATACACGATGTTATAGCGAGCTTTCAGGTGGTTACTATAGACTCTTCCTAGCCTGATAAAGGGTCGATAATAACCACCCAAAAGCTCGCTATAACATCGTGTATTTTTGTGGCCATTAAAAGCTATCATATCTACAAGATTACTTGGTTTCTCCCACAGGGAACAATCACACTTTGCTCTACTGGCTAACACCGTACCGTTTATATGACCGACACTGTACAATAAAACTTACAAACTGCACTTCTCCATCTTCGAGGCTCCACCCCCTTTCCCCAAACATCACATCCATTTTCATCACATTTACTTAAAATCTGCAATTTCCCCTTTGAACATAGAGAATTTAAGCCATGGCATAATTTTTGGAGGCTAATTTTTTCTGTTGCAAACACCTCTCTTCCGATGGATTGTGTGGTTTTGATTGAAGTCTTTGGCAAGATGCGCAGATGTAATAGAATCACAACCACGGAATTTATGTTTTGCAAATTAGGAGAATTTTCCAATTACGGGCTGGATTGGCACAAGGCAGTCATGGGCAGGAGTCTTGGTGGCAAAACTGTGGTGGCATAAATAATGTCTTGGGCTTGTTAGCTGTCTTATGGCAGTGGCAACAGGAACTACCTACCTCTGGGTAGCCCAGTGCCTACTTCTCCTAACCATCTACTGAGCTACTTGTACTACACCTGTGTGCACATATGTAGTATGGGTACATATGTATGTTTCTGAGTACATGTAGTATATAAATGCATATATGTGTGTGAATGGAAAGACCGGGTTAAGGGTCGGGTTAGTCCACTGTCTCCTGCAATTGCTTGGGCCACTTCGGCTGATGGGGAAACACTTGCCTCCGTTTGAGTCAGGGTCTTCACCAGAGTGGGGGTCATGGTGCTCTTATCCACCTAGGTGGGGAGCAGAGACGGCAATCCCTAGTGCCTGGCATCCAGCCATGATGGGTCAGGGCTTGGTGGGATACTGGCTCCCGATGCTGGCTCCATGGGCACCCACCGTAGCTGTCAAGGAAAGCTCTTGTATCCAGACATCGTAATGCTTATGTAATTGTACTAACAAGAAAATGGGGTAAACCAGGCCGAATCGGGTCAATAGGTTTCCTTTTAACTCTTATATCTCAGGAAGGTAAAGTTTCTTTTAAGTTCCCATTACCAGGTATTATCAACAAAGTCTTGGAGTCCACGAACTGAGACATAAGTGAACGAAGAGTCCTACCAGTTCTGGTTACCTTTGCATGCGCAAGGCGGTCTGGAATAACAGCAGGGTCCGACTTTGCAGCAGTGTGTAAAAAGATGTCACTCATAGGGTTAACTGATACAGTCCAACTCCTATCTAGTCCATTGGGCTTAACAATTTGGAGCTCAGTGCTTGCTTCCTCAGGAACTCCAGTACCGTCCAGCTCGCTTTCTCCCTACTGAATTCCCTCCTCCCAGAAAATGGTCAGAGGTCACATGATTGGAGCTCACTATTTCGTGAACCCCCCCCCCAGTGGCACAATAAAGGTGTACTATAGCACACATATACATAACAGCATCATCAAATAAAACAGTGAAAACATAACAATGATGCCCCCTTTTGCATATGTGCGCCTCTTTGTATAGATGTGCAAATGTAAGTTTGCATGCAAGTACTGAGTGCGCAGGTTTGGCGGTATTATTTATATTTGGGCACTATATGACCATCTAGACCTCATTATGACTTCAAGCTGGTAAATTTGGAGCACTGTATCACTGTTTTGTTGACATTGTATGGCCGTTAGTATTTGAGTCCGAGAAGCCATTATGAGGTGGCTTGGGTGGTGGTGCTATTATTTACATATAGGCGAGCCATGCAGCGTGGAGCGCTGACATATCTGCTGAGCAATGCGACCGCGCACTTGTGTGCCTTACACTCCCCAACACAGAGCATGCCTGTTAAGGAATTAGTCCAGCACTACTGAACAATGCCAGGTCTCACCAGGCCACTCATGTCACAAGGTCTAAGATAAAAAGGGTGGAAAATATTTACACAACACAAATAAAAAAACCCGTTGATGTTGGGCTGGAGCGTGGCTGTCCTTCATACATACACGGTTACAAAAAAGTTTAAGTAGACCCTTTGGCCATACCTGGTTTTTTTGCTTTGATAATAATAAAATGTGATCTGATTATATCTAAGCCACAATTACAGACAAACACAATGTAACTAATAGCACACAGACAGCTGTACCGATCATGTCTTTTATCCGCAGTGCAGGTAGAAAAAGTGAAGCCTTTAGCAGCAATCACCTCCACCAAATCTTTCCTATAGCTGCAAATAAGATTTATGCAACGTTGAGGTGGAATTTTGAACCTTCCTCCTTGCAAATCTGTTTCACATCATCAACATTTCTGAGATGCCTTGTGTGCACAGCACTCTTCAGGTCAAGACACAGCATCCCTATATGGTTAAGGTGAGGAATTTGATCTGGCCATTCCAAAATATAAATCTTTTCAGCCAATCTAGTTGTTTTTTTTGTGTGAGCTTTGGGTTGTTGTCTTGTTGCATCACCCAACGTCTCTTCATCTTGAGTTCCTGGAGGGCTGCTCTACACGTCCTCCTGTAAGATGTTCTGATCCATCATAGAATTTATTGTTTCCTCAGTGATCACAAGTGGTCCCGGCCCTAAGGAGTAAATCATCCCCAAAGGATAATGCTCTCCACCATGGTCCCAAATTATGATATCCACCCTCCATGGCCCCAAACCATGATATCCCATCCACCGTAGCTTTAAACTCTAATGTCCCCTCCACCATAGCTCCACAGTTGGATGCCGTTTTGGTGTTGGTGTGAGGTGTTCTTTTTCCTCCGCACACAACAGTGTGCGCTTGTTACTCTTTTGTCTCATTGAACATTCCCCAGAAGCATCCAGATGGTCTTCGGTAAATCTGAGACAAATCACAATGTTATTTTTGGCTAGCAATGGCTTCCTTCGTGGTGTCCTTCTAACATCACCATTCTTGGTTGGTGTTTCTGTAATAGAGGACACATCAACAGAGGTTTCTACAGTTGGTAGAGTCTTCTATAGGTCCTCTGCTGTTCCTCCTGACTTCTTTCTTCCCACTTTCAACATTGCCTGCTGCACTCTTCAAGTTGTATAACAGGATGCTCCTCGGGAGAGAAGAACAGTCCTGAATGTCCTCCATCTGTAGATAATAACCAGGGATTGATGTACACCTAGGTCTTTAGCTTTTGTAGCCTTTTTCAGCTTCCTGCATCTCTATAACACGTCTTCTGAAAGTTGTTTACAATGAAGCCTGGCTCACACTAACCAGTCTTTTTTTAAGAAGAACAGATCTGTCAGTAACCAGGCTTTGTGTGCCTTATTTAATGGACAAAGCACCTGTGATACCCGCACTGCCAATTTCATTGCCTTAATTAAAACATCTTTTGGGAAATAGCTCTTGGAGAAGTCATTAAGGCCGCCTGCACATGCACAAGTCGGATTCTGCATGTGGGAGCCCGCAGTGGAATCAGACCCTGTGCCAGGCCTTACGTTACAGTTACAGTAACCTGACGTTACAGTTTCTTCTTCTGTACTGTGGATGGTCCGCATGGCTCGACGTTGGACATTCGCAGTACAGATATTTTTTTTTTTAACTCCTTTTTATTAACGCAGATATCCAGGTTATGCCAAAGGGTTCATTTGTTTGTTTTTTGCAACTGCAGTATACCCAATACTATTTTTTTTTCCAGTGCAAATGGATCAGAAAATTGTTGTAATCACATTGATGCATTAATTTGGGCATATGATGTCCGAGTGCCTGGGGCACCAATTGTAAATGTGGCTCTGCTTGAACTGTAAAGAATGCAAAAACTTCAGAGTCATACTAGTTCCATGACTTAGGGCTAACTGAAGTTTCTTAAATACCTGCCTGCACCCTTTCTCTCCTCCTCCCACTTGATTCTAATTAATGTGGTGATAAACGAGCTTAAAAGGAGCCGTGGTCGAGCAAGTACACCTTTAAAAGTCTATGTGTCCCGTTCATGCGAGCCGCAGAAAATGGCACCCATCATGGACGTCACCGATATATCTCACCTAGACATTATCCTTGTCCATAAGGGACAAATATATCCCTGAACAATTTTGGTGTGGCAGAACCTGACCAAAATTGGAGTATTTGCCCTGATAAGGATGGCACCACGTCTCGAACCAATAGCCAGCAGTCATGTAGAGGCAGGCCAAGAATAAATACACTTCCATTATGAGCGATTGACCAGCTAGAGGAAACATCACGTTGTTGGCCAGTCAGTCCAAATACCATAGGAGCAGGGTAGAGAAGAAGGGAACATCATACACTGAGGGGTTCCCGACATACAACTCCTAAGAGAACTTCTGCAGTGGCAGGAAATGGTCTCTTATTGACGACTGGTGCCTAAGGCTCAGTCATATAGGCCAGGGCGCCAATGCTTGTGACCAACGTGCCGTAGCACTATGGGACTGACAAACCATGGACAATTCCTTGACCTATCAATGATAAGCTCATCACTGGGTATCCCACTCCTGAGATCAGCGAAGTAATTAGCAAGTGTTGAGTTTCCCTGCAGTGCCTCCACTGGGGAAGCAAAGCATTACACCATTCTTATTGGAATCAATAAGCTGTGCATGCAATGTATGGACGTGCTGAGTCTAGCACAGCAATTAGGAAGAGTCAGTCAATTCTGTATCCCATATGGTAACCTAAGTAATACAGGCAAGAAAAAGACTATTTTCCAAATTCTCCACCTAATTTTGGGCACATGCAGGATCTCATTTAGTGCAATTTCTACATCTTTATCCAACTGAACCTTCTTGTTCTCCCATGACACAATGAATGGAGTTCACTACAGTACCTTTATCCGGACACATATAGGAATGTCCTTGATCAGCACCATGACAAGCACATGCAAAATGCAGGAAAACTCATGCAAAGCTCCTATTCATGTGATTTACATAGGAGCAGATCAACTTCCCCTTCAAGATGACTGATTTTGGAAGGTTAGCAGTGACTTTTGTCTGTGCCGCCTAAAGTACTGCACCGCTCATACGGATTTTCTTCAATTCAGCCAAACTAAATGGCTGAATTGAAGAAAAACCCAGGTAAGCAACCACGAATTGCAATGTTACTGATGTAGGCAAATACATCGCTTACTGTATTTCATGTATGGATGCCAAGCATGCGAAGTAAACAAGTCAGGATTCTTATAGGGGCATCTATTGCAGCAGTGGCATAGCTATAGGGGTTGCAGGGGTCGCCATTGCAACCGGGCCCGTATGCCTGCTCGCCACAGTGAATCATGCTGGTTGCCTGATCTTCCCCTATGTGCCTCTGAAACTCTATCCCAAGGTACTGCAGAAGATAAGTCACTTTCCCTATCACACTACTCTGTTGTGCTGCCTGTCAGCCTGTGCAAGCCTGCAGATGAGATGAGAGAAGTCAGGCTTTAATATGTAGAGTCACATAGCTCAACAGGCAGCAATTCAAAGCAGTGAGACAGGAACACAGTGCCCAAGTATCCTCCACCTGCGCAGCACAGGGCCTCTCTTTACTACTCCTCCTGTGTTCCACCAATTTGGCCTGTGTAAAGTGGACAGTGGGCCTCCTGCTCCTGTCTCCCATGTTGATGGACCCATCCAAGCTGCTACCAGTTCCTGATCTTACACGTCCGGGTGTCATTGGTATCAATCTGCAGACTATGTCATGAAACAAGAATACGGTATGATGTAATATATCTACATATGTAAATCAATACATGTTCCTCTGATAGGCCATATACCAAGAGAGAAACCTGATGGGCGCAACTTAGTACAGTGACAGTTCCTGGATTTACTAGCAGTTACAGTTGTAAGAAAGGAGCCCAGGTTCAGGTTTGTGCTATACTGAGCTCTGTTATGGTTCCTATAGTTGTGTAATCTGGATGGTATAAGAGCGGCCTCTACTGGCCGCCATACATTACTGCAGTTTGTGTATTTCTCTATGTAGTGTTGTATATGACTTCCCATTGTCTGCAGAGGTCAGGTGGGAGATCTGGAGGACTTGAGATCATTGAGAGCTTCAAGCATTTCCAGTGGCTCTGAGCCTTAAAAGAGACTGCATTGCGGGGAGAAGGAGCTGCCAAAGCAGTGAGGGGTCGGCTTGGGATGCCATAGAGAATGTGTCCTGGAGAATCTGTGCCTGTTAGAGAGGGACAGTGGCACAAGAAAGAAGGCAGTCGGTATATGAGTAGCGCAGCTCCATAACATGCTAGAACCGATGTCGCTGAGAGAACAAAGCGGCAGGACTACAGCAAGAGAGACTGCTACAAAGGATTCACATCGTCCTGCAGCTCTGTGAATCAGGGTACTCCTAACACGTCGCTAACATTGCAGCACCAAACACGCTGGAAATATGTAAGTGAGGTTGGCCTCAGGAAAAGGCCCAACGTGTGCACACGGGTAGTGACTTAAAGCAGACCTGCCAGTCAAAATACACAAGTCCAAGCCGACACCAGAGGAACACATATCCATCTGCCAGTTGTGGACAAGTTATAGGACAACACTTGTGGGCGACTGCCATTGCTGGCTGGAAATAAGTAAGTGAGGTTGGCCTCAGGAAAAGGCCCAACGTGTGCACACGGGTAGTGACTTAAAGCAGACCTGCCAGTCAAAATACACAAGTCCAAGCCGACACCAGAGGAACACATATCCATCCGCCAGTTGTGGACAAATTATTGGACAACGCTTGCAATACTTTCAGACTGTGTTCAGGTGACTGCCATTGCCATCGCTGGGTGGTCCTACCGCATGTTCTACAGTGAGGTGTGTTGCTGATCTTGGTGATGTATAACAGATTGTTACCATCCCCCGCTCACGGTACAGTTCTGCACATGCTTCAGTTAGGTTGTCTAACGTTTCTGAATAACCGCATATTGCTCATCTATTAGCAGAAGCTTCATCTAGAAGTGTATTTGTTATATATATTTTATAAGCCTGCTGTCCGCATCGCACCCCCATTCCTGTGTCACCTGCTCCAACCGCCACATGGTAGATAAGTGGCCATTCATTTATCCATTATCTATGTGTAAATATCAGGATAGGCTTTTCCTCCTGTCTTGATATAATCTGCACTGGAGTGAAATGCGCCTAATTTATTAAGAGGCATACGTCTCTAAATTATTTAGGCCCATCTTTGGCCTATGACTGGTGCCATGCCAATATAGTAGGTTTGGTCCTGGTACCGTATCTGTATTAAGCTAGGTTCAGGTCATATATTTATTCAGTATACTTGGTTCTGTTACTGTATCTAGGTAGTAAGCATGGTTCTGTTATTGTATCTATGCAGTAAGCTTGGTTCTGTTATCGTACTTCTGCAGTAAACTCAATTTTAGTACCGGATCTATGCAGGAAGTTGGTTATGTTTTTCTAGCTATGCAGGAAGCTTGGTTCTGTTATTGTAGCTTTGTAGTAGGCTCCGTTCTAGTACTTTATGACTATAGTAAGCTTGGTTCTAGGACTGTATATATGTAGTAAGCTTAGTCCTGGTATCGTATCTATGTAATAAGCTTAGAGTTCTGGTACTGTATCTATGCACTAAGCTACGTTCTGTTAACATATCTATGTAGTAAACTCAGATCTAGTAACCTATCTATGTAGTAAACTTAATTCTTTCCACCCTATCTATCAAGTAAGCTTGGCTCTCTTATTGTATTTATGCAGTAAGCTAGGTTCTATTATCATACTTCTGTGGTAAGCTCAGTTCTAGTACTTTATCTCTGTAGTAAGCTTTGTTCTGGTATCATATCTATGTAATAAGCTTAGCGTTCTGGTACTATATCTATGCACTAAGCTAGGTTCTGTTATCATATCTATGTAGTAAGCTAGGTTCTGGTATCATATCTATGTAATAAGCTTAGAGGTCTGGTACTGCATTTGTGGCAAGCATTTTTGGCTAAAACTATGGTGGATATCTGATTTTGGCAACCACTCTAGGGGCATCTGTGGTGGACACCATGGGGAATCTATGTGGCATGCAGTCTGGTCGACATCACTCTAGGCGCAACTGTGGTGGGCACTATGGGGGACCTATGTGGCAGGCTCTCTGGTCAGTCTCACTCTAGGGGCATCTGTGGTAGGTTCTATGGGAAAATCCGTGGCTGATGTTATGGGAGGCCCCCATATAGATGACATTGCTAGCACATCTGTACAGGCTATGATGGGGCTTAGCACTCTGGGGGGAATCTGCAGGGGTCATCTATAGCTGCCACTATGGGGACCTGAGTGGCTGGCAGTCTGGAGGACCTCTGTGGCGGGTGCTATGGGAGACATCTATGACATGCACTTTTGGGGGGCATTCATGGCTGGCACTGTGGAGGGGTCAAGTGTGGTTTTCACGCTGGGGTCCTCTGGTAGGCACTGCTGGAGTTATTCCAAGGCTGGCACTATGGAATTCATTTGCAGCAGGCATTGAAGGAACTTCTAAGTCACTTTAGGTATCCTTCAGCCACCCTAAATTGCAAGTGTTTTTCATTGCGTTTTTTAAACAAGCCTTTTCTCTATTTATTACATTTATAGCTGGTATTTTTTTTTCTGGCGTTCTTCAAGTCCTATAGAGAAGCCTATGGGAAAAAAAAAACATACACCATGCATGCTACATGTTAAAAGAACGCTACCGGCCCAAAATGTGCTGAAATAAAGCTACCACAAGCCGTGCGTGGTGTCGGTGAGTAATGCCACAGAAAGCCGCCCGGTTCGTAGAACGCTTCCTATCTCCCCAGAGGTGTTAATAAAACATTTGGCTGCAGTATCTTTAGCAAATATAAAACAGAGGTAAAAAATTACTGGAAACGATGCCATGAAAAATGCTGCATGTGAAACCATCTCAGGGGGCATCGGAGGCCGCGGCGGGGGCATACCGGGGAGAGAACTTCAGTGGCTGATGGCCAGGAAAAACCATAATGCAAAGAATTCTCCTTCCTTTCAGTGCGGATAGAGGAAAGTCAGGGACTTTCTGTATGGCAAGAACATTCACCTGAAAATGTATTTGCCTGATCCTTGGGCCATGTAAAAGGACAAACGATTGGCCGACCAATAAGCCAACGCTAAATAATGCTCACTAGTCGGCTGCACATCATTCCGTGTAAACGGACAGATGTTAAGCCGACCAATGACAACTCTATGGCGACGAATGATCCCAAGGCAGGCAGACAAGCGCCAATCTCCTTAATCGACTCATCAGCACATTATTGTAACGAGACCCTTCACCTCTAATCAGTGTTACAATGTTGCAGGTCATAGGCATTATACACAGGGTGATTATCAGCCAAACGATCAATCACCGTGTAAACCTGACAAGCGATCATGCGACAATCCATAATTCATTTGTTTGTCGCTGACCGTATATTTTGGTTAAACCGGTAGCACATCTACTCCTGTAAGCGGGGGATGTACTGGCGACAATAATGGACGTCAAAGACCACACAATCAATCGTAAGTGGGGCCGTTCTTTCCCAACAATTTCCCAATGTAAAAGGTCCCTAAATGAGCACCGATCGATTTGTTACATTGTTAATCGGGGCTTGTTGATAGGAGAGGTGATAAAAGTCTGATCAGTGGAGACTCCCACCAATTCTGAGAATGGGGGTTCCATGCCCCTCTCTGCTTCTCACCCGCAGGCTCATTGCACCCCACTATGGAGCAGCACTCGAGCATCCATGGTGACACCACTTAATCTCGAACGGCACTGCTGGAGATAGCTGGGTGCTTGAACTTGGCTATTTCCATCAGCCCAATTGAAATGAAAGGAGTGGCACCATGTATATACGGCCGCCACTGTGTGTGGGTGCAGTGGGCCGGCAGTGACGACAGGAGGTGGACACAGGGCTTATGGTAGGTGAAAGAAGTCTATTTTGGGATAACCCCCTTTAAGGGGCGCATTTAGTTGGTGAAAATGTCCATGTAAGCTTAGTTCGATTATGGCTTGATAGACGCCTTATGTTAAAGGTACTGCCCTAGTGACAGATGCCCTTTAAGGAGGTTGCTCACTTAGGAAAAAAACCCGAGCCATAAATTGATCACATGGTGTCCCGCTACTGGGACCCCCAGTGTTCATCTGTGCAGGAACCCAATCGCAAGTGTTCCGTTTCTCTGCAGCGCTCCTACAGGTGAACCGTGGTATTATATATTTCCATTGAAATCCATTGGTGGGATGTCGTTTGAGATAGATAGATATATAATGTCTCATGGATGGGACAAATATATAATCTACCGGTCCTTCCCATTGAGCAGATGCCTGCTTCCCCTTGCAAAAAATAATACCAATTAACCCCATAAACAGTACCTTAAACAAAACCCTTAAAAATACCTACTACCCTCAAACTGACTTATGTAGGGTACAAACCTGGCACTGGTCTAGCCGCTGGCTTGGTATATGGTTTGCTGTGACTTGTAGTCTCCAACCATATGTTGCAGAGTTTGCGACTACCCGGAACTACATTCGCCATATTTGACCCTACATTGTCAACCCCACTGTTCCCAGATGCAATAATGCATTCTCCTATTGCGCTTACAAGATGTTGCCAAGTGGGGGCGCTGCGGTGATCAAACGACCGCTTTTTTTTCCCCCCATCGATTGCTCTTTATGGAGTGCAATCCACAGAAGGATGACAATGAATGGACAGTAAGGGGTTAACGGTGACCAGAAGGGTCTGTAACAAAAGCAGCTCCCAGGAAGAACAATGGAGGTCTATGCATTCATTGTATATAGGCGCAGCAGCGTGGTCCCCCGGCCCCCCAATAGTAACACCTCCCCTCCTCCCTCCACATGGAGATGTCTGCAGCTGGTATGACAATCATATGCATGCTCCTGACCTGTGCCCTTCAGCTGGCAGTCCTCCTGGCACAGTGGCAATCCTCTGACCTCTGTGTGCTGGAGCCCTGAGAGTGCCTGCTGCCCGGACTGTAATACTGGAGTGTAATATACAACAACAGTGCTGCTTGTCCGTCCCATAGAGGGAGGCGCCAGGACTGCTAGCAGGGGAGAGCTCCTCTCTTCTTGGGCACAGTGCCCCCCGCCTGGCAAAGGATACAGGATCCGCAGGCTCCAAGGGTCTCTACCAGCCTATTTATAACACGGCAGGCGCAGAGAAGGGGGGGGTATTTATATCGCGTCTGATAATAAATAGCGAATGACTGCCACCGTCACCGCCGCCGCTGCTGCAGGACATCTTGGGTGAAACGTAACGCAGCCATTGTGCGAATTAGGGCCATTTACCTAATAACGCCACACGCAATTCCGTGAATTAACCCCTTCTGGACAATTTTTTTTTTTTTTTCCTACTCGCATTCCAGAGGTCAAAATTTTTCTTTTGCTCGCCGGAGCCGTATGAGATTTAGTTTTTTTTCGCGAGACGAGTCGTACTTCACGTAGGTGCCATTTTTTTGGTGCATATACATTAGTGCCTAATTTATATTCATGGTTATTTAGGCCAGCTTCACGTAAGCGCAATTGCACAGTCCTTAGCGCAATGTTTTTGCACTATGAATGAGGCTTTTTTGCACGCAAATCGGCGTATTTTACTGTACTTTTTCTGCCCGCAGGATATGTTCATTTGCGCGCGGCGAACAAACCCAGCGATTGAAACGGCTAATTAGTTCCAGACGTTTGTGTTCTTTTTTCCAGCGTAATTACGCAGCGTTTCACGAATCTCCTTGCGTATTGCGCACCCTTATTGACTTTTATGGGGAGCTTTGGTGCGCAAATACGCAGGAAAATAGAGCGTGTTCTACCGTTAGGGTGCCCACCCACTAGCGTTTTTTTACTGCGAAATTCGCATGTCTTTGGGCTATGGGACATGCAAAGCTAAAATCGCGATCGCGCAAAATCGCGATTTTGCGAGATCGCGATTTTTACATTACAAGTCCCATAGACCCCCTGCAGAAAAAAAAAACCTGCGAATTTCGCAGTGAAAAAAAACGCCAGTGGGTGGGCACCCTTAGGGTGAATGCCCACGGACGGATTAGCACAGCGTTTCCCACATGGGAAATCCGCACATGAATTCCGCAGTGGCAAGCTTCTATTAAAGCTAATAGCGTTCTGCCTGCCATCGCGCACATGTGGATTTCGCAGCGGGAAAAAAAAGGGATGTTCTATTTCACTGCGGATTTTCGCAGCAGGGGGCTCCTTTTATATAAAGGAATGGAGACCGTGGAAATCCGCGCAAAATGCAAGCATGTGAACAAACAGATTACAATCAATGGGTTCTATTGCGCAAATTTTGTGCTTGCAAATTAATCTGTGTGAAGCCGGTTTTAGGCATAAATGCAGAAAAAGAGCAATTCTGCTGTGGTCGTATTTTTTTCTTCTCTTACCCGGTCGTAAATGCATTAGATAATGCAATCCTATGCAGACAGTCACGATATGACTGCGTGAAAGCTTGCGTGGTAAACAAATCGCGGCATGTCCTATTTCTCTGCGAGCCTTGCAGAGGCGCGCACAGAAACGTCACGGCTGACGTGCCGACTCTGCTCTGCGTACGTGCTGGCAGAGCGGAGGAGACGCCGGAAGGGAGGTGAGCCGCGGGAGTCACTGCAGGAGCATGGCTCACATCCCACTGCGAGAATTCTCGCAGCGGGATCCGACTCAGCCGTCTGCAGGAGGCCTTTGGCTGGGTTCACACGGGGTGGATTTGCCACGGAATTTCGCTGCGTCACATCCGCATGCGGCCACTCACCCAGGGTTTACCAAGCCATGTGGACAAGATTTTGCAAAAATCTCTTCCACACGGGATGGCCAATCCGTCACTTAAAAGCCGCGTGGAACCGGCGTTGCGGCGCGTGTTTGAAATATGTAGCATGTAATTTTTTTTCCCGTGATACGCTGTGTCATTCCGTTGGAAAAAGAACACATCTGGAACTACTTAGCCATTTCAATCGTCTTTGTTTGCCGCAGAGTGAATGAACATGCCTTGCGGGTGCAAAAAGTACAGCAGATTACGCCAATGTGCGCACAACAAAAGCGTTGCTCGCTCCGCAAATACGCATAAGAACGTGTGAACTGGGCCTGAGCCTTAGCATCCATTTTCACTATATTTTCTGGAGGTTGAAACAAAACTGGCATCACATTTTTTTTTTTTTTTTGCGTACGTGAATAAACGCATTGAATACGGGTGCAACACGGACAAAAAAATGCGCAAATGCATATATGTGCGCAGAGAAAACCGCATTGTTCATAGACAGAAATGGCTTACGCCCGTGTGAATGAGGCCTGGGAGGAAACATTGCCATGTAGAAATGTCGGCGCGGGGTAATTGTGACTCGTGTGAAAGGGCCTAAATACAAGCACATCATCTGCTTCACATGGTTTTCAATTAGCTTTATTCATAAGAATGAAATGAACAACCCCTAAGGCCAAAGCTCCAGCCGAACGCACGAACCAGAGGTGTCGCCATCACGGCCTAAAAGCACCCTGAGGGAGATGGCAAGCAGTTGCCCATAGCAACCAATAAGATTTCAGCTTCCATTCCTCAGAAGCCATTTGGAAAATGAAAGCTGCAATGTGATTGGTTGCTATGGGCAACTGTGTATTTCTGATTCCCGGGTACCTTCAGCAGCACGATCACCGTGTGAGACGTGTTTGGGGCCCCAGGGCCGCTGTGCGCCAACAACTGTGAAGTCACATGCATTACTTGTAAACATTTGGGGATATGTAGTGACCCAGAGATGTCGCTGCTAAGGTCGGCTTCCCAAGGGCGTATACATATTTGCGCCGCGTTTTTACGCGGTAGGCATTGCATATTTGTGCGTGCAATTTTTGTATTGAAACGGGCAATTAAGTTGATTAGTTCAATATATGCTGGAGAACAAAAATAGCATATTTTTGCGCAAACGAAATTTTTCGTGTACAAATACGCTCGTGTGAATCTAGTTCGCTCTCACACAGCCAAGAAAACTGCGCTCAAATCTCGTACGAATAGGAACCCCATTCATTTAAATGGAGTCATATATGTAAATGGCGTGTTCTATCCTTTCACCTTCCTCGGAACACATCGGACAGGAAAACACCCCGCGGGGCGAGTGAGGCGCACGCGAGTGCGATGCGAGGTTTCCCAATGAAAACCATGTGAAACACTCGCTGATCCTCTAACGCCGCAGAAAGCCACGCCAGAGAATCGCAACCTTACTGAAGTCATGGAAGGCTTGTTGACAGGAAAATGCCGGCTGGCTTCACACGGACCCGTGCATATTTGCGCGTGCCTGAGTGCTGCAATTTTTGCGTAACGAATGATGCTTTTTTGCACATGCATCAATGTATTTTGCGGTGCTTTGCGCCCACAGGACATGTACATTTGCGTGCGGCAAGCAAAGACACGCCGATTT
Organism: Eleutherodactylus coqui; assembly: GCF_035609145.1. Taxonomy (NCBI): domain Eukaryota; kingdom Metazoa; phylum Chordata; class Amphibia; order Anura; family Eleutherodactylidae; genus Eleutherodactylus; species Eleutherodactylus coqui. The sequence continues at coordinate 521,696,367 of NC_089837.1, read as the reverse complement.
AAAATGGCCAATTCATCTCCAAATTCAGTTCCAGATGTGTTTCTTTTGCAACGGAGCGTCACACATCTTCTCCCGTATTGCGCGCACATTTGCAGATCCCCATTGACTTCTATGGGGAACTTTGGTGCACAAGTACGCAGAAAAATAGAGCGTGTTCTTTTTTTTGCACGTCCTAAATGTGCGCACAAAATATGGAAATGTGAACAAACCTATTGAAATCAATGTTCTATAGTCTGCGTATTGCGCACACAAATACGCCCGTGTCAGTCCGATCACGTGTGTATTTTGCGCACGCATTTCGTTCATACAATAAAATGCAGCATGCTCTCTTTTTCTGCGCATTTGTGCCCAAAAATCGCACATATTAAACTAACTTATTTGTCCATTTCAATGAATGAGAACGTGGTTGCGTCATTTTTTGAACTTTCAATTGCACGCAAAAAGTATAGTAAAACATGTACCTGTGCACGCAAATACGCAACACCCATTGTGCGAGTACGTGGCGCAAATGCGTTTAAACCCGTGTGACATCAGCTTTGAAATGTTAATTTAACTCTATGAAAATAAGATAAAAATATGTTTTGAACGTTTTTTGGTTTAATATCTTTCGATACCCTTCGCAGTGCCGCCGTGATACGAGCCTCCTGGCCTAGCGCAGATACACGGACCTCGTAGTGGGGGTACCCCTTTGTATTAAGACAGCTATTGCAGCTCAGCTCCATTAAAATGAATTGGTATAGGCCGCAATACCGTACAAAACCTGTGGACAGGTGTGGTGCTGTTTATGGAAGAAAACCGCAATATTCTTCTAGTTCTGCAGAACTCCTTTAAAGGGGTGTTCCCAATATTAAAAATTACACCCTATCCATAAGATAAGGGATAACTGATCGGCAGTGGTCTAACTGTTGGGATCTTCACCTTTCATGACTCTCCGACTGAATGGCGCGGTGGCTGACCATGTGCACAGCTGGTCTAGTCGAGTTCAGGTGCTGGGCTACCTCTGGCATTTTCGTTGAAATCAATGCAGCAGCAGTGTACCAACTCTACTGCCACTCCATTAATTTCGAGGTACATGAGACCCTCGTTCTTCTGATCAGTGGTGGTTGCAGGGGTCGGACCCCCACCAGTTATAGGGGATATCTTTCTATGTTGACACCATGGCCAGACTTACCTGTGTATGACCAGTGTGGGTGCGGGTTACCAGGTGGATGCAGCTCTGCCCGGACAGATGATCTTTTTCCTCTGTGTGTGGTAGAGCTACATGGATCATCCTCCTCCTGGCTCAGGCTCCTCCCCTTTCATGCTCAAGGCACTACTGTCAGCCAATCAGCAGCCTCTAAACACAATCACTTAGTTGTGTTACTGTATTTCGGGAATGAACTGAATTCTGGGGCTGTATTTAAGTTATGAGTTTGCTTCTGCTATTGTATTTATGTACTAAGGTTAATTTGTACGCTATTTCTAATTCTTAGGCTGGGTTCACACAGGGCGGATTTGCCGCAGAAATTCCATGCCGAATTTTGCCGTGGCAAATCCGCCTGCGGCCGCTAATCTCTGGGTTGATCAGCCATGTGGACGAGATTTCTCAGAAATCTCGTCCACATGGGACGGCCAATCCACTGCGGTAAATCCGGCGACCGTAGCCACGGTTTCAGAATATGCAGCATGTCTATTTATCTTTTCTTTCTGCCGTGGCCGCGCTCTGCTCTATGGGAGCGCTGGCCGCAGCGGAAAAGCGAGCGGCAGGGCCGCTTCAAAGCCGCCGCTGCTTTTTCCGCGGTTCTCCCCCCAAACCGCGGGATTTCCGGCGGGAATACGCCCCGTGTGAACCCAGGCTTAGGGCTCCGAACCACGGACAGATATTTGCTGCTGAATCTGCAGCGGGCGTCCAAACCGCGGATCTGCAGCAAACAGCACGCATAGCATGCTATTTTTTCCTGCACACTTGCAAAAACCAATTGCGGTTTCCGCAAGCAAAGAGCAGAATGCTCCATTTTTTTCGCGGATTCCACGTGAAGGGCTTCCATTAAAGTCAATGCAAGCTGTCCCAATGATGCGGGAAATGCAGTAGTTAAAAGAAAATCAGTACTGCGTATGTCTAATAATATAGACTTGTCTAATAATAGAGTTTTTGACAATATTTACTCTAAATCAGACAACCCCTTTAATAATGATGTCATCATATCGGTGTAGTGACATCACTTAAAGGGCATTCCCACCTTGTATAGAAGGTAAACATGTGGCACCTAGATATTATTTTTCGCCTGGTTTTTATAAATTGTATTCATTTGTTTCTAAGGCCCCCTGTCCACGACCATGGCGGAATATCGCTAGCAATATTCCGCCGCGGGGAAGAAGGGGGGAGAGCTGTCAGCTCTCTGCGCTGAGCCTATCAGATAGATAGGCTCACCGCAGAAAATAGCGGCATGCCACGATTTGAATCCCGCGAGTGGAGAATCGCTGTGATCATCCGCTCGTGGACGTCAGGGCTGCGCTATGGAAGGCGTTCACTGCGTTACCCATGGCCGGATTATTGCCACGGATCACGCAATGAACTATCGTCCGTGGACAGGAGGCCTTAGTTATAATTGTTTCCCTTTTTCTACGTGGCAGCCATTGCAGCTCCCTCAGAGTAGTCACCTATCATTCGTAGCCTAAAAGGCTAAATGTGCCGGGTCATACATGGATACTGTATATAGCAAGATTTTCAAGCAGATAAGCCTTTTCAGAAGTCTCAGTGACAGCCTCCATAGGGAATCTTCACCTTTACTGCAGCGCCTCCACAGGCAAAATGAAGCATTACATATTTTTTTTATTTAAAATTAATGGCTGAGATATCAGATCCCATAAATGAGGCTACTAAATGGCAGATCCTTCTAATAACTCAGATTCCCTAATAGGTTACTTGAAATGGGGATTGCCATATGACACAACAAGGTTACAGGACAAGGACAGATGTCGTCAACGGGACTTCCCAACTATGGCTGAAACATCTGAGTAGCTTGACCTAACACCTTCCAAGTATAGAACACTATAGGGTAAGTAATGTATGTACACAGTGACTCCACCAGCAGAATAGTGAGTGCAGCTCTGGAGTATAATACAGGATGTAACTCAGGATCAGAACAGGATAAGTAATGTATGTACACAGTGACTCCAGCAGCAGAATAGTGAGTGCAGCTCTGGGGTATAATACAGGATGTAACTCACGATCAGTACAGGATAAGCAATGTATGTACACAGTGACTCCACCAGCAGAATAGTGAGTGCAGCTCTGGAGTATAATACAGGCTATAACTCAGGATCAGTACAGGATAAGTAATGTATGTACACAGTGACTCCAGCAGCAGAATAGTGAGTGCAGCTCTGGGGTATAATACAGGATGTAACTCACGATCAGTACAGGATAAGCAATGTATGTACACAGTGACTCCACCAGCAGAATAGTGAGTGCAGCTCTGGAGTATAATACAGGATGTAACTCAGGATCAGTACAGGATAAGTAATATATGTACACAGTGACTCCACCAGCAGAATAGTGAGTGCAGCTCTGGAGTATAATACAGGATGTAACTCAGGATCGGTACAGGATAAGTAATGTGAGTGCAGCTCTGGAGTATAATACAGGCTATAACTCAGGATCAGTACAGAATGAGTAATTTATGTGCACAGTGACTCCACCAGCAGAATAGTGAGTGCAGCTCTGGAGTATAATACAGGATGTAACTCAGGATCAGTACAGGATAAGTAATGTATGTACACAGTGACTCCACCAGCAGAATAGTGAGTGCAGCTCTGGAGTATAATGCAGGCTATAACTCAGGATCAGTACAGGATAAGTAATGTATATACACAGTGACTCCACCAGCAGAATAGTGAGTGCAGCTCTGGAGTATAATACAGGATGTAACTCAGGACCAGTACAGGATAAGTAATGTATGTACACAGTGACCACCAGCAGAATAGTGAGTACAGCTCTGGAGTATAATACAGGATGTAACTCAGGATCAGTACAGGATAAGTAATGTATGTACACAGTGACTCCACCAGCAGAATAGTGAGTACAGCTCTGGGGTATAATACAGGATGTAACTCAGGATCAGTACAGGATAAGTAATGTATATACACAGTGACTCCACCAGCAGAATAGTGAGTGCAGCTCTGAAGTATATTACAGGATATAACTCTAGAGGCTCAGTTATAGCTTATGTGGAGTGATATGTTGCAAGATGCCATATGGAACCTGTATGCCTCCATGCCCCCGTATCACATCTTGTGTCCAAGGTGGCACAACAGGTTACTAGATTCACCATGGCTGTCCATATCACATCTTGTATACAATAGGGGGGGGGTTAATATGTGTTTTTCGTCCTTACATACTATGTTTCTAAGCTAGAGGCAGCCCAACAGGGTACTAGAGCCTCCATTCACACATCGCATCTTGACTCCAAGCTAGAGGCGGTACAACAGGGTACTGGAGCCTCCATGCCGCCCGCATCCCATCTTGTATCCAAGTTAGTGGCAGTGCAACAGGGTACTAGAGCCTCCATGCCTGCCTGTATCACATCTTGTATCCAAGCTAGAGGCGGTACAACAGGGTACTAGAGCCTCCATGCCCCCCGTATCACATCTTGTATCCAAGATAGAGGCAATACAACAGGGTACTAGAGCCTCCATGTCCGCCCGTATCACATCTTGTATCCAAGCTAGAGGTGATACAACAGGGTACTAGAGCCTCCCTACAAGGGGTCGGTTCTCCACAATAAATGACTTTTGCTCTCATATTGTAATCACTTATTTATACAAGCGTTATAATCACAGAGAAAGTTTCATCCATCCGACAACAATTTCTATACACACACACACATATATATATATATATATATATATATATATATATATATATATATATATATATATATATATATATATATATATATATATATATATATACATACTCTTCCTAGGGCAGGGATTGCTTATGACAATGAGTGTACATGTATAACTTTAAAACATTGTGTAAGGGTGACTGCCACTACAGTTTTTTTTTTTCACTGCGAAATTCGCAGTGTTTTTTTTCTGCAGGGGCCTATAGAACTTGTAATGTTAAAATCGCGATTTCGTGGTAAATTGCGATTTTGCGCTATCGCGATTTTAACATTACAAGTCCCATAGATCCCTGCCGAAAAAAAAAAACACAGCAAATTTCGCAGTGAAAAAAAAAAGCTGTAGTAGGTAGTCACCCAAAGGGTAAACATAACTGAGAATTGGAGACTGAGAAGTTCTTGTCTTCCTTCCGTATTACTACTTGCAATAGTAAGATGAAACCAAGGACCATAAACATACAGGAACCAGCGACATTCAGGATATTTTATGAACCAAAGTGTTTGGAGGAGCTGCGCCCTCTGCTGGGGAGAGTATATACCATAGAGTACATGATTCTGGGTGATGCACTTATAAGGTCACGGGATATCTGCAGAGCTACAGCACTGAAAAGTATCCATAGAAAAGTGTTGAAAAATGACGGCGGTGGAACTGAACACCCTCAGAGAGGGAATTCTAAAGATAAGTAGTCTAGATAAATTTAGACAAAGGGAAAAGTTTTTGTCCATCCTTGAAAACTCTGTAGTTACAATAAAAGTAAAAACATAGCTAACCTGCCTGTTGATGGTTTCCACGTAGAACATGTGAGGCAAAACCTAAAATGCATAATAACAGTTTAAAAGATAGTAAAGATATCTTACAAAGATGGAGAACAGTATAATCCCGATTTAAAGGGGATTGAGGTTGCTTCGCTACACCACAAGCTCTCAGTGTGTGCAGATGATCTACTAATGTCCATATCTTCCCCCCACACTACCATACCCAATCTAATGGTGGAACTATCCAGATTCGGGTCTATCTCTGATTTAACAATTAACCATACAAAATCCAAATCGTTTAACCTTACGCTACCTCCTGAGTCGGTAGACTTGCTTCAGACAAACTTTCAATGGGCGGCGGGCTCTTTGGGCTACTTGGGCATCCAATGGACAAACTCCTATGGGTCCTTATATAGTCAAAACTACATTCCCCTCCTCCACAAGACAAGGGCACTTGGAGCGTTGGAGCCGATATCACATTTCCCGGATTGGGAGAGTCAATGCCTTAAAGATGACACTCCTTCCTAAGCTTTTATACTATTTTAGAGCGCTCCCGATACGGGTACCTGGATACATGCTGAAAACTCTTCAGCAGATGTCCCTTCGATTTGTTTGGAGTGACTCGGTTCCAAGGGTTTCACGATCCACCTTGTAAAGACACAGACGGAAGGGCGGTTTAGGAGTCCCTAATTATTTAAAATACTCTCAGGTGGCTCAGTTAGCCCTTTTACACTCCTCCTCAAACACCCCTCTCTGGGTATCCCTGGAAGTGACTGAAATACACCCCCTTACTACCGACTCCATCTTATGGATACCGCCTAAACATAGGCCCCCAATTAGTAATCCCATTACTAGCCACTCCCTCTATAAAGTATTCAGGGAAGCTAATTTCCCCTCACCTACCTCTTATGCCACTTCTGCGAAACCCCATGTTTCCGCCAGGAATGGAGTCCCCCCGGTCATTTGGGAGTTGGACGAGATCAGGCCTCTTTAACCCCTTAATGACGCGGCCATTTTTCGTTTTCCATTTTCGTTTTTTCCTCCCCCCTTTAAAAAAATCATAACTCCTTTATTTATCCATCCACGTCACTGTATGAGGGCTTGTTTTTTGCGGGATGAGTTGTATTTTTCAATGGTGCTATTTAAAGTACCATATAATGTACTGAAAAACTTTTAAAAAATTCTAAGTGGAGTAAAATGGAAAAAAAACGACATTTTGCCATCTTTTAGTACGTCTTGCTTCTACGGCGCACAAATGGCAACAAAAACGACATGATAACTTTATTCTATGGGTCGGTACGATTACTACGATGCCAAACTTGTTTAGGTTTTTTTTTACTATACTCCTCTTTTTTTTTTTTAAAGACATAAAATTTTTTTCAATTATTTTCTGTCGTCATTTTGTGCGCGCAATAACTTTTTTATTTTTCCGTCGACATAGTTAGCAAGGTCTCATTTTTTGCGGGATGTCCTGTAGTTTCTGATAGTACCATTTTGGAATACATATGACTTTTTGATCGCTTTTTATTGCGTTTTTTCTTGGAGACAGGGTAACTAAAAAAGTGCATTTCTGGCGTTCTTCATTTTTTGTTTCGGACGACGTTCACCGTGCGGGAAAAATTATGTGCTACTTTGATAGATCGGACTTTTACGGACGCGGCGATATCAAATACATATTTTTAATTTATTATTTAGATTTTTTAATAATAGATATGGCAAAAGGGGGGTGATTTAAACTTTTACAACTTTTTTTTTTTTTCAATTAAAAAAAAACTTTATTGATTCTTTTTTTTACTTTACTTTGAAGTCCCCCTGGGGGACTTTAAGATGCGATGCTTTGATCGCTCCTGCAGTATGACGTAATGCTATAGCATTACGTCATACTGCTTTTTGACAGGCAGCCTATGAAGCCACCCCACGGGGACGGCTTGATAGGCAGTCTGCTAAGGCAGCCCTGGGGCCTTTCATTAGGCCCCCGGCTGCCATGATACGTGCAAGGCTCCCCCGATCTCACCGCGGGGGGGCGGCGCGGGACCCCCGAACATCGTTCGGGGGATTTAAATGCCGCTGTCAGAATTGACAGCGGCGTTTAAATGGTTAATAGCCGCGATCGGCCGCTCGCGGCCGCTCGCGGCTATTGCCCGCGGGTGTCAGCTGTTATAAACAGCTGATGCCCGCACTGTATGAAGAGAGGTTGCCACACAACCTCTCTTCATACATACCCCGACGCTCCATGACGTACCAGGTACGTCATTGGTCGTTAAGGGGTTAAAGTCTACCAATTGCTCTCCATAAATGGATCCACTCCTCTTCCTTCCCAACAGGGAAAATATAACTTTCCGCCTTCGGAAGTGTTCCGATACCTACAGCTAAAGCATTTTATATCCTCTCTCCTTAAGAACACGAGTTCCCCATTAACTTTACCTCCATTTCAGAGATATTGCTATAGACACCCACACACAAAAGGCCTCATCTGGCAGATTTACTTAGGACTGGTACACTCCCTCTACCGTACGCCATTACCGTACAGATCGCGTTGGGAGAGGGACCTATGTGAAACGCTTTCCGAAGAAAACTGGACCCAGATATGGGAGTCTACTAACAGCAGCGCCAGAAATGTACTAATGCTAGAAACTTCATTTAAAGTCTTGTTTCGCTGGTACTTAACCCCAGATCGAGTAGCCCACGCAATACCCGGACGCTCTCCCAACTGTTTCCGCAGATGTTCAGTTTCGGGAGATATGTTCCACATCTGGTGGTCCTGTCCTCGGGTTAAAAGGCTATGGATTCGAGTTTACTCCCTAATTTACTCAGTTACAGACCACAACATACGCAAAAACCCTGGGAGGCGTTGTTAAACAAACATATAATGTCCCCCCGACTGTAGGAAACTAATTTCCTTCCTTTTTCTGGCCAAGTAACCAGTTATTGCCCGTTCGTGGCACAAAGCTTCCTTGGACTTTACCGAGGTCAAACACAGGATGGACTGGTATCTAAGAAATGAAAAACTGACCTCTATTCTAGCTGATAGGCATGGGAAATTTTTGAAAATATGGACTCCATGGCCAGAATACTCCCTTCCCCTGCAAAGTAATGGCCCCTAGCCTCCCTGTGAAAACAAAAGCAACAATAAATGCCTACCAAATTACCACCCAATAGCCCGGGGCTGCTTTTTGTAGCGTCCACCCCATGCGAAAAACTCCACCTGTCTCAGGAGTCACCCCTTCCCCCATCCCTACCTTTTCCCAAATCTTCCCAATCCCCCCTTCCATTCAGGTTAGGCCCTGGCCTGGCCGTTAGTATTCTGTTGTTCTCAATTTACAGTCTAGTTTCAAGATTGGACCGGGACAATGGGGAGAAGACTATTGAAAATTAAATTCCAGCCATGTTGTCTTCTTTCTCTCCCCCCAATCTATATACTTTTTTTGTGCACTACTTGGACTGCGAAGTGTTCCACTTACATGTTTACTGCATTATTGTAAAATTAGAAAATTTGAAATAAAAATTACAGTAAGAAAAAAAGATGGAGGGCGGTGATAGGAGGTGGAGCTTCATATATCCCTATATTTACCAGGGTGCGGCGTCCTCTGTGATTGTCCAGTACCAGCTCCGCAGCTGTCAGTAAGGTCCGAGTGATAAGATGGCATCAGTGTAAGTGATATTCCCATTCTCAGGGCTCTGCACTATATTCCCTTGTTCTCCACTCCATCATGCGACCTCTGATCCCCGGAGAGGTGCTGTCACCATCATTAGTGTTAATCTTTAACATCACATCCATCTAAACAATCCCGACTCCTCCAATCTCCATGTATGATTAGATCCCGATGAACACGTAGCAGGCGAGCTGCCGTCAATCAGTAACGTATTGGGTCATATGATCTCGAACATTTTTTGTACCAACATAATCACGCCTTAACTTCCTTAGTATTGTTACGTAACCATCCAAATTTCTGGGATGAGCACTTCAGTTCAGACCTTACCCCTCCTAGACTGCGGGGGCAGCATTTTGGCATATGGTTGTTTTTTTGCATGAATAAAATGGGCAACCGGAACCTCCATCATTTGGCAGCTTCCTCCATCACCTATTGACATGCTGACCTTACCTTGCATAGTGGATTATGTAGTATCTTTTATTGGCATACAGGGTACAAATAACTAGTAATCATCAGTGTGATTCAATAACCCCGCCAAACCTTTGTCTAAATAACCTTATACTGTGCCACCACCATCATACACTGCAAAACTATTATACTGCACAGTGCCTAAGTAGTACCACGTTTCCCTGAAAATAATACCTACCCTGATAATAAGCCCTACCCTGATTTTCGGGGGGAGTTGGTGGGGGGGAATACAAGGCCAAAAGACATGGTTATCGCTCAAAAGACATCGCAAGATGATCGCTCAAACGTTGAGCAATCACCTAGCGTTCCGGAGGATGCAGAGAACAAGCGGGGGGCCGCTTGCTCTCTGCATCTAGCTCTTCCCCGCGGGGAGCGGCCAGCTGTCATATAGCCGAGCGCTCCCAGTGGAGGATGCAGAGGACAAGCGGGGTTTCCCCACTTGCCTTCTGCATACAGCTGTTCCCAGCTCTGAGCGTCCGGCTGTTATATACTCACCTAGCAGGAGCCATCTGGGTCCCTCCTGCTGGGCGGCGGCTCGACAGGTGTCCGTGTAGTCCTCAATGTCCAGGGAGCATCTCTTGCTGGTGACAGGTCTTGAATACCCCACCTCCAGCAAGCGGTTGCTCTAATTGGTTCAGGAGCACCACCTAAGCCAATTAGAGCCAGCGCTTGGTAAAACCAAGCCATTCATTGAATGACATCATTGAATGGTTGTGATTGGTTCATCGAGCGCTGACTTTGATTGGCTGAGGCGGTGCTCCTGAACCAATCGGAGCAATCGCTTGCTGGAGGTGGGGTATTCAAGCCCTCACCTCCCCCTTCCTCCCGAAAATAAGATCCTGTGCTTCTTTGGGGGCAAAAATTATGAGGCGGTCTCCTTTTCAGGGAAACACAGTAGTACCACACATTGCCTGAATATTGGCATACAGTGCCTAAGTAGCAGTGCCACACAAGTAAATACCGCCGTAGAGTGCTTCAATAATACCCAATAGCCCCCTTATACAAGTCTATACCCACACAACTCTGTAGTCTTCCGTATGGCATTTGTGTTGGTAAATACGGTATATTGCCCATCCTCGCACACGCACTGCAGGACTATGTGTACTGGAAGGACTGCTGCAAGGCTGGCACTACTATCACTTTTGTCCATGGTCTTGTGAGTATGACCTGGACTGGTTTAGGGGGTGTTATGAGCGTCTTTTAGTGTAAGACTTATGTCTTGAAATACTTGGCACCACATGTCAGTGACACTTGTTCTCAGATTTCTTTGCAAGTGGATGATAAGTTTTTATAAGGGCATCTGGTGCAAGTACTGCGGTGGTATCTGATGCACTTACGGGAGTAAGAGGTACTCATAAGGGCACCTGAAAGGGCATTCATTTTTTTAATGAGAGGTGAGGGTCCCAGACTCCCATTGAAAGAAATCGGGTATGTTTTTACTTTACCCATCGGCAAACCTTGGGGTAAGGGGGGACTTCTTAGTACCCAGAAATCCGTATCTAAACATGTAAGGTAAAATCTAGAGATGAGCGAGCATACTCGCTAAGTGCAATTACTCGATCGAGCATTGTCCTTAGCGAGTACCTGCCCGCTCGGAAGAAAAGATTCGGCTGCCGGCGCGGGTGAGCGGTGAGTTGTGGCAGTGAGCAGGGGGGAGCGGGGGGGGGGGGGAGAGAGAGAGATCTCCCCTCCGTTCCTCCCTGCTCTCCCCTGCCGCTCCCTGTCCGCCGCCGGCAGCCGAATCTTTTCTTCCGAGCAGGCAGGTACTCGCTAAGGACAATGCTCGATCGAGCAATTGCCCTTAGCGAGTATGCTCGCTCATCTCTAGTAAAATCATGAAATTAAAAGAAAATTTTACTGTCAGCATTAAGGGGAGCTCACTGCATACTGATTTATCACTGAGTTCAAAGGGAACCGTATATACCCCTATGCTGTGAGCTCCCTCTAGTGGTAGCTACAGGTAGGCGTAATTTTATCATTTATGTATGGTTTTCTGAAGAGCAGTAAAAGAATAAAACCTTGAACCCTATTAAAATTTGGGTCCTAATTAATTAAAATAATTCCCACAATTCCATGTTCTAATGACTTCCAGGTTCCTAAATGTACAACACAGATGTGAAGCAAAGGTGCGCCTCTTCAGTAGTTCTGGCGTTCTGTTCATGAACAAGGGAGACCAGGATGAACAGTACTAAGGCCCGTGGCTGCAGTCTGTGGGGGCTGATCTTTTAGCACATTTCTGGTGACAGACGGCAGCTCCAATTAGTATAGTGTAGGCAGGAGAGGACAGACCCGATGTGGGAGGGAAAGTATTGGGATGGGAACCATCAGGTAACTGCATACAAGAGCTAAGAAGCGTTACAGCGGGCTGAGGTTATGTATCCACGTTATACTTGGAGGTCACAGGAGCTGTAACATCATCTATATATAAGGCTGTAGCTATGGGGGGTGCAGTGATGGCAGTTGCACTTGGCCCCTAATGCCTGATGAGGCCCGGAGACTCCTCTGCCAGTATTATAATTGGCTGGTGGCGGTTAAAGGGCCCCACCATGGATCCACTTTATTATTCTCAGCAGTTCACCAGAACTGTCTGGGGGCTCCCAAGAAATGGAAGATGTTCTGGACTACTGAAAACTCAGCAGTCTGTTTCTCTTAAGCAGTCACTGACCAGTCAACCAGCCTCTCATCATGAGTATACTATGTCCGGCACTGATTATGGGGGGCAGTCTTTGTACAGCACTCATAATGGGGGTCAGTCTCATCGGGCACCTAAGATAGGGGTACAGTCTCTGTATAGCAATCATTATAGGGGGGCAACCTCTGACTGGCACTCATTATGTGGGAGCTGTCCCTGTCCAACACTCATTACAGGCGGAAGGAGGGGGGGTGGCGGAGGGGCAGTGCTTGCCCAAAACATGGGGGTGGGTTGCAAGCTCTGCCTGGCTCTCATTATGGGCGGGCAATCACTGTCCAGAAGTCATTAGGGGGCTATTATTTGGATTTGAGCTATGTCCGCAGCTTCTAGTTATAGACACAGAAAAAAGTCTCAGCAGTGAAGGCGGCATTTGTGGGCCCGATAGAAGCTGCACGATTGGCTTCCCGGTCGTCACGTCCTCAATCAAACAGGACAAGTTCTGTGTCCTGCAGGGATCTCTGCCAGGCTTTTTATTTATCAAACATCTCCCTCTAGTGGCCAGAAGGTGCAGTGCCCAAATCCAGAGTATAAATAAATACTGCACAAGCAATGGAGCCCAATATACTAAGCCGAAAACTCTCCTCCTGATGTGTCTGTATTATAGAAGGTTAATTTAGATCGAATTCCCCTTCTTGCCATAAATTTCCATTTATTCGTTGTTTTTTTCATTACCATTTTCCAAGAGTTATAATTTTGTAAAATATTTCCAGCAACAAAGCCGTGTGATGGTTTGGGTTTTTTTTTGCCTGATGTGTTACCTTGTAATGGCGCTATTGTATTGAAAAAGTTTTCGACATATGGAGGTAATATACAATCACTGTATGGCGGTTATATATAATCACTGTATGGCGGTAATATACAATCACTGTATGGCGGTAATATACAATCACTGTATAGTGGTTATATACAATCACTGTATGGAGGTAATATACAATCACTGTATGGCGGTTATATACAATCACTGTATAATGGTAATATACAATCACTGTATGGCGGTAATATACAATCACTGTATGGCGGTAATATATAATCACTGTATGGCGGTAATATACAATCACTGTATGGCGGTAATATACAATCACTGTATGGCGGTAATATTTAGGCCTGGTATTTGCTAACTAGAAATGTAAATGACTAATGTTTTTCCTTGAAACCCGAGCAACACCCCTGGAAGTACTGTAGTTCAGCTCTGCAGCACCGCGCACGCCGCCTTCTGAGTATCTTGATGTTTGGCTGTATTTGCATGGGTGATTTTATCGTGCAAGATTTGTGCGTTGCAAGACACACAAAACTCGCACAGAAAGAGAACTCTTTCCAATGCATCTATTTACACGGGCGACTTCTCTCTCGCAGCAACGCCGTGAGACAGAACAATGGCAGCATTTTCTATTTGTGGGTGATGTCGCCCATTATTCCCTAATTTTGCCCAGGGCCACACTTTCTCTAAAACTGGTCCTGACAGCATACATACCGCAGCTAGGCGTATGATGATCCAATAATAAAAAGTTATCTCACCTTCTGAAGAGCTTGCTGTGCTTGTGGTCTGTACACGCATAGAAAGTCAACCTCAGATCCGTTTAGACATCCGGTCCTGTGGCTTGTTCAATAGCAGAGAAATATGTAGGAATCCGGTCACGTGAGTTGCATTTTCTTTGCTTTATTTTCGTTTAAGCTTGCATGATTAGGTACATGGTATCACAAGAACGCGTTTCGGCGTAATGCCTTGTTCACCATTACGCCGAAACGCGTTCTTGTGATACCATGTACCTAATCATGCAAGCTTAACCCTTTGCAATCCAATTTTGGATTCAAGGTTTCCTAGAGGGGTTTCTCTTTCTGCCATTATACAATGGCGCCATCTGCTGGCTAGAGCCAGTACTTCGGTATGGGACATGCTGGAGAGGCCCCCGACAACAGAGAGGCCAGTAATATACAGTAAGAATACCCTGCCGGATGTCTTCCAACATCGAAACTGTACAGGCTTCAATCAGAATGTCTTCAGACATCAGACAGTGGATTGGAAAGGGTTAAACGAAAATAAAGTAAAGAAAATTCAACTCACGTGTCCGGATTCCTACATATTTCTCTGCTATGATGATCCAAGATGCTATGATCAGCAGCATCTCACATAACATCTGATAACTAGATAAGCTTTCAATTCTGCACATAAAATCCTATTAGCTCTCATATACAGACATGTGACATCGAGATGTCATCAACATACAGGTAGGTCCCACTCCTCCTCCGCCTTCTCCAAGGGTCATCAGGGGGCTGATCTGAGCAATAATTATCACGGCGCCATGCGGGGGATAACCAACTCCCTTGTAAGAGACATTTTACATTAGAAGGGACGGGTAAGTATAATGTTCATTTAATCCTTATTGCTCAGATCAGCCCCCTGATGACCCTTGGAGAAGGCGGAGGAGGAGTAGGACCTACCTGTATGTTGATGACATCTCGCATGTCACATGTCTGTATATGGGAGCTGATAGGAGTTTATGTGCAGAATTGAAAGCTTACATACACCTACTAGGAGAGGAATTTGTTTTGATGACTGTGTGTATGTGTGTACATACATACATACATACATACATACATATACATTCGCTGTCGGTAACATCCCTCCCCTAGAAGTTGTCAGAGTGGAATGAAACTCTCTGTGTCATTGTAACATTGATATAAATAAGTGATTACAATATCAGAGCAAAAGGGTAATTTATAGTGTTGAACTGACCCTTTGTAGGGAGGCTCTAGTACCCTGTTGTGCCGCCTCAACCTTGGATACAAGATGTGTTACAGGTGGGCATGAAGGGTCTAGTACCTTGTACTGCCTCTAGCTTGGATACAAGATGTGATACAGGCGGGCATGGAGGCTCTAGTACCCTGTTGTGCCGCCTCAAGCTTGGATACAAGATGTGTTACAGGTGGGCATGAAGGGTCTAGTACCTTGTACTGTCTCTAGCTTGGATACAAGATGTGATACAGTCGGGCATGGAGGCTTTAGTACCATGTTGTACCGCCTCTAGCTTGGATCCAAGATGTGATACAGGCAGGCATGGAGGCTCTAGTACCCTGTTGTCCTGCCTCTAGCTTGGATTCAAGATGTGATATGGGGGCATGGAGGCTCTAGTACCCTATTGTACCACCTCTAGCTTGGATACAAGATGTGATACAGACTGGCATGGAGGCTCTAGTACCCTGTTGTACCGCCTCTAGCTTGGATACAAGATGTGATACAGACTGGCATGGAGGCTCTAGTACCCTGTTGTACCATCTCTAGCTTGGATACAAGATGTGATACAGTCGGGCATGGAGGCTCTAGTAGCCTGTTGTACTGCCTCTAGCTTGGAAACAAGATGTGATACGAGCAAGCATGGAGGCTCTAGTAGCCTGTTGTACTGCCTCTAGCTTGGATACAAGATGTGATACGAGCAAGCATGGAGGCTCTAGTACCCTGTTGTGCCGCCTCTAGCTTGGATACAAGATGTGATACAGGTGGGCATGGAGGGTCTAGTACCCTGTTATACCACCACTAGCTTGGATACAAGATGTGATACAGGTGGGCATGGAGGCTCTAGTACCCTGTTGTACCGCCTCTAGCTTGGATACAAGATGTGATACGGGCGGACATGGAGACTCTAGTACCTGTTGTACCGCCTCTAGCACTGGGGGCAGTGTGCTACACCATAATGAACGCCTCAATCCAACCTAACATGGCCTTTGTCTGTGCCCAGACTAAATCTGAATTCGTTGATCAAGACTACCCGGTTCTACTCCGTAGTAGTTCAGTTTTATCATTCACAACATTGTTGCAAACCCCCTAACAGTCTGGTCAGAACGGCCGGTGGGGGAGAATTCATCACTATGACCATCCAGCTTCTCCCATCCCAATAATGCGCCCCTCTCAGACTCTGGTAACGGGGTCTCTTCTCTGCGTCGTAGAGGCGTCTAGTGGTCAACAAGCTCTACAAGCGGAAGAAGAGGTCACTACACACAAGGGGCCACCGAGAGCCTCTTATAGGCCAAGGGGGAACCACTTCTAGGGCCTCCGGTGACAAGACCGTCCATCTAATCACCACAACTCTCAGCATTTACAGATCTTTCTGAGATGGAGCCGCAGGACGGGTTCTGCAGCAGAATGACAACTTCTTCTGGGGGTCGGAGTGTTTTAACAGAGTCTGTTTATCAATTGCTTGCTGATCACATTGGGTATCATTTATCAAAACTGGCTAATAGAAAAACTAATTTTTGCTCATAGCAACCAATCACAGCGCAGCTCTAATTTTTGAAACTGTTGTGGTCAAGTGAAAGCTGTGTAGTGTCCTAGAAGAACATCCCGGACCCCTCCATAATTGTCATACATGTATTGTCCTATGTGGCTCACTGTGCAAAACTGTCATGTGGATTTTCTGTATGTACGTTGCACAGCTGTGGCGTCTGAAGGGTTAACTCCGTTAAAACCATTTCCTGTCAGCTTTGTCTGATGCTAAATGTATCTATCTCACTGTGTCATGTGCTACAAGTGAGGTGATGAAAGTGAATGTCTGAGCGCGGGAAAGGGTATTGATTATCATCCGTCTACCCAGGCTGTTGGAGGACCCACAGTGATGCAGGGAAGCGTCTTTAGCTTCCCTGAGTTGAAAATGGAGAAGGAGAGGCTCCCCATGTTGGAGCTGAGGATCTTCCCTCTTCCCCGATCTGCTGGGGATACCGCAGGGGCACAGGGACTCATCTCTGGTTTCCTTGTGCCTAATAAGGAGGAGAAGGAGAGACATCCCTACCACATGTAAAACGCATGAGAGAACGAGTGAGCCACTAAAAATCCCCCAGAGTGAGAGCAACCGCCAAGTAATTCAGTATAGAGCGACCCATCATACCAGGTACCCGTTCACACTACAGGCATTAATTTTCCTGTGTGGCCGTCTGCCAATAGGATCACCACACAGAGGTACGTGATTGTGACACCCATGCAGAAAATGTGCGGGGTGCTTCTCGGCTAAGCCATCTTCTAAGTGATTTCTTGCCAGAGAGTATGTGGGGTGATTCCTGTCTTTTTACCTCCTCCGGAGTATACTTAATGTCCAGGACCGGTGACATATAGATAACGTGGACTATAGGGCTGTATGGTTCCTGTGTATTTTTCCTCCCAACCTCTGAGCTTCTGCCTGTACCTGCTGACATGAATCTACCTGTAATTACCTGTTTATGCAAGTTTACCTAAGTAAAGTTTACCGGGTCTCAACTGTTCCTGAGGTCCTGAGGTACGGTATACAAGTCTCTGTATTTATTACTCCGCCGTATAGAATAATGGTGTGGGTACGGTGGCGTCACTACGTGATATACGTATATACTTCCACAAACCTTCCCCCTGGTGTTACCACTCGGCTGCACCGTGATGAGCCCTCCGGCCATATACAAGTCCAGTGTTCATTTCTCCGTGACACTACAATTGTTGGCGCCTCTCACAGGACGTTACAGCTGCGCTGTGATTGGTTGATACGGGCGACAGAGACCGGTTTTCTTTTAGACAGACTGCAGTGATTGTGGTGAGCGCTCCCTCAAAGCTTTTCTTTCACACATTTTTGATAAATGAGGCCCATTGTCGTCTATTCACAGTATTTGCGTTATTGAGACTATAAGGCCTTTTTCACTCGCCGAGTGCAACTTTGCGCAGTAAAAACTGACCCCTCTCACTGCAAGTGTTTGCAGGTTCTGCCTAAGATTTGGTTCAGTTTGGGAGTTTTGAAGGTAAAAGTGTCATCCAAATCTAATCTGGTTTTCACATGCATCAAATAAAAATGGAAAGCGGCCCAACTGATGTCATCTTAAACTTCCATTGAAGTCAATGGGTGCATTAAAAAAATGGAGCGCACACACCATGTCATGCCAGCGCACTCCCTTTTCTTAACGCACCCAATGACTTTAATGGGCGATTCTAGTCCAAGGATCACCCCAGAATAAAGACGTGCTGCAAGTCTTTTTTTTTCACAGACCATCAGTTCTTGAAAATAAAAAAAAATACATTATTGCCCATTTACTGTGGCCGGGGTCATATCTGCGCTGGAACCTCCAAACGCACATCAGGCGCAAAATACCGGAAGAAATAGCGCTACATGCAGCACGTTTTCTTCCGGTGAAATAGCGGGCAGCTGGGCCCAAATCCAAATGAACCCATTATAATTAATGGGGTCCACTCAGCGCTATTTGGTTCCGCTGTAAGACAGAATCATTCGGCCAAGGGATTCCCCGAGCGGTTCTGCAGCTAACTTCACCCTTTTAATGAAGTCTGAAGGTTGAAGTCATGAAATGGTCAATGAGGGGTGAAATCTGCTGCGCATCCACATCACATGACAGATTTTCGTTCCGATTGTCCCCTGCAGAGAATCTGCTCCACGTGACGTGGTCTGAGTCACGATACCAATTGTTTAGGGCTGATGGTAGGTTTCGTGTGTGGCGCAGACCCCATGAAGCCGTGGACCCCAGTTGTCAACAAGGCTCTGTGCAGGCTGGTGCGTCCATACTGGTGTGGGGTTCTCATGGTACGGATTGGGTCGGGTGGTGTGCCCAAATATATCGTTGACTGCTGCCACTTCGTTTCACTGCTTGGTGACCATTTGCAGCCTTCATGTACCCCACACAGCTGGGTGCTCACCTCGGAAGGATGGAAGGCTGAGTCAACCTTGAGCCGGCTACCTGAACCATGCAGGGATTGGACTCACAACCTTCAGGTCATGAGTGAGCGCTTAGGACCGCATTTCTTCTGCCTTGACACTCTGCGCCACACAAGGCTCTAAGATGTCTTCTGTCTGCTTGTGGAATTGATGCTGCGTTAAGTTGCTGCAGCTCGCCAGCTACAGGAAGTCCTACATGGTATTAGCTCCAATCCCGGTGAGGAACCATCTAGAAGCAA
Organism: Eleutherodactylus coqui; assembly: GCF_035609145.1. NCBI lineage: Eukaryota > Metazoa > Chordata > Amphibia > Anura > Eleutherodactylidae > Eleutherodactylus > Eleutherodactylus coqui. Next base: position 521,677,002 of record NC_089837.1, on the reverse strand, counting down.
TCGTTGCTGGACGGGGCCATACGTTTTGATTAATATGTGAACTTTGCATTGTTGTGCAGTTAGTAGATATAACATTTGCGCATTTTTATTCCAATATTACCTCTGTATGAGCGCTGCTGCTGCTGCGTGTGTTTTGCTTCTTCTGCATCTTCACGGCCGCGGTTTACTTACACCCACGCCTTTAATTTACGAGTAGGTTGGAAATGCTGACTCAGTTTTTTTGTTGCAGTCACATATAATGCACAACTGTGAAAGTGGCCCCAGGTCTCCTGCACATTGTAGGGGCTCCGTGCCGGGGTGTATGAGACCTGTGTCTCCATGTTGGGTGTGATACGCCTGATTTAGGGTGCTTCACTTGTGACTTCGTGAAATCCCATAAGCTCTTATTAGATGCAATAAAGCCTGAGATGCCTAGTGATTGCGTTAGGCCATATTCCACTAATGCAAATTGCGCAATGATGTCATTGATGTCATTCCATCGCGCCGCCTGTGCCGGGCCAGAAGACGACTCTGCGTTCATCATGCCTAGGTAAGTATAAATGTTTGGGGTTTTTTTTGGGGGGGTGGGAGTGCATTTGTTGAGGGCAGTAATACTATTGAGACCACTTTCAGGGCACTATTACTGTTCGGGGGTCACTATTACCACTAAGGGGACCATTACTATTAAGGGGTCAATGGGGGACACTTACTATTCCGGGGGCCACTTGGAAATACTGTTACTATTAAAGGACACTTGGAGGCACAATTACTATTCAGGGGCCACTTAGGACACTATTCCTATTGAGGGGGTACTATGACAATTCAGAGGACACTGGGGAGGTACTACTATTATTATCGGGACACTTGATATTAAGTAGACACTTGAGGGCACTATTATTATTATTAATGGGGGACTTAACCCTTTGCAATCCAATTTCGGATTCAGGGTTTCCCAGGGGGCATTCTCTTTCTGCTATTACACTATGGCGCCATCTGTTGGCTAGAGCCAGTACTGTGGTATGGGACATGCTGGAGGGGCCCATAACAACAGAGCGGACTGTAATATACAGTAAGAATACCCTTCTGGACATTTTCCAACATCAGAGCTGTACAGTCTTCAATCAGAATGTCTTCAGACGTCACACCGTGGATTGGAAAGGGTTAAGGGTACTATTACTTTGTAAGAGACACAACCATGAACATTATTACTATATGGGGGCTATTATTACTGTGTTGGGATAGTAACAGTTTCTGTAGGTAATGGGTTAGGGGGTGCAGGAAAAGTGAGGACCCAAAGATATCTGTAGTGCAAACTTTACAGAGACAAGTCATGGCTGAAAGAAATGTTTATGGCGATCTGGGCCAGATGGAAAAGACAGAAAAAATGAACTTCAGAGATAACTTCACTACATATAACTGTACTGCAATCCTCTGTATGATCTGCAGAGTGCCTACTTAGTAACGGTTGTCAGGCGAGGGCTGCTGATTGCGAGGTGAGAGGAGGTAACAAAAACGAGTGCAACTCTGAAGTGTATTTTTTTTCTACTTTTACCATGCGGGGTAAATAAGGCATTACTTTGATAGATCAGAGTTTTATAGATGGAGCAATCCCAAATAGGTTTTTTTTTTATTATGAATATGGGAAATTATTTTTTTACTCATTTTTCCCTTTTTTCTTCGTCCTCATAGGTGACTTGAACTTGCGGTGGTTTGATCGCTCCTGCAGTATAATGTAATACCAGAGTTACATTATACCGCGATCTGAAAGGCAACCTATAAAGCCACAGCAACCGCACAACACCCTGCAATCATATCGCACAGGGTCCACTGGGGACCCCCAACCTTCGATGGGTTAGCTGAGCGCGGCTGTTGCGGGCGGGTGTCGGCTGTCAAAGACCCCGCTCCATACAAACCCTAAACCTCCCATGATGTAACTGAACCTCATGGAGCGTTGAGGACCTAAAAATTGTAAAGAATTAATTTTTAAAAGTGGCGCTGTAGTCAGTGCGCCCGCTTCTTGCACTTTCCATAGTGACACTGGCGCCGCTTAATCAGATGATCGGTGGGGATCTGAGCGGTGGACGCCTGATGCTTATTTATTGATGACCTATTCTGACGACAGGTAATTACCGTATATACCGGCGTATAAGACGACTTTTGAACCCCGAAAAATCTGCTCTGAAGTCGGGGGTCATCTTATGCGCCGGTAATACAAAAAAAAAAAGTGTAAAAAAAAAAATCATTACTCACCTCCCCCGGCGTTCTGTCGCGCTCCGGCAGGATGTTGCTCGCTCCTCGTCCCCGGCGCAGCATTGCTTTCTGAATGCGGGGCTTGAAATCCCCGCCTCCAGAAAGCTAATACACACGCCGTCAGCCGGTACAGCCATTCAATGACAGCATTGAATGGGTGTGATGGGCTAAAACACACGTGGCTTCAGCCAATCACACTATTCAATGACATCATTGAATGGCTGTGATTGGCTGAAGGCGCACGTGTGTTAGCAATCACACCCATTCAATGATGTCATTGAATAGTATGATTGGCTGAAGCCACGTGTGTTTTAGCCAATCACAGCCATTCAATGATGTCATTGAATGGATGTAACTGGCTGACGGCGTGTGTATTAGCTTTCTGGAGGCGGGGATTTCAAGCCCCGCATTCAGAAAGCAATGCTGCGCCGGGGACGAGGAGCGAGCGACATCCTGCCGGAGCGTGACAGAACGCCGGGGGAGGTGAGTACTGATTTTTTTTTTCTCCACTGTAATACCGGCGTATAAGGTGAAAGTTGGGGGGTCGTCTTATACGCCCCGTCGCCTTATACGCCGGTATATACGGTAATAGGAAGAAGGGTCCCGTACAACCGCCTTAAAAGGTGGGTTTTCAGGCAGAAAATGGAAATTCTGAAAATGCTGAAATCCAGGAGGTACAGCTAAGTAGCAGCAACCTATACCTTTTATGTATCCTCTGGCCCCTCCTCTTTATCCCGTGCGACCGCTGATTACATGTATCACATCCACAGTAAACACAGCAGCCGACTGTGAGCTACAACTTCCGGTATGGTTACCGGCCACAGCTCCGCCCACAGCTTACAGGTCCTACAACTTCCTGTATGGTTATCGGCCACGGCTCCGCCCACAGCTTACAGGTCCTACAACTTACCAGTTCACAGGGTGTTGGAGGCTGTGGACAGGGGAGGAAGTGGAGATGTTTTTCAGGGGGCATGTGACATAGAAAATGAAGACAGTCTCCTAAGCAGTGAGCCTATTACAGAATGTGGTGATGGACATTAGATTTTACAATGTTAAGGCACATTTAGACACCACGATTATCACTCAAAAGCCATCTTTTGAGTAATAATCGTTGCATCTAAATGTGCCCATCTTTCAGTTTGCTGCCGAACGATGGATTTCAGTTTGGTATAAAAACCATCGTTCAGCAGAACAGCTGATAGGACGGACCGCACGCTGTGCTCTGCCCAGGGAGCGCTCATAACAGCTCATTGCATTGTCCCAGCTGTAATCAGCGCGGCATAACAAAAAGAATGTATTCAGCGAGCAGCGAGTGGTCTGTTCCCTGAACACAGCTCCCAGTGGCTCACAGGCTACTAATTGGTACTAATAGGCATTAGTACCAATTAGTGGTTTATGCAAAATGATCACTCAAAAGCCATCTTTTGAGTGACCACCTTTGTGTCTAAATGGGCCTTTAATCTGTGCCCGGAATATCCCTTTAACAAAAGATAACAGACATATACTGTATGAAACTGGCCGAACTCAAGTTAGGTAGATTTCAGCTTAGAAATCTGGTGCAAAAGATAATTTTTCTTTACAAAGAACAAAAAAAAAAACTTCATGGAAAGTTTTATTCTACAAAAAATTACACTAACAAGTCATTACAAATGCGATCAGCCCTTTCCTCACAAGAAGTCTATGTTATCACAGCGCTTTGGGGTCCTTTATGTGGAGTGCGTCCAAGTCTCCGGTCCCTTGAGTTGTGCTGTGGGTTCTCCTCATTGACTCTGTGTCAGTAAGCAGCAGGTAAAGGCACGGTTCTTCCAGTATGATCCTTGTAAGACATTCATGTACCTCTCTGACCATTCCAGCAGCAGGACAGGGGCGCGACTTCGGCGTGACTCAGCAGCATTTCATCCGTCTTTTAATAAAACAATTGTAGCGGGGGGAAAAAATTCTTAAAGGGGCCCCGTTCCATTTCCAGGCTCCAGGGTAAAATTGCTCCTTCTGACCAGTTTCCCACCAGCGGACTGGTAACTGACCAGCTACATATGACTTCACTTCTTGGAGAGTCAACAGCGATCACATGACCCTTTCACATAGTAGCCATGAAGGAGGCGGGGTTTGGTTTCTAAGAAGGCAAAGGGGTGGAGCTCAAAGTCTTCAGACTTCTCCGCTACCGTTATTTAAGGAAAGCAGTTAGGTCTACCCTTCAGCTTTGGAGATAATTTGCCATACTGACGGGTTCACATTTTTTTCGTTATACAGAAAAGAAACAAACAATCGACAATCCAACCCTTAAAGGGTTTATTTAAGATTCAAAAAACATGGATGCTTTTTTGCCAAAATGTGTCACATATGTCTATGGTGTGTGATATTACAGCTCAGCTCCACTGAAGGGAATTGCACAGAGCTGCAATACCACACCCTACCTGTGCACAGCTGTGGCGCTGTTGCTGGAAGGAATTAGGTTATTCTCTAGTCACGGACAAATCTGGAGTCGTGGCCTCATCTTCCATATGTATGTGGTGCCGGGGCTAACGGGGGAGTAAGGAAAGCGCTGAGCAGTTACGGAAGTAGTATAGTGCAATGAGCTAGTGCTCTGTATCCCGCGTTATCGTAACAGCGTAGCTCACTGTGCTACAGTGTTTCCATAATTCCCATTCACTTCTATGGGAGTTACGGAAATATCAATGCCCAGCCTCGCTTGGCCGTTTCCATCCCCTAGGCCACCTCGTAACAAACGATGATCCCAGTGCGGCTCTGGTTTGCCCAGATGTTAGCACCACTTTAAATCACATGATCTAGTCATAGCATATACCACTGGATATTAGGCACAGTAGATATCAATGGATCACCAGATATTAGGCACTGTATATACTACTACTGTAGGTCACATGGACTGGTCACAGTATATACTTCTGGACATTAGGCACAATATACAGTATGTGACTAGGTCCCTGGGAATTAGCCACAGTATGACCATTGGGTCTCATGAAATTGAACATATTTCCATTAGGGCACCAGGACTTGGCCCATTACTAGGGACTGTTCGTGGTACATAGCACCAGATCACCAGGGTATGAGCCCCAGACACAAGCTCGAATCCCAAGGATATGATCTCCAGAACAAAGCACCGGATCACCAGGGTATGAGATGCAGACGCAGCACCGGATCACCAGGGTATGAGATGCAGACACAGCACCGGATCACCAGGGTATGAGCTCCCTACACAGCACCGGATCACCAGGGTATGAGCCCCAGACACAAGCTCGAATCCCAAGGATATGATCTCCAGAACACAGCACCGGATCACCAGGGTATGAGATGCAGACACAGCACCGGATCACCAGGGTATGAGATGCAGACACAGCACCGGATCACCAGGGTATGAGATGCAGACGCAGCAGCGGATCACCAGGGTATGAGATGCAGGCACACCACCGGATCACCAGGGTAGGAGCTCCCTACACAGCACCAGATGACGAGGGTATGAAATGCAGGCACAGCACCGGATCACCAGGGTATGAGATGCAGGCACACCACCGGATCACCAGGGTACGAGCTCCCTACACAGCACCTGATCGCCAGGGTATGAAATGCAGGCACAGCACCGGATCACCAGGGTATGAGCTCCCTACACCGCACCGGATCACCAGGTTATGAGATGCAGACACAACACCAGATCACCAAGATAGCACCTCCGTACAACAGCTTTGATTTGTCCCGCACTCACCAAGTTCAAGACCCAAAGTTAGCAATGTAAACGAGGTCCCCAACCAGTCTTGCATGACATTGTGCTTTCAACACTGGGTAACCATCACATTGTGCCACCCACAGCAGTGCCCCAAATACATCACAGTTACACCCTTCACACTCATTATCGTCTAACAGGAACTTATGTGCACGCAGCCAATCAGCAGTGGTCAAACCACACAGTGGTCACTGGGTAAAGTATATACCTTTGGACCACCAGGATCAAAGTCACATTATATATTATTACCTCCCTATAGACTGAGATCAGTATATAGCACGGAATGCATCACTAGATCATGGATTGGGCATATTACATACTGCCAAGTCTCCATATACTCAAGCCAGTGCATAACACTAGTCCACCAGGAACGTGGCACAGGATAGACTACTGGCTCAGCAGTATAGGTAATTGGTGATGCATGGTACGGTATATTCCACTGGATTCAGATCTACTGCGTAGAGTAGTCACCACTGGATACATTTTCTCGGCATAGTGCTATAGGCGACATCTCTGTTTTGCCCCACCACTACTGCATAGTTTGATTTACCCCATACACGCACATTTAGAAACCCCCTAGTGGAGGTGGACATTCATAAAGATATTGTGAGGGTCTCACACCTCAGGCACAAGGTAATAATTAAGGCTCAGTTTTGCTTGGTCCATGGATGGGATGAGAATGTGCCAATGGGAGCAGAACTAGTTGGTGCCCGCTGATACCCGTCCTGCCCTCCACGACCTTTATAGAAATGAGGTAAGAAGAGTCATTATAAAAATCTACAAACAATCCTTAATAGACGAAGATTACGTTGTGTCAGCCAGAGATCGCTGCAGCATAGGCTATTCTTAAGGCGTGCCAGCAGGATCCCGCTTGATCTTCTAGTCTCTCTTGACGTGATGTGGAGAGGATTTATCCGGACTCAGTCTGGGAATGCGGCGTTCCAATATCAAGATGGAGACAACCATGCCTGGAAATGGAGAAGACTGCGTCAAACTGGAGTCTTATGTAATATAACGGTGTAACCCACACAACCAATCAGATGTAAGCATTCACCTGCTACTAGTAAAGTGAGGCGGATTCTGATTGGCTCCTGTGCGTTATGATGTTTCTCTGAGGACGTCCCCACAGACTTTCTAACTGAAGGGTACATGGTGCTCAATAGAGCAGTTCTACTCCATACCTCACCTGCAGGAGGCGCTCTCGCCCTTCACCCCATATGTCTGGCAGGTGATTAAAGGACCTTTCTGCGACATCTATATGGATGACCTTTGCTCAGAATAGGTCATCAATATCCAATTGGTGGGGCTCCACCGCTGGGGCCACCCTTAATTAGCCCATAGTGCTTGAGTGAGAGCTGCAGCTTCTTCAGTGCATACCGGGCACAGTACTGTACATTTTTATAGTGGCGGTGCCTGGTATAGCAGCTGAATTCCATTCGCTGCACTGTGATTGGTTGCTATCTCACTCCACGTTAAAAGGGGTTTTCCAGGGAAATACTATTGATGACCTACCCTCAGGATAGGACATGAATAGTTAATCAGCTGCGGTCCGTCACTTGGGTCACCAACCGATCAGCTGCGCGGGAGCTGCGGTCAAAGTGTAAACCTCTGCGCCGCCCCCCGTGTAGTGGACGGCGCTTGTAACTGCAGGAACAGCTCTCATTGAAATCAATCGCTAGTTCAAACTATAAATCGGCGGTCTAAGAGCCCCTCAGACCGGTGAGCAGATATACGTTTGCGATGGACACTCGACCTCACGTGGCGCCTCCTTTCAGCACTTCAGCGGCCATATTTATGCACCTTACGTTCTGACGTGACGCTGCTGCCTTGGCGCAGGACATGCAGTCACGGATCTCTCTGCCCCAACACGTCTGACGCCGTCCGCTTATCTCACACCTGGGCGAGGAGGGTGGAGCGCAAAACTGGCAAACTCAGCCTCCCCACCCTGCGGAGGAAGATGCCCGCTCAGCACTGTCTTATCAGCTTATGCCCTCCACACATGTGAGGCTGCAGAGAGGACGGGGTATTGTCACCGCGCCCACCGCCCTCTGGGAAAACGGCACAACGTCTGACTAAACGCTGAGAGCTTATCCACACGAATGCATACGTACTGCATATTACACGTGCAGAATGTTTGTGCGCAATACACCGATACACCCAGATCCCATTGAGTTCAATGAGTTCAGGGCATCTTTTTTGCGTGCGCAATTCGGTTGGGCAGAAATAACCGCAGTCTGTCCTATTGGCGCACATTACTCGCCCGTTAGCCCATATTAAATTTAATTGGCCATTGAATTCAAAGGGAGCGCGCCTGGGTGCAGAGCTAGTGCGCAAAAAATACAGTAATGTAGGCACAGACACGTACAAAAACACGATGCCCGTCACGCAAAGTCCGGCTTGACACGAGCGAATGAACATTTGTGCTCGCCTGCTGCGTTTGTGCAGAATCAATGATGCTTTCTTGCGCGCATCGGCGTATTTTACTGTCCTTTTTGTACCCACAAGTCATGTTCATCTGCGTGCGGCAAACAAAGACGCACAGATTGAAATGGCAATTACGCAGCTTATCACGCAACCCTTTGCGTATTATGCATGTTTTTGCCCCCCCATTGACTCTGCAAATAGGGAGAAAAACAGAAGAGCACGTTCTATTTTTTTCTTCTAGCGCAACGGATATGCGCACACAAAATACGGAAATGTGGACGAACCCATTTACGTCAATGTCTTCTATTCTCTTCGTATTGCACATGCGTAAACAAGCGTGCAAATACGCCTGTGAAAAGCCGGCCTCGATGTTCAATGTGCAATCGCATGTCAGATGGATCTGTTTACACTTTCTTTCTCTCTGTTCCATTTTCCGAGCGCAGTGCGCTATTTGTTCCTTTTAATATCAAAGAAACTGAACGGCATGGAAGCGAACGGAAAACCAAAAAAACACTGAAATGGTAAAAATGGAACCGCTTAATTCTGTCTCTCTGCTTCAAAAAAACGGAACAGAGAAGGAAAGCCTGGACTGAAGCAAACCGCTAGTGTGAATGAGCCTTTAGGCCTCACACCGGCGGGGGGAATCTCAGTCCGTAAAAACCGCACTGTTTTCACTGCCTGCATGTTACACGCATCTTTGCTGCATGTGTGCTTTCGTGTTACGGCCGTGTAGCATCTGTGTGTCATCCGTTTTTCATGCGCACAAATAAAAAACGCACAAGGAGGCCCAACGTGTCGCAACCCACAGAAAAAAGCAGGGGGCAAGTAACGGCAGCGGCGAATAGAAATACTAATGTGCGCTCGCTGCGGGGTTTTTTATTTCTCGCACCCATAGACTTTAAATGGGACGTGCTGGAAACGGGTTTTTCCATGTGTGACATGAGTTCGCATAAGAAACGCACGTCTGAATACACCGATTTGATTCAATAGTTCGTGCGCCGTCCGCATCCAGTCCGTAAAAAGTACGGACCAAATAGGGACAGAAAATACATGGAGGGACTCAAAGGCCGGATTCACACCAGCGTATGCGTATTTGAGCGCAGCATGTTTGAGGAATGAACTTTTTTTTTTTATTGCGTCTACCGGTAATTTACTTACAAGTCATGCACATTCGCACATGCTAAAAAAAAAAAACGGCACTAATGCTGCCAGCCATAACTAATGCGCTCCGGATGTGTTCTTTCTCCTGCGCAATTCCGCAGTATATCACGCATCCCCTAGTGTATTGTGCGCACATTTGCCCATTGACTTCGGTGCACAAATGCACAGGAAAATCGAGCATACTGCGTTTTTTTTTATTTTGCACAACCAAAATGCGCCAGAAGAATACATGCGGTTGAACAAACCCGTTGAAATTCCCAGGTGCGATTCACTGCGTATTGTGCAAATATGCGCGCAAATACGTTCGTGTGAAGCCAGCTAAGCCAGCCTGAGGGCTTATTCAGACAACCGTGTGAGAAATCGCATGCTCAACATTTGCGTCGTGAACAAGGTAGATTTGCGCACATATACTTTTTACAGGGGCTGGTCACATGGGGTGCGACTCCTACCCCACCCCACCCCCGCTGTGATTTAAAAGCCTGATCCGGTTTAGAGGTGTTCTTTTTTCACAGATTTGCGCAGTGTTTTGTACTTTTGCGCACGTATTGAGTTGCCCTCATAGACTTCTATGGGACCTTTGCTGCACAAACACACAGGAGGATGGAACACGTCCTATTTTTTTGCGCATGTGTAAATGTTGATGAGAGCGAAGCGGCTGACATCAATGGGTTCTATTCTCTGTGTATTGCGTGCGCAAAAGCGTTCGTGTGAAGCAGCCCTAATCTTCCGTTGAGCCTGGCGGATACTCACCGATGGTCGGGCCGATCCAGTACACAGCGGCGTACTGCAGGAAACTGTTTCCTTGGCACAAGAAGACCGCGGCGTAGGCCAGCGCTGGGTTGAAGACGGCTCCTGTCCGCGGCCCACCTACAACGTCACAAGGAAGGGGGGTTAGTGGGGATACAAACAGATATATTAGCCATGTGGCCGGTATATGGCATAGGGCGATATACACCCGCCATACCGTACCCTTCATACTGCAGGGGGATTCCTGGTACCAGGGCTGGAATAAGCAATATAGCACACTCTGGTCAAAGCGTAGTAAAATGACATATAGCGCCACATGGTGGCCAAGTAGTACCGCCAGAGAGCAAATGTCCATCCACATCCTGCATCCCGGCAGTGAGGCCCCCTTCACACAAGTGTAAGCGTATTTGTGCGCCTGGGAGCGCAGTGTTTTCGTGGAATGAATGATGCTGTTTTGCGCATGCAGCGGTGTACTTCATTGCACTTTTTGCGCCAGCAGGGCATGACTATTTGCGTGCGGCAAACAAAGACAAACAATTGAAATGGCTGATGAGTTCCAGAGGAGTTCTCTCCCCAGCAGAATTACATCATGTATCGCGCGTCTCCTTGCATATTGCGCACCCTCCATCGACTTCTGTGGGGACCTTTGTTGCGCAAATATGCATGAAAATACAGAATGCTGCGAGTTTTTTTGGTTTTTTTGTACGACCGAAATGCCCACCCAAAATACGGAAATGTGAAAGAGGCCTTTGAAATGAATGGTTCTATTCTCTGCTTATCGCATGCGTACATTTTGCATACACAAGGACGTCCGTATGAATCTAATAAGTTACCTCCAGTAAGGCCGCTGTCACACCGCCGTATTTGTGCGCAATACGCAGAGAACCGCTGATTTTGTTCACATTTCTGTATTTGTGTGCGTATTTCGGTCACGCAAAAAAAAAAAAATAGAACTGTACTAGAAATGTACTATTTTTCTGTGTATTTGCGCACTAAAAGTCAATAGGCGGTGCACAAATGTGCGCACAATATGCGAGGAGATGCGCAAAACGCTGCGTAATTCCACTAGAAAAAGCCCACATCTGGAACCCGGCAGACTAATTAGCCATTTTAATCGCCGCATCTTTGTTTACCGAATGTAAATGAACACGCCCGGCGGGCGCAAAAAGTGCACTAGCATACGCCGATGCACACGCAAAACCGCTACGTTCATGTGCGCGCAAATACACATACGCTGGAGTGAAGCCGGCATCACCCCACTTATACTCATGTACGAAAATGAGGTAAAAAAGGGAACGAAGAAGACAATTAATGTCGCGGTTTTTAAGGCCCTGCAGGTTTGTTATCTTGATCGCCGCCGCCTATAAAGAGCGCGATTCCTGTAATAACCGGATATTGGGGTAACTGCGCAGAATACGACTCCCTAATAACAAGTATGAAGCGGAGCGCCCCCCCCCTCCCCCCGCAGAACTTTGCACTTTACTCCTTGCCTGTCGCGACTCGCTGGGGATTAACCCAAGTTCACACCTTCCTGCCAGAGAATGCTCTAGTCACATGACAAGCAGTCGGCGAACTCTGGGACTTGGAAGGGGTTCTAGAAGTCACCAGCGGCGTTCTTAGAAGGGCCTCATTTATCAAAACTGCCTTGGGATAGACGAACACGGGCGGATTCCAATTGTGGAATCTGCGATCGCCGTCCGCACGGAGGATGCGCAGCAAAACGCAGGCATTGAAAAGCATGTACTATATTTGGGCGTTCCTGCGAGATGAATCACCCAGTGTTTCCGAGGTGACCTTGGGGGGGAAGGGGAAAAAAAAAAAAAAAAATCGCACGGCACTCATATGCCGTGCGTTTTTTTTTTCCCATTGAAGTCTATGGGAAACGCTTGTGATCCTTTCACTCATGTGAAGATCGCAATTTCACGGAAGCGATGCGATTTTGCATCAAAAATGAATTGAATCGCTGTGAAAAATCGCACATTAGCAACCGCGATATCGGGCCGCGCTCCAAACCTCCCAGAATGAACGTTGCGGCGGTCGTGTGTGCGGCTCTTTCAACGCAAATTCCCACGCTTGGCTATCTCCGGTACACCGCGGCGCACATATGTGACCACCACACCATTCATTCTCGTGATCAGTGGGGGTCCACACTGATCAGATAGTTACCCCCTACCCTCATATAGAGGCACAACTTCTTCTGGTGTCACAACCTCTTTAATTCCTCACTATTTAAGACCACTGCTTGCTGCCAGTGACTGGAAATACTTCATTGTTGACATCCCAGCTCTGCTACATCCCTGGACCTGCTGGTGTCAGGATGGGTTTTCAGTCACTGGATGCAAACAAGAATATTTTCATTCACTGACAGCAAGCAGAGCATCGCTAGTATGTAGATCTGTAGTCGGGCCCGATTGCTTTACTTATTTTGATTGCGTTTGTCTCGTTCTGCATTCCTGTTGCAATAAATGCGTCGGACCCCATGTTGCTATTTCTGGGTGTGTCTATGCAAATTAGTTAATTTATTATTCATTGTATGCAAATTAGTTACTTTTTTATTTGGTAAAAGCAAAAAAAAAGTTGTCTTGGCCCATATAGAAGTTTAGAAAGATGACACATCTACATATAATCAGCTTATGGTAGCGTAGGGTAAAAAATTGTCGCAATGGGCAGCTCAACTGGCACGGATATCGGATCTGGTCCCTTACTGGTATTATGGCTATACCCCCGGCTGGAGGACAGAATATAAGGGGTTAATAGGCATCGCCCCCTGTACCTTACCCGTATAGACGATGGCGGTGATAGTCAGTGCCACCACGTGGGGTCTGAACTCCGATTTCACTCGAGGAAGAAAGTGCAGTGCCAGGAAGAGGCTGAGGGCACAGGTCATCTCCACCAGGGCACCCTGCCAAGGTGCAACGTTCAGGGGGCTCCTGCACACCACGTCCCACTTGTGTAGAGGGGACAGTTCCAGCTGCCAGATGTTGGGCATCAGCACCCGGGACAGCGCAGCACCCACAAACTGTGCTGCTACCGTTAGGACCATGTGTGACCCGGGCACCAGTGCCCGCAGCCACAGCTCCAAACTACCACATGGGTTGCAGGTGGCCCCTTGGAAGGTCATGCAGTGCAGCACTGTCAGCAGGTAGGTGAGCGTCATTGCCAGCCAGAGCTCAATGCCACCTAAAGTGGCAAGTAGGATCATCTCCCTGGTACAGCAGCCCAACTGAAGGGTGGACACAACTTCTATAAGCAGATTCTGTGCCAGTCCTGGGCGCACCTTCCAGCGTACCACTGAGCGCAGCAGCTGGCAGAGACCCACCATGCAGCCAATCATGGCAGCAAAGCCCATCAACACATGCATGATGCCCTTCTTCCAGGTACCGGGGCACAGATACTACTCCTCCTGTGGTTGGTGTGTTGGCACCGTCACTACACCCCTCTAGTGCTGGGTGCAGGGCACAGTCTCTAATCCTCCACTCCTGGGTATGTGGGCACAATCACAACTTCTTCAGTGCTGGGTATATAGGTGCAGTTACTGCTTCTCCTATGGCAGATATGCGGGCAGTCACTACTCCTCCAGTGCAGGGGCAAAGTTTCTACTCCTGTGCCAGGTATGTGGGCATAGTCTCTAATCCTCCACTCCTGGGTATATAAGCGCATCCACTCCTCCTGGGTGCAGGGCACAGTCTTGACTCCCCCTGTGCTGGGCATGTGGGTACAGTCCCTCTTCCTCTGCAGGATGTGTTGGCACTGCCACTTGTGCTCTTCTGCCCTTCTGCAGCCGGCAGGATGAGCTCCCAGCTGGCACTACTGCAGCTCCGGCCAGAGGAGAGGTGTGCGGGCTCAGGGGGCGGTGACCTCCGTGGCATCACAGCGCTGTGGGCGGGGCCTCTTCGCTGCAGGCACCTTACAGTCTCGTCCTCCAGCAGTCACGTGGTGTCAGATCCACTGTTAACCCTCTGAGCGCCAAATTTGTCCCTTAGTTGTAAGCCATTTCAAATGCGGTCGAGTCAGTTCCGGTCCTGAAGGGGTTAACCCTCACTGACTCGGCGTCTAGAGAGGTGACGGCCGCTCCTCCCACCTTCTACGTCCTCTGGAACTGATAGAGTTAACTTTCCCTAACTTTGCAGAGTTCTGATTGGTCTCCTAAGTAATAAGGTTTAACCTTTTCCTTTCCAGAGAGCACAGATCGTCTGCCGAGGCTCCGCCGTATCTTTGTGCATGCCAAATTTGCAGAAAATAGCGTGTATTTTTCAGTCGCAGAAAAAATATGCAGCGCGCTATTTTTACGCGTATTTGTGCACCAAAGGTCCCCATAGAAGTCTATGACGGGGGTGGGTGGGGAGGAGCAGGAAGATGCGTGATATGCTGCATAATTCCGATTAAACGAATGAAATGAATTAGCCACTTTAATCGGTGCATCTTTTTTGCTGCATACAAATGCACAAGTTGCGCGCAGAAAATGTGCAGTAAAATATGCCGATGCGTGCAAAAAAACTACTTTCCCTCTGCAAAAATGCTATGCTCATGCGCGCACAAATACACATACGCTCGTGTCATACCGCCGTACTCTTGCAGGCTGCAGTAGTAAACGTGGATTGGACATGGATTTCAGCACGGAATATATAAGTAACGCGTCAGTATGGAAGCCGTGCAGGAAGCCGCTCTCAAAGTACCATCAGAGAATGAATCCGCGCCAAATCCAACTGCACATCTGAGGCAGAAATCCGTTTATAATCTGATCATAGATGTCGGATGGAGCCTAAAAAGCACAGAAACCCCCCAGCCCACATGTAATGTCAGCCCTCCATCGCACCTTTACTTGGACACGCCCCTCACCACTTCCTTAAGTATGTAAACCCCGCCCTCAACGCCAGCAAGAAACTAAAAGTGAAACGTAGACGCGTGTGATTGTACGGTAAGGGACACAATCTAGTCTAACCGGTAGAACCGCCATATAGTCACTGCAGTCAGTTTGCAGAAGTCATACCAGCGCCTACAGAGTTTGTGTCTGCTATGACTGATGTATGTGCTGTTTTTTTTTTAACATGCTTCAAATTAAAAAAGTGGAAAAATATATTTATCAAATGGAAAGAGGGGAGAATATCTAAAGCAGAATATAATGCGGTCTGCAGAAACTGCAGGGCAAGTGTCAGAAAAGCTGATAATGAATTGAGGCTTGCAAAAGAGGCCAAAAGCAATAAAAAAAGGATTTTGGGGGTATGTCAAAAGCAAAAGAAAAGTCAAAGATGCTATTGGATGCTTACAAGATGAAAATGGTGAATTGGTTAAAAATAATGTTAAGCAAGCCGAAATGTTAAATTCCTATTTTGTATCAGTTTTCTCTCAGGAAGTAGATGTAACATCAGCTGATCTTCCCTGTGCTATTGGGGGAATAAAAGAATGCCGGCTATCTGTAAGCAGAGAGATGGTGAGGGAACACTTAGCTAATAGAGATGAGCGAGTATACTCGCTAAGGCACTACTCGCTCGAGTAATGTGCCTTAGCCGAGTATCTCCCCGCTCGTCCCTAAAGATTCGGGGGCTGGCAGGGGGCGGGGAGCGGCGGGGGAGAGCGGGGAGGAACGGAGGGGAGATCTCCCTCCCCCCCCCCCCCCCCCCCCCCGCTCTCCCCTGCTCCCCGCTGCAACTCACCTGTCAGCCGCGGCGGCCCCCGAATCTTTAGGGACGAGCGGGGAAATACTCGGCTAAGGCACATTACTCGAGCGAGTAGTGCCTTAGCGAGTATACTCGCTCATCTCTATTAGCTAACTTACATGAATTCAAGTCTCCAGGTCCAGATGAATTACATCCTAGGATACTAAAGGAAGCAGCGGAGGTAATTGCTGAACCACTCGCCATAATCTTTGAAAATTCCTGGAGAACAGGAGAAGTCCCAGAAGATTGGAAAAGGGCAAATGTTGTCCCTATCTTCAAAAAGGGGAAGAAGGTGGATCCAGGAAACTACAGGCCTGTGAGCCTGACAGCTATACCGTGAAAGATCTTTGAACAAATTATTAAACTGCAAGTACTTGGATAAAAATGGAGCAATTAACCAGAGCCAGCATGGGTTTGTAACAAACAAGTCATGCCAGACTAATCTAATTTCCTTCTATGACCGAATCACCGACTGGGTTGATCAGGGAAATGCGGTGAATATAGTTTATCTTGACTTTAGTAAAGCATTTGACAAAGTATCTCATACTATACTTATTGAAAAAATGACCAAATATGGGATTGACAAGGCAACTGTTAGGTGGATTCAGAATTGTCTGAGTGATCCTACTCAAAGAGTGGTCATAAATGGCTGCACATCCAAGTGGAAGAATGTATCAAGTGGGGCACCACAAGGCTCTGTCCTAGGCCCAGTGTTGTTCAACATTTTTATAAATGATTTAGATGAGGGAATTGAGGAGAAACTGATCAATTGTGCAGACAACACAAAGCTAGGAGGAATAGCCAAAACTAGAGAAGAGAGAGTATTAAAAAATATCTAGACAAGCTTGAACAGTGGGTGGTGACTAACAGAATAGTATTTAACAAGGAGAAATGCAAAGTCCTACATCTGGGCAAGAAAAATAAATGAAAAAAGCACATACAGAATGGGAGGAATTGGGCTAAGCAGCAGCACATGTGAAAAAGACTTGGGTATACTAATAGATCATAGACTGAACATGAGCTAACAATGTGATGCAGCAGCAAAAAGGCAAACACAATTCTGGGATGTATTAAGAGAAGCATAGTGTCTAGATCATGTGAGGTCATTACCCCCCTCTACTCTTCCTTAATCAGACCTCATCTGGAATACTATGTCCACTTAAAAAAAACATAGACAAACTGGAGGAAGTTCAGGGAGGAGTTACCAAGATGGTGAGCGGTCTGCAAATCATGTCCTATGAGGAATGGTTAAAGGATCTGGGAATGTTTAGCTTGCAGAAGAGAAGGCAGAGAGGAGACTTAATAGCTGTCTACAAATATCTGAAGGGCTGTCACAGTGCAGAGGGATCAGCCCTATTCTCATCTGCACAAGGAAAGACTAGAAGCAATGGGATGAAACTGAAAGGGAGAAGACACAGATTAGATATTAGACAGTGAGGGGGATCAATGAGTGGAACAGGCTGCCACAGGAGGTGGAGAGTTCTTCAATGTGAGTCTTCAGAGGCTGGACAGACATCCGTCTGGGATGATTTAGTAAATCCTGCACTGAGCAGGGGTTGGACCCGATGACCCTGGAGGTCCCTTCCAACTCTACCATTCTATGATTCTATTATCAGGGGGTCTGACTGTTGTGCCTGACCCAGCTGCTCCCCCCACCCCCGTGACTCATCACTGGTCACCAAGTGAAGTGGGCCCACCCCCCGGCTCGGTGGTCCCCGGGATCTGCTGGGGTTTGCCAGGTGCTTTTGCTGGGCCTCTTGGTTGTGTTGAGTAAGCCAGTCGGACAGTATAGATAAATGAGTGGAAATTGATGCAGAAATTACTTAACGTTGACCGTAGCAACCAATCAGATCGCTGCTTTCATTTTCTAATCTGCACTCTGACGTTTTCTTGGTTGCTATGGGCAACACTTGCATTTTCGATCTTTCTCCATAGATCATAACGGAGGGGATACAGAAAACCATGTGGAGAGGATGGACACGGCCGCTCCCACCCCTCCCCCTCTAATCCACTGCCGCAATGCAACATCATACATACGAGGGCGGCCGTGCATTAGTCGGGCCGCGGACGGCATTAAAGTGCTGCTGCTTATAGAGAGTGACAGAGACGGATCGAAGTGCGGACCGCAGTGGACGCCGGCCAGTAGAGTTTTTTCCCCTGGTGACGCATTAAAAGGGTTTCCGGGACGGTTCTGATAAATGAGGCTCAAAGAGCGAAGACTATTGTGGAAAGAGTCTGTCCGGAGGTCTCTAATAGTTTATGGGGTCTGGCGTCTGTGTTTCTTTATGGCTCTAGCATGGGGTTTGTATTTGCTTAGAGGGTCTGGTCTGGGGTCTGTATTTCTCTAGGGGTCCGGTCTGAGGGCTGCACTGAGACTCATTTTAGTATACTGGAGTTCTCCTTTAACCCCTTCATGATGCGGCCCTTTTTTATTTTCCATTTTCGTTTTTTTCCTCCCCCACTTAAAAAAAATCATAACTCCTTTATTTATCCATCGACGTCGCTGTATGAGGGCTCGTTTTTTGCGGGACGAGTTGTAGTTTTCAATGGTGCTATTTAATGTACCATACAATGTACGGAAAAACTTTTTAAAAGTTCTAAGTGGAGTAAAATGGGGAAAAAAACCACATTCCACCATCCTTCAGTGCGTCTTGTTTCTACGGCGCTCAAACTGCAACAAAAACGATGGGATAACTTTATTCTATGGCTCGGTACGATTGCTACGATACCAAATTTGTATAGTTTTTTTTACTATACTACTCTTTTTTTTTTTTTTTCAAAGACATTTAATTTTTTTCAATTATTTTCTGCCGTCATT
This sequence comes from Eleutherodactylus coqui, assembly GCF_035609145.1. Classification (NCBI taxonomy): domain Eukaryota; kingdom Metazoa; phylum Chordata; class Amphibia; order Anura; family Eleutherodactylidae; genus Eleutherodactylus; species Eleutherodactylus coqui. The sequence goes on along the minus strand of NC_089837.1, from coordinate 521,658,230 downwards.
TCGTGCGCACAATAACTTTTTTATTTTTTCGTTGACATAGTTGAGCCAGGGCTCATTTTTTGCGGAATGTCCGGTAGTTTCCGATAGTACTAATTCAGAATACGTACAACTTTTGGCGCTCTTTATTTTTTTTTTCGGACGACGTTCACCGTGCGGGGTAAATAATGTGCTACTTTGATCGGATTTTTACGGACGCGGCGATACCAAATATGTATTTTTATTTTATTATTTAGACTTTTTAATTATAGATATGGCAAAAGGGGGGTGATTTAAACTTTTATAACTTTTTTTTTTTTTTTTACAAGTAAAAAAACTTTATTGCTCTTTTTTTCACTTGACTTTTAAGTCCCCCTGGGGGACTACGATATGCGATACTTTGATCGCTCCTGCAGTATGACGTAATGCTATGTAGCATTACGTCATACTGCATTCTAACAGGCAGCCTATCAAGCCACCCCACGGGAATGGTTTGATAGGCAGTCTCTCAAAGCAGCCATGGGGCCTTTCAGAAGGCCCCGGCAGCCATGACACCTGCACGGCTCCCCCGATCTCACCGCGAGATGACAGCGGCATTTAAAGGGTTAATAGCCGTGATCGGCCGATCGCGGCTATTGCCTGCGGGTGTCAGCTGTAGTAAACAGCTGACACCTGGGCTGTATGCAGAGAGGTCGCCCCGCGACCTCTCTGCATACATACCCCGACGCTACAGGACGTAAATGTACATCTTGGAGCGGGAAGGGGTTAAATATCCTTTACTCTGAGTCTGACGTCGGAATCTGCCCATGCCCGCAGCCAGTGAGCCCTGCGTACCTGCGTCTTGCAGGCTGGGTGTCCGCACGGACCTTACTACTTCCGGGTTCGCTGTACTGTGCACGGTCCTTGCGGCTCGCCATCGGACATGCGCGGTACAGTTTTGTTTTTTTATAAATCCCCTGCTTTCCCGAAGGATCAGTGCTGGCGGGCCGCAGATCGGACCATTTCCATTGACTTCAGTGGAAGCTATTAGTGCGGGAACCGCAGCAAAATGGAGCATGCTGCAATTTGCTTTCTGGACTAGAAGGTCCGCAAAACAAATCCGCATTCTTTAATTAAGCGTCGGATGCCCATGTCCCCCTATGGGCGGCTTGAATTGCGAATCGTTGGCGCGGGTGCCCTGTACGGATTCCGCAATTCAAATCCACCCCTGGACATAGGGCCTGATAGTAGCTGTCACATAGGCTGTCACCCAGCTGAAGAGGGTAGAACAGGCCATCATGGCCGGACTTAGCTACATGCAACCCCTGCACTGCCCACCAGCTTTTAGCGGGGACACCAGACAGATGTAGGCTGATCTTTCCCTTAAAGTCCGCCCGACCAGATAATCTACCTCCATGCAACAACGTCGTGTGAAGCTTCATGAATCATCATCCTCCTGGCTCTGGCTCTTCCCCCCTGGTGTTTCACGGTGCCGCTGTCAGCCCATCAGCGCCCCCGCAACGCAATCACTTGGTTCTGCTACTGTATTTACATACTAAACTTGGTTCTGATGCTGTATTTATGTTATGAGCTTGGTTCTGGTACAGTATTTGTTATGGTCTTGGTCCTGGTGGTGTATTTATGTACTGGATTTGGTTCTGTTGCTGTAATTATGCACTGAACTTGGTGCAGGTGCTGTATTTATGTTATGAGCTTGGTTCAGGTACAGTATTTGTTATGGTCTTGGCTCTGGTGGTGTATTTATGTACTGGACTTGGTTCTGTTGCTGTAATTATGCACTGAACTTGGTGCAGGTGCTGTATTGATATGAGTTTCATTCTGGTGCTGTATATTGTACTGAGCTGAGTTCTGGTGCTGTATATATGTGCTGAGTTTGGTTCTGTTGCTGTATTTGTTATTAATTTGGTTCTGGTGCTATATTTACGTCGTGAGCTTAGTTCTGGTACTGTATATGGCCTAATGCCCACTGCCAGATCGGATACCAAATGCGGAATATCGCAGCGGAACCAGACCCAGCGCCCCCAGAGACCCTATACTCATCTCTCCGGATCCGCTGTGAGAGTGTCTGCTGTCGAGCTTGCGCACATGCGCAGTGCAGCGCATTTCCGTAGCGATAATCCATCCGTGGGCCTTAGCCCTAAATGTGCTGGGTTTGGTTCTGTTGCTGTATTTGTTATTATTTTGGTTCTGGTGCTGTAATTATGCGCTGATCCTTGTGCCGGTGCTGTATTTATGTTATCAGTTTGGTTCTGGTACTTTATTTACGTACTAAGCTTAGTTCTGGTGCTGCTGTGTTTCCACCCGTGCCTGCAGCTATGAGGCCAAAAAATACAGTATACTCACCTGTCCGGATGCTGCGGGGCTCCAATGCGTCTCGGCCGGATCTTCTTTCTTCAGCATGGTGGATGTGCTTGGCACCCCGGCAGCGTGCACGCGCATTTGCTGTGCACACTTTTTTCTTTCCCCCTCTCCTGCTCTCCCGCGGATCCGCGGCACAGAACAAAAGCAGCTGTGGTGTGCCGCGAGTCCGGCCGGCTTCAATTGACTTCAATGGAAGCAGCAGGAGCCGTCCGTGCGATCCGTGGGGAAATGGAGCATGCTGCAATTTCTTACTGCACGTGCGACCCACACGCCGGGGAAAAAAATCACATCCGCATGCATTTATTTGCCTTATGGATGCTAATGCATCCCTAAGGGCTTCTGGAGCTGCAGATCTTTTATAATTAGCCCTTTGCAATCCAATTTTGGATTGAGGATTTCCCAGGCGGCTTTCTCTATCTGCCATTATACAACGGCACCACCTGCTGGCTAGAGCCAGTACTGCGGTATGAGACATGCTGGAGAGGCCCCCGACAACAGAGCGGCCATTAATATACAGTAAGAATACCCTGCCGGACGTCTTCTGACATCGGAGCTGTACAGCCTTCAATCAGAATTTCTCAAGACGTCAGACAGTGGATTGGAAAGGGTTGAAATCCGCACGTGGACATTGGGCCTTACTGTGCTGCATTTATGTACTGAGCTCAGTTCTGGTGTCGTATTTATGTTATAAGCTTGATTCTGGTACTGTATTTATGTTTTGATCTTGCTTTTGATACAGTATTTTGTCATGAGCTGTTTGGGTGTTGGAGTGCTCCTATCTTGCTGCTCTTTGCACACGCAGGATACCGGCAGTCTATCAGTGTAACATATAAAGATTATTTTTAATGACAAGAGGCGCCAAAAAAAATAATTCCGCACCGGGTGTCATCTAACCTGAGGCCAGCACTGGAGGATATCAGACTGTATGTCAAACACTCTTGTCCCTCTCATGTATCTCTCTGGGTCTATTTGGCTGACATTACAGTCATCCCTGAGAGCTTCCAATTCAGGATGACCTTGAGAGGATTTTCCCTCCAGCAGAGGAGAGACTGTGTGTCCAGCCGTGTATCATGCACTGAAGCTGGAGCGTGATAGCATGTAGCTGTAATATGTATATACTATATGTGCTGCCTCATTGCATTTAGGTCTTCAGGATATGTTGGGAGTTGTAGTACCAAGACCGACAATAACGTTCTAACAAGGCAGAGAGCCAGCGTGTCCTTTGCTGGCTCTACCTCTCCTCCTCTTCCCCTTGCTGTTGGGGTCCCCCAGGGCTCGGTCCTCGGCCCGCTCCTTTTCTTCATCTACACAGCCCCTATTGGACAGACCATCAGGAGATTTGGCCTCCAATACCACCTGTACGCTGATGACACCCAGCTATACACCTCTTCCCATAAGATCTCTGCACCTTTCCTCCAAAACATCACCAACTGTCTGTCCGCTGTCTCTAACACTATGTCCTCTCTCTACCTAAAACTAAACCTCTCTAAAACTGACCTCCTGCTGTTTCCACCCTCCACTAACCGACCTCCTCCGGACATCTCCATCTCAGTGTGTGGCGCCACCATAACTCCTAGACAACATGCCCGCTGCCTTGGGGTCATATTTGACGCTGATCTCTCCTCTACCCCCTACATCCAATCTCTCGCCCGAACATGCCAGCTGCACCTCAAGAACATCGCAAGAATCTGCTCTTTTCTCACCGCAGACACGCTAAAAACGCTTACTGTTGCCCTCATCCACTCCCGGCTCGATTATTGCAACTCGTTGCTGATCGGCCTCCCCTGCACCAGACTCTACCCTCTCCAATCCATCCTGTATGCGGCAGCCAGGCTCATATTCCTGTCCAGCCACTACTCGGACGCCTCTGCCCTGTGCCGGTCACTGCACTGGCTGCCCGTTAAATACAGAATTCAATTTAAACTCACTACCTTCATCCACAAAGCCCCCCACAGCGCAGCGCCCCCCTATATCGCCTCCCTCATCTCAATCCATCACCGAGCCCGGGCTCTCCGCTCTGCTAATGAAACTAGACTGCGCACCCTACTAATTCGAACTTCTAATTCCCGCTTCCAAGACTTCTCCAGAGCAGCACCGGTCCTCTGGAACACACTACCAAAGGATACCCGGGTAATCCAGGACTCGCAGAACTTCAGGGGTGCTCAAGAACGCACCTCTTCAGGGAGGCATACCGCATGCCCTAAACAAACCCCTCTGTACTCCGCCTGATAACATGCTCCCTGACCTACCGACTGCAATCCCCACTAGCCAACATCAACTACCCTTGCAGTCGTACCGATTCTGCCATCACACAGCTAAATGTCTGACCATTGTCTATGTGTATAACATCCCTCACACTCCACCTCGCCTTCTGTAACACCCTATTACTTGTAGTATGTAAGCTCGTTGGATTTGATGCGGATTTGCAGCAGACTGAACCCCTTGAAGTGAAAGACTGAAATCAGCTGCGGATCTATATAAAAACACGCCAAAATCCGCTACGTGTGAACGTATCCTAGGGTAAGCAAAAATGAGGATGATCTACAGCAAATGGTCAACCCGACTGAAGACGAATGGAGCGACACCGTGCATGCGCGACCGCCACTCCAATCAATCTCCTTCCTTACTGTGGAGGCTACAGAGATCCTGCCGTGAGGTGGAGGGAGGCACACGGGATCCCCTCTCCTGGGATGGGTGGGATTCTCAGCCTTGAGACTCCCACCAATCAGGCTTTTACCTCCTTTCTAGTGAGTGCCCCTTTTAACTCTTTCCTGTACAATATTTACACATTAATACTCCACAGGGGGGCGCGTTCCTGTTAATGTCGACAATGCAGTGTCATTTAGGCTTTACGGCCACGTGAAGTAATGGGTTACGATCGACAGTCATCGGTCTTCAAAGTTAAAAAGTTGAAGCGGTTTTCTAGAAGTTTAAAAATAAAGTTAAAAGAGCTTAATCAATAAAATTGAATACTCGCCTATCCCTCCGCTCCCCGTCCAGCGCTGCAGGCCCGCTGCCTGTCACTGGATGGTCATGTGCTGTTCATTGTGCATCTGACCACTCAGCCACTCATAGACTTCACTGGTGATCCTTCTATGGCCACTGAGACCTGTGACTGCCTGACACAGGGACAATGACACAAGTCGCCATCTTGACATGGGGTCTCCTCTCCTACATTGGTGCCCACTTACCTGAGGCATTCACTTATCTCACAGTTCTGTGTTCATCATGGGCCGATACATGGGCCAAAAAAAAAAACCTCCTATTATCCCAGTGGCATTAACCCTGTCACTGTCTCTATTGCCAGACAGAAGCATCCTAGCCAGAAGGGAGGCTTCCTCTCCTCAAGAAAAGCATCTTGTCAAGTCATCTGCCTGGTTCCTGTCTGCGGTCTACTCATCCCTGCAGCCAGATTTTGCCACCATCATACACTTATTTAAATGGCTGCGTTTCTGGTCCGTTTGCTGTAGAATCCTAGAATGGCCATCGGGTCCAACCCCCTGTTCAGTGCAGGATCACTAAATCATCCCAGACAGATGTCTGTCCAGCCTTTTTTGAACACTTCCATTGAAGGAGAACTCCCCACCTCCTGTGGTAACCTGTTCCACTCATTGATCCCCTCACTGTCTAATATCTAATCTGTGTCTCCTCCCTTTCAGTTTCATCCCATTGCTTCTAGTCTTTCCTTGTACAGATGAGAATAGGGCTGATCCCTCTGCACTGTGACAGCCCTTCAGATATTTGTAGACAGCTATTAAGTCTCCTCTTAGCCTTCTCCTCTGCAAGCTAAACATTCCCAGATCCTTTAACCGTTCCTCATAGGACATGATTTGCAGACCGCTTACCATCTTCGTAACTGTTCTATGAACTTGCTCCAGTTTGTCTATGCCTTTTTTAAAGTGGGGTGCCCAGAACTGGACACAGTATTCCAGATGAGGTCTGACTAAGGAAGAGTAGAGGGGGATAATAACCTCACGTGATCTAGACTCTATGCTTCTCTTAATACATCCCACAATTGTGTTTGCCTTTTTGGCTGCTGCATCACATTGTTGACTCATGTTCAGTCTATGATCTATTAGTATACCCAAGTGTTTTTCACATGTGCTGCTGCTTAGCCCAATTCCTCCCATTCTCTATGTGCTTTTTTCATTTTTCTTGCCCAGATGTAGGACTCTGCATTTCCCCCTGTTAAATACCATTCTATTAGTCACTGCCCACTTTGCAAGCTTATGCAGGTCTTTTTAAATCCTCTCTTTTTTCTCTTAAAGTGCAAAATCTTTAACCAAAAAATATGAGAGATAATAAAAAAGTTTACGAGATATGCGCTTACTTGATGAATAGCAAGAATGAACAAAACAGACTTACATAATGAGGGGAGTCTTCAGAGGCATCAGAGACTCCCCCAAGCAGCAATGGCTATCAGTCTCAGAGAATCGTGATCCACTTGTGATGTCAGCGTTGAATTGGTTTTTAATCCTCTCTCTTTTCCCTAGTGTTAGCGATCTCTCCTAGCTTTGTGTCGTCTGCATATTTGATCATTTTACCCTCATTTCGCTCCTCCGGATTATTTATAAAAATTGATTAAGGCCTCCTGCACACGGGTGGGTCGAACCCTGCATGTGGGATTCCCGCAGCGGAGTTCGACCTGCAGCCCGGCCAATGACCCCTGCGTACCTGTCCAGTGTCTTCTGTTCACCGCTGCGAATGTGCCGGCCAGCACTCCGTCACACATCCGCAATAGGTGCCGGCACTCTGCGATGAAGCGGATCCCGCGATACTTCCGCAGTACTCACTGCGGAAGTGCCGTGTGACAGACAGCTTCCATTAACTTCAATGCAAGCTGACCGTGCGTAGTCTGCACAAAATCTTCTCTGCCAGTGGACAATCGCATTCAATTTCCACTCTTGGAGATGAAATGGTGTTTTGCCATTGCATGCTAAAGGGGTGGTATTTGCTGCATACTCCAGAGGCGGACGCCCACTGCGGATTTCGCAATGCAAATCCGCCCGTGTGCAGGAGGATTTAAATGGGAAACATCACATCGCACGGCATACAAGAATAGGCGATGCGTTCCGAGGGATGCGGAAAAATAGGACATGCAGAGATTTACCACCTTGCAGCATCGCATTTTTTGGAGCGTAGTACGCAGTGCTGATACCACGTAGACTTGCATTGGGGTGTTCCAACATGATCTTTTCAAGCTTGTATTTCACACACATGGAAAAAATAGCAGTATGTCCGATTTTGGTTCACATTATGCACCAAACTAGCCCATGCAAGTCTATGGGAGCAGTAAAAATACGCAGTGAATAAATATATACATCACTGCATATGTGACGTTGGAACCTCACTTGCAGCATTAACTTCCAGATAAACTTATCAATTATCAACAACTATTAGCATTAGTCCTTTAAGGCATTTTCTTAATAATTATGAAACTACTCTTAAGGCTGATTTACACGCACCGATTATCGCTCAAAATTCATCCAAATGACGGCTTTTGAGCGATAGCCGTTGTGTGTAAATGTGTGCCCATCATGCACTTGCCATGCACTCTTCGTCTATCGCTGAGTTCAACTCAGCATGTAAGCCGTCGTCCCTGATAAGAGGGACGGCATGCTGTGTTCTCAGAGGGCAGCGCTGATAGCATTATATGCAGCCGTGAGCCCAAAGGAGAACAAAAAGGAAGTATTTAGAGAACAGACCACCCGCTGTTCTCTAAATACATGCAAATTAAGCTAGTTAGCTACTAATGGGCTGATTAGCCCATTAGTAGCTAATGCAAAATGATCGCTTAAAACTGTCAGTTTGATGAATTTTGAGTGATCATCTTTGCATGTAAATGGGGCTTAAGCATTTTTACATGCAGACAAGGATAAATAATGCAAATTAGATTGTCCATGAAGTCTGCTGCAAACAAAGGTCAGAAACCGTGCAGAGGACAATCTAAGATACCATTAGCTTCAGACTTTGTCCCTAGATACGCAATGGAGTCCATAGTCCAAAATGACATCAGGGTGCCAGCGTCTGTCTCGAAGCTGGATAAAAGGCGAAGCTACGTTTTCTAAAACAGCCTATGGAGTCCACCAACAAGTTCCAGATGAAAAATTGTCTCGCCAGCCGGGAGTCCACAACACACATAACATAACTTAATTTACAATTCACATCTCTACCTTGGATAGGGAGGCCACAATACAAAGTCTGGTTTACCAGTCTCTCCTGCTGTGATGATCCCTCAAGACCATTGATTCCTCACTCTCCAACTCTAGAGAAACCCGTAGGTGTTTCACTAGTCCCTTGTGACCAAATTCCCAGCGAGGAACACAACGACGGGCTCGGACACATTAGTCCTCGAACTTCCCTGTCTTCTCCAGAACTTACGTCTTCTTCTCTGGCTAGACTCGGAGTGCTCCGCTCACTCCTCTCAGGTTGGGCAACAAAAGTTACATCACCGGTCAAGGGGGCGAAACTCCGCTGAGACCACGGCACTGGAGGTGTTATATATGGCGGGCCCAGCTTCTCCCGACTTCCTTCTTTACGGGGGTCCCAATAAACAAAAGAAAAGTTTGTGTTAGGGTAATCCACCACAAACCGCTTCAGGTGCCCTGGCACGGACTGATGGGCCTCATAATTGTCCCTATGAATTAAAATCATGGGGCGGAAGTAAGATAGCACCCATCCTGTTGGAGTAACAAAAGGCAGCAGTTTTTTAGCTCCAGTAACATGGGAAACAGTTGAATCCGCTGGGGCAGTAGCAACTGCCTCAGAGGACTCCTTCTAAGTCCAACCATCCGCTACATCAGCCGTGGCAGACACCACAACTTCTGCAGGGGAGCTCGAGGAAGACTCTTCCTGTAGGAGGTATTCCTTCCTCTCTCCGTCGGGGCGATGGAGTCCCCAAGGACCTTTTAGGGCCAGATGATGAGCAGATTTGATCAGCAGCATCAGTGGACGCAGTTACCACATTAGTATCACCTTCTTTAGAGGGGGCTTGTGCAGACAGGTCCTGTGGCACTGGTCGCGGGAACAGCAACCACTCTCGGATGTCCTGCAGGGTCCCGTAGGGTAACCCCAGACACATGACATACATTGAGGAGCTAGATGGGCAAGCTGCTGGCTTGTCACAGCAGCACATACCACGCTCCCTCCCGGAGAGACACACGCAGCCAGGGCCAGGACAGCGCTGAGCTTCTTGCAGACAACCCCAGCTTGGGGATGCCCAATAAACTGGGGAACAGGGTGTTACGATCATGACCAAAGAGAGGACAAGGTACGCATGCACAAGTCACACAGGTTTCAAGCTGCTGGCCCTGGCTATAGGGAAGGAATGGCAAGGCCCTACCTAAGCGGGGACATTGCCCCAATAAGGGCAGCCCAGCGGTCTTCGGATCTGGGCCCTAGCTGATCCTAGGAGCCACGCACCAGAACAGGATGGATTCACATGCCAGGGACAGAACAACAGGACACACAGAGCCAGAATGCACAGCATACAGCAGCCACAATGGAAACACTAATAGCAGATAATAAGCTGAATATATATGCGAGGTGTTAGTTCGTACAATGCCACCTCCATCAGGAGCTGCACACGTGGGCATAGCAATGGGGAACCCATGTGCCACACACTATTCATTCTGTCAAGGTGTCTGCATGCCCCAGTCAGACCAGGGTTTTTTATAAATAGTCACAGGCAGGTACAACTCCGCAATGGGAATTCCGTGTGCACCCACAGCATGGGTGGCTCCCTGGAACCCACCGGCTGTACATAAATGTATCCCATTGCATTGCCCATCACAGCTGAGGTAACATCAGGTTTAATGCAGGTGGGCTTCGGCCCACACTGCATGCCCCAGTCAGAATGGGGTTCTTTATAAGTAGACACAGGCAGGTACAACTCCCTATTGTGAAGTCCCTGTGGACCCACAGCATGGTTGGCTCCCTGGAACCCACCGGTGGTACATAAATAAATCCTATTGCAGTGCCCAGCACAGCTGAGGTAACGTCAGGTTTAATGCAGGTGGGCTTCGGCCCACGCTGCATGCCCCAGTCAGACTGGGGTTCTTTATAAGTAGACACATGCAGTTACAACTCCGTGTGGACCGACAGCATGGGTGGGTCCCAGGAAGCCACCGGCGGTACATAACTATATCCCATTGCATTGCCCATCACAGCTGAGGTAACGTCCGATTAAATGCAGGTGGTCTATGGCCCACACTGCATGCCCCAGTCTGACCGGGGTATTTAATACATAGACACTGGCAGGTACAAATCCCTAATGTGAAGTCCCTGTGGACCCACAGCATGGGTGGCTCCCTGGAACCCACCGGCGGTACATAAATAAATCCCATTGCAGTGCCCTGGACAGCAGAGCTAACGTCACATACAATACAGGTGTGCTTTGGCCCACAGTGCATGCCCCAGTCAGACTGGTAATATGTACCTTAACAGTAACCGCGTTGGTGGGAATGTGGTCGCGACTGCGGACCTAGTAGCGCGGTTTTATTTAGTTGGTTTTCGGAATGTGGCCAGGATTAAGTGGGCCGTGGCGGGGGGATGGTGGAGGGGCTCTCTTGTTGTGTCGGTAAAGGTGAAATTCTTGGACTGCCACCAGACGGACCAATGCAAAGGTATTTGCCAAGAATGTTTTCATTGTTGGAGGAGGAGGGGGATGTTTTTGAGGCACTACGTATCCTCTCCACGTGTCCGTGGTTATATGCACCTTAACAGTAACCGCGTTGGTGGGAAATGGCCTCGCCACCATCATGTTTTTGGGAAGCCTCCGTTTCCACACCCCAGTGACATAGCATTAGCAGCGGTATAGGCAGAGCCCAGAATTAGTAACATTTCAGCGGTAGCATTAGGGACAGGCCCCAGTAACATATCACTAGCAGCATTATAGGGGGAGCACAGTATTAGTTCCATTTCAGTAGTAGTAGCAGTCAAGACAGGCCCCAGTAACAATTCCGAAGCAGCAGTATAGGGGGAGCACAGTATTAGTTCCATTTCAGTAGTAGTAGCAGTCAAGACAGGCCACAGTAACATTCCCGTTGCAGCAGTTTAGGGAGATAACAGTCTCTTTCACATTTCAGTAGTTGCAGTATAGACAAGGCCCCAGTTACATTTATGTAGCAAAAGTGTAGGCCAACCCCACACACCTTGCTGTAGCATGAGTGCAGGCGAAGCCCATAAAAATTACTAGGATTACACTGTAACATAGTAACATAGTATGTAAGGCCGAATGAAGACATTGTCCATCTAGTCCAGCCTGTCTATCCTACTGTGTTGATCCAGAGGAAGGCAAAAAACCCCAAGGCCAGAAGCCAATTAGCCCTTTTGGGGGAAAAATTCCTTCCCGACTCCCTAATGGCAATCAGACTGTTCCCTGGATCAACCCCTAATAGTTCCTACCTGCCTGTATACCAGGATTGACACTTAACCTAATATTTATATCCTGTAATATACTTCTTCTCCAGAAAGACATCAAGTCCCCTTTTAAACTCCTCTATCGATTTTGCCATCACCACTTCCTCCGGTAGAGAGTTCCACAGTCTAACTGCTCTTACAGTAAAGAACCCCTTTCTGTGCTGGTGATGAAACCTACTTTCCTCTAATCGTAGCCGATGTCCTCTTGTTACCTTTGTGGTCCTGGGTGTAAACAGATCATGGGAGAGATCCATGTGTTGTCCCCTCATGTACTTATACATGGTTATTTGGTCGCCTCTTAACCTTCTTTTTTCTAGAGTAAATAGTCCCAATTTGGACAGCCTCTCTGGGTATTCCAGTCCCGTCATTCCATGTATTAGTTTAGTTGCCCTTCTTTGAACCCCTTCAAGCACTATGACATCTTTCCTGAGCACCGGTGTCCAGAATTGTACGCAGTATTCCATGTGAGGCCTGACAAGTGCCTTATATAATGGAAGGATGATGTTCTCGTCCCTCCCCCCTATACCTCTTTTAATGCACCCCAAGACTTTATTTGCCTTTGCAGCAGCTGACTGGCATTGGTTACTCCAGTTTAGTCTATTATCCACTAATACCCCCAGATCCTTTTCCATATCACTTTTCCCTAGTGGTACCCCATTAAGTGAGTATTTGTGACATCCGTTTCTCCTGCCCATGTGCATAGTCTTACATTTTTCAACATTGAACTTCATTTGCCATTTTTCTGCCCAAGCCCCCAGCTTGTCCAGGTCCGTTTGTAGCCGCACATTGTCTTCCGTTGCATTAATTATATTGTATAATTTTGTGTCATCTGCAAATATTGATATTTTGCTGTGCAGCCCCTCTATCAGGTCATTAATAAATATGTTGAACAGAGTGGGGCCTAATACTGAACCCTGTGGCACCCCACTAGCGACTGTGGTCCAATCAGAGTACGATCCATTTATTACCACCCTCTGCTTTCTTTCGTTGAGCCAATTTTTTACCCACTTACACACGTTTTCGCCCAGTCCGAGCTGCCTCATTTTGTATATTAGCCTATTATGTGGCACGGTGTCAAAGGCTTTAGAGAAGTCCAGATATACAAGATCAATAGATTCTCCCTGGTCCAGCTTAGAGCTTACTTCATCGTAGAAACTGATCAGATTTGTCTGACATGAGCGACCCTTCATGAATCCATGCTGGTGAGGAGTTATTCCCTTAATCTCCTTGAGGTACTCATCGATGGCGTCTCTCAGAATCCCCTCGAAAATTTTTCCCGTTACTGAAGTGAGACTTACCGGCCTGTAGTTACCAGGCTCACTTTTGCTCCCTTTTTTGTAAATTGGAACCACGTTGGCAATGCGCCAGTCCAATGGTACTACTCCGGTCTTGATAGTGTCTAGAAATATTAGGTATAGCGGCCTAGCTATCTCGTCACTTAGTTCCTTTAGTATCCTTGGGTGTAATCCATCTGGGCCCGGTGATTTATCGATTTTAGTTTTCTTTAGACGCTTCCGCACCTCCTCCTGCGTTAGGTATGAGATATTTTGTGAGGGGTTCGTTTTATTCCCCTGCATCTCGTGTGGCATTTCCTTTTCTTTGGTGAACACACTTGAGAAGAAGCTGTTTAGTAGATTTGCTTTCCCTTCGTCATCATCAATGATTTCTCCTGCATTGTTTTTTAAAGGGCCAGAGCTCTCCCTGCAAATCCTTTTGCTGTTTATGTAGTTGAAAAATAGCTTCGGGTTGTTTCTGCTCTCTTTTGCGATCCGTCTTTCTGCTTCCTCCTTGGCAGTTTTGATCGTATCTTTGCATATTTTGTTTTTTTCCCTGTATGATTTTAGCGCTTCTTCGCTGCCTTGTTGCTTTAGTAGTTTGAACGCTTTCTTCTTTTCGTTTATTGCCCCTCGTACCGTCTTGTCGAGCCACATTGGTTTCCTTTTAGCTGAGTTTCTTTTATTTTTAAAGGGAATGAACTGCTCACATGAGGCGATTAGGATCCTTTTGAACTTTTCCCATTTTTCCTCCGTACTGATATTTTTGAGGATGTTGTCCCAATTAATGTTACCGATAGTAGTTCTAAGCTCATCAAATTTTGCTTTACTAAAGTTTAGTTTCTTTGTCTCTCCCTAATAAGGCTTCCTATTGAATGACAGCTGGAAGTTGATTATATTGTGGTCGCTGTTCCCCAAGTGCCCCTCAACCTGCACCCCCCTTATACGTTCCGGTTTGTTAGTTAGTACTAGGTCCAGAATGGCCCTCCCTCTAGTTGGTTCCTGCACAAGTTGGTTCAGGTAATTGTCTTTAATTACTCTCAAGAACTTATCACCCCTGTAAGATTTGCAGGTTTCGTTCTCCCATGTTATATCTGGGTAATTAAAGTCCCCCATGATAATTACTTCGTTTCGTTTTGACACCTCTTCTATCTGCCTTAGTAGTAAGTCTTCAGTTTCTTCTGTTGCTTTTGGTGGTCGATAGAAGACCCCTATCAGGATTTTGTTATTTTTTCCTCCCTGTATTTCTACCCACAGAGATTCCACCTGTTCGTCTCCTACCCCTATATCCTCCCGTAGCCTCGGCTTCAAGTTCGATTTGACGTACAGACATACCCCTCCCCCTTTCTGGTTCCTTCGGTCTCTTCTGAAGAGATTGTACCCCTGCAAATTCACCGCCCAATCGCACTTATCATCAAGCCATGTTTCAGTAATTCCGACTATATCATAACTTTCATCAGTCATTCTTGCTTCAAGCTCGCCCACTTTACCGATCAGACTTCGTGCATTCGTGATCATACAATTTATATCATTTTTTTTGTTTTTTAAATTTGTTTTGTTGCTATTCGTACTTATGGCTGATCTATCAGTTCTAACTGTACTAACCCCACCCCCTGCTCGTCCCCCATTCCCTTTGCTTGGACCCAGATCGCTAATTACACTGGCTACCCCACTATATCTCATTTTGCCCTCCCCCCCAGTCCCTAGTTTAAACACTCCTCCAGCCTTCTAGCCATCTTTTCCCCCAGCACAGCTGCACCCTCCCCATTTAGATGCAGCCCGTCCCTTCGGTAGAGCCTGTAGCCGACCGCAAAGTCAGCCCAGTTCTCCAGGAACCCAAATCCCTCCTTCTTACACCAACTCCGGAGCCACTTGTTTACCTCCCTAAGGTCCTGCTGCCTTTCTAGTGTGGCTTTAGGTACAGGTAGTATTTCCGAGAAAACTACCCTGGAGGTCCTCGCCCTGAGCTTGGACCCTAAGTCCCTGAAATCATTTTTGAGGGCCCTCCATTGACCTCTAACTTGTTCATTGGTGCCAACGTGCACCATGACCGCTGGATCCTCACCAGCCCCTCCCAGTAATCTGTCAATCCGATCCGCGATGTGTCGAACTCGAGCGCCAGGAAGACAACACACCGTTCGACGATCCCGGTCTTTATGGCAGATTGCCCTCTCTGTCCCCCTAATAATTGAGTCCCCCACCACTAGAACCTGTCTAGCCTGCCCTGCGCTCCCCGTCCCCGTCTCACTGGAGCAGTCATCCCCCTGGCGTTCAGAGGACGTGTCGTGCTGCAGCGGTGCTGGCTCTGTAATGGCATCCCCCTCATCTGCCAATCTTGCAAATTTGTTGGGTTGTGCCAGTTCAGGACTAGCCTCCCTGGTTCTCTTCCCTCTATCCCTCCTTCTTTCTGTCACCCAGCTGACTGCCTGCTCCCCCTGCACTTCCGTACTACCATCCGCCCCCGCCTCTACCCCAGCGAGTGCCTGCTCAGTGAGCACCAAACTCCTTTCCATGATGTCAATGGCTCTCAGTGTTGCCAGTTGCCCATTTAGATCCAGAATTTGGGCTTCTAAATGTTCGACGTGCACGCATCTTGGGCAACAGTATGCACCCTCGATCGGCTGATCAAGGACCGCATACATTGCACAAGTAGCACACTGGATGACATTGCCAGGCATGGAGCTCATCCTAATGGGGATCTACAATTTACTTGTGGAAGTAGTGAAGATAGACTTGTTCACACTCCGCTCACGCGCTGCTGCAACCGCTCAACCGCTGACCCGCTGCTGCAACCACTGACCCGCTGCTGCAACCTCTCACACCCTGCTATAACCGCTGACCCGCTGCTGCAACCGCTGCTGCAACCGCTCACACCCTGCTATAACCGCTCACCCGCTGCTTCAACCGCTGCTGCAACCGCTGACCCGCTGCTGCGACCGCTGACCCGCTGCTGCGACCCCTCACCCGCTGCTGCGACCCCTCACCCGCTGCTGCGACCCCTCACCCGCTGCACCCGCTGCTGCGACCCCTTGCCCGCTGCTGCGACCACTCAACTGCTCACACGCTGCTGCAACCGCTCACTCGCTGCCGCTCTCGCGCAAACGCTTACCCGCTGACACGCGCTCACAAAAATTTTTTTTTTTTTTTTTTCCCCCCCCTCACAAACACTTAGACCCCCAGACACATACACACACTCAGAAGACACAATTAACCAGATACACAGAAGACACACAGCTCACAAACACACACAGAGGTAGAGGTAGATACTTATCAGCTCACTCTGCCCTCCTGTCTCAGCTGCTCCGTTCTGGTCCCCTCCGCTGGTCCCCTCCGCTACTGCCGGTCTCTGTTTGCTGCCCCCGCACCTGCTTCTGCTTCGGCGGCCGCTCACTCCACCTGTCACTCTGCCCTCCTGCTGCTGCTCCGAGACCCGCTCCGCTTCTGCACTCCTCCTGCCGGCTCCTGTCACCTTCGGGCGCCGGTATCGGCTCCTCCGCTGGTCCGATGTCTCCCTCAGACCCCCCGCTCGTGCCTCTGCGCGCTGCTACTGGCGTCTGACGTCACTTCCGGTCTCCACACGCTGTCAGCTGAGGCGAGGGCCCCAAAAAATTGGTGTACCAACAGTACCAATGTACCTCAGAAAAATTGCCTATGCCCAACCAAGAGGGCAGGTGAAACCCATTAATCGCTTTGGTTAATGTGGCTTAATTTGTAACTAGGCCTGGAGGCAGCCCAGTTAAAATAAAAATTGGTTCAGGTGCAAGTTTCAACGCTTTAATGAGAATTGAAACGTACAAACATTGTTTACAAAAGTCATATGACTGAGCCTTGTGGCCCTAAGAAAAATTGCCCGTTCGGCGTGATTACGTCAGGTTTCAGGAGGAGGAGCAGGAGGAGGAGGATGAATATAATACACAGATTGATGAAGCTAAAAGGTCCCCGTTTTTGATGGTGATAGAGAACAATGCTTCCATCCGCGGGTGCAGCCTACGTATTGTTTAGGTATCGCTGCTGTCCGCTGGTGGAGAAGAGAAGTCTGGGGAAATTCAGGCTTTGTTCATCTTTATGAGTGTAAGCCTGTCGGCACTGTCGGTTGACAGGCGGGTACGCTTATCCGTGATGATTCCCCCAGCCGCACTAAACACCCTCTCGACAAAACGCTAGCCGCAGGACAAGCAAGCACCTCCAGGGCATACAGCGCAAGTTCAGGCCACGTGTCCAGCTTCGACACCCAGTAGTTGTAGGGGGCAGAGGCGTCATGGAGGACGGTCGTGCGATCGGCTACGTACTCCCTCACCATCCTTTTACAGTGCTCCCACCGACTCAGCCTTGACTGGGGAGCGGTGACACAGTCTTGCTGGGGGGCCATAAAGCTGTCAAAGGCCTTGGAGAGTGTTCCCCTGCCTGTGCTGTACATGCTGCCTGATCTCCGCGCCTCCCCTGCTACCTGGCCCGCGGAACTGCACCTTCTGCCACTAGCGCTGTCGGGTGGGAATTTTACCATCAGTTTGTCCGCCAGGGTCCTGTGGTATAGCATCACTCTCGAACCCCTTTCCTCTTCGGGTATGAGAGTGGAAAGGTTCTCCTTATACCGTGGGTCGAGCAGTGTGTACACCCAGTAATCCGTAGTGGCCAAAATCCGTGTAACGCGAGGGTCACGAGAAAGGCATCCTAACATGAAGTCAGCCATGTGTGCCAGGGTACCTGTACGCAACACATGGCTGTCCTCACTAGGAAAATCACTTTCAGGATCCTCCTCCTCTTCCTCCTCCTCCTCAGGCCATACACGCTGAAAGGATGACAGGCAAGCAGCATGGGTACCCTCAGTAGTGGGCCAAGCTGTCTCTTCCCCCTCCTCCTCATGCTCCTCCCCCTCCTCCTCCTCAACGCGCTGAGATATAGACATGAGGGTGCTCTGACTATCCAGCGACATACTGTCTACCCCCGCCTCCGTTTCCGGGCGCAAAGCGTCTGCCTTTATGCGTTGCAGGGAACTTCTCAAGAGGCATAGCAGAGGAATGGTGATGCTAATGATTGCAGCATCGCCGCTCACCATCTGGGTAGACTCCTCAAAGTTTCCAAGGACCTGGCAGATGTCTGCCAACCAGGCCCACTCTTCTGTAAAGAATTGAGGAGGCTGACTCCCACTACGCCGCCCATGTTGGAGTTGGTATTCCACTATAGCTCTATGCTGCTCATAGAGCCTGGCCAACATGTGGAGCGTAGAGTTCCACCGTGTGGGCACGTCGCACAGCAGTCGGTGCACTGACAGATTAAACCGATGTTGCAGGGTCCGCAGGGTGGCAGCGTCCGTCTTGGACTTGCGGAAATGTGCGCTGAGCCGGCGCACCTTTCCGAGCAGGTCTGACAAGCGTGGGTAGCTTTTCAGAAAGCGCTGAACCACCAAATTAAAGACGTGGGCCAGGCATGGCACGTGCGTGAGGCTGCCGAGCTGCAAAGCCACCACCAGGTTACGGCCGTTGTCACACATGACCATGCCCGGTTGGAGGCTCAGCGGCGAAAGCCAGCGGTCGGTCTGCTCAGTCAGACCCTGCAGCAGTTCGTGGGCCATGTGCCTCTTCTCTCCTAAGCTGAGTAGTTTCAGCACGGCCTGCTGACGCTTGCCCACCGCTGTTCTGCCACGCCGTGGGTGTGGGTGCAGGCCAGGAGACGGTAGTGCCTGTGTCCTGAGAGGGGGGTTGGATCTCAGTGGCAGGTTGGGGCACAGGGGGAGAGGCAGTGGTGCAAAACGGAGGCGGTGAGCGGCCTTCGTCCCACCTTGTGGGGTGCTTGGCCATCATATGCCTGCACATGCTGGTGGTGGTGAGGCTGGTGGTGGTGGCTCCCCGGCTGATCTTGGCGCGACAAACCTTGCACACCACAGTTCGTCGGTCGTCTGCACTCTCAGTGAAAAACTGCCACACCTTTGAGCACCTCGGCCTCTGCATGGTGGCATGGCGCGAGGGGGTGCTTTGGGAAACAGTTGGTGGATTATTCGGTCTGGCCCTGCCTCTACCCCTGGCCACCGCACTGCCTCTTCCAACCTGCCCTGCTGCTGCACTTGCCTCCCCCTCTGAAGACCTGCCCTCAGTAGGCTTAGCAAACCAGGTGGGGTCAGTCACCTCATCATCCTGCTGCTCTTCCTCCTGATCCTCTGTGCACTCCTCCCTCGGACTTACTGCCCTTACTACTACCTCACTGATAGACAACTGTGTCTCATCGTCATCGTCCTCCTCACCCACTGAAAGCTCTTGAGACAGTTGCCGGAAGTCCCCAGCCTCATCCCCCGGACCCCAGGAACTTTCCAAAGGTTGGGCATCGGTCACGATAAATTCCTCTGGTGGGAGAGGAACCATTGCTGCCCAATCTGGGCAGGGGCCCGAGAACAGTTCCTGGGAGTCTGCCTGCTCCTCAGAATGTGTCATTTTCATGGAGTGAGGAGGCTGGGAGGAAGGAGGAGCAGCAGTCAGAGGATTCAGAGTTGCAGCTGTGGACGGCGTAGAAGACTGGGTGGTCGATAGATTGCTGGATGCACTTTCTGCCATCCACGACAGGACCTGCTCACACTGCTCATTTTCTAATAAAGGTCTACCGCGTGGACCCATTAATTGTGAGATGAATCTGGGGAACCCTGAAACTTGCCTCTCTCCTAATCCCGCAGCAGTCGGCTGCGATACACCTGGATCAGGAGCTCGGCCTGTGCCCACACCCTGACTTGGGCCTCCGCGTCCTCGCCCGCGTCCACATCCACGTCCTCTAGGCCTACCCGTACCCCTCAACATGGTGTATTACGAGTAGAGCAGAAACAGAACGCTGTAATTAAATGTGCCGCTTATTGGCCTGTGGTTGGAGGCTGACTTCGCTTACGGAACGCACAGCAGAGCCAGGAAACAATTTTGCGCACGCCTGTAGTGAGACGTAGGTGCGTATGACTGAGCTAGTGGAATTCACAGCGCAGAAGCAGTTAAGTGGCCAAGGGGCAGTGGTAGGCCTTAAGTATTTTGCTTCAATTTGTTTAAATGGTGAGCTGATACAGCAGACAGATACTGTATGCAGCGTATATTATGTATACTGTTTCCCTCTGGCGCTATGACGGCGGTGATGTAACGGGCACAGCAGAGCCAGGAAACAATTTTGCGCAAGCCTGCTGTAACGCTTAGCTGCGTATTAATTAGGACTACTACCCCCAGCAGACACGCAGTACACTGAAGACGGTCACAGGCAGCCCAAATATACTATTTTTCCCCAATTTTTTTTGAAAAAGCCCACTGCCTATATAGACAGTATATCTCTTTCACCTTTCCCACTATCCCTGCTTCACCAGTACTGCCCCTATACTCTGTACAATGACTGCAGACTGAGAAGGCTATGGTCTGCACGCCCGATATACAAAAAAAAAAAATTGTGCAACACTGCTAAAAGCAGCCTCAACAGTACTGCACACGGTTAGATGCGGCCCTAAGAAGGACTGTTGGGGTTCTTCAAGCCTAAAATAACTCCTAACGCTCTCCCTATAGCAGCTCCGGCACCAGCAGCACTGTCCCTGATCTCTGTCAGAATGCATCTGAGGCGAGCCGCGGGAGGGGCAGATTTAAATACTCGGGTGACACCTGATCTCCCCAGCCACTCACTGCAGGGGGGTGGTATAGGGCTGGAACATCACAGGAGGAAGTTGTAATGCCTTCCATGTCTTTCTATTGGCCAGAAAAGCGCTCTAATGTCTCAGAGATGAAAGTGAAAGTAACTCGAACATCGCGTGGTGCTCGCCTCTAGTAACGAGCATCTTGAACACCCTAATACTCGAACGAGCATCAAGCTCGGACGAGTACGCTCGCTCATCTCTAGTGGTAGTACAATAATGGTGGCAACGAATCCTGTAGTTTAAATATGATGTAATGCCAGTACCTTTTCAGCAAAGCATTCTGGTAGCGATGTAATAAAGAGTCCAAACCACATTTGATAAAGTAAACCAAAGGTAAACAGTTTACTTAACACTTGGGTGGTTAACAACAGTTTGTACTTTGCAGAATTTTCAATTAGCATTGTTTTAACCCCTTAGTGACAGAGCTTTTTTCTTTCCTCCATTTTCGTTTTTTCCTCCTCCCTTTAAAAAAATCGTAGCTCCTTTATTTATCCATCGACGTAGCGGTCTCAGGACTTGATTTTTGTGGGACGAGTTGTATTTTTCAATAATACTATTTATTGTCCCATATAATGTACTGAAAAACTTTTTAAAAATTCTAAGCGGAGAGAAATGGGAAAAAAAACGACATTCCACCAACTTTCAGTGTGTCCTGTTTCTACGGCGCACAAACTGCAACAAAAATGACTTGATAGAATAAATTTATGAGTCAGTACGATTACTACGATACCAAACTTATACAGTTTTTTTTTTTGCTGTACTACTTGTTTTTTTTTTTAAGATATTTAATTTTTTTTAAATTATTTTTTCTCTCCATTTTCTGCGCACAATAACTTTTTGATTTTTCCGTCGACATAGTTGAGTGAGGGCTCATTTTGTGCAGTACGTCCTGTTGTTTCCGTTGGTACCATTTTTACATACAATTGACTTTTCGATCGCTTTTTATTACATTTTCTCGGAGATAGGGTGACCAAAAAAGTGCATTTCTGGCGTTCGTTTTTTTTTTTACCATGTTCATCGTGCGAGGTAAATAATACACTACTTTGATAGATCGCGCTTTTACGGACGCAGCAATACCGAACACGTATTTGTGGTTTATTATTTTGATTTTTTTATGGCAAATATGGCAAAAGCGTGGTTTTTTGAACTTTTATTACTTTTTTTTTTATAATTACTAAAACTTTTTTGTTCTTATTTTTACCCTTTCTTTTAGTCCTCCTAGAGGACCACAACCAACGATGCTTTGATCGCTCCTGCAGTATGACGTAATGCTATAGCATTACGTCATACTGCTTTTTGACAGGCAGTCTATCGAGCCACCCCACGGGGATGGCCTGATAGGCAGTCTGCTGAGGCAGCCCTGGGGCCTTTTAGAAGGCCCCCGGCTGCCATGACAGCTGCACGGCTCCCCTGATATTACAGCGAGGGGGCCGTACAGGACCCCCAAACATCGTTCGGGGGATTTAAATGCCGTTGCCAGAATTGACAGCGGCATTTAAAGGATTAATAGCCGTGATCGGCCGAACAACCAATTGTGCCTATTGCCCACGGGTGTCAGCTGTAATAAACAGCTGATGCCCATGCTGTATAGAAGGAGATAGCGGCGCTATCTCCCTCCATACACGTCCTGCAACAGCAGGACGTAAAACCACTATAGGGCCGTCAGTAAGGGGTTTTAAACAGATTCGCGGTGAGCAGAGACTGCAGGTCCTAAGTGCTGAACGGTTCAGGAAGATGAGCCCGCCAGTCTAATGTATCGGGGCGTTCTTCCGTTATTTGTAGAGTAATGGAGGTCTCTATCTCAACACACGTCATACATGCAACACCAAGCAGGTCAGGGTGACAGTTTAGTAGCACAGACAGACACATAGACGGTCCAAATGAGGTAGTCAAATAAGTGCAGTGGGGGCCCTAACTCTGGGCCACTACTCATATTTACCGTACATGCGCAAAAATTACATTAAGTGGCCAAAATACAATACGCTGGTGTGAGTGAGCCCTTCCTCTTAGCTCCCCATGTCTTCTCTACCCCTGGAGCTCTCTCGGGCCCTGCTCTTCTACACTATGGGCCTACGTCTGGCGCTCGCCCACAGGTATGGCAGGAAGGCGCTGCACAGGTTTGGCATTATTTGACTGAAAATTGGATAATAAAATTATATGAAGAATAACACATATGCAAACAGAAATAATGATCTATGCGTACAAACAGCGCCTTAACCCCTTAGGGACGGTCTATTTTGGACTTTGAGACACAATAATTTTTGGGGGTTTTTGATCTCCACTTTTCAGAAGCCATACCTTTTTTATTTTTCAGCCTGGCCGTATGAGGCTGTTTTTTGCAAATTGTCGTTTTTATTGGTACCAATTTTTGGGAATACATAATGTATTGTAAAACATTTATACGTTTTTTTAGGGCAGGGAGAGAAACACATCAAGTGTGCAATTTTTTCACTGCGTTAATCATGCAGCCTGAATGACTGAATTTCTGCAGGTCAGTACAATTCCGATAATACCAAAATTATTATTTTTTAATAGTTTTTGGAAAAAAAAAATGTTATATTGCATCTTAAGTCCCAGAACTTTTATTTTCTCATGGACAGAGCTCTGAGCTGTAGTTTTTGTTTATTTGTATTTTGGGGAACATATGACTTTTTTGATCACTTTTATCGTGGTTTTTTTGGGGGGAAAAAATAAGAAAATTTTACCTCTGTTTTTAGTGGTGGGGGGTCTATTTACGTTTTTTGCAGTAATGGATAAATAGCGTGTTCAATTTATTGTACAGGTCGTTACGGATACCAAATATGTGGGATTTAAATTTTTTTTTTATATACAAACAGGAAAGTGCGCTAAAAAAATATTTTTTCGCTATTTTTTAGGTATATTTTTTTACACTATTTTTTATGTCTCTGTAAAGGACTTGAACTAAAAAAGCTATGATCTCTATGATTATCACTACCAATAGCGATCATACGCCATGGCAGACCTGACTAGAAAATGAGCACATAACCCCAAGTAGATCTGAGCTGGTCAGAATGGAGGTCACATGACCATCTGAGGAGAAAGAGGCCAGGAGTTTATGACAGACAGAAATAACTGACAGGTGAGCAGTGAGAACCCCGAAGTGATCACATTCAACACATCCATCCTGGCCAGGGGTGATAAGCACACTACTTCCAGTATGAACCTGAAGACACCTTTAATGCACTTAGTGGGATATCCTTAGACCAGTGATTCCCAAATGGGGTGCGTGGCCCCCGGTGTGCCATGAGAACCTGCCAGGGGTGGATTGGCCATTCAGTCCCCTGTGGTACCCCACTAGTAACAGTGACCCCTCTAATACTGCCCCCTGTGGCACCCCTCTAGTAAGTGACCCCTCCAGGACTGCCCCCTCTAGAACCCCACTAGTAACAGTGACCCTTCTAGTACTGCCCCCTCTGGTACCCCACTAGTAACGGTGACCCCTCCAGTAATGCCCCCTGTGGAACCCCACTAGTAACAGTGATCCTTCTAGTACTGCCCCCTGTGGTGCCACATTAGTCACGGTGACTCCTCCAGTAATGCCCCCTGTGGAACCCCACTAGTAACAGTGACCCTTCTAGTATTGGCCCCTGTGTTACCACATTAGTAATGGTGACTCCTCCAGTACTGCCCCCTTTGGTACCCCACTAGCAATGGTGACCCTTCCAGTATTGGCTCTGTGTTACCCCACTAGTAAAAGTGACCCCTCTAGTACTGCCCCCTGTGGTACTCCACTAGTAACACTGACCCCACCAGTACTGCCCCCTGTGGTACTTCACTAGTAACAGTGACCCCTCCAGTACTGTTCCCCATGGTACCCCACTAGTAACGGTGACCCCTCTAGTACTGCCCCCTGTGGTACCCCAATCGTGAGCCAATCAGAGTATGTACCTTTTAAAACTCCCCTCTGCTTTCTATCACTGACAGTTACTTACCCGCTGACACACATTCTCATTTCCCAACCTTATGTGAGGCAAAAAAAGACCAAAAATTCTATGTACAGCAATCCAGTTGCCTTTATTGGAGGTGTAATGGGAGTGATGAACCACTAGAGGGAGCCAGTTCTTCACGGATCTCTTTCATCACTAATTGAAAAGAGAATTTCCACTTGAAATAATATTTGTATATAACTTGAAGGGCCAGCATGTGCATCTAGATTTCCAGTCCCCTGCCTATCCAGATACTTCCTGGGATATTTTAGGCTGCTAGTGGTTCTGTGAAGGTGTTCCTCTATCCTGTTTGATTCTTGATTTTGCCCCCTGCCTGTATACCCAGCTTTCCCGAACTCTGCCTCTCCTGACCTTGGCCTGTTTTCTTACTACAATTTGGTTGATTAACACTTGCTCCTACCTTCTGCCTGTTTACAGCATGAACTCCACCTGTCCCAACCTCAGCCTGTTTTACTCACTACGCCCTAGCCGGATCCCATGCTTTGGTGCCTTAGATCCATTGGTCGAGTAGCCATTGCAATAGTCCTGGGAATATGACCTGGAAGTTCCCTGCCATGAAGACCAGATCCTTCAAAAGAGGGTT
This sequence comes from Eleutherodactylus coqui, assembly GCF_035609145.1. Classification (NCBI taxonomy): domain Eukaryota; kingdom Metazoa; phylum Chordata; class Amphibia; order Anura; family Eleutherodactylidae; genus Eleutherodactylus; species Eleutherodactylus coqui. The sequence continues at coordinate 521,633,006 of NC_089837.1, read as the reverse complement.
AAGGGATGAAAACCAGAGGACCCCTTAGTGCAGCCCTCAGGAGTAGCCCAAAGACAAATTAGTCAGCTCATTCACACTTGCTGCGTGCCCGCCGCCATATAGTGCCAATAAATATTGCCATATAGTGCTATAATAATATTACCATACACAGCCCACATAATACCACTGTATGGTGCCAGATGATATGCAGTATCCAAATATTTTTCACCAAAAGTGCTTACATAATACCGCAAGGAGGATAAAACCGTAGATGGCACAACCTCCCACGAATGAATCAGATCAAAGGCAGGATGACTGTAAACCTGACTGCTCGTTATTAAATTACTACACTTGGCAGCACCTTTTGGGATACATTGCTCTCAATATATTGCTTGACACTGGAGTACTGCACCCATTACAGGCCACTTTGCAAATCCCCAGGGGCACTCCACCCATTTTTTCTTATTCTGCACTGGTTTTACACATAATACCGTCATATAGTTCCCATATATTACTGCAATTCATTTCCTAAATCATCACTAACCACAAGCAAATAATAGTTGGAGGTTTTTGTTTGTTCTTAGGGGTCTCTGGCCCTGGGCAACTGACTAGTTTGCTACCCTCAAACCCCGGCGCTAGTAGGTGGGCCACCTTGGCTGCTACGGCAGTTACGCCTATGAATGCCCCCTTGCTACGCTCCCATGAATCCCATTTCTTCCCGCTAGCTCGTAAAGTCCTGCACATTGGTCTTAGCCGAGGCTGGTGAAATGGGAAATCCTTTAGATGTTCTTCTGAGATGTTTTGTTAGTTCCTGGAGACAATACCAGAACAGACATTTACGATTGGTTCCCATCTGCTCTACTGCTCTTAAAAATGCAAATAAGGATGGCGCCAGCATTGTCGCTATTGTGCCGCCGTCTGCTGGAACATCCCGGTGTACTTGGAGATTTATATGATGATAATCCCTCGTCTCTTTGTGCGTCCCGCATGTCTCCTTGGCTTGGGGCATCCTAGACCCAACTCGGGGGGTGAGGACTCATTCAGCAAGCCAGCGGATTATGTAAAGTACACTGGTCTTATACGTAGTCCGCAGTCCTCGCCCTGCAGGGGTATACGGAGATACTGAAGACATAATAACACTTAATGGCCCCTTCTGCTTAATCCTTAAGTGAGCTCACAGGTCCCTTGGTTACCTAAGGCAATGAATGCAAATAGGAGATGTTCGAAATCAGGGATCACGCCATGCACGTAGAGCCAGCCTTAGGGGTGCGTGACCACAGGGGGTATCGCCTGTACATGTGGGGCAGCACTGAAGTCCTGTCACCTTGGTTGTACAAAAACAAGCTGAAAGCTGGCGAGAGTATATAAGAAGGGGAACCGGTAGTCTAAAAAGGCGCCTTGGATAGGTAACTGCTATCTCAAAAACCCGCGGAAAGCGAACAGATCTATTATAGTCAATGGGGTCCATTTGGCGCTGCTCGGTTCCATCATAACACAGAACCATTCGCCAGGGGATTCCCCAAACGGATCAGGAAAATGGAATCCCCAACGCAGATGTGAAAGTACTCTAAGGTGATGAAGCCTTTTCTTTTCAGGAAGGTTGGGATGGGAATGGTTTCTTCTTGTGGAGAATGCCGCGCTGCCATTCTACTTCCTGTTCCTGACATCCTATGTTCCATTGATTTTAGTGGGATTGCAGCCGCCTCACCCACATCCTCTCCTATCCACTGATGATAATGTCCAGCCTGCTGCACCGGACAGAGGACTGGATGATCAGCTCATGGATGGGGGTCCTGAGCGGCAGACCCCTGTCCATCAACTACTGATGGCCTAACCAGAAGAAAGGTCATCAGTTGAAAAGGCCATGCAATGCTCCTCTGGGAAATCTGGTATGCAAATAGGAGATGGTACAACGCCTCAGCAGCGCCACCAATTAGAAGGCAGCTTTCCTACAAGTCAATGTGAGACCTTTTAGAAGGACCACTTCTAAGAAAGACATATGCTTGAACGATAGTACCTAAGAAGGCACAACTTACCTCTTCTGCAAGTAGGCCACACAGGGAGTCATGGAGTCCAGGACCTGCACCTCATAGGCTGAATACTTGGCATGGAAAGTGTAGGGAGCTGCAAGGTGCCAAATTTGGGTGCAACCATTTTCGTAAGCAGAGTTTTAAAGGCAAGAGATAGGAGGCAAAGAGATCAGAAGAAACTGTAACCAATGACTGCTGACAATACCCCCAACTTAAAGGGGATTTCCAAGTTCTATAAAAAAAAAAAAGGGGGGGGGGAGAAAGGGTTAAAGACAACAAACTCAGACATACTTAGCGCTCCATTGCCCTGCTGGTTCAGCACCGCCACTCCCGTCCTCACCAACGATCTTGTCTACATTGACCGCAGCTATACGCTGGCCTCAGCGGTATACAGCTTCAGGCTGTAGGGGGGATGAGTGTCTGAGTGGTAGGTCCGTCCGCTGAGAACCCTACCGACCACAAGAACTATATTACCTTCATCAGTCCTACACAGATGAATGTAGTGGTAGTGCGCTAAAATGCGTAACATAGTGCAACTTTCACTGTGCAAAAAGTCGCGCTTACACTCGTGCGAAGCCGCCCTAAGGCCTCATGTCCACGGGGAAAATCAGGCCCGCTACGGATTCTCCATGTAGAATCCGTAGCGGGTCCCTCCTGCCCCGCGGACATGAGGCATAAAAATAAGATTTAATATACCTCTCGCCCGCTCCGGATCTTCCCTTCGCCGCGGCTTCATCTTCTCTCCATCGTGGCCGGATCTTCTTTCTTCGGCCCGGCGGATGCGCAAGGCACGTCAGTTGCGTGCCCCGCGCATGCGCCGGCCCGAAGAAAAAAGATCCGGCCGCGACACAGAGAAGATGAAGCCGCTGCGAAGGGAAGAACCGGAGCGGGTGAGTAAATTCCGATTTTTGTCTCCCGCGGATCCGGACGGCTTCCATAGGCTTCAATAGAAGCCTGCGGGAGACCCGCACGAAAATGGAGCATGGTCCAGATTTTTTCATGCTCCATTTTTAAAAAAATCACTTTTATTGACCATCCTCGGGTATTTATCTACCCGCGGGTGGTCAATGCATCCCTATAGGATGCGGATCCGTGGGCAGGAGAAGAGTTAAAATCCGCTGCGGATTTTAATTCTTCTTTTGCCCGTGGACATGAGGCCTAAAGGACGATCCTCCCATCTGTGGTGCTGTGTGTTTTGTTCCGACTGGTGGAAATTTGCTGCTTTGCTGCACTGTAGCAGGTATAGCAGCATCCGCCGCTTTAGGGACTGTTCACACGGGCCGGAATAGACCGCACAACACACCGCAGACCGCGGTAAATCCTGCACCAAATCCAATTTATAGCTGCGGATTTGGCTGCGTCCTGCGGTGTGATTCAATACCGTCTGAAAGGTCCCTTAACGAGAGTCATCCTGATTGTCATCAGACCGAGCGAACAACAAGTGCTGCTCCATGAGATAAACAGTCGGAGTGACTCAGACTACGAGGACTCTGTCAGTGACTCAGCCATGATGACAGCGGGTCGTGTAATCTGTTATGTCTGTAGTCCCTGTCCGGACCATACGCTGCTGATTCAGTGGCTTACAGCTTCCCGACATCCACCGTAGAGGCAGCAGCGTTCAGTGACTCACTGGGGAAGAGGACGAGGAATGGTGTGCTGTGACTTATGATCCTTTTACACGGGCCAAGTGTACTGGGCCAGTACATGCTTTCCTGGCCCCCTCCATAATGTCATACATGTATGTCTTATGTAGATGCACTGTGCAAAACTATCTTGTCATTCTGTTATGTGTATTGCACAGCTGCAGCGTGTGATGGGTTAATGTCTGCAAAGTGTGAGCTGACTGTCTGCAAATGTATCAATTCTATCCTGTCACGTGGTATGAGAGGGTCTATAAATGTGAGTGCTTAAGAGCGGGAAAGGAGTTCCATGTCTTCTGGAGTTGTAGTCAGGAGGTCCAGCTGCATGAGGGCACCTTCAGCCCTCATTTAGTAAAGCATGGAAGAGGGGGAGCGATTTCCCGAGTGTCTGGATCTATGTAGAAGGAGTAAGCCCCCAAAAGAGAGAGAGTGTGAGTGAACAACGAGCGAGCGTTTAAGTCCAAGGCCTAGTGCAGAGGTACTCTGTCCTAACTGTTTCACACCCGCGCATCCTATAGTCTGGGACCGCCAGGTGGGGGTACTCTACTTTCATTGTTCACACTCCAGCGTCCTGAAGTCTGGGTCCTGCTGAGTGGAGGTACGCGTCTTTATTTAGTCACACATAGGTGGCCTGAAGTCTGGGTCTGCCGTGTGGAGGTACTTGGTTTTATCTAATTCCTGCACTTTCCAAACGTGTCATTTGTGCCTTGTACTGCTGAAGTTTCAAGTAAAGTTACTCCAAGCCCTGACCGTTCCTGGGGACCTGAGATACTATACTACTGTCTGCGGCTCAGTTATTTCCCCGCTGATGTTCATGCCAGTGGGTGCCAGAATGGTGGCGTCACCCGTGACAAACTCCGCAACTGTCCCACTGTTTATTGGGTATCCCCATGCATGGGGTGTCCGGAAGAGGCCCAGCGCTGTCCTGGCTTTGGCTGCGTGCGTCCCTCCGGGAGGGAGCGTGGTAAGTGCCAGCATCTTGCCCTCCCAGCTCCTCAGCGTATCCCATGTGTCTGGGGTCACCCTACGGGACGCCGCACAAGAATCTCAGAATTCTCGTTTGCCCGAGCGGATGAGCTGGTGACGTCGCCCGTGCTCATGCAGCCCGATTCTCAGCGAGAACTAGCCTCCGCGCGCTAGTCGTTCAGTGTCTCACATTCCTATGTATGATCAGTGTTTTAACTGAGAAGTGAACGAGCCGGCGGTGATTTTTATGCCGGCTGAAACTGAATGACGAGTGACAACCTTACTATGTATGTAACCTCACGATTCTCGCTCGTCATTCAGCTGTTAGCCCGCATTTAAACTGAATGATAACAGCGCTGCAAACGAGAATTTCCTTATAGTTCATTCGTTTTGCAGTTCCTGTTCGGTAATTTTACAATCTGTTTTTGAAGTTTTTTATCCACATTGTACTAAAATGAGTTGAAGAAAGTCAGATTTTTGATTGGCACACGTTGATTTCTCTTCATCACTGTAGTTCCATGGAAGTGCCGTAGCAAACCCTGCTTGCCCCAGCATACCTCAGCTCTCCCTCACTTGCTGATACTTTAGTGGCATACTGGTGCTGTATTTATGTGCGGAGCTTGATTCTGGTGCTGTAGTTATGCACTGGCCTTGGTACTGGTGCTGTATTGATGTATAAGCTTGGTTCTGGGGCTATATTTATACTATGAGCTTGGTCCTGGTGCTGTATTTATATTATGAGGTTGGTTCTGGTACTATATGTATGCACTGCTCATGTTTCTGGTGCTGTATTGGTGTATAGAGCTTGGTGCTGGTGCTGTATTTATGTATTCTCCTTTACTAGCTATAACCTGAGCTGCATACCGTGCATGCATCTTGAGGATCGTCACTCCCACAGTCACCTGACCTCGAACGCAGCACCAGGACCAAGCCCGTAGCATAAATGCAGCCCCAGAACCAAGCTTATACATAAATACAGTACAGTACCAAGGACAGTGCATAACTACAGCACCAGAACCAAGCTCATAACATAAATATAGCACCAGAACCAAGCTCAGTACATAATTACAGAACCAGAACCAAGCTCAATACATAAATAAACATGAATCAATCTCACAACATAGATATAATACCAGAACCATGTTCATAACATAAATACAGTAAGCTGATAGCGACACTTTGGAACATCAGAGGGGAGGAGCCAGAGCCAGGAGGAGGATGATTCATGACGCTGTCCAAGTCTGCTTGGTGTCTTCTTTTGAAGCTGGTGGCCAATGCTCTGTGCAGCCACACGGGTCGCACATTGCTAAGGTCGGTCATGATTCTGCATGATTATACTATGTATTATACAGTCAACTGATATATGAAGAACTAACTCCCCTCCCCCCCTTGCATTACGGGAACTTAAGGGTATATCTGTTGATAAGCTTGCTGACTGTTTCCAATGACCCCATGACATTCTGGGAGTTGTAGCTTTGCAACATGTGGAGAGACATAGATTAGAAACCACAGTCATAGATCATCAGTCTGAATGTGATCAGGCATAGAGGACACGTTACCCGGGCAGCGTGCCCACCACCACCCCCATGCCCTGACTTCTCACAGTCTTCTCAGCTTGTCAGATCTCATTTTTCTCAGCTCTGTGTGTTAAATCACTGCCGTATAAATAAGCTGCGGCGCTGCTCTGTGGGAAGCTTCTAGAATAGGTGGCACCCAACATGCAGCACGCTGGATGCTGTGAGAACCTGGCAGTAACATGGCAGTGCCATGGAGCAGGAATGTGACTGCCCCCGTCATGTGTATGCAGCTCCGCTGGGCGACTATGGACAGGATTGTACGCACTGACCGCTCCATGAACTGCTTCACTAAAGGGGAAAGATCAAATTATTCTACACAGCATGACAATGACATTCAAGAAGAAATGCCAGCAGGTCCCCAACGCTACTGCGAAAGATGTGGGGGGGCCCAATCATGCCGGCAGTAATATGTGCTGGGCTTTGATGCTGCCTCCTGGGATTGAGTGTAATTAATAGGTGCCACAGAAACGTACACAGACTAATAAAATATTATGTAACCTTCTAATATAGCCTGTGTTTAATTACTCACCACCTCTGCTTGTTGTCAGTCAATGGAAACATTACTCCACAAGGGCTATATGGCAAGTTTGGCTATGACAAAGGTAGCAAGGTTGGATTGTTTGCTTTCCGTGGGTCAATGGACGTGATGACATTGAGTTTTATTGGATTGTAAGATTTAAGGCTGCACCGCAGTCTTTGGCACGTGACCTGCGTTGTGGCCATAGTTGCCATGTGGCTCGAGCCTAAATGTGGAGGGTGAAAACCTAAGGCACCATAAGAAATCCTCAGCTGTATGAGGGTGCATTCACACAGGCAAGAGCAAGTCATGTCTGACATTTTTGGGCTTAATCTGAATCCCATGGTACATGCGCAGCGTAGGAGAAGCTGGCCCACAGCCGAGGAGATAGCGGGGTAGATTGAGGCCTTGTCACAGGGCTCTACCATCTCCTTCCCTGGGGGTAGCGCGGGACTCGACCAAGTTACTGCTGGGGGAGTTTCACAGGGTAACCCAGGCTGTGGTTTACTTTGTCACTCGTGACGTCACCGTTCCGTCCTCTGCGGTGAATCCAGAAGTTGGGAAATAAGTAGTCCACACACAGGAATAACTTTCTGAACAAAACTGGAAATGGTCGGTAGAGCTTGTTTACTCCAAATAAAACGTTACAGTCCAAAGCTTTACACACGCCAGCAGAACACCGGGGCAGACACAATAGTGATGTGACAGGGAGGATTCACAGGATGCCAGACGAGTCCACAGTCCCAGTTATCTGTGGGATTCTGCTCCCGGCTACTCTCCTTCTCTCTCCAGCTCTCTACCGGTCAGCACTCACATTTAGGGGTAGAACTCAGCACTGCATGCGCGGCTCCTCTCATTCTCTCATCCTCCATATTAATAGCAAGGAGGCCGGGGTGGATTGGGCTCAGGGCACACCTCAGGCCATCGCTCAGCCTCTTCCATCCTGGGGCTCCTCACAAGATGAGGCACAGTCTCTCCTACTCACTAAAGAACTTTCTCTTAGACTCATTGGCAGTCAGACTTTTGCAAGAAGACCCTTGCTCCAAAACCTTGTATACACATGTATAAAACATGATCACGTGACACACAACAAGATACATTTTCCAGACATAACTCAGACATTAACCCATTCAGTGCTGCAGAGGTGCAATACACATCAAATGCACACATTAAAGATACTGACAATACCAAACACATTCATACTTATAAAGGGGCCCCGTTAACTCTGGGCCACTACACATGGACATCCCAGCCGTGTGGCAGACTGTACACGAAAATAGAATGTGCTTCAATCTTTCCATCTCGCAGCATCACTGCGTGAGAAAAATCACCCATGTAAATAAACCCATTACAAATAAGGGGTTGTATTTTTGTGCGAGCTTTGTTTGTGTCACAACAGGCAAAAATTGTGTGATTTTTCTCACCGACGTGAATTAACCCTCGCTGACTAGGGCCGGTTTCAAAAGTGTGTATTTGCTTGCATGTTTGCATGTGCAATACGCAGAGAACAGAACCCATTTACTTCAATAGGTTCTCTCACATTTCTGTACTTTGTGCGCACATTTCAGTCGCGCAAAGAAAAAAAAAAAAAAAAGAACATGCTCTATTTTTCTGCATAGTGATTGGGTGTTAATATGTACACCGGTAGTGTAGGGGTTAACATGGTGTGCTGGCTATGCGAGGGTTAATACTGTGCAGGTACCGGTATGGCAGGACACTTCGTGGAGGTGCTACATGCAACAGGGGAGTATGATATGGAAGTGAATTACCTCTGTTTTGATGGATCTTCACACCTACGATGTGCGGAGTCCGTAAGTGGTCGGAGATGCGAATTTACATGTGAATGAGAGATTCTTTGCATTATGTGCCATGTAAGTTGCTTCTGCAAGGCAGTCACTACGGGCTCCATGTTTGGGCGTGCTTCTTTTGTAGCGTTTGTGGCACTGGGTTTGGTATGGATCGACAGGTGAAGTTACCATGCAAATCCAGAGAATAGTCAGGGAAGAGCCAATGGATGGTCTCGGTACAAATGTAGGAGGCGGGTGGCGTTGTCAGAAGGGAAGCCAGACGCCTGTATCAGGAGGTCTCAGATTAGATAGCAGTGGAGTTGATCAAGTCTTGTGGAGCACAATAATCATGCATTGAGGGAGTGGCAGGGCCAGGCTTTTATAGTGAGCCTAGTCAGGATCTGAGAACAAAGTAAAGAGTTATGCAGGGGAACTGTCCAAAATCCTGGATTGCCTAGCGGAGAGAGCTGCTGACTGGAGTGCAGGAAGTCAAGCCCTGACATAAATTGTATAAAGTACCTTGCTGAACCAAGTTGAGACAGCGTATTAGTGTGAAAACCCGGTTAAAGTTATAGTGTAATATTCCTCTTATGGAACGGAAATATTCATCAAATTCCAGTTCAGTAAAATTATATTTTCATTAAAAAATCTGTCCTCCGTCTGCCAGCACTGCGCCATCCTGAACTCGTTGTCGCACCATCACCCGCCACATTACCATCGCTGGTAAGATCACTTGACCATAGTCACCAATTACCATGCACAGCACATTTCTTCAAGTGAACTTGGATTTGCAAATCTTATATCAAAAAGTGTTGTTGCAACACGCTTTCCTTAAACCCAGTTCAATGGCTGATCGCAGTTTAACTAATCTGGGATCCATAAAACTGTCTCACATCGGTTGAATTGTTTGGACCAGCGGTTGTCCATGATCTGCTGTTTGTGCTGAGAACCTGCAAACCCCCCAAATAACCGTGCAATCGGTGAGAATACCCAGCTGCGAACTGTCCTGGTACATATTCCATATTCTAAGCAGAATTCCATCACTTGCATCATCTTCTACCAGGTGATCTAATCCTTACTGCAGTTCTACAGGAAATGACTGCAGATAGAGTCCAGTACAATCCAATTACTAGCATTAATGATTCACATTCACAGCAGAGCTGACCGAACACAAAGCCGCCTCCCATGGACTAAATATATGTATTGTCTACATTGCTGATAAAAGTTGAAGGATAAGGCTCAGTATTGCTACTCCATAAGCATGTCCCATTTCAGACTAAGGCCTCATGTCCATGGGTGGGTCAGGTTCCGTGGGCGGGAGCCCCGCCGCGGAATCCCACCCTGTCTGCGGCATGAGGACATTACCAGTCTGGATGCGTGTGGGTCGTCCGTCGTCTCCTCCGTGCAAGTGGGTGGGCCCACACACATGCGCAATGTAGATTTTTTTTTTTTTTTTTTTTTTAAATCTCCTGCTTTCCCACAGAACCCGCAGCACACCCGGAGGGACAGTTCCAGGTGTGCCGCAGATCGGACGGCTTCCATTGACTTCAATGGAAGCCGTCCCTGTGGGATCCGCGGCAAAGCAGGGCATGGTAAAGTTCCGGAAAACAAACCTGCATACTTTAATTAAGTTGCGGTCGCCCATGATTGTCTATATGATAAATCAATAGGAATGCGCCACAAGGTCCTTCTTCAAATTCTTTACCACAAATATCTTATCCCCTGGACTTAGGGAGAGCTGCAGGACATGTAGAGGGCTTCTCTTAGACAGAGAGCTCCCCCAGGGAAAGAAATATATACAATACGCTGCTAGAAAAAATGTCCCTGCGCTACATGGTACTGTGGTAAGAAAATGAATATGCCAACAAGTGAGAAATACTTGATTGTCCCACGTGGATCCCAGAATTCAGACCCACCGGTAAACATGAGCCCTTACTGTCAATACCAAATAGCATACTTTAAAGTAGCTGTCCCACTTCTAGCTATTTTTAGACAGATCAGTACATTATGTAGTGGCCCAGTTTGGTAATGCACACTGAGTCCCGTTCACTTTAATAGGATTCAGTTTGCAGTACCAACCCAAGGCACTGTGCAATGTATGGGGCTGTCTAAAAACAGGTAGAAGTAAGACTAAATAAATTGTCCAAAAAATTAACTCGCCTCCTATGTACAAGAATATAACTACTATAATACTGCCCGCTATGTACAAGAATATAACTACTATAATACTGTCCCCTATGTACAAGAATATAACTACTATAATACTGCCCCCTATGTACAAGAATATAACTACTATAATACTGCTCCCCTATGTACAAGAATATAACTACTATAATACTGCCCCTATGTACAAGAATATAACTACTATAATACTGCCCCCAATATACAAGAATATAACTACTATAATACTGGCCCCTATGTACAAGAATATAACTACTATAATACTGCCCCCTATGTACAATAATATAACTACTATAATACTGCCCCTATGTACAAGAATATAGCTACTATAATACTGCCCCCTATGTACAAGAATATAACTACTATAATACTGCCTCCTATGTACAAGAATATAACTACTATAATACTGCCCCCTATGTACAAGAATATAACTACTATAATACTGCCCCCTATGTACAAGAATATAACTACTATAATACTGCCCCCTATGTACAAGAATATAACTACTATAATACTGCCCCCTATGTAGAAGAATATAACTACTATAATACTGCCCCCTATGTAGAAGAATATAACTACTATAATACTGCCCCCTATGTAGAAGAATATAACTACTATAATACTGCCCCCTATGTACAAGAATATAACTACTATAATACTACTCCTATGTACAAGAATATAACTACTATAATACTGCCCCCTATGTAGAAGAATATAACTACTATAATACTGCCCCCAATATACAAGAATATAACTACTATAATACTGGCCCCTATGTACAAGAATATAACTACTATAATACTGCCCCCAATATACAAGAATATAACTACTATAATACTGCCCTCTATGTACAAGAATGTAACTACTATAATACTGCCCCCTATGTACAAGAATATAACTACTATAATACTGCCTCCTATGTACAAGAATATAACTACTATAATACTGCCCCCTATGTACAAGAATATAACTACTATAAAACTGCCCCCTATGTACAAGAATATAACTACTATAATACTGCCCCCTATGTACAAGAATATAACTACTATAATACTGCCCCCTATGTAGAAGAATATAACTACTATAATACTGCCCCCTATGTAGAGGAATATAACTACTATAATACTGCCCCCTATGTAGAAGAATATAACTACTATAATACTGCCCCCTATGTACAAGAATATAACTACTATAATACTGCCCCCTATGTACAAGAATATAACTACTATAATACTGCCCCCAATATACAAGAATATAACTACTATAATACTGGCCCCTATGTACAAGAATATAACTACTATAATACTGGCCCCTATGTACAAGAATATAACTACTATAATACTGCCCCCAATATACAAGAATATAACTACTATAATACTGCCCTCTATGTACAAGAATGTAACTACTATAATACTGCCCCTATGTACAAGACTATAACTACTATAATACTGCCCCCTATGTACAAGAATATAACTACTATAATACTGCCTCCTATGTACAAGAATATAACTACTATAATACTGCCCCTATGTACAAGAATATAACTACTATAATACTGCCTCCTATGTACAAGAATGTAACTACTATAATACTGCCCCCTATGTACAAGAATATAACTACTATAATACTGCCCCCTATGTACAAGAATATAACTACTATAATACTGCCTCCTATGTACAAGAATGTAACTACTATAATACTGCCCCTATGTACAAGAATATAACTACTATAATACTGCCCCCTATGTACAAGAATATAACTACTATAATACTGCCCCCTATGTACAAGAATATAACTACTATAATACTGCCTCCTATGTACAAGAATATAACTACTATAATACTGCCCCCTATGTACAAGAATATAACTACTATAATACTGCCCCCTATGTACAAGAATATAACTACTATAATACTGCTCCCTATGTACAAGAATATAACTACTATAATACTGCTCCCTATGTACAAGAATATAACTACTATAATACTGCCCCCCTATGTACAAGAATATAACTACTATAATACTGCCCGCTATGTACAAGAATACATATATCTGGTATCATACATTGCCCATGCGGTGGGGTTAGTCCTTACTCGGTGGTGTTTGGCATGTACTGACTGCTCACAGACCCCACTTATGAATATTTATGTCTGCATTCTGCAGATTTCATCTGATTGTTCCCAGGAGAGAAACACTTAGTCCATCAGCTGCTGCAGGGCTGCACAACGATCTTTGGTCGCCGACCCCTATCAGGGTCGATGTTGTAGCCCAGGCCTAATAATCCAGACTCTCGGACCGCCTGCATAAGGACTCGCACTTCTTCATTTTTACATTGACTTTGATTTACTTTTGGTTGTAAACAGTCTGAGAGGAGAATGCTGGTAGAATATAATTAGCTGCAGGGAACAGACTGCGGTATATTCTTATACGTGGAGGTGTGAGGTGCGTCCTCCGCACAGCTGTCCTGTCAGGCCGGCTTACCTTGTATATATAAATCTATTTATTTTAAAGGGCCAGTACGCTGTTATTGAGCCGTTTTTTATGAGCAGCTTTATAAGGATTCATGACTGTGCGGCTGGACCTTCACCGATGCCCATCCTCCATGCTCCCACGTCTCTGGTGAGCAAGGCTGTTGCAGGGACAAACACAGAAAAGAGAGAAAAGATCAGAATGGGACCCTATTATGACGCTGGGCCATGTACCATACACTGCAGAAGGAAAGGATTCACACCCTTCACTTTTTTACATTTTGTTGTGATGTGGCCTTGTGCACTCAGTACCCCATAATAACAAAGTGACAGCAGAATGGTAGAAATCTTTGGACAGTTTTTAAAAATGAACTACTACCATTGTGCATTGACATAAGTATTCACACCCCGTACTCAGGACTTTGTTGAAGCTGCTTTGGCAGCGACTAAAACCTCCAGTCTTCTTGGAGATGATGCCACAAGGTTTGCACGCTAGTATTTGGGGATTTTTGGCCCTCAGTCAAGTTGGATGGGGGCCGTCTGTGGACGCCATTTTCAGGTCTCCAGAGATGTTTGATTGGGTATAAATCCGGGCTCTGGCCGGGCCACTCAACGACATCATAGAGTTGATCCTAAGCCCCTCCTGCATTGTCTTGGCTGGGTTCTTAGGGTCATTGTCTTGTTGGAAGGTGACCCTTCTCCCCACTCTGAGGTCCCTTGCGCTCTGGATCAGGTTTTCATCATCTCTGTATTTAATCACCCCTGACCGGTCTCCACTCCCCCAGCATGATGCTCCACCACCAGGCTTCACTGTAGGGATGGTATTGAGCCGGTAATGAGTGGTGCCTGGTTTCCATCCACCCTGACCGGTCTCCCCTCACCCAGCATGATGCTCCACCACCAGGCTTCACTGTAGGGATGGTATTGGGCCGGTAATGAGTGGTGCCTGGTTTCCATCCACCCTGACCGGTCTCCCCTCCCTCAGCATGATGCTCCACCACCAGGCTTCACTGTAGGGATGGTATTGGGCCAGTGATAAGCCGTGCCTGGTTTCGATCCACCCTAACCGGTCTCCTCTCCCCTAGCATGCTGCTCCACCACCAGGCTTCACTGTAGGGATCGTATTGGGCTGGTTATGAGCAGCGGCTGGTTTCCATCCACCCTGACCGGTCTCCCCTCCCTCAGCATGATGCTCCACCACCAGGTTTCACTGTAGGGATTGTATTGGGCTGGTTATGAGCAGCGCCTGGTTTCCATCCACCCTGACCGGTCTCCCCTCCCCCCAGCATGATGCTCCACCACCAGGCTTCACTGTAGGGATGCTATTGGGCAGGTGATGAGCGGCGCCTGGTTTCCATCCACTCTGACCGGTCTCCTCTCCCTCAGCATGATGCTCCACCACCAGGCTTCACTGTAGGGATGGTATTGGGCAGGTGATGAGCGGCGCCTGGTTTACATCCACTCTGACCGGTCTCCCCTCCCTCAGCATAATGCTCCACCACCAGGCTTCACTGTAGGGATGGTATTGGGCCGGTGATGAGCGGCGCCTGGTTTCCATCCATCCTGACCGGTCTTCTCTCCCCCAGCATACTGCTTCACCACCAGACTTCACTGTAGGAATGGTATTGGGCCGGTGATGAGCGGCGCCTGGTTTCCTCCAGAAAGAACACTTAGAATTGAGGCCAAAAAGTTCCATCTTGGTGTCATCACAGCAGATAATCTTGTTTCTCGCAGTCTGGGGGTCTTTTAGGGTCTTTTTGGTAACTTCAGGCAGCTTTCATGTGTATTTTACTGAGAAGAGGCTTCTTTCTGGCCGCTCCACCATAAAGCCGGGATTGCTGGAGGCTTGCAGTGATCGTCGATCTTCTGGAAGTTTCTCCCATCTGCACACAGGATCTATGGAGCTCAGACAGAGTGACCGTTGGGTTCCTGGTCTCCTCTCTTACCAAGACCCTTCTCCCCCTTAGTCTGGTGGGTCGCTGGCTCTAGGAAGAGTCCTGGTTGTTGCTCTTCCATGTAAGACTTATGGAGGCTGCTGGACTCTTGGGAACTTGCAGTTCAGCTGAAATGTTGTTGTAGCTTCTCCAGATCTGTGCCTCCACACAATCCAGTCTGTGAGCTCTACGGGTAGTTCTGTCCTCCTCATGACTTGGTTTTGGCTCTGATATGTATTGTGAGCTGTGAAACCTTATATAGATGGGGGTATTTTAAAATTGTGTCCAATGAACTGAATTTAGTATAAGTGTCTCCAATCAAGGTGCAGAAGCATCTCAAGTATGATCAAAAGAAATGGGCTGGCCCAAGTGCTACATCTGAAGTGTCATACCAAAGGCTGTGTCAACACAAAATGTGAGTTTTTCATTCTTTAAAAATGTACAAAGATTTCTACCATTCTGTAGTGACTTTGTCATTATGGGGTACTGAGTGCAGAATGACGGGGGAAACTCGGATGCTTCTTTTAATTTGCACAGGACCCAACATAACAAAATGTAAAGAAAGTGAAAAGATCTGAAGACTCTCCAGATGCATAGTAGTGGCTCTTCTCTGAAGTGAACTTCCTCCGCAGTATGTGTAATTTGACGAGGGGTCACCAACTTTAGCACATGGCTGTGAATGAACACTTCCAAGCCCACCTAGCTACTTGTAAGTCGGGTAAATGTATCAGAATGGCTTTACTACCACCTGAATAGTCACTGGGTAGGGCAAACCTGAGCAGCGGTTGTTGCATGTAAACACGGACACCAATGAGATTTCCCTCACTAGTTGCTTCTTTTCAGCTCACCTAAAAATAGTCGCTGGTTCATTGATGATCATCTCGTGTAAACGGGTAATCCCACGACTGGCCAAGAAGTTTGCAGGGAGGTGTGTGCGAGTTCCGGAAAACATAATTACCTGCGAATAGTCCGTGACTGAACAGTCCCTGCCGGTCTTTGGAGGAGCGCAGCAGGGAGTATTTTCTCGAAGACCGCGCATGCGAATTTATGTGCGTTCAGTGCACTTGGCGAGTAAAGAGTCTGCGTTGGGGAGGGGCTGAAATGTCATAAAAAGAACCTTACAGCCGCTAACTAGTTCATGAACAGCAGTCCGGGTATACTGTGGATTTTCTGTCCGGATTCGCGTGTGCAGCGCCCGCAGTAGCAGCAGAGTGGATTAGGTTTTTACAAACTTCATCTACATCCTGCATAAAAAAAAGATTGGCGCAGAAATTGACAAGCGGTGAGGATTTTAAAGTCACGGCATGTTAATTTAGGTGGTGGATTTTCATCAACATGCATGAAGCCGGCTTCACATGGGCTTTAGCGTATTTACGCACACATGTGCGCTGCGTATTTGTGCGATGGGCCTCGGGTTTCTGCAGGCATCTGGGCGTATTTTACTGTGTTGGTCTTTTACACCAAAGCGCTGCGTCACAACACGGACCGGAGGGACAGAAAGGGGTGTTATGAGCTCAGATAGTCCATGTATGGTGGCAAGAAGAATTTAGGCTGACACTGCTGACTGTTACGGTGGTTTCACATGGGTGAGAGAATCATGCGATTTTTGCGCAATGCGAGAGTCCGTAGAACAGCAGATTATGAAACTAATGATTTACAAAAGTTTTCTTCCCGTCTGCGATGTTTTCACTGATGCGCTGCTGTGAGAGCAAAAAATAGCGGCACGCTCTATCTTTCTGCGATTTTCTTTTTTATCTCCCATGTTTCCCAATGGAGCCTCCGTTTTATCGCATCGCACAAACAAATGCAATGTGGTTGTAACATTAGAAAATCGCCTTGCTTAAAAAATCGTGACAAAATCACACAAGAAAGTCGCGATGATTTTGCGGGAAAAAAGATGCAAATTTTTCGCTGCAAAATCGCGATCTCCCGTGTGGAACTAGCCTAAGCTGGGTGGATATGTGCTGCAGAATCCACGGGCGGCATCAGCTAATCTGCAGCAAATACCGCCCGTTACTCCCTATAGAGAGCCGCTGCTTCCTACAATCAATTGTGATTTTCGCTTACGGAGGAAATATCGCAGCATGCTCCATTTTCATGCAGGCTCTGCACGGACGGCTTCCATTGAAGTCAACCCACGGCCCGTCTGCAACGAACATTGCACACCAGTCACAGATTCCACTTCATCACCCGGCAATGGAAAAAAAAATATTTAAAAATCTGTACTGCGCATGTGCAACGGCGAGCCGCCGGGTCCATCCGCAGTACAGAAAAGACGGCGCCAAAGCATGTACGCACGATACCGCTGCTGACAGAGCCGGATTCTGCTGAGGGATTCTGCATACAGACTGCGGCTCTGCCGTGTGCGGGCGGCCTTAGTCTTGGGTCTTGTTCATTAACCCCTTAGTGATTGCCTATTTTGGGTTTAAGGACAGGACAATTTCTTTTGGCTTTTCAGCTACACATTTCCAAGGTTACAATTCTTTTAGTCTTCCGTCGACGCGGCCGTGGGAGGCTTGTTTTTTGCGTGGCGAGCCGTAGTTTTCATCAGTACAATTTTCGGGTACATATAATGTATAACTTTTAGGAATTCGTTTTTTGGAGGGCAAAGAGAAAACACCTCAGTTCTACCATTGTGGTTTTTGTTTGTTTTTCCACAGTGTCAAGGCGGAATCAGACGAACGTATATCGGCTCGGTTTTCACGCCGAGCCGATATACGTCATCCTCATCTGCGGGGGTGGGGGAGGATGGAAGAGCCAGGAGCAGGAACTGAGCTCCCGCCCCCTCTCTGCCTCCTCTC
Source organism: Eleutherodactylus coqui (assembly GCF_035609145.1). NCBI lineage: Eukaryota > Metazoa > Chordata > Amphibia > Anura > Eleutherodactylidae > Eleutherodactylus > Eleutherodactylus coqui. The sequence continues at coordinate 521,615,126 of NC_089837.1, read as the reverse complement.
CGCCCCTCTGCACTATTTGCAATGAAAGGAGGTGGGACAGGGGCGGGGCTAAATTACAAGAATTATGGCACAGGTTGTTCTGGATACGATGATACCAAACGTGTTGTTTTTTTATTTTTTTTGTTTTTTATACAAGCTGGTTTGTTTTTTGTTCGTTTTTAACGTTTTTTTTTTTTTTTTTTTTTTTAATACCATTTTTTTAATTAAATTTTCTTATGCCCCTGTAGGGCACTTGAACCATAAAAGCTATGATCACTATGATAATGCACTGCAGTACCTATGCACTGCAATACCTTATCGCTTACAATAACGATCTTAGGCCATGGCAGACTAGGACACCACTGTCTGGCGTTTGGTTGCAATGGCGACCCTCCACAAGTACATGACGTCACAGAGGAAGAGTGATCCCTCTGTGAACCCTTTATGTGCTGCTATGTACATTGATCATGGCAGGTATCGATCCCTGCTGTTGAAGCAGGAGGTCGGCTATTAGTCACATCTGACTCCCTCTTGGGATGGTGCAGATTCACTTTTAAGCGTGCTCCATCTACGGGACGTAAGTTTACGTCCTGTTGCGTTAAGGGGTTAAATGGCTTGTACCAGGATTCATTTATTACCTTTTCACAGGAAAGGTGTTAAACCCTGATTGGTGGAGGTCTGCTGAGAACCCCACCAATGCTTCCTCCTCACTGCAGGCTCGCTGCACCCCCCACATAGGAGCGACAGCCGTTGGGATGGCGGTTGGGCATTTATATGCCTGACAGCTGTTCCGCGTAAAGGTACCTTAAAGGGGTTGTTCCATGCCTTAAAATTGCTTTGCAATCACTCTGTCCTTCCTGGTTGCTGCTGACCAGGTCATGTGACTGCTGCACCCAATCACTGGCTATAGACGATCACTGCTGTAGACCAATGATTGGCTGTAGCAGTCACATGTCCTGGTCAGCAGCAAGCAGGAAGGACAAAGTGATTGCAACTTCTTTAAGCAATGTCTAGAGAGTCCCAGAGCAGTCAGTGAGCTGACCGGGAAAAGTGTTGCCGCCTTAAAAGTAGTGGGCTGAGATAGTCTAGTCATGGAAATGAAGGGTGAGCCTATAGCGGGTGCAGAGGGTGTAGTTGTGAAGGACCTGGAGCCTTGGGATCCCGTAATGTCTCTCTTCTCCCTATAAGAAGACATCAGAATGAAGCATTATAGATAGGGGGCCCTGTTCCAGATTTTGCATTGGGTCAAGCAGCTTAACCCCTTAAGGACCAAGCTGTTTTGTACCTTAAGGACCAGACACTTTTTAGGGATTTTACCCATGTGGCGGTTTTACTGCTCTATTTTTTTTCCTTTAGCTACCAAAATTATTTTTGCAGTGTTTTTTTTTCCGTGACATATAGGACTATTTTTTTAATATCTTTTTCACTGACTTTTTTTTTCCGTTTTTTAGTTTTATTGGGGGTAAAAGGCTAAAAAAAATTGTTTTTTTTAACATTTATATATTTTTTTTTAATTATTTTTTTATTTACACTAAAATAAAGTATGGGAACGGGTTCCTCTATTTGTTTCGGACGTTTTGATATGTAGTATGTATGGTTTTGGTTTACAGGGCGCATACGGCGATGGTTTTTGTTGGCGTCTGCTTTGTGTTATTCTCTTTCTTTTGTATGTATTGTTGTTTTATTCTGTTATTTTGTTTTACTTATTTATGTAATTGTGTTTTTTACCATCTATGTCCCCCATGACGTCATATAAGACCTCTGGGGGACATTCACACATTTTTTTTTCTTTATTTGACACTTTCCCACTGTAGCTGGGGCGTCCATATGAGCCCTAGTTATAGGGGAAAGCAACCCCTGTGGTGACATTAGTCACCTGCAGAGCTGCCAGGGTCTAAGTCTGACCCTCCAGCTCTGCAGTAGCAGGGAATCCCGGGAGATCACATGACCCCACGGAGGCTCCCGTAGTAAAAGTACATCTTACTTTCACTTTCCCCATACAGTGCTCATATTGGGGAAGCAGAAGGCAGGAAGGGTTAAAAACCGCTCCTGCCTTCTGTTCCGGGTTATCAGCTGTCACGAACAGCTGATAACCCGTTCCTGTCTCTGACTGATTTAGACTTAGCAGGAGACTTAGAGCACCGCCATAATTTTACTATCGGCGGTGCTCTAAGCCCAGGACCAGCCGCTGTAAATTTACTGTGGCTGGCCCTAAACGGGTTAAAGTTACGCCTCTGTAGAAGTGGGCAGCTTGCAGTGCTCTCCGCGAGCTGTCACTGAGCTGGCGGCGGTCCGTTCTGGGGAGTCTTATGGAGCTGTGAAGATGTGAGTCTGGAAGGGAACCGAGGTAGTTGGGTGGTACCAGACTCATACCAGGGGGAGGACGCAGCAGCGGTTATCCAGGCAACGCCCGCTGGGATACACGGGGATCAGAGCGGGGGCACAGCTCTCATTGAAATCAATGGGAGCCCAGTCTGCAGTTACTGGCACCAGGCGCTAAACGGGGGTCAGAGTAGTGCTTCTGCTCTGACCCCGATGTATTCTGTCGGGTGCTGCTTTGATAACCCCATTAAGCAGGGGTGGGGTGAGCCATAAACCTAGGAGGACTAGTGATACATCTGTAGCGGGATGTTGGCTGCCCTGAGGCCTGTAGTGTGCAATGGTGGGAAGATCCCAGGAACGGGAAAAAGGGAGATGCGACCGCCCAGATCGAACTAGTCAGAGCTGCCATTCAGGAACCACGAAAAGCTGGACAACAACACGTGTTGGGGCTGTAATGGTTGCCATATTGGTTGTCACTCAGCTTTCCCAGAACAGCTATGGCTAAGAAATAGCACCCTGGACAGGGGAGGACGAGTCAAGGACGTCTACTTCTTGGGGTTCTTGGTCTTGAGATGATCAGGACTTCGCTGAGCTGCTTATTATTCAAATGAGACGGAAACATGTAATTCCGAAAGACGTCAGGACTGGCGAATCCGAGCGGGGAATATATTTACATATAAAGAAGCGACGACCTTCATAGGATATAAAGTGAAGATCCGAAGACAGAGAGCAAGAGGAGATATTTACATATTGACATACATTAACCTATGGGGAGGGTATCTAAGCCAGTGTGATACTGTCTGGTAGGCTGATCTATCTGAGTCTATCACCGGTGATACTGTCTGCTGAGCCCCTTGTATCTAAGCCACTTCTCACAGAATACAAATCACCAGTCTCCATGGGACGGCTCTCTTCAAAACCTAAACCCCGAACATGAAGCAGCTGCCATATTGTCCAACGGGGTAAAAAGCCGCCCTGCGGGGAATGGGGGGTGGGGGGGAGTCCTAATTGTGGAGAGATTTATAGGGGCGGCTGAATGGAGGGCTTCAAAGGAGATTAAGAAAGGTGAAGATGTCAGGAAGAGACTTCAGAAGTCCCATATCATTATTACAGCAGAGCGTGATCTAAGAACCGTATGAAGCCTTGTGTATCAGAGAACAAACACCGTAGCACACCCCATACAGACATATGTACATAAAGAAAAGGGCTATGTACATAGGGGGCAGTATTATAGTAGTTATATTCTAGTACATAGGGGGCAGTATTATAGTAGTTATATTCTAGTACATAGGGGGCAGTATTATAGTAGTTATATTCTTGTACATAGGACGCAGTATTATAGTAGTTATAGTCTTGTACATAGGGGGCAGTATTATAGTAGTTATATTCTTGTATATAGGGAGCAGTATTATAGTAGTTATATTCTTGTACATAGGGGGCAGTATTATAGTAGTTATATTCTTGTACATAGGGGGCAGTATTATAGTAGTTGTATTCTTGTACATAGGAGGCAGTATTATAGTAGTTGTATTCTTGTACATAGGAGGCAGTATTATAGTAGTTATATTCTTGTACATAGGGGGCAGTATTATAGTAGTTATATTCTTGTACATAGGGGGCAGTATTATAGTAGTTATATTCTTGTACATAGGGGGCAGTATTATAGTAGTTTTATTCTTGTACATTGGAGGCAGTATTATAGTAGTTATATTCTTGTACATTGGAGGCAGTATTATAGTAGTTATATTCTTGTACATAGGGGGCAGTATTATAGTAGTTGTATTCTTGTACATAGGAGGCAGTATTATAGTAGTTATATTCTTGTACATAGGAGGCAGTATTATAGTAGTTATATTCTTGTATATAGGAGGCAGTATTATAGTAGTTATATTCTTGTACATAGGGGGCAGTATTATAGTAGTTATATTCTTGTACATAGGAGGCAGTATTATAGTAGTTATATTCTTGTACATAGGGGGCAGTATTATAGTAGTTATATTCTTGTACATAGGGGGCAGTATTATAGTAGTTATATTCTTGTACATAGGGGGCAGTATTATAGTAGTTATATTCTTGTACATAGGGGGCAGTATTATAGTAGTTGTATTCTTGTACATAGGAGGCAGTATTATAGTAGTTGTATTCTTGTACATAGGAGGCAGTATTATAGTAGTTATATTCTTGTATATAGGAGGCAGTATTATAGTAGTTATATTCTTGTACATAGGGGGCAGTATTATAGTAGTTATATTCTTGTATATAGGGAGCAGTATTATAGTAGTTATATTCTTGTACATAGGGGGCAGTATTATAGTAGTTATATTCTTGTACATAGGGAGCAGTATTATAGTAGTTATATTCTTGTACATAGGGGGCAGTATTATAGCAGTTATATTCTTGTACATAGGGAGCAGTATTATAGTAGTTTTATTCTTGTACATTGGAGGCAGTATTATAGTAGTTATATTCTTGTACATAGGAGGCAGTATTATAGTAGTTATATTCTTGAACATAGAGGGCAGTATTATAGTAGTTATATTCTTGTACATAGGGGGCAGTATTATAGTAGTTATATTCTTGTACGTAGGGGTCAGTATTATAGTAGTTATATTCTTGTACATTGGAGGCAGTATTATAGTAGTTATATTCTTGTACATAGGGGGCAGTATTATAGTAGTTGTATTCTTGTACATAGGAGCAGTATTATAGTAGTTATATTCTTGTACATAGGGGGCAGTATTATAGTAGTTATATTCTTGTACATAGGTGGCAGTATTATAGTAGTTAGATTCTTGTACATAGGGGGCAGTATTATAGTGTTATATTCTTGTACATAGGGAGCAGTATTATAGTCGTTATATTCTTGTACATAGGGGGCAGTATTATAGTGTTATATTCTTGTACATAGGGGGGCAGTATTATAGTAGTTATATTCTTGTATATAGGGGAGAGTAATATAATTACTTATAATAATCATAGCAGAAAGTTCCTCCTAAGGCCTTATGCATACAGCAGGTCTCTGCGTACTTGTAGTCTTCTTTGCCGGCATCTGCGTGGACCTGTCTTCTGCCAGTTCCTCTGTACTGTGGATGGTCCGCACGGCTCGCTGTTGGACATGTGCAATACAGATTTTTTTAAACTACTGGTTTTCCCGTGGAATCTGCAGCCCGTCTGCAACTGTAGACGGGCCACGGGTTAGACAGCTTTCATTGACTGTTATGGAAGCTGTCCATGCTGGTACCACAGAAAAATGGAGCATGCTTGTGTGCATGAAGAATCATTGTTCTATAGCATGCTACGGAGTGTTATTTGCTGCGGACACCTCTCCGGATTCCGCAGCAAATATCTGTCCGTTTGCATGAGCCCTAAGTTAAGTAGAAGTTGACATTTTTTAGGCATTGATTGGCCAATAGAAAAATAAACAGCAAATACTTAAAATCGTAAACGATTATTATTGTACATTGAGTAATGAAACAATTTATTCAAAACACTAGGACTCTCCCCTAATGGCAGTACAACACGGCAGCTTCAGAGTCTTTTACATATAAGTGTTCTAAAATTACCAGTAATTCTTTACCAAGCATGAAATGGTTAATAAGAGGTTCTGGTCACACACTTGGTCGCTCCTTTTACAAATCTGGTAGGTCACGTGGTGTCACTGAGGGTGGGGCTTATATGTAGTCAATGAAAAAAGGGCGGTGGTTCTGACCTGGTTTGGGTGTAGTGGGCGGTGCTTGGCTGGCCACTCTGCTGAACATGTGGAGGTTAGACCAGAGTGGGCGGTGTTAGGAGGCGTGGCTGTAGCTGGAGATGCTGTGGATTGGGTGTAACGTGCGGTGGGTGTGGCCTTGGCTCGGCAGTGGAGTGTGAGCGGTCAGTGTATGGAGGTGTGCGGGCTGGTCTGACTGCTCGTCGGGATCGTGTGACTGCAGAGTCCGCTGCTGCCGATGCTGTAAGAAGGAAGGCGGCTGAGCGGCGATCACGTGTGCAGAGAGGAGCTGCTGCCGGGAGCGGACACCTGGACAGGTAGAGTCACGTGGCTGCAGGCTGACACCTGAGCGCTGCCCGATGTATCACCGCTGACAGCCGATCAAAGGTAGAATCCTAGACTGGCAGAGCTGCAAGGGACCTCCAGGGTCATCGGCTCCAACCAGTGCAGCAGTACGATGTGTGCCGAGCGGAGCCGGACCGTACAGAGAGAGAGGCGGACAGCACAGTGTTAAGTGGTTGGACTGTATATACCACCACCACCACCACTCTGCTGACTGTATATACTGCATATTCCACTACTGACTGTATATACCATTACCCTGTGCACTGTATATACTGTATATTCCACTACTCTGCTGACTGTATATACTGTATATACCACTGCCCCATGGACTGTATATACTGTATATAACACTCTCTGGTGGACTATATATACTGTATATATCACTGCCTTGTGCACGGTATATTCCACTACTCTGCTGACTGTATATACCACTGCCCCATGGACTGTATATACTGTATATACCACTCTCTGGTGGACTATATATACTGTATATATCACTGCCTGGTGCACTGTATATATCATTACTCTGCTGACTGTATATACTGTATATGCCACTGCCTGGTGGACTGTATAAACCACTAACCTGTGGACTGTATATACCACTGCTATGCTGACTGTATATACCACTGCCCCATGGACTGTATATACCACTCTCTGGTGGACTATATATACTGTATATATCACTGCCTTGTGCACTGTATATATCATTACTCTGCTGACTGTATATACTGTATATGCCACTGCCTGGTGGACTGTATATACCACTACCCTGCTGACTGTATATACCACTGCCCTGTGGACTGAATATACTGTATATACCACTGCCCTGTGGACTGAATATACTGTATATACCACTGCCCTGTGGACTGAATATACTGTATATACCACTGCCCCGTGGACTGAATATACTGTATATACCACTGCCCCGTGGACTGAATAGACTGTGTATACCACTGCCCCGTGGACTGAATAGACTGTGTATACCACTGCCCCGTGGACTGAATAGACTGTGTATACCACTGCCCCGTGGACTGAATAGACTGTGTATACCACTGCCCCGTGGACTGAATAGACTGTGTATACCACTGCCCCGTGGACTGAATAGACTGTGTATACCACTGCCCCGTGGACTGAATAGACTGTGTATACCACTGCCCCGTGGACTGAATAGACTGTGTATACCACTGCCCCGTGGACTGAATAGACTGTGTATACCACTGCCCCGTGGACTGAATAGACTGTGTATACCACTGCCCCGTGGACTGAATAGACTGTGTATACCACTGCCCCGTGGACTGAATAGACTGTGTATACCACTGCCCCGTGGACTGAATAGACTGTGTATACCACTGCCCCGTGGACTGAATAGACTGTGTATACCACTGCCCCGTGGACTGAATAGACTGTGTATACCACTGCCCCGTGGACTGAATAGACTGTGTATACCACTGCCCCGTGGACTGAATAGACTGTGTATACCACTGCCCCGTGGACTGAATAGACTGTGTATACCACTGCCCCGTGGACTGAATAGACTGTGTATACCACTGCCCCGTGGACTGAATAGACTGTGTATACCACTGCCCCGTGGACTGAATAGACTGTGTATACCACTGCCCCGTGGACTGAATAGACTGTGTATACCACTGCCCCGTGGACTGAATAGACTGTGTATACCACTGCCCCGTGGACTGAATAGACTGTGTATACCACTGCCCCGTGGACTGAATAGACTGTGTATACCACTGCCCCGTGGACTGAATAGACTGTGTATACCACTGCCCCGTGGACTGAATAGACTGTGTATACCACTGCCCCGTGGACTGAATAGACTGTGTATACCACTGCCCCGTGGACTGAATAGACTGTGTATACCACTGCCCCGTGGACTGAATAGACTGTGTATACCACTGCCCCGTGGACTGTATAGACTGTGTATACCACTGCCCCGTGGACTGTATATACCACTACTCTGCGGACTGTATATACCACTACTCTGCGGACTGTATATACCACTACCTGGTGGACTGTATATACTGTATATATCCTTACTCTGCTGACTGTATATACCACTGCCCTGTGGACTGTATATACTGTATTTATCACTGCCCCGCGGACTGTATATACCACTACTCTGTGGACTGTATATACCACTACCCGGTGGACTGTATATACTGTTTATCATTCTGCTGACTGTATATATTGTTGCCCCGCTGACTGAATATACTGTATATATTGTTGCCCCGCTGACTGAATATACTGTATATACCGTTGCCCCGCGGACTGTATATACCGTTGCCCCGCGGACTGTACCGTATATATCGGTGCCCCGTGGACTGTATATATCGCTGCCCCGCGGACTGAATATACTGTATATATCGCTGCCCCGCGGACTGAATATACTGTATATATCGCTGCCCCGCGGACTGAATATACTGTATATATCGCTGCCCCGCGGACTGAATATACCGCTGCCCCGCGGGCTGAATATACTGTGTATATACCGCTGCCCCGCGGGCTGAATATACTGTGTATATACCGCTGCCCCGCGGGCTGAATATACTGTGTATATACCGCTGCCCCGCGGGCTGAATATACTGTGTATATACCGCTGCCCCGCGGGCTGAATATACTGTGTATATACCGCTGCCCCGCGGGCTGAATATACTGTGTATATACCGCTGCCCCGCGGGCTGTATAGACCTCTGCCCCTGCAGACCGTATATAGACTATATAGACTACTACCCGGTGGGTAGTAGTACTATATTCTGTAGATATTCTGTATAATGAGGAGCTTTCTATGCAGGGGTTAATCGTTGTGTATACTATATGGACTGCTACAGACTTCACTTAAGGACTATTCTGTGGACTCCATGTCCAACACGTAGGGACTGTGTATAGTATATAGGACATGTACACTGTATAGTATGTTTACATGCTGTATATGTTGCCTTTTTGTCTTCTATGCTATAAGTATTGGTGCGATATATTTGTGTATATGCCAGTTCCCTCACAGTGCTCACACAAAGGAAAGAGCCAAAAGCCCAGTTGGGGACGGCCCTTTCTGGATGAAGGTTGATCACCGGGTCCCAATAACTGCCTTGCATTCAGTCACCCGCTTTGCCACATGGAATGTCCTTACTCTGAACGGGACTGGCTTCCAGGTGGCACTCATCCACGAACTGGCTAGATATAACATCACTGTGGCCGGCATCACCGAAGCTCGTCTACTGCAGCACGACCAGCGCGAGGTTGATGGCGCCACCATATTACACTCCGGTGGCTCCGACCACACCAGGGAGTGGCACTGAACCTTCACCCTCCCATAAATCAGTCCATGGAAATGTGGCATCCGATCTCTCCGCGTCTGCTGTACGCCAGGTTTGTTCATTGTCACAGTCACATGTCCATCATTGACTCAAATGCACCAACTGAAGAACACACAGCTGCCGACAAAGATGCCTTTTAGGACCAGCTCACCGCCACCCTACAGTCTGTCCCCCTGTACGATGTACTCCTAGTGCTCGGCAACCTGAATGCAGACCCAGGTCCTCGGACTCCTGGCTATGAAGACGTCATTGGACCCTTTGACGAAGGACCAACCAACGACAATTCACACCGGATGCTGTCATAATGGGCCTCACAGTGGTGGGCTCCTGGTTCCAGAGACGTAGCCTCCATAGGTTTATCTGGATATCCAACGATGGACATATGAAAAAGGAGCTGGACCATATACTCATTCGTCATCGCAATTCTGTCATATCGTGTTGAGTCTACCGCGGGGCAGAAGCTCCAGCAAACACAGACTGCCATTTGCTTGTTGCCGAAATAGCAATTCCCCTCTGTCCGTCCCATAAGACCAGATCACAGCCTTCATTAAACGTTGGCACCCTGAGGGAAAATCCAGCACTCCAATGTCAATACAATATCGCAATCGAAAACCGGTTCCACGCTCTGGGCAATCTCCCAGATGAACCAGAGACAGCTTGGAATGTCACAAGAGACGCTATCCGTGAAGCCACAAAGACCGTTCTCGGAGACCGGCGTCCCTGTAGGCAGCCCTGGCTAACGGACGACACTACGCAGGTCCTTGAAGCGAAGGCAAAAGCCCATCTTAAGAACAATCAGGTGGAATGTAAGAGGCTGAAGGGCGTGTTCCAGGTAAAGCCCAAGAAAGACAGGGAGCGATACTATAATGCTCTGGCTGATGAAGCTGAGGAGGGTCTGAAGTCAAACAATTTAAGAGCAGCATACAAAGCAGTCACCAGAATCTGAGGGTCCACAGGGACCAGCCGGCATACACCAATCCACAAATCTGATGGCAGCCCTTGTACCAACCATGACGAGACTCTTCAACACTGGCATGAACATTTGTCATCCGCCATAAACCATCCACCAGCTAATCCGGGCGATGACCTCGCATCCGTTGCTATGGACGACCATTCTGTGCCTACGGTTGCTCCATCACGGGAAGAGGTCCGCTTGGCTCACATGGCATTCCACCTGAACTGCTGAAATGTGCAATCGAGCTGATAAGCACTGCTTTACATTCACTATTTCTGCGCGTCTAGTCTTGTGGGAACGTCCCCGTCGAATGAAAGGAGGGCATCATCCTCGCCCTGTATAAGGGGAAGGGCCCATAAACTGTATGCACTAGCTACAGGCCAATAACGCCCCTTTCGGTTCCCGGCAAGGTCTTCGCGCACGTCCTACTCTCAAAGGTACAACCACTCCTGACCTCCAAGCAGAGACCCCGGCAGTCAGGCTTCACGGCAGGTTGCTCCACCATGGATGCCATACTCGCTCTTAGGCTCCTCTCAGATACACAAAGAATTTAACAAACCGCTCCTTGTCTCGTATGTGGATCTCAAGGCGGTGTTCGACTTGGTCAACAGAGAAGCCCTCTGGAAGGCCATGCGTGGCATCAACGTCCCCACATCCCTTCTAACCCTACTAAAAGACATGCATCAGGGCACATCCGCCAAAGTCCGTATCAACGGTTCAACCTCTGCTAGTTTCGAGACCTTGTCTGGTTTTCGACAAGGTTGTGTCTTGGCTCCTGCACTCTTCTGCAGGGCCATGGACTGGATTCTTCAGCGTCTTGTCCAATGTAATGGGGTTACTCTTCCGGAGTACCACTTCACTGACCTGGACTACGCCAACGATGTCGCACTCTTGGATGTCACATCTAATAACCTGAGACGCTCATTGGAACAGTTTGATTTTGAGGCGTCCTGTCTTGGGCTTCACATCTCCTGGCAAAAAACGGAGCTGCAGAATTTAGAAGCCGGCTCAATTCCTCCGGACATAGACGTAAACGGCCAGAGAGTAGACACTGTTGGTGAGTTCTTGTACATCTGCAACGTTCAGCACACAGATGGGAGGGCTCTTTCGGACATCCTGCAGAGAATAGCGCTGGCAGCCTCGGCAATGAGGTCCCTGGAAAAACTCTGGTGGAGGCAGAACATAACATTCAGGACCAAGATCCGATTCTACCAGACCTGCGTAATGCCAATATTATTGTACGGCTCGGAGACTTGGGCCTTGCTGTCGCATACCACTGAGCGTCTGGAGTCCTTTCACATGCCATGCCAACGCCAGATTCTCCATGTCTGTTGGTTCGACTTCATCAGAAACAGCGAGATCCAGGCACGCACGGGGCTCGAGTCAATCACAAAAAAAAATAACAAGGAGACGACTTGTACTTTTTGGTCATGTTGCTCGCTTGTCAGTAGCTGTACCGGCTAGGAAATTGCTAGGAAAATCGAGAGACGACCCCCCTGCCGGATGGCAGAGGCCTCCTGGCCGTGGGTGCAACAGATGGGCAACGGTACCTCCTCTGACATCTACACTTTTTGAAACAATGCTCTTGGTCGTGGTCATTCTAGATCGGCGCTACGGACCCTCGGCGTCCAAGCGAGATCACTAAACTAATATGCGATCTATATATATAGATGAGGTGTGTGTGTGTGTGTGTGTGTGTGTGTGTGTGTGTGTGTGTGTGTACTGTGTATGTGGACCATATATTGTGTATATGGATGCAAGATCTGTGTGTATGAGCTGTATACTGTACTGTGTATATGGACCAGGGGTCCTACTACGGTAAGAAGGGGCCCATGCATTTTTTGAACCGCAGTGTATTGTGTGATTGGTCGGAGCCAGGTAGGGCCTTGCGTCTGCGGCTCACATAGAAGACCTGCGAGTCAGGGCGCAAATGATTTTTAAATGCTTGCCAGCGATCGCGGATGCAATTTAATTTTTTTATCTTCGTGCGAATACCCTGCGGATCGTCCCAGAGTGCCGCCACTGCACATGTGCAGTGATGGGGGTTTTTTTTAACTCCCGCTTTCCTGTGAAATCCGTGGCGCGTCCGCAATTGAATTCAATGGAAGCAGTCAGTGTGGGATCGGCACTGAAATGGAGCATGCTGCGATTTGTTTCCTGGACCAAAAGGTCCACAAAACAAATCCGCATGCTCCATTTCATTTGTGGACGCCCGTGTATCCCTATGGGCGGCCTGATTTGTGGATTTCCGCGCAGATTCCGCAAATCAGATCCGCCCGTGGACATTGGGCCTGACTCAGTCCCTGCGTATGCACTGTATCTATAAGGTATGGGCTGCCTGCTGCATACAGTCCTTCCGTGTCAGATGGTCTAAAACAAGAAAAAACCCTCATTGACAGAAATGATACCCTCCCCTCCCCCATAGGTGGCACTGCAAAATAAAAACTTACTGCTCTAATGGAGGAGAACATTCTCTGTCACATTGTATCAGTGCAAAAAAAATGTAACCGGATTTTTTTATTTTTTTTTTAATGTAATTAAGCTTGAAAAGTGGTAACTTTTGTAATGTTTGTAGCCAATGACATATTTGATGGATTGCAGTGAAGCGCCTGCGGGTCCCCAGAATAGTGACAGCCGCTAGTATAATACAAGGTACAAATATCCGCTTGTATCCCCTTCTGGGCAGAGGCTGCAGCCACCCGAAGAATGACAGATTCTGAGGCGCCTTCTGGCAAGCTTTTTCAAGCTCGCTTTGGAACCAGAAAAGTTCATGATGGACCATTAAACTTGGCATAAAAAGTTGTGCAAGACCTCTGTGAGGGTTATGACCATATTAATTTATATATGTATGTATCTTTATACGTTTCCGGAGGCTGTAGGCCTAAATTGTACACTCTATTCTGTGTCCTATGAAAAGCTCTGCTAAATGAAGTAGACGTGTAATCTTAAGTGTCCATCATGTCTCCAAGATCTTGCTTAGCTTTTGTTTACAAAGGTTGTGAGGAATGCTTTGATCATTGTCTGCTGTCTAGGTCCAGACACGATGTCTAAATACAAACAAACAAATAAAGCATTGTTTATAGAGAAGACAAAATTATGTACCAGTAAAACAGGTCAACCTCTGTAACACTAACCTACTGATACGCCTACTATTTTCTGTATAAGACTAAGTCAATTTACACAATAAAGTCAGATTGCTCTAAGACACGACCGTGATGCCTGTGTCTATTGCTTTCTCATGGTGGCTGCCATAACCACCTTTGATTTGGAGCCCCACAGCATATTAACGTAACATGGAAAAATCCCTATCAGTAATTGGCGCCCGAACGCGGGGCTTGATGGAACAAGAGGACCACCTACACCTCGAACCCCCCCGGACCCAGATGGGATAAGGAGCCACTCGGAACCACGGATTGACAAAAACTGCGCAGTAAGGTAAGGTTTTATCTTGCCACAATCTATCCGTGCTTCCTGGCTGCTCCTTTCCTGTCCGAGGGGTAAGAAGTGCATGCCTCTTATAAATCTTCAAGCTTTTTAAGAATTCATATGGTGGGCTGAATATGCTGTGCGGGTGTTTAACTGTTATTGTCTTTATTTGTTACTTTGCATGGTCAGTGTACAGAATATGATACCCTATTGCCAATCTCTGGAAGGCATGGTATAACTTATACCAGGGAAGCCTAAAATTTTCAGGGGATAAAACCCCTGATGGGATCCTCTTATAAACATAAGAGAAGTAGTAGAGACAAGGTAAAATATGCAGGGTGAGGAAGTACAGAATATGAAACCCGCTTGCCGATCTCGGGAAGGCATGGTATAAATTGTACCAGGGAAGCCTAAAATTTTCAGGGGATAAAATCCCTGAATGGGAGCCTCTTATAGGTATAAGAGAAGTAGTTGAGACGGGGGGAAATAAGCAGGGTTGGGAAGTACCGACACTTTTAGACAAGTGAGGAAGTACTGACACTTAAAAAAGTACTGACACTTTAGTAACTGACATGCAAATGTTTTTGTCTTTATGTGTGTGTATAAATGGAAGGACCTGTATGAGAGTTAGACTGTGTTATATGGTGTATACTGTCCGGTAACCAGAAACGAAATGAAGCAAAAATGACCAAATGCTGAGCCAGACCATAGGGGGTGGAGCTAGGTGATGTAAGGAGATGGGAGGGAAGAACAATAGGAACAGGTCTTGCTCCACCCTACACACAGTCCAGCCTAGGTGAGAAGTGTGTCTCCATTTTAAGTGGATGTTGGTGTATATATATGTATATTGTGGTAATGTATAGAGTGAAGGTCACTCTTAGACTCCATGTTAAGTCTCTCACTTGAACAAATGGAGTGACCAAAGGAGGGGCATCTAATTTTATTCCTGAGACTAGTTGTGTGAGATAATAGCCCAGGATTACCACAGTGTATATATGTATATACAGATTCGTGGAATATGTGGAATTCAAAAATATTGGGTTGTGTTAATTTGAATATTATTGAATTAAGATATTAATATGAGATAATTGTGTACTTGAAACACCTGATAAGTACTTTAGTCAAATTAATAGCAAAAGTTCTATTTAAAGTGTATCCCATTTCCAATTAACAACAGTATTTTATTTGAAGAGTGTATAAAGAAAATAATAATAATAATAAGCCTCTTGGTATACATAAACCGCCAGCCATTGTCCATACTGCTGGTAAAGAGGATAAGGTACGGAAGACTGCATAAGAAAATAGTGAAACAAACAATTGTTTTATGTGTGTGAAAGAATAAAAATTATAAGCCTCTTGGTGTACATAAACCGCCAGCCATTGTCCATACTGCTGGTAAAGAGGATAAGGTGCGGAAGATAGCTAAAGAAATTGGCAAATGAATATTGGTCCCCATCCCACTTATTAGGGTCCCAATCAACTACAGTATGATCCTTTTATAGTGTCTTACTCTCTTTAAAGCGTAATTTGAACTAAGTCTTGCTCCTTGCAGCAATATATATTAATGGCGCTGTGAACAGGATTACGCAGAGAGTAATACACTAGTTTGTTTTAAAGGAAAATTTTGATAAACTGATAGTTGAAGAATTTCTTGTGATAATCGGGCATAGTGTGAAAATGTCGCCTTTTAAGAAAATCCGCAATAGTACGAAAATGTCGGTAGCTAAGAACAAAGAAGTGTCCGATGAATTGTTAATAATGCCAGGGTGGAATAAAGCCCCCTATAATATATTGGCCGCTGAGTGGTCGCAGTGTGGTGAATATCAGTATGTGGGTAGAAATGGGCATAAGTTGTATTGTGTTTGTCATTGGGTAGCCTATTCTGAGCAAATTGTGTAAAAACCGCGGTACTAAGAGTTTTTCTTATCTATACATAATTCGCTCATTATTGGAAGTCTGGTGTACAGTAAATACAATCCCGATTTCTACTTCACATATTATCAGTCCGTATAGGAATGAATAAAACCCCCTTAGTGAGTGTGAATTTGCAGTTTTTGTAAGGTGGGGGCAAGTGTATTACACTCTAAGTTCATTTTGAATAGTCAGCCCAGGTTATTTGCACAATAGAAGATGTCACAGGCAGTGGAACCAGTTATACAGCTATTTGTCTGGAGAAGTTTCTGTGTTCTATAGAAGATAAGATACATTTCAAAGGGTGGAGTACTGGGCTTTAGAAGACCTACTTGTCTTTGCAAAGAAATCTGAATTAAGAATTGGTTATATTTGGCTACACAGGAAGTATGTTGTATTATATATATATATATATATATATATACTGTTCAGTAGCTGAAAATGAAATGAGAAAAAGAATTCAAAGATGTTCTCTCATTGTCGGGTTAGTTCCCTCTTCCATCTTCACCCCCTCCTTCATCTCAATTCCAACCGTCTCCTCCCCACCCTATGCCAAGTCATCCACTCCAAGGTCAAACATTGGACTGGAGGGATGGACCTGCTGGCATTGTGGACAACAGAACCCGGATTGGAGAGAGAGCTGCCCTGCTTGCGGAGCTCCTCGGTGCAAACCGGTTATGCCTATGCTCACTAGATCCTAGGCTAGTGAGTGGAAGCATGAGAAGGAGGACAAGGAGGAGATGCAGGAGTATATGTAGAACAGGGAAGGCAGCGGGAACTATAATCTAAAATTATGTGAAAGACTATTGTGGCACAGATCGGGATAAAATTAAACATAGAGAATTGAGAAGTGGTAAAATATTTTTTATTTGTCTGAAACATTGGGGAAAAAGAAGAAAAAAAAAAATTTGAGAGAATCCTCCTTGTCTCTTTCTAATATCACACAAAGAGAAGGAAGAAAGTGTAAAACAATTCTATGCCCCCCTTCAACAACGTTTGTCAGATCTGGGATATAGGGGCATAGAAGAGATGGGTAAACATGTACTTAGTATGGCCTTTGTAGAAGGTCTATTGAAATCCCTAAGGTCATAGATAATAAGCCAGAGTGGAGACAGTCTGAATCTCCGGCCCCTTTTCAGACAAAAGGGCATTTATGTAACTGTCCTGCAGGCTTGGACTCCGCCTGAGGGGACTGTGCTGTTGCAATATGTTAATGACTTTCCAGCTTTGTGCTGAGGATATGAAAACATGTCAATCTGCACCCATTTCTCTTCTAAAATTTTTTTTTAGCAGAAAATGGCTGCAAGGCTTAAAAAGGAAAAATTACAGCTTTGTAAACAAAAGGTTGTTGTCTAGCTCAAGAAGGCAGACATCTCACAGAACGACGCAGGGCTGCAGTTCAAGCCATTTCTGTATCTTCTTCTGCTGCCAAAGCTTCGCACCTTTTTGGGACTTGTCTCATACTGCCGTCCCTGGCCTTTCATGCGACAGCAGTATTGACGCAAAAACATGGAGGACGTCCACGGTCACTTGGGTATTACTCCGGTAGCCCGAGGAGCCCCCTCCTGTGTCTGTGCGGTGGCAGCAGTACAAGTAAGGGTTGACAAGTCTTCTGAGTTGGTCCTGAACTACCCCCCCTAGTGGTTCTCACCCCTCATGACATCCAGAGTATACTTACTCAAGTACAACCTAAACATCTGTCTCTAGCTCGTCAAATAAGGTTGCAATGTGCTTTGCTCATGCCCCCCCTTTAATATTTCTTTTCAATGGTGAACCCGGCTACTCTTCTTCCAATCGAGTATCCTGTTTCAAATGGGGGAGGGGGAGGCATAGGTGATCAAATGGGGGAGGGGGATGCATAGGTGATCTATGTATTACAGATCAGCTATTTTTAAAAATTTTTGCAAATAAGAACGTGATCTATTTGGAATAGAATATCAGCATGATTGTCTAGCATTGATGCAACAAGAAAAGTTTAAGTTTTAAAGAGTTATTGAAACCCCTTGTTAATACATATTTTGAGTTGTATTTTATAGATGGTACCAGGGTGATTGACGACTCCACACCAGATATGCAGTGTTCACACAACAAGATCTCTAAAAGCAGAATGCCTCCGCATGTCTCAGTACAAGAAGCGGAACTGAAGGCCCTCACTGAGGCGTGTAGAGTGACAGAAGGTAACCATTTACACTGACTCCTGGTATGTATTCGGCATAGATCATGGTTACGGCCCAACATGGAAGGCCAGACACTTTTAAACTTCTGTAGGACAACCCATTGAGAATGGTGTAGCAGTACAGAACCTTATGAAAGCCCTACTCCTACCAGACAAAGTAGCAATCCTGAAGGTGAAAGCTCATACTAAAGCCAACAGTGCAGAAGCAAAAGGCAACGCCCTAGCAGACTTCAGCGCAGACAGCGGCCCTCAAGCCGTGGAAGAAAGAAGAAAAGAAGATACTGACCGCACAAGTCAGAGACTATGATTTGGACTTTGATAAAAATTTGAACATTGATGTACTAAAGACATTACAGTCACAAGCCAGCAAAGAAGAAAAAGATAAATGGACTAATATGAGAGCAGTAGAACAGGGTGGCGTATGGCAAACAGTCAGTAACTTGCCTACCACGATCCCTGTACCTCATGATGGCCCAGCTGATCTATGGAAAAACTCACCTATCGGAGGCAGCTATGCTACTGATGCTTGAGAGAGAAAGGGTTGCCCCCTGGGTTCTTTGTAGCTGCTACATCATTTGTCCAGTTTTGCATGAGCTATGCCGTAAGCAACAGGGTAGAAGTAAATTGACCACAAAGGCACTTGCCAGGACCACTCTACCCATTTCAGGGATTGCAAATTGACAACATTCAGCTCCCACGTGTTGGGAAGTATGAATATATGCTTGTTGTTGATGTTTTTCAGGTTGGAGGCGTACCCTGTTACAAAAGTAAATGAGCAGGTAACCGAAAAGAAGCTCATGAATGAGGTAATCCGCAGATACAGGGTACCAGAGGTAATCGAGTCAGATAGAGGTACACATTTCACAGGTGAAATAATGCAACACTTCATGTCTGCCCTGGGTAACTCCCAGGCATTTGACACCCCTTATCATCCACAAAGAGCCAGAAAACCATTGTGCATTATAATATTTCTCTTCAGGCAATGAAACCCTGCACCAGAGGAAAACGAAAATGGTATGATACCCTATTAGGGGGAATTGGTACAGGTGTAGGGGTTCTGAACTCTATAGATTTAGAGGTGATGAAGAATAAAATGGCTGGGGTGGGACAGGATGTTTCTAGATTGATAAATGTTCAGGCACAATGCATGCCTTCCTTGTTCCTCCCCCGATGTCTTGCATTAGGATATGATAAGGATGTATTAACGCTTTTTAATCTGGTTTTGCGGTTTAAAAGGATTTGTTTGTAAATATGAGTAAATTCATGAACTATACACAATGTAGCCTGCAATATGTATATATGATTCACAAGAGGGACAAAGCAGTCAGATGTGATGACAAATAATGAAAAATTGTGGAGAAATATTTTCAAGAATGTAATTCCAGTAGCATCTTGGATACGGCCCGGGGCTGATGGTATAGAATGCTCTGATGAGTATAGCACTGGGGAAATGATTTTATGATGTGAAGGACACAAGCCTGATGTGTAAGTCTGTACTACTACCTGTGGTGTTCGGACCGCCTCTATATGCTTTACAATATTGGTTGCCCAAGTTCACAGGTATGATGATTTATAGTGAAAATAAAACCCATGGTATAGAGAACTGTGAAGAAACACTGGATGGCCTAGCATGCGGACGGAGTACAGCCGCATATGAGCCATGTTTCCAGCAGCCTTCAGTCAGCATATGTGATTGGACGGTGCTACCTGCGTCTTTCCATATGCTGATAGAAGTTGGCCCCCAATATGTATATATTCTTTGTTGCCAACCGAACTGGAACCACCAGTATGTATAATCTCACCACTCCATTATCTGGATGTATACAGAACATATCGGTGATACATTGATTTACAGAAACTTACACATTTTTGCCAGATGCTGAAGCAACATTAAGGTACTACTGGCACCCAGATGCTATCCCTATGTCAACTCTGACTGTATCCTTAGGTAGAATTGTAAGACTAATGAAAGACACTGAACACCTTCAAAAACATTTGGATGTTACTAACCTCTCCCTTATGGAATTAGAAAAATGTATGGGTAGGAGATAAGCTAGTCAGCCTAGGTACTAAGATCCAGGTAGACACAGAGTATAACTGGTATGATATTTTTACTGAATGGTCACCTATTGCAGGAAAGATGATGGATTTTATGTTTCACCCTTTACTAATACTGTTTCTTTTGTTCATTCTTTTGAGTGTTTGCAATTTATGGACATTCTGTGGGATACGGAGACAAGCAAATTATCTGGAATCGCTCCCTCTACGATATCGTTAAAACAGTCATACGTAAAAGAGCAACAACAGTGGGGATCCGGCGAAGAGGATAGAAAGACCGGCAGGGGTGGCTTAGCACTCCTGATAGTACCACTACAAAGGCTCTTTTCAAGATGGACTGTTTCAAATGGGGGATTGTGAGGGTTATGACCATATTAATTTATATATGTATGTATCTTTATACGTTTCCGGAGGCTGTAGGCCTAAATTGTACACTCTATTCTGTGTCCTATGAAAAGCTCTGCTAAATGAAGTAGACGTGTAATCTTAAGTGTCCATCATGTCTCCAAGATCTTGCTTAGCTTTTGTTTACAAAGGTTGTGAGGAATGCTTTGATCATTGTCTGCTGTCTAGGTCCAGACACGATGTCTAAATACAAACAAACAAATAAAGCATTGTTTATAGAGAAGACAAAATTATGTACCAGTAAAACAGGTCAACCTCTGTAACACTAACCTACTGATACGCCTACTATTTTCTGTATAAGACTAAGTCAATTTACACAATAAAGTCAGATTGCTCTAAGACACGACCGTGATGCCTGTGTCTATTGCTTTCTCATGGTGGCTGCCATAACCACCTTTGATTTGGAGCCCCACAGCATATTAACGTAACATGGAAAAATCCCTATCACCTCCCATTTCTAGCTTTAAGGCCCCCTGCCCACGGACGGAGCGGTATACGTCCACACCGTAAAATCCCGCGGGGATAAACAAAAAAGTCCCCACTGGCGATCGTGAAAAACACACGCTTTTGTGTGCGCCCACACATCCACTGGTCCCAATACCCTCTGACGCCCCCTACAGATGCTCCTCTCTACTGGTGGTCTGTAGGGGGCGTTCTGAGCCCAGTCACCTTTTGTGCCCTCACACATCCACTGGTCATAACATCTCCTAACAGTCTGGTCAGATGCTCCTCTCTACTGGTGGTCTGTAGGGGGTGTCCTGAGCCCGGTCACCTTGTGTGCCCTCACGCATCCACTGGTCCCAACACCTCCTAACAGTCTGGTCAGATGCTCCTCTCTACTGGTGGTCTGTAGGGGGCGTCCTGAGCCCGGTCACCTTGTGTGCCCCCATTCACTGGTCCCAACACCTCCTAACAGTCTGGTCAGACGCTCCTCTCTACTGGTGGTCTGTAGGTGGCGTCCTGAGCCCGGTCACCTTGTGTGCCCCCATTCACTGGTCCCAACACCTCCTAACAGTCTGGTCAGACGCTCCTCTCTACTGGTGGTCTGTAGGGGCATCCTGAGCCCAGTCACCTTGTGTGCCCTCACACATCCACTGGTCCCAACACCTCCTAACAGTCTGGTCAGACGCTCCTCTCTACTGGTGGTCTGTAGGGGGCGTCCTGAGCCCGGTTACCTTGTGTGCCCCCATCCACTGGTCCCAACACCCCCTAACAATCTGGTAAGGACGGACTGGTGGCCGTTCTGTAAACTCTCATCATTTACATATCTGAGATGGAACTGCAGGACATCATCATCTGGGGGCGGAGGGGTTTTTGGTGACGCGTGTCCATCCTGTGTGAAGATACCTGGTACCGAGTCCGAGGGGAGGGGCATGAAGGAGAGAGTCCTGGTGTCATGCTCCGCCCCCACAGACGCGGCTCGGTGTGCCGTCCGTTTCATGTTGTCGCTTCTTTGTTTTTACCATAACCCTTAGGCTCTTCTGTATCCGTCCATTATTAATGAGGTAGAAGAGGAAGCGCTCAGGCGGACGCGGAAAGATGACCTGTTTATTAGTGGAATGGCGGCCTGTGCGCTCTGGGGGCCCCTTAAGTCCTTCAGTCTGCTAAGTGGCCGTCAGGCGCTTCTCCTTCACCGGATTTACGTTATTAGTGGGGCTTCTGGTCTTGAATGAAGCGTGAGCCTCTGACCGGATTCGCCCGAGCCGACGCGTCTTTTCTGTGTTTTTGCGAAATGAGCGCTGCGTATTTGCCCGCACAAATGTGTTTTTTACAGTTTGTTTTTTTTTGTACGTGCAAATCGTACACATTCTCGTGCATAAAAAAAACCACGCAGCGGCGCCCGCAAGCATTGGAATGGCCGGTTAGTGTAACCAGTTCAATACACGCTCCTTCCCAGCGGAAAGGCGTAGGAAAATAAATGTGCGCAAAATACGCTTACGTGAACCAACTCATTGAAATCAATAGGTCCTGTTCACTGTGGATTGCGCATCCGGCCTCCTCCACACGGGCATACGCAATATGCAGCATTTCTACTGTGTGCGTGTATATACGTATATTTGCACGTATTTTGTGCGTATGCTTTTTTTCACGCGCTTCCTGCCTATGCGTATTTACGCCTTCCTATACATTTTAGTAGGGACGTTCGCTGCAATTTTTTTTCTTTTGACTAAGTTACGTGAAAAACGCTCATCTAAATTCTGCAATGCAAATCGCCGCGGTGCGTGAAAACCGCGTTATTTCAATAGTAAAAATAAAAAATCGTGCTCGCCTAAAAATCACATCTACATGTGAGCGTGATGCCAACTTTTTATTTATCTTTTTTCTTCCTTCCTTCACTGCCCATAGGAGTTGGTTTTCTACGGATTCTCACTGTTACAGATAATGAGCGCCATTTCCATGCGAGTTCTGTGCGCTTCGCAATGGGCAAAACTCATACATTGAAATCGCTCATGGAAATACGCCATAATGCAGAAATCCGTGCACTCACACCCTTCGAGGGGCTTTCTGCTTCATGAACATAATGCAAGCCTGCAGTAAAGACTGACGCTAGACCTCACTGACGACCATACTTCGTCTTGGTGCTGAAGGGCCGCTATAACAGAGGCTTTACGTTTTTTTCCTAATGCGCGCCAACATGTAAATATCAGCTGTCCTGATTTCGGAGGTTCTTGACGCCAGCAGACACCTTTTTATAATGACTCTCGCAGCACGTAACTCAGCAGCTGATATATTTAGCGCAGCGGCTTGTTGCGGGGAAGAAAACAGTCGGATTTATTTTAGTATTTTCTTTAACCCCTTCTATGCCGGGTTGTGTGTTCTTCGTTCAGCGGCGTGAGGCACCGTCCTGCTTAGGTTGAAGGTATATTCCGCGCAATTTTCTGAAAGTCTGCAGACTCCATGGAATGAACTCTCAGGGCGTCGCACTGTTGGGCTTCCCACACGTGGGCGAGTGCGATACAATGTGACAATGTGCGATTTACCCGCCTCCCATCACTTCCGTAAAGTGGCGATCCTGCGGCGCAGCCTTCAGCCGCGTCCGAGGATCAGCAAGTATTTTCCATTGTTTTTACTGGGCATCATACTTGGTTGCACATCGCACTCCGCGTCCCACACGATGCATTCCAGGGACCGCGCAAGGATAGAGCATGCCGCTCACGTATAGGACTCCATTCAAAGGGAAGCGCTCATATGTGTGCGTCTCGCAACGCATAAATCTCGTGCAAACATGGGCGTCGGAAGAGTCGGACGCACTCATTTGGTTGTTGTTCCTTACACCAAACGTCCCCATAGAAGTCAATGGGGATGCGCAAATGCGGGCAGGACACGCAAGAAGATGCGTGAAATGCGGCGTAATAATGAGCCATTTTAGCGGTGGCGCGCTTTGGTGTGTTTTTTTTTTTTTTTGCTGCACATGAATCGCAGTTTTCCGTGTTGGAATTCCGCACTCTGACGCATATTGTAAGCGTGTTTTGGAACAGAATATGCGCCAAAGTACGCCGTGTGAACATACACGTGTGCCGCTCTCACACATGCGCTTTTTGCCTTGATTAACGCAGCATTTTGAACGCCGCCATTGATTTCCATGGGGAGTCGCAGACCTGCGCCGCGATTTTTGAGCGCTGTCTGCTCTATTTTGCTGCGGTTTTGCGCTTTTTAACGCACCTCATCACAGTGATGGGGTGCTTTAAATACTGCTGTCGGTGCAGTAACCTGTGTCCGAAAATGGCGGCAAATTCACAACAAAAGGCCGCAATCAAAATCGCAGCGTTTTGCCAACGCAGTGTGGGAGTGGCTAAAATACTGTACATCACCTTCCGATGATTTCAATAGGGGTTCTAAGACGAGCGTTGAATTGCGTTTTTTTTTTTTTTCTCCCGCGAGTGTGGAGGAAGAAGTGATTTTCCGTAGCATGCTATGACCGCTGTTCGGACACCGACCAAGGATTTCTGCAATGCGAATGCGTTCGCGTACGGGCGCCTTGCATGCCGCGGTTTCCATTGTGGCATATAAGGAGTTAAACGGACGGAATCTGATGAGGTTTTCCAGTGCGTACCGCGCAGCAATCCGTTAAAGGGCAACGCCCAATGTGTGCAGCTGCTGATAGAAGAATGTACAGATGTAGCAGAGCTGAACTCTGCACTGATCCATTACTTCTGGGTTTACCTGCAGCCTCGTGGCGCTGCCCAGGAACGGCGCCAAATGCCATCCGCAGCTCTGCTTTATCTCTATGGAATCGGACTTTCTCAGATCTGAACATATGGGGCAGCTTGGAGGATTATCCCCGACTTTGGGTAATCACATTGAAAAATGCTGCCGTCAGCCTTTAAGTGGCTGATACCAGAGAGCAGCAGATTGTATTCACCTGTCGTTGTGAGGCTTCTTCTAGTGTCGCTTCTACAAGGAGATTTTTGTATGTAAAATGTAATGTAAAAGTTTTTTTGCACTTTTCCAAAGTTTTAGTTCCTCACCCTTTTCAAGATCCCTGCTTGCTGTCAGCCAATGGAAGCCTCCCGTAGCCGGAGGTGGAAAATCCCATAGAGACCTCCTGTTCACAGCTGAGGGTTCGTTATGCAGCCTGGACTCCAGACCAGGACAATCTGCACCCGAAGGCCACTGTCGCTCATAGGCGACATTTTTAACGCCGTTACACAACGTCTTGCGCAATTGTTGTCAGAGTTCTCACATATAGAAGAGCTGTGATTCGCTCCCAGTCCCTGCTAAGAAAAAATCGCAATTTTCTAATGGGCGCGTGAAAAAACCCATCGCAGTCCAATGCCATGCGTTTTTTTTTTTATGCAAGCGTGACATATATTTCACGCCGGTTACTATGGGAACCACATGGGGAAAAAAAAAAAGAACCGTGCGTGATAAGAACATGGAAAATGGTCTGTTTTTCACGGACCAAGATCGCACTCTACCGCTGAATACCGCCTTACGTAAACTTCGGCACGCCGTCTATGCGACAATTCACGAGTGCAAGCTCTCACGACGATCGGTGATCCATGTGGAAAAAAAATGGCGGCGTGTCGTATTCTGGTCCGTACCAGGACAATATTCTGTTCCCTCATAGATCCGCTCTCCGGTGCGATGCTCTGCAGACAGCTGATGCTCCGGCCCCCGGGATTAAGGAGCAGGTGATTGTCTCTGCCGCTTGGTCACCTTTTTAGATGCAAATTGGTGTCTTGCGTGGCGCTTCCTTCATGTGCCATCTGGTGTCCCTGCCGGCGTCCCCGGGGGCCATTCAGATGTACGGGCGGTTGACACTAAATATTTAACGAGCTCTACATCACCCCGGGCTGCGTTACTGGTCCGACCGTCAGTGCCATCGTCTGCGGATGCTCCCTTATAAAATGTGGCGCCTGGCTGGTGTCTTAAAGGGGAGGTTCGTCAAATAAAACCTATACCCTCTATTAGGGAATTGGGGCTTAGTAGCAGGGGTCTGGAGTGGAGAGGGGTTATAAAGAGTGCCCGTCTCTCCGGGGGCCCTGTCCTGTCCTGCACTGCATAGACAACCCACGGGACCAGCGACTTCCAACCAGGACCTACTGCTCCGACCCTGTGTTGTGGCCGGCACTCGTAACTGCAGTCGCTGTGAGCTGCGCTTCTAATTGCAGGTTGGGGTCAATGAAGGTTGATTTCAATAAGAGCTTCGCCGGCCGCTACGCAGGGACCCTCCGCACGGTGATTCCACAACATATACAGTGGCAGCAAAGTGATACTGAAAATCTCATCCACGTACTGCGGAAAAAGTCCACACAAAGCCCGTGCGGAAACTGACATGCGGTGCGGAATTTAATTCCGTAGCACGTCCATTTTATCTCCGTTTCTGTGGCGGACTCCACCTCTTCTCAATGAGGGGGTGAATTCCGCACAAAGATGTGCAGGTCTAGAGCTTTCCGTTCCGTGTTCAAAGTATACTTGTACTTATGGTAGCCCCGGACTCTAATTGTAGTATTGTGTCACCCATGTAGAGGGTGGAATTCTGATAGTCCGAAATATCCATTCTTCCAATTTGTGCTGCAGGAATACAGAACTGGTAGGTTAAATCCATTGTGTGGATGATGAGGATTGCAGTCCTACGTTATTTAGAATCTAAAGGGGTTGTACACAATTCAAAAAACTCTTGTCTACAAACAGTGCCATACCCGTCCACAGGTTGTGTTTGGTATTGCAGCTCAACCACATTCACCTTAATGGGTTACTTCAAGACCAAAATCAGCTAACTGGCCTTGGGGGGCTGTTTGTAGAAGAAAGCAGCCGTGTTCTTCCAGTCCAGAACAACCCCTTTAGGCCCCCTGTCCACAAGCGTTGCGAAGTCCCAATGGCGAATCTCCCCCGTGGGAGCCGCTGCCCGGGAGCAGGAGTCCGCGGAGAATCGCGGCAATTCGCAGCATGCTGTGAATTGCCGGCCATGAGCGGAGAATCTCTATGATTCTCTGCTCATAGACACGGGATCGGCGCTTTCCATAGCAACCGCGGGGCCTTAATGTTCCTTACCATCAGAGGAGCTCCTGATACACTACTGGTGAAAAGTTTTAGAACACCTCAATTTTTCCAGTTAGTTATTACATTAACAGAGTTCAAGTCCAGCAAATAACGGGAAATGGTTCAAAAGTAAGTTTAAAAATATTACCAAAATGTTAACCCGATGCACAAAAATAGTGTGAATTTATGATTTTAACCAAAGGGCTTTTTCAGGGAACACATGAAGGACCGCCGCTGTGCAACACAGAAAGCAAATTATGGTTTGATATTTGATGACAACTATTCCTGCAGATGTCTCAACATTTGTAGATTACTCTCAAACCCTCTGATTCTCTATAACCAGTGTTGGAACAGACTACATTACACCCTCTGGGGCAGGATGAGGACAGCTTTGCTTTTCATGAGCGCATTGTATCAATGAAAAAGGTAATTAATCAAAGACAGACAATTATAACCCTTAGATGTGTAGGTCTGTCCTAAGGAGAATTTGCCAAGAAAGCCGAGGGGGCCATCAGTACAGTTTGCTATACCATCAAAAGTCACTTGGAAATCGGAGGAAACTGACAGGAAAAGGTCTGGCAGACCAAAGGCTATTACAAAATCAGATGATAAGTTTTTGAAATCAGTTTGCCTCCGGATGCCGCAGCAAATACTGCCCATAGACATGCTCTGGAAAACGCTTTTCCATGCACACGAGCGGAAATAAAGTGTGATTTTTCCCACACACACACACACACACACACACACACACACACACACACCACCCCGCAGCATGTCCTATTCTAGTGTGAGCCTTGCACGGACGGCTTCCATTGCTGTCAATGAAAGCCACGCATTCCACGGTGAGTGGTTGCGGATCTGCGTCATCGCTGAAGGTGCGCCATTCTCTGCATTGTGCACATGCGGTGATGCGCCAGCCCGCATATCCGCAGGGCAGAGAGAAGACAAAATGACAGGTATGTGAGGGTCACTGCCGGGGCACAGGGTCTGATTCCGCTGCATGATCTCGCAGTCGGAATCTGACCTGGCCTTGGGCATTTGGCCTTTAGATGATCGGCGCCTCTCGGCTCAAAATCTTTAAGCACAGCTTAATGCTGCTAAAATAAACAGGTTTCCATTTGAGCTGTGAAGAGAAGAATTCTGTCTGCAGGTCTGACAGGTAGATCATTAGTAAGAAGCCACGGCTAAGAGTGCAAGGAAAAAAAAAATAAAAAAAGATTTGCTGGGTCTAGTGGACTACTGAAGAGTGGTAGAAGGTCTTATGAACTGATGAATCAAAACGTGACATCTTTGGTACATCATGTAGGGTTTTGTATACTGTTGAGTAGGTGAAATCTTTGTTCCTGAGTGTGTCACCAACTGTAAAACATGGAGGAGGAAGCATGGTGGCCTGAGGCTGTTTGCTGGTTCCAGAGTTGGCAAGTTGCACAAGATGCAATACCCTCTGGTGTACGCCTAGTTGGTCAGGGGTTGATATTGCAGTAAGACAATGTTCTATATACATCTAGGTTATGTCAGAACTACAAGTGGGCAAGGAGAGGCAGATAGGTTTCAGAGAATTGAATGGCCTGCCTGCACAGCCTTCACACTTAAACCCAATTGAGTTTATTTGGGGTGAACTGGTCAGAAGGGTGAAAGCAAAGCAACCTACAGTGCAGCACATTTGTGGGAACTTCTGCAACAATGCAAGGAAGAAGTTTCTGAACAATATCTGAAAATACTTGTAGAAAGAATGCCTCAACTGTGTTCTATCAGCTGGAGGGGCGACTGCAAAGAGTTAAACTCTATAGTTAACCCATTATTTGTGTTCATCTTAACTTATCCTCTGGTTTAATTTTAAAGTACATTGTAGGCATTGAACTGTAAATATCAAGAAAAACTTGAAAAAGTGAGGTTCTTAACCCCTTAATGACGCGGCCATTTTTCTTTTTCCATTTTCGTTTTTTCCTCCCCCCCTTTAAAAAAATCGTAACTCCTTTATTTATCCATCGACGTCGCTGTATGAGGGCTTGTTTTTTGCGGGATGAATTGTATTTTTCAATGGTGCTATATAAAGTAGCATATAATGTACTGAAAAACTTTAAAAAATTCTAAGTGGAGTAAAATGAAAAAAAAAACGACATTTCACCATCTTTTAGTGCGTCTTGCTTCTACGGCGCACAAACTGCAACAAAAACGGCATGATAACTTTATTCTATGGGTCGGTACGATTACTAGAATACGAAACTTGTGTATTTTTTTTTTTTTTTTTTTACTACCCTTTTTTTTTTTTTTCAAAGACATGAAATTTTTTTCAATTATTTTCTGCCATCATTTTGTGCGCGCAATAACTTTTTTATTTTTCCGTCGACGTAGTTGAGTAAGGGCTCATTTTTTGCGGGATGTTCTGTAGTTTCTGATAGTACCATTTTGGAATACATACAACTTTTTGATCGCTTTTTATTGTGTTTTTTCTGGGAGACAGGGTAACTAAAAAAGTGCATTTCTGGTGTTCTTTATTTATTTATTTTTTTGGACGACGTTCATGCGGGAAAAATAATGCGCTACTTTGATAGTTCGGACTTTTACGGACGCGGTGATACCAAATACATATTTTTAATTTATTATTTAGATTTTTTAATAATAGATATGGCAAAAGGGGGGTGATTTAAACGTACAACTTTTTTTTGTTTTCAATTAATAAAAACTTTTGATTTTTTTTTTTTTTTTTTTTTTAACATTTACTTTGAAGTCCCCCTGGGGGACTTTAAGATGCGATGCTTTGATCGCTCCTGCAGTATGACGTAATGCTATAGCATTACGTCATACTGCTTTTTGACAGGCAGTCTATCAAGCCACCCTGTGTGGATGGCTTGATAGGCAGTCTGTTAAGGCAGCCCTGGGGCCCTTCATTAGGCCCCCAGCTGCCATGACACCTGCACAGCTCCCCCGATCTCACCGCGGGGAATTGACAGCGGCGTTTAAATGGTTAATAGCCGCGATCGGCCGCTCGCTGCTATTGCCCGCGGGTGTCAGCTCTTATAAACAGCTGACGCCCGCACTGTATGAAGAGAGGTTGGAGCGCAACCTCTTTTCATACATACCCCGCGGCCACAGGACGTACCGGTACGTCCTTGGTCGTGAAGGGGTTAAACTTTTGACAGGTTGTGTACTCTTTAAGGGGTCTTCCATCACAGATGAACCTTTTAACACCTTTCTACTCCGGTGATATTGGTAGAAAACTTGACAACTTCCCTTCTATTTGACAGAGGAGCCTCTCTGGGACCATTGAAGATGTCGGACAATGGTGTAGACGTCGATGATAGACCTCCAGCCCCACCCCTGAGGAACACCAGCACTCTGATTGGGGCCAGTGTGAAGGACACCGTAAACCATGGCTCACGACCTCTTCCCCCAAACCCAGAGAAGAAGAAGAAGGCAGACCGGCTTCTGAACATGTTACCTAGGACTGGAGATAAAAGTACGTACATACATCCTAATTATAGAGCGCCCCCAAAGTGTAAAGATGTGCAACTGTCTAGCATTATTCATCAGGAAATCAGTTTGAGAAATAAATGTGGATGTAACCGTCTGGGTTTATCACGAAGTGTGAGTCATCCATTGCGTGATATCCTAGAAGTGGGACTTTGGATTACACTGAAGCTCCGCCCATGGGATAGCTGATACACAAGGGTTTGCGTGTCTTTATGGTTGACTTGCCTGGTTATTGCCAGATAACTGGCTATTAAGTACTTAGGGAGGTTTACATTCTCTTCTCATGACCCGGTACGCAGTAGACAAAAGTCTGATGTTTTTTTGTTACATGAGGGTGTGAAGACTTTGGCACTTCCGTTCACAATAACTATATTGAAACTATGAGACCCTGTGGCGGTTTTCTTCATATTTAGTTCTGTGCCCGACCTTTTGTCCTCTTATTTCATAGTAAAGTAGACAGATTCCCTTTTTTTAACCTTTTATATGCCTGTTGCAGCCTTTATGGTAGGAGTTAAAGGGATGAACGCACAAAGACGGTTTGATTCATTGACACAGGGACGTCTGTCCTGGATGATGTACCTTTAAGTCAATGGTCGCTAGATGCCCGACTGCCCTTTTATAGTGACCTCTTTGCTTCTGGCGGAAGGAGACCTATTGTAGATGAGAACAGGAGCAGCTGACCAATGACAACCAATTGGATCACTGCTCTCATTTACTAACCTGATAAAAGCTGGAATCTGATTGGTTGCCATGGGCCTAAGCTTTTACTTTCCCTCTGCCCATGTTTCATCTGGTTGTCTTCTATTCCAGCTACCAAAAAGAAGGATAAAGAGAGGCCAGAAATCTCCCTCCCGTCGGACTTTGAGCACACGCTTCACGTCGGCTTTGATCCTGTGACCGGAAAATTCACTGTAAGTCAACGACTGTGGAAAAGCAGGAATAATGATTAAAGCAAAGTTCCATTTCAGCTACCACCGGGTTTCCCCAAGAATAAGATCTACCCCAAAATCAAGTGCAACACCCCCCCCCCCCCCCCCCCCCCGAAGGGTGACCCTGGGCACCTGGCTAACGTGAAGAGCTGAGAGGGTGAACTGCTGGTGTGTCACTTTGGCACTTGCCATGCTTTGATCCGCAGCCAGGGCCAGTGTAGATTGCCGTCCGCGCTTCGGCACTCCTTTGACATGGAGTGCCAATAAAGGGGGTTGTAGTAGATATCACTCGTGACCTCACCGTTCCCACACACCGGTAATTAATGCGGCAGAGCAATAAACACGGAGACTTGTGTATAGTACCTCGGGTCCCTAGGAACGGTTGGGGCAAGGTATAACTTATACTTATAAACTTGTATAGAAGGTAATTACAGGCACAATTCACTTGCAATAGTTACTGGCAGAAGCTCAGAGGTAGGGAGGACACACAGGAACAAAATGTTGACTATAGGGCCGTAATCTATATGTTACCGGTCCTGGATTGGGAGCACTCCAGAGGAGGAAAGGGGGTAGGGGTCACACCACAGACTCTCTTATAAGAAACGCTTGTTCAGAAAAAGGCCTAGACATTAATGTACCTCTGTGCGGTGATCCTGACTGATGGACGGCCGCACAGGAAACCGCCTGTGGTGTGAATAGGTACCTGGTTTATAAACTGGGATTGCACACTCTCAGTTGATGGGACTCACTCCTCTCAAATCTATTCTCCAGACGCTACGTGAAGTCGCTCCTCTTCCTCCATCTTCACCTACATAGAAGCTAAAGGTGCTTCCATGCGGCTCTGTTAGCACACCCAGGTAGACAAGATGGAACTCATAGGCTCAAGATGGAACCCCTTTTCCACTCCCAGACACTCACATTTATACCTTCACTTGTACCACATGACATAAGAGAATAGATACATTCAGCAGCAGCGGAGCTGACAGGCAATGATTTTATCAGTTAACCCTTCAGATGCTGCAGCTGTGCAAGGCACATACAGAAAATGACAAGAGAGCTTGCACAGTGCATCCACATGAGTCAATACATGTATGACATTTATGGAGGGGACCAGAATGATGATCTGGGTCACTACATAAGCCCTACCCTGATTTTTGGCTATTTTCGAGGAGGCTTGAAATATAATCCATACCCCGAAAATAAGCCTAAGCTAGACTACATAAAAAAACAAAACATTATCTAGCAAGCGCAGTCCGGGTCGCTCCCACTGATCTCCGAAGTTCGGTAGCACAGCCGAGCGTGCTGCACTCCTTAGCCGCTGCATTGATTGGCTTAGAGCAATGCTCCCTGAACCAATTGGAGCCATTGCTTCCTGGAGGCGGGATTTATGAACCCTGCAACCAGGAAGTGCAGGATGCAGGGCAGACCTGCGGGGGGCACCCGGACCGCACCTGCTAGGTAAGTAAAATAAGACATTCCCTGTAAATAAGACCTAGTGTATCTTTTGAATATAAGACAGGGTCTTATTTTCAGGGAAACACAGTAGTTATAAATGTTTTTTTCATTTGCAGCCAAAGCTGCTTTCAAAGTTCTGTTGGCTGTCCTTAGAAACTCAATGGTTTAGCACCACCCCGTTGTCAGTCATGTGATGTAACAACTTGGTTCTCTCTTTGCAGTTGTCATCAGAGCTCCCACAATGCTCTGCTCTCTGGCTACAGGACGCCTGTAGGATTTGGATTTTACAAAGTTAGGCTGGTCTCACACAAGCGTGTTTTGGCTAGACCCGGGGGTATCTTGACCCGAACTCTGAGCATCATGGGACTGTCCCTTTAATGCGAATCTTAGTACCAGAGTATTTGAACAGGAAGTGTTATCATGGGCACTTAAAGTTGCATTGCCTATTGGACCCTGGGATAGAAGCTTTGATTTCAGATTTAATTAGCCAAAATGGATATCCCTCCAATGATCTCGCAGGACAACGCAGTCCAGAACATGTGCATGATGGTCCCATCAGCAGCTGGACATCCTGGGCAGGTCGCCGAGGGGAGCAGACCCATAACATGTAGTATATACTGGGCAGGAACTTAACCTGGATAAGCCTGTCCCTAGCTCTAATCAAGGGAGGACCGGAGCACGCTAGTATGTCTCCATTTTTCCCTGTTAACTGATCAGGAAGATTAGTGACTCACTTCTGGGTGGCCCTCAACGGGGCAAGACACTGCACTAGTTGGCATAAGGACTGCACAGTGGCTTTACCAGGTTACACATCTGTGCCAAGCCTTCCAACCGAGTCAGGTATAGCGGTATGGACAGGCCTTGATCACATGTCATAGCTGGTAATACCAGGTTTCCCTGAAAGTAAGCCCTACCCTGTTTTTTGAGGGAGGCTTAAAATAGAAGTCCTCCCCCCAAAATAAGCCCTAGCTAAAGTACAAGGGGAGGGGGGGAAGCATCAATCCACACCTGACCCGCGGCATCTGAGTCCCTCGTGATGGTCCCCAGCGCTGCGGAAAGCTGCTGTGTCCTTCACGCTGAGATATCCTCTGCCTTCTGGTGATGGGGCTTTGAATACCCCGCCTTCAGCAAAGTGAGTGCTGTGATTGGATCGAGTGCCAGCCAATTGGAGCCGGCGCTCGATCATTCACAGCCATTCAGTGAATGACATCACTGAATGGCTGTGATTGGTTTATTGAGCGCCGGCACTAATTGGCTGGTGCTTAACCCAATCACAGCGCTCGCTTTGCTAGTGGTGGTGTATTCAAAGCCCCGTCACCAGAAAGAAGAGGACCCTGCAGACTGCCGCATCGTTGCTGGAGACCAGCAGTGTGAGGTACCGGGACGCCGTGGACCAGGTGAGTATAAGCCCCCCCTAAAAATAAGACACTGTGCCTCTTTTGGGGCAAAAATTAATATGACAGTGTCTTTTTTTCAGGGAGACACGATACCTGAAATAAGAGCGCTCAAGCAGCATTGTTAAATATAACTCCTTAAGGACACAGCCTAGCAACAAGTTTTTGGGGATTCTCATCTCCACTCTTCAAAAAACTATCATTTTTATTTTTTTTTTTCTGCCGACATGGCCGTATAACAACCTTTTTTTTTGGCGTGGTGACCTGTAGTTATTATTGGTACCCTCTTTGGGTTACATATAATGTATTGTATTGTAAAGCTTGTATAAATTTCTTCTGTAGGGCAGGGAGAGAAAAAACACATCACTTCTGCCATTGTGGTTTTTTGTTTTGTTTTGTTTCATTTTACACATGCAGCATGAATTTACATCATACATTTTTCCTGCGGGCTGGTATGATTGCCACGATACCAAAATTGCATTTTAATTTTTTTTAATAGTTTTTTTTTCTTTCTTTTTTTGTTGCATTCAAAGACCTAGAACTCTCTTATTTTTCCATCACCTGCGCCTCTGTGAGGGCTTGTATTTTGCATGACGAGCTGCAGTTTTTATAAGTACCATTTTGGGGTACATATCCTTTTTTTTTTTTTTTTTATGTCCCTGTTGGGGACTTGAACCATAAAAGCTTTGATCGCTATGTTAATGCAGTGCAGTATTACTCACAACAGTAATAGGCCATTGCACGCCCAGACACCAGTGTATGGCATCAGTTGTCAAGGCAACGCATTAGCCCCTCTGTAAACCCTTTACATGCCTCGATCTACATTTAGCATGGCATTTAAGGGGTTAAGAGCTCATTGATCCTTACTGTTGCAGCAGTAGACCGGCTATCAGTCACAGCAGTCTCCCGCCCACTTTGGGTTGACTTCTGAGCCCGCGTCATCCGCAGGACATAAGTTTGCGCCCTGTTGGGTTAAGCGCCTCCTAGCCAGGATGTTACCTTGCGTCCTGTGGCATTAAAGGGTTAAAGGCACATGCACATCTGTAACATGCCTGGAAAGGGTTCCATCGATCAGCTCTAGGAGAGTCCACTCTACGGCTGCCCCAAACTACAATTTAGATCACAGATTTTTTCACCGAGCATCCAACTGGAAAGGACTGTGGGCGGAGCCTATTCTCTAGCTACTCCCAGCCAATCGGGGTCCTTTATGGGCACTTGATAAATGTCCCTTTTTAAAGGTTCTTCTGCTTATGACCAAAGTAGGCACTAAGAGTAAAACCGTCTCAAAGTACTGTATAGAATACCAGAGAGTATGTCATCTTAACAACTTATGACTCCCAGGCCCCTATGCAAACGCTATAACAGGGCCCCCAACTGCCAAGGGTCATGTATAATACTGATGTTGTTATATATGCTGAGTGAATATCAAACTCTCAGTTTTTCTGAATTATAAAATCTGAGGTTTTATAAACCTGCAACCGTATCTCCCTCCTCCCCCCCCCCCCCTCCATGTCTATGTACATTTACTGGGAAGGGAACGGGTGGGGGGGGGGGACAGTTTTTCTTAACCCATTGTATCCATTGCCTGTGCAGGGAATGCCAGAACAATGGGCACGGCTCTTACAGACCTCCAAGATTTCAGAAGAAGAGCAGAAAAAGAATCCTCAGGCCGTCCTGGATGTACTAAAGTTTTATAACTCCAAGGAAACTACCAACAGCCAGAAGTACATGAGCTTCACAGGTAACGTGGGCAAGAAACATCGCATTCTAAGGAGACACCTGCTTTAATTATATCCTTGCACATAGGAGGCAGTATTATAGTAGTTATATTCTTGTACATAGGAGGCAGTATTATAGTAGTTATATTCTTGTACATAGGAGCAGTATTATAGTAGTTATATTCTTGTACATAAGGGGGCAGTATTATAGTAGTTATATTCTTGTACATAGGAGGCAGTATTATAGTAGTTATATTCTTGCACATAGGAGGCAGTATTATAGTAGTTATATTCTTGTACATAGGGGGCAGTAATATAGTAGTTATATTCTTGTACATAGGGGGCAGTAATATAGTAGTTATATTCTTGTACATAGGAGGCAGTAATATAGTAGTTATATTCTTGTACATAGGAGGCAGTAATATAGTAGTTATATTCTTGTACATAGGAGGCAGTGATATAGTAGTTATATTCTTGTACACAGGGGGCAGTATTATAGTAGTTATATTCTTGTACATAGGGGGCAGTATTATAGTAGTTATATTCTTGTACATAGGGGGCAGTATTATAGTAGTTATATTCTTGTACATAGGGGGCAGTATTATAGTAGTTATATTCTTGTACATAGGGGGCAGTATTATAGTAGTTATATTCTTGTACATAGGGGGCAGTATTATAGTAGTTATATTCTTGTACATAGGGGGCAGTATTATAGTAGTTATATTCTTGTACATAGGGGGCAGTATTATAGTAGTTATATTCTTGTACATAGGGGGCAGTATTATAGTAGTTATATTCTTGTACATAGGGGGCAGTATTATAGTAGTTATATTCTTGTACATAGGGGGCAGTATTATAGTAGTTATATTCTTGTACATAGGGGGCAGTATTATAGTAGTTATATTCTTGTACATAGGGGGCAGTATTATAGTAGTTATATTCTTGTACATAGGGGGCAGTATTATAGTAGTTATATTCTTGTACATAGGGGGCAGTATTATAGTAGTTATATTCTTGTACATAGGGGGCAGTATTATAGTAGTTATATTCTTGTATATAGGAGCAGTATTATAGTAGTTATATTCTTGTATATAGGAGCAGTATTATAGTAGTTATATTCTTGTACATAGGGGGCAGTATTATAGTAGTTATATTCTTGTACATAGGGGGCAGTATTATAGTAGTTATATTCTTGTACATAGGGGGCAGTATTATAGTAGTTATATTCTTGTATATAGGAGCAGTATTATAGTAGTTCTATTCTTATACATAGGGGGCAGTATTATAGTAGTTATATTCTTGTACATAGGGGGCAGTATTATAGTAGTTATATTCTTGTACATAGGGGGCAGTATTATAGTAGTTATATTCTTGTACATAGGGGGCAGTATTATAGTAGTTATATTCTTGTACATAGGGGGCAGTATTATAGTAGTTAT
This sequence comes from Eleutherodactylus coqui, assembly GCF_035609145.1. Taxonomy (NCBI): domain Eukaryota; kingdom Metazoa; phylum Chordata; class Amphibia; order Anura; family Eleutherodactylidae; genus Eleutherodactylus; species Eleutherodactylus coqui. Next base: position 521,577,616 of record NC_089837.1, on the reverse strand, counting down.
ATTCTTGTACATAGGAGCAGTATTATAGTAGTTATATTCTTGTACATAGGAAGCAGTATTATAGTAGTTATATTCTTGTACATAGGGGGCAGTTTTATAGTAGTTATATTCTTGTACATAGGGGGCAGTATTACAGTGCAATCTTACATGTTTTTCACATCTTGGAATGATGTAATGACACAATAATCCGGCTCCGCAGTACATGTGACTCTAGTTTATTGTGCACGTTAGTTTCTACTTCTCATCATGCTGTCAGCAGGTTTCTCTCCCCGGCAGTCCTGATCCGCTGCCACTTCATTTGTGCATTGGGATTTTTACAAGTTGAGCAATGGATTGTAATTGTTTCCGATATGAGTCGTAAGCGCCCCCCCCGCCCCCCTGGTCCTCGCTCTCTGGCCGTCCTCAGGCGTGTCCGCATTGCTTGTGTTGGCATGCTGACTCTGCTACCGACATGGCTCAGCAGGGTCTTGTTTGCAGAGTGATGCCATTCAGTTATGCATTTCACAGTCACGGAAGCTGAAAATTAGCTTATTTTTGTACATTTTAGAAATGGGCAAGTAGTGATGCCTGAGCGCAGCCTGGCATTCAGCATATTGGCAGGTTACTAAAGGAAAACGGATGTGGCACTGCTTCCTTTGCACTACATTAATGGAGTATACTCTGTTCTCTATTAGGTATGCCAATATTGAACATTTTATCATAGGAAAAGATAGCAATATAATAGCTTCTGGGAAAGCTGGGTGGCTGTCAGTACAACATCGGGAAAGCTGGGCCTTTCAGTTGTATGGTGTTTTGTTACCTGATTGAGCAACTACACTAAATGGTCACTTTATTAGAGCCCTGGTCCTTTCATGATTGGCGCCTACCAGTATGGTAATTCTCCCCGCGAACCCGGAGTGCGGCATAAAATCACGTGACAAGTTTTCTGTTGCCCAGTTTGTGTGATTCCACATTAAATTGGACTTCCAATGAGGCCTCTGGATCCTGTGGACAGAAACAACTTCATGCTGAAAGGGGTCGGAGGAGGATGTCCGGAATCATTCTGACCGACAGGTGTTGCAGAGTCAGGTGCAGCTGAATACAGCTCTGCAGCTCTAACTAACGTGTCCGAACACACAAGTCACTATTCCTTAGCACGGGTGAGCTATAACAGCAGGCGACCCGTTCCAGCGCCATTGTATGTAAGAAAAACAGAAAGGCGAGACTCCTGGAGGAAAAATAGTGCAAAACCTCTATCATGGAGCAGCAGAAAAACATCTCCTGGTCAGATGGACCAGATTTTTGTTGCTAATGGGAGTCAGAATTTGTGGCATGCAGCATGAATCACTGACCCCTTCCTATCAGCCGGTCAGAACATGTCAGCACCGCCATCTAATCTGCAGCAACTACAAGAAGCTTCCTGTCCGCAGGGGCCGATATTCCTGCAGAACCATTTAATCACCGAGTGGAATCTACGTCATAGCGGATAGCTGCGGTTCTGAAGCCAAAGGAGTCCAACGCGCTACTAGATGGGGGCTAATAAAAGGGCAAGTCAGTGTATAATCGGCTCCTTCACAGTAGCGCCCATTCACTGCCCAACAGGAGACACTTCTTCCTCGCTGACTGTTCAATGAGTTCTTTACAAGCCAGAATTCAAGGAGGTCTTGCAGCAGCTGCTAAACTAGTTTTGAACTTTTGGCACTTCTTAAAGACCTCTTAATATGTTCCCTGCAAATCAATAGGTTTTCTTTTCTGGACTCTAGGAAAGCTGAGTGACTATCCCATGCAGTGATACTGATAGTCACCCGGCTTCCCCAGGCACATAGAATTATTAAGAAGAATGACTGAAGGTTTTATGTTTTGCTCGCATAGAGATGCTGATGATTGGGGGAGAGCTAGTGTACGGTCCAGGGGTAAAGACAGATGGGACGAGCTGAGATGCCGGAACCCGTTCATGTTCTCTAATAATCCATTATGTAGATGTATGTTCTATGTCTGCGGGTCGCAGTTGAACATGTAGATGCCGGCTCTGAGGGGCGCAGTGTAACAACTGGATGCTTTATTTCCTTGCAGATAACGAGCTAGATGTCTACAAGCCGTCTGAAGGTGCGGTAAGTCTGTATGTAGAGGATCCACTAATATGGAGTCTTTACCCTTTAAGATCTGCTATTTGTGCTTCAGATTGGGACAGGAAGTAGCTATCAGACCATCTTTTTCCATTCACAGTAGACGGGCGGTCGGTCGTAGATGAATGACTGCCTGTTGGACCGCTCGACATTTGCATTTTATTCCTGCAGAAACTGAATGATGAGTGAGAGAATTATCGTTTGTCATTCAGTCGCAGGCAGCGCTTCGACAGAACACTAATAAACCAGGCGGTCATCCTTTCGCTTCTGCCCTGTGCAGTGGATAGGAGATAATGTGCTTTGGTGGAACAACCCCTTTAAGGCTCCATCTTGAGCTTCCACAAGGGCGTACGTACCATAGCGGCAGGCCTAGGGGCCCCGGCTCCAATTGCACTAGCAAGAACGTATGGCGGACCCCCTCCAAGCCGCATTGTTGGTAAACTAGTTGGCAGAGCATTGGGCCAAGGGGTCATTGTGAAACACACCGAGCCCTCTTGTCCTGGATCAACAACACCAAGCACCATAATGGAGGGGTGATGCTACGGGGCCCCATCTCTTCCGTGTACCCCACTGAGCTTCCTTAAGATGATGCTGCCATAAATGCCGGAACAAACGGTACCACGTGCAACGCAATTTTTCCCCCCCGTAAAATAGTGTACACAACGACAAAAATCCAGCAGAACCCGTGAATGCTAAGGGGGTTTGTTAGGCGCTATTGGTGCCCGCCGTATAGCAGATCAGACACCCTCCTCGATTACATAAAACCTGAAATGTGCCTTCCATTCAGACAAAAAAGGTCTCCGACACTACAGGCTAGTGAACAGTCTCGCACACAACAGCTGTCACAATGACTCCCATGTAATCCCTATGTGGAGTTGTATTCGATTAGACTAATATACATTTAAATGTAGATTTGGTAATGGGAGATATTCATTTTATTCCCTGAATACAGGGTACAACAGGACATATACAGGAGGTTCCTGTTGGGATCACCCTTGTCAGGACGGGTTTCCCAAGAATGATGGGAGGAGCTGTTGGGTAGGGTCAGAATAGGGCTAGTTTGACCTTGTCAATGGTCCTCCTTCCCCTTTCTTTTTCTTTTTCTTTTAAAGGATTGCATGCAGTATTGCATACTCAGTATTTCAGAGTTATAATAACTTATGTTTTAATGGTAGTCCATCTTGCAAACCACTTTATTTTATTTTTTTACCTTTTTTTTTTAATGTCCCTGTAGGGGACTTCAATCTGCGATCCTACGATCAGTATAATAATCTGTGCAATGCATTATCGCTATTCATATTAATCATAGGCTATGACAGACATGGCTTCTGAATCTGCACCATCCATGGGACACAAGTTTACATCCAATTGCAGAATGTAGCAGGAAGGGGTTAATGAGTGTTGGAGTCTTAACCACAGCAGGATGTTCTGCCTCCCCAAGTACATAATCTCTTTTTATTAGTGTCCCCACATCCTAATGTGTCAATACTGGCATTGGAGAATGAAGAGGTAATTGGTATAATTAGAGAAGCCCTCAAGGGTAGGGTCTTGGGTAGCGGCCACCACATGTCCAAGCAAGATGTGGTCAGAAGTTTCAAGTCAGTGCAGCTTGCAAATAATTTAAGTGTTAACTCATTGTAAATATCTAATGGCCCTTTGGTTTGCCTGAGGCCATGCAGCCATGAAGGGGAACTAGTTGCCAGGTTCAAACTGCCTGAACAATGGCATATACACTGCGGGCAAGTATGCTTTGTTGGTTTCTTGCTTCCAGGATCACCTCGACTGAGACGTCTCTCCGTTTTCCACAAAGGCGACTTGGGCGGGGAAAGGAAATTCCTCCATGATTGGCGCAGCTAGTGACAACTTTGCACTACAGAACAGGGTTCAGTAGACTGTTTCCTAAACAGGTAAGGGTCCCAGAGGTGGGACCCCTGCTTGTCAGAAGGATACGTCACAACTTAGGTGTAAACTCATGCAATGTGCGGGAAGAGGCCTGCACTTTCTTAAGTTTCTAAATTGTGGCTGAGGAGCCATGTCACAGAGGAGGTGAGTGCTGCACATTCTCTGTAATCTTGCGCACCGTTGAAGGTATTCAACAGGATCTTGACGACTAATGGAATTAGGTGATCGTGACGCCAGTGCCTGGATTGAAAGCTTGGTAGCGAAATAAGACTAACACATGTATGTAAGTAAACGACAGGCACACCATTTACTTTCAAGCACGTGGCTGTCTGCAATAATATAAAATACCAGCAATTTACATATACAACTTGCATGTACACTGTTTAACACTTTATACATAGAAAACCGATCTCTAGGGAGGCAGCATCTGAGCTAAGAGGTAGCTATATAGAGAGAGCCTGACGAAATCTAAACATTAACCCCTTAGCAACCCCACTAACAGGTTTGCCAACCTGAAACACTAGCTAATATTTTTCCAGTACTCACAAAATTCCTATGCAGATTCTCTGCTGCTTGAAGCTTGTGTTTGTGTTGCTGTCCGGTAGAGAGCAGAGCTGGCTTGAACTGACATCTGGTTTAAAAAAACAAAGTTTCTCTCCGCATCGGGGTAACTTATGAGCTGCTGCACACAGGATTTCTTGAAAGTTTACATAACGCATCTCTAACTACAGCAGGACACAGGAGAAGGAGAAGCTGCATGCTGAGGCTTCACATGACTGGCAGCTTCTCTATCTCACTATCTCATCACCTGCTCACTCCATACTCCCCCTTGACTTCCATCTCCCAAGACTTATAATTTCTAACGGCGCAACATGAAATGAGCTGGAACCCCCTCCCTTGTTTCCTCACTCCAGGGGGATAGACAGCTCAGCTCCTACGTGATTTACGAAGGTGCCTAAACGACCATAACTCTTTAGTTCCTATCCGGACTCCCTCTTCTTATTAAATGAAGTTCAGCATAACTACCCTTTGTTAAATTAACTGGTAGTTAGAACAGTTGCTCTTAACTTGCAGGTAAAGTACTTCTATTCTGTAGTGCCAGTCCAGGTCACTACACTCAAACCTGGACTTCAGCTTCCGATACAGGAAGTAGCTATCTGCTGGCCGCCATATTGACTGTACCTCAGTTTCTCTTGCCCTGACTGACTACCACACATATCCCTTTCACTTGGCAAAGACTCGCCTGTAGAATGCCAACCATGATGTGATATCGGTGACCAAACAAGCAATGCTGCGAGGTATAGTTCAGTGGTGGCATTAAGAAGAGAGGAAGTAGCTAACTTCAGCAGAAGTCAGAAAGCGGCCATTGTGTTAATACTCGCTGTGCTCCAATCTCTGGATTTAATGTGTCTGATATACACTGCAATGTAAAGAGTATAACAGATAATTGTACATTTCACTGCAGAGTTCAAAAGTCGTCTCTGAAATCCCTGATATACATCCAGTTGGTGAAGATGAAGATGACGAAGAGGAGCCTGCTGCCCCTCCCATTGTAGCACCACGTCCTGTATATACAATGTCGGTGGGTACAACATCTACAAGATATAATAAACACCTCACCTTTCTCTCCATAAGTACAATTCAAGATTTGGGGAAAATAGGGGCAGTATTATAGTAATATTCTTGTACATAGGGGGCAGTATTATAGTAGTTATATTCTTGTACATAGTGGCAGTATTATAGTAGTTATATTCTTGTACATAGGGGGCAGTATTATAGTAGTTATATTCTTGTACATAGTGGCAGTATTATAGTAGTTATATTCTTGTACATAGGGGGCAGTATTATAGTAGTTCTATTCTTGTACATAGGGGGCAGTATTATAGTAGTTCTATTCTTGTACATAGGAGCAGTATTATAGTAGTTATATTCTTGTACATAACGGGCCGTATTATAGTAGTTATATTCTTGTACATAGGGAGCAGTATTATAGTAGTTATATTCTTGTACATAGGGGGCAGGATTATAGTAGTTATATTCTTGTACACAGGGGGCAGTATTATAGTAGTTATATTCTTGTACATAGGGGGCAGTATTATAGTAGTTGTATTCTTGTACATAGGAGGCAGTATTATAGTAGTTATATTTTTGTACACAGCGGGCAGTATTATAGTAGTTATATTCTTGTACATAGGGGGCAGTATTATAGTAGTTATATTCTTGTACACAGGGGGGGCAGTATTATAGTAGTTATATTCTTGTACATAGGGGGCAGTATTATAGTAATATTCTTGTACATAGGGAGCAGTATTATAGTAGTTATATTCTTGTACATAGGGGGCAGTATTATAGTAGTTATATTTTTGTACATAGGAGGCAGTATTATAGTAGTTATATTCTTGTACATAGGGGGCAGTATTATAGTAGTTATATTCTTGTACATAGGGGGCAGTATTATAGTAGTTATATTCTTGTACATAGGGGGCGGTATTATAGTAGTTATATTTTTGTACACGGGGCAGTATTATAGTCATTATATTCTTGTATATAGGGGGCAGTATTATAGTCATTATATTCTTGTACATAGGAGCAGTATTATAGTAGTTATATTCTTGTACATAGGGGGCAGTATTATAGTAGTTATATTCTTGTACATAGGAGGCAGTATTATAGTAGTTCTTGTACATAGGGGGCAGTATTATAGTAGTTATATTCTTGTACATAGGGGGCAGTATTATAGTAGTTATATTCTTGTACATAGGGGGCAGTATTATAGTAGTTATTTTCTTGTACATAGGGGGCAGTATTATAGTCATTATATTCTTGTACATAGGAGCAGTATTATAGTAGTTATATTCTTGTACACGGGGCAGTATTATAGTAGTTATATTCTTGTACACAGGGGGCAGTATTATAGTTATATTCTTGTACACAGGGGGCAGTATTATAGTAATTACATTCTTGTACATAGGGGCAGTATTATAGTAGTTATATTCTTGTACATAGGGGGCAGTATTATAGTAGTTACATTCTTGTACATAGGGGCAGTATTATAGTAGGTATATTGTACATAGGGGCAGTATTATAGTAGGTATATTGTACATAGGGGCAGTATTATAGTAGGTATATTGTACATAGGGGCAGTATTATAGTAGTTATATTCTTGTACATAGGGGCAGTATTATAGTAGTTATATTCTTGTACACGGGGCAGTATTATAGTAGTTATATTCTTGTACACAGGGGGCAGTATTATAGTAGTTATATTCTTGTACACAGGGGGCAGTATTATAGTAGTTATATTCTTGTACACAGGGGGCAGTATTATAGTAGTTATATTCTTGTACACAGGGGGCAGTATTATAGTAGTTATATTCTTGTACACAGGGGGCAGTATTATAGTAGTTATATTCTTGTACACAGGGGGCAGTATTATAGCAGTTATATTCTTGTACATAGGAGGTAGTATTATAGTAGTTATATTCTTGTACTGTATATAGAAGGTAGTATTATAGTAGTTATATTCTTGTACATAGGGGGCAGTATTATAGTAGTTATATTCTTGTACATAGGGGGCAGTATTATATTATTTTCTTCCGAGTAGAAGGACAGTGTTTGCTGCATAGGTTTTGCATATATGTTTGGCCTCAGTTGCAGTTTTGAGCTGCTGATTGTGTGATTTGCAGACACTATGCAGACTATGAACCTCTGTGTAATTAGGATGATGATGGAAGATGATTGCTGGTGTTGAGTTGTGCTCGGAGACTCCTTAATGATCTTTTCCTGCTTTGGTCGGTAGTCTCTGCTGTAATCTAGTTTCATGAAAGGCTGATAAGATTCTTTCTGTTTATTTCTGTCTGGATGAATGTGATGGTAATAACAGTCTCCTTGATTGTGTACTCACCCATTTCACTAGTCATAAACACTTATTTACTGTTGGCTTTATAACGCCTCTCCGGCTATTGAGAAACTGCAGATCCCATCACCCATTGCAAACAAAGCGCCTCCATTCATATTGAAAGTGAATAAAACATTTGTACAAGTCGCTCTCACTTTCCTCCAATTTTGTGGAAAGTGGCAGAAAATATTTGAATGCAGATCTGGGTGTGAATGGAGTACAGACCATGCGATAATTGGAAATTGGTACATTGCAATTAATAGTTGTGCCCAATAAATTACATATTGCGGTCTGCAGTGGTTCCATCATTCAGCTATCAGCTGTTTCCCCCAATCTCCCCATACACACGAACTTTCGGCTTCGTAGGCATTCATGTATTTAGGGAGGTAAGTTCCATCAAACAGCTCTGACAGTGGCTTATCTCCAAGTGAATGAAATGATCACCTGTTAGGGAAAACATAAGCCATCCCCATACATATTAGAAAGTTGTCCGGCCCACCAAAATCAGTGGTCTCAAACAACCAAACACTAATGTGTATGTGGGACGTCAGTGTATGCTTTCAAATAGTTGAGAGATGTCGATCACATGACCATATAATTGGAAGACTTACGACCTGCCTCTAGACATTGAGCTCACCCCTATGGTATAGAGACTGATGCTGTAGTTACTTGCACTGCAGGTACACACTCGCTCCGTCATAATACCAGCGCCTCCGCTAGTCAAGGAAGAGGTTCCTGAACCTCAAGAAATCTGCGAGCCGCCTGCAGAAGCCTCGGCAAAACACACAGAAAAGACCAAGAAGAAGGCCAAGATGTCGGATGAGGAAGTCTTGGAAAAATTAAGTATGTATTTCTTTACCTTCCAGCTCCTTGATTACTAATCATTGCATTATAGGCTTCTGTCTTGTGCTTTAAAGTACAAGTATAGTAAAATTTATTTAATCCATCATCCGATAATCCGGCACTAGTATCCTGACACTTCATAGACACCTAAGACGGCGCAGAAAGGATCAAGTGATTTTAGATAGCTTGGCCAATTAAATTGTGCCTTCAATGAAACCTCTCTTTAGACCACCAATATTAGACCAACCCTTTATCCAGACCACATTTTCAGCTCTGCCGTATACTATAGATACCAGCCATCTTCTTTGAGAAGACCACCTTTTAATGCTGTTTTCAGTGGTCGTCTGAGAAGTTTCACTCTACTTTGCTATGATGTCCAGTAATCGAGAACTTCTGATAATCTGCCAGTGATTGGGTCCATTAATGATGGATTAAAGCTTTTTACTGTAAATGTCTGATTCTAAAGGGCCACACCAGTGATTTTTCTCTTTTTAATTCATACATTATGCACCTATCCCCCAGTATATATAAGCTGACTAGTGTTACCTTGCTTAGTTGTTTGTGTCAATCTCCTGGACTCTTTCTCCTCAGATGGTCATGTGACCTTCATTCTGACCAGCTCAGATCTACTTGGGGTTATGTGTTCATTTTCTAGTCAGATTCACAGTCTAGGTGATGCTGTTACATCATCCCCAATGCAGAAACTGCCTAGAGGGGGGGACAGACACTCCTGCAACAGTTACTGATGATGATCACACAGGTATAATAGAGGAGATCACAGCTCATCCTCCTGCCTGTATACTTATGGGCTGTTAGTTTATTTAGGTGAATATAGAAGGGAATTATAATTAAACTGCCCTCTCAGCAGGCAAAAATGGTATAGCCCCAGCTAATGCTGTGCTAATGCATCATGGGATAGATGTGAAAGTAAAAACTCTCAGCCTCAAGATGGTGCAGGGAAATACACAGAGGAGACTTCGAGTGTGACAGGCAATCGGGTGGGTCCAAAACAAGCTCCCTGGTGGTTGTGGCATTCCTACAGTCCATTGAGTATGGTTATGCGCTGCTGGGAAGCCTACTTTTTCAATACTACAGGCAATTGGGTGAGGGGATGGAAGACTGAGTTTTCGCCGGAGTGTCCTTTTAAATTTTTAGGCTCTAGTTACTAAGTGTGGTCAAAACCACTCAAGGAGAACCACACGTCTTTGCGTTATTTGCTAAGGTATTTAATGCAATCGCGGTAAAATCGCAATCACATAGGAAAAAGGCATGTGGACTTACCAGTACGGTTTTGACTGCATCCGGTGAGAACAGCCTTAAAATGTTGGAAAAGGGTATAGTCTGCATTGGGCCGTATGCCCAAGAAACCCAGACCAATATTTACAGAGCTTGTACATTGCTTGTGCTGTTCATGTCCGTGTAAACCATTGGTCCATGTATATAGCCTCTCAGGATATCATGGGGCGGTGTGTCGGCCATGGACTACACAGACCGCGCACAGCCACATGTATGGAAATCTGCATGGGCCCTTATAGAGGGCACCAAGTGATCCAACAGCACAGAGGATTTCAGAAGATAACGTGTCATGTGAATTGGTAGTGTGTGAACAGTGTCATGAGGAGGAGACAAGTGGGAGGTCACCGATAAGTTTCAAGTAGCGGAGGCCATCAGTAGGGCAGAGTATTTTAGAGGAGGAGTCTGCTGCTTTGGGGGAGGGGCAGTGTCATGATGTGAGGAGGATGGAGGGACGTGAGAAGTCATGGAGTTACATAATGGAAGGAGCAGGCTCCGCAAACAGGCAGCACTGATTTCTCTCTTGTGATAGTTTGTTACATTTTACCTGCACTGATACAATGTATCAATCTAGAGTCCGGGTTGTTGAGCTCACAGAGCATTGTCTAGACAGGATACGATTGTAACAAAACCTCAGCTGAGAGCTGGACCAGCTACAGTGGATATAAGAAGTCTACACACCCGTTAGAATGCCAGGTTTTTGTCATTTAAAAAAATCCAAGACAGATGAATAATTTCAGATTTAATTCCGCCTACAATGTGACCCGTCACTATCTGTACAAGTCCATTGGAAAACAAATTGAAGGCCGGCTGCAAATGGCAGAGCCAGATTCCGCATGCGGGAGCCCGCAGCCGCATGTGGCTGTGACCCTGTCCGGCATCCCCACGTACCTGCTTTTTCAGTACCGCAGAGACTTGCCATCTGTGATGCACTTTACTGATTTTTTTTTTTTTTTTTTAATTTATTTTTCCTGCACCGTCACCAGGCGATGCAGCGGGTACCTGCAGCCTATCTGCAATTCTAATTGCGGATAGGCTGCGGGTCGGACGGTTTCCATTGACTTTAATGGAGGCCATCTATGCAGAGTTCGCAGCAAAATAGAGCATGCTGCGAGTTTTTCTTCATTCATGGAATACACAATTCGTTTCTGCAAGTGTGAAGGAAAACGTGAAGGTTAACGTACCTTTTAATGCCTGCCGTTTACTGCGGATCCTCCATGGGACGCCGACCGTCGATTCTGCTTTAAAAATCCGGTCTTATGAAGCTGGCCTTAGGGTGAAAAAATTAAAACAACAAAACTAACTCATGTGGTTGCATAAGTGTTCACACCCTCTTCTATCCGGGGATGCGGTTGTGTTCAGAATTAGCCAATCACATTTCAGCTCCTGATAAATAGTAGTCTGCACTCCGCTGCCAGTATTTACAGGGATTCTGATTTCCCCCATCTAAAGTTCGGCTCTTCTAGGAGGATTTTCTTGACATTTTCTTAGTTCGTCGGTAAAGATCTTACAGAACATTAAAGGGATCTGATTGTGGGAAGGGATCAGTCCGGAGAAGGGGGCCAAAACATCTCCAAGGTATTACATGTACCATGGAGCACAGGGGAGACATTACCAAGAACTGGACAAACCTCAGAAATTAATGGAAAGACCAGAAGGAAATTGATACAAGAGGCCGACAGCAACACTAAGGCGTCATGTCCATGGGCAAAAGAAGAATTAAAATCCGCAGCGGATTTTAACTCTTCTCCTGCCCGCGGATCCGCACCCCATAGGGATGCATTGACCACCCGCGGGTAGATAAATACCCGCGGATGGTCAATAAAAGGGAATTTTAAAAAATGGAGCATGAAATAAAACGTGGCATGCTCCATTTTCGTGCGGATCTCCCGCGGGGACGGCTCCCAAGCCGTCCGGATCTGCGGGAGACCTAAAATAAGAATAACTTGCCCACAGCGGACCGGGCATGTCTTCTCTTCTTCACGGCCGGATCTTCGTGCTTCGGCCCGGCGGATGTGCCCGGGACACCGCCGACGTGCCGAGTACATCCGCCGGCCAAAGAAAGAAGATCCGGGCGAGAAGATCTGCACGGTCCGCTGCGGGTGAGTTAATTCTTATTAATTGTTATTTTCAGCGCTCAGGAGGGACCCGCTACGGATTCTCCATGGAGAATCCGTAGCGGACCTGATTTTCCACGTGGACATGAGGCCTAAAGGAGCTGCAGGAGCTTCTGGTTGTGTAGTCATGTGACAACCATCTCCCGTATTCTTCATATGACCGGGCTGTGGGGGAGGGGCAAGACAGAAGCCTTTTCTAACAAGAACATCCACGCCCGGCATCCCCTCCATCCCGTCTGCCAGCAGTCTATGGAGAACGTGTTCAGTCTGATGAGACCGAGGGGGGACTTGTTGGTCACAATACCGCAAGGTATGTTGGGCACAAAGACAATACTGTGCATCACTAGAAGACCACCAACCCGCAGTGAAGATGGTGGGGGCAGCATTATGTGGGGGGTGTTCTGCTGCTGGAACTGGGATTTAGTCAAGGGGGAGGGAATTATGAACCGTTACAAATATCACAGGAGAGCATGCCAGCAGCACAACCAGAAAGCTATATAGTGAGGCGACGTTAATGCAAAGCCACTATGGAACCTGAATCACAAGACCTACGTGGCAGCAGAGGGGCTGTTATCCAATGGAAATATTTGAAAAGGGGTTGAAACGTTGCTTTATATCAGTCCATGTTGGCGCAAAACCTCCCAGCCTCGGCTAAAAAGCTGAATATGAAGATGAATTTCAGCACAACGACCCAAATCAACCAAAGAATGGCTTCACCAGAAGAAGACCAAAGTTTTGGAATGGCCCAGCCAGAGCCCAGACCTCAATCCCATTTGAAGATCTGTGGGTGACTTGAAGAGGGCGCTACACATGGGAAGCCCTTGTAGTCTGACAGATTTGGAGTGCTTCTGCCAAGTCAGGGTGTGCCATGCTGATGGACACCGACCCAAAAACACTGAAAGCTGTCATAAAGGCAGAGCATTACTTCTAGGGTGTGTATATTTATGCAACCACACTATGCTTTTGTTTTTGGGTTTTTTTCCACCCTAAAAGACTTCAGTTTGTCCAGATACTGGGACTGCGGAAGGCGGAAATAAGTCATCTTTTCTGGATTTTTTTTAACATGACAACATCATGGCATTTAAACAGGGGTGTGTAGACTTTTTATATCCACAGTAAGTACAATGCATCTGTCTGGAGTTCGGGCTGTTGAGCTCACAGAGTATTTTCTAGACTGATACTATTGTATCGACTTCTCAGCTGAGAGTAAAGGCCCATTTTAGACGGGACGAGTGTCGGGCAAGCGATGTCCCCGCACATACTGGCTGCAGTGCTGCTGCACAGGAGGTAGTATCGCTGGCTCACAGCGCGGAGGCTGGAGGAGATTTCATTCCATTGACATAGCATAGCGGCCGTTCAGTACTGAGCGGCTGTTAATTACGCTAAATGATCAGCGATTGGCTTTATCCAGCATAAACGATGGACGATGAGCTGATCGTACAGTGTAAATAGCGGCCATTCAGTACTGAACAGCCGCTATGTTATGTCAATGGAGAGGGGAGAGAAATCTCCTGCAGTCGCCCCGCTGTGAGACAGCGATACTAGCTCTTGTGCAGCAGTATGTGCGGGGACGAGTGTTAGGCATCGTTTGTCCCGTCTAAATGGGCCTAAAGGTAAAGTCCTGTGGTGCAAGCACCAAGTTATGACCGACTCCTAGGGTGACTGTTTCTTGGCTGACTGTTTTTGTGGTTTGCCATTGCCGTGCCCAGTCATCTATTACTCCCCAGCAAGCTGGGTACTCATTTTTACTGACCTCGGAAGGCTGGAAAGCTGAGTTGACCCTGAGCCGGCTACCTGAACCATGCAGGGATTGAACCCGCAACCTTCAGGTCGTGAGCGAGAGCTTAGGACTGCATTTCTGCTGCCTTAACACTCTGCGTCATGCAGAGCCTTTAGCTGAGAGTAGGACTCTCCATATACAATGTATCAGTCTGGCATCTGAACTGTTGAGCTCACAGAGCATTGTTTAGACTGAATACAATTGTAGCAAGTGCTCAGTTGTGAGAAGTTTTAGGTCTCTGTAGGTTTTCAGCCTCTAGATATAAAAAAGAATTCCATTCATTGACATCAGGCAGAGATCTTATCAATAGTGAAGAATTGAAACACAAAGTCTATTCGAGATCCTCTGACTGGCTGTAATCTCTTACGTCAGGAGGCTGAAGTTCTTCATGGAAGTGACAGATATTTTCCGTAGTCCGGACCCCGTTAATATTGTGGATGCAGCTTCCCTTTAATGTGGGATCCATGTAATCCTCTAGTGCGCAGCATATGTAATCGCCACGGACTTGGCAGCGAACATGACAAGGATTGGCCGCGGTTCCTGGCAGATTACATCCTAACCGCATCTAGGGCTTAATGATTTCTCGCATACATGTGGGTCTTATAGGCTGAGTGTGGCCTTAAAGGGGAAGTACCTACTCCCTGCATCAAAGGGAATAGCGGAACCAATTTGTAATGGGGGGCCAGTTAGAATGTTTTCACCCTGAAATAGGTTCTGGTAATTGGGTGACTAAGGGGTTAACATGTGGTCCTTTGTGAATATCTTCTGCTGTGCTTACAGGAAGCATCGTCAGCGTGGGGGACCCCAAGAAAAAGTACACCAGGTTTGAGAAGATTGGACAGGGGTGAGTACATCATCTGATCTTAAAGGGGTACGTTTGTAGAACCCCATTATTGACCTCGCAGGGGGCCGAACACACAGCATATTTCTGGTTCACGCAGAGCGATGTGCCGCCGACCGATCACATCTTTGGGTAGCACAGAAGATCCAATTAACCGACAAGCAAGTGTTTTCTCATTGCTGGGAAAGCTGGGTGCGGATCAGTATGGCTCCACAGGCTTTGACACCCAAGTTTCCTATATGAATGAACAGCAGAATTGCTAGGTTATGGGTATGGGGCTTGTAAAAATAGATGACTAGGCATGCAGGAATCTCGGAAAGCTGGGTGACTAATATGGCAGATCAACAGATGCTGTCAGCCTGCTCTCTAAATGCTTCTGTACGTCATTCAGGAGCCGGGAAAAACTAGATGATCCGTACAACAAAAAATTGGCATAGAACAATGAAGTTGGCCAGTTACTCTACAGAGACCCCTCGGATATCCATGTATCTCTGACTGCGGGGCTGCAACTTCTCCAACCCGTCCAGATAGAAGTCCTTTGGTTGGGCGGCAGACCAGGCGGCAGCCACTGGAGTTGCATCAGAAATGGAGACTAATTCAGTTCCTTTGAGGTGTTTCTACAACTTAGAAAACAGATGATGTCCGAGGGGGCCGGATTGGGTGAATAGCGAGAATGATCCGCACCTCGAAGCCCAGGTCAGCCAGTTGTGGGTGATGACCGCCGTGCGGGACGAGGCGTTGTCGTGCGAGAACATGACATCTTGGGTCACCTTTCAGACTTTAACGCCTCCTTCAGCTTATCCAGAAGTGTTGTCACACACAGCCGCGGTAGTCGGCCCCTTTGGTCATCCACAAACAGATCCCATCTATATCCCAGAAGATGGACGCTGGCACCTTGGAGGACGACTTCTGCACTCTGAACTGCTTTGGATGCAGGAATTGCTGCGTTTCCATTCTTTTGACTCGGGATGATGCATAAATATCCACATTTCATCATCGTCACCAGTCCAGACAGGAAAGGGTTAGCATCCTGCTGAAAACATGCCAGTTTCCCCGGGCGGCTTTCACTTGGGCACGCTCTTGATCTGCTGACCAGCCTTTCAGGACCCCCCTGGCTGACTCCTTCCTGATGTCCAGATGATTGTGAATTACGGACCCGACTGCTTACCTGGGAATCCAGAGCCTCGGCGGTCGTCTTAGCAGAAACTCGCCGGTCTTCCAGAAGCCATTCATGGATGGCGTCTATGGTCTTCCAGGCACGGCCCCCCGCTGGCGGTCTCCCGGGCACGGCCCCCCGCTGGCGGTCTCCCGGGCACGGCCCCCCACTGGCGGTCTCCCGGGCACGGCCCCCCCGCTGGCGGTCTCCCGGGCACGGCCCTCATCCTCATTGAAGTGGCCAGTTTTAGATTTGGTAGCCCAATAGTTTTTCTCTATGGAGCGTGAAGGTCTGTGGTCACCTGATGTCTGCAGCATCCGTGTCACCGGGAAGGTCTCCGGCCGACATCCCTTTCAGAAACAGGAGCTTCATCACAGCTTTGCCTTGAAATCTGCTGCAGAGTCCGGATCTTCTGAATGTTGAATGTATCCATACTTGACCTGGTTATTTTGCCATTCAGGAGTCTGGGAAAGCTGGGGGGCAGCTGCTACTGCAGCTCTGGAAAAGGGTGCCAGCTGGGGGCGATGGCAGCTATTTGGCACCCATCTTTTTCAGTGTACTGCCCCCCTTAATGTTGGCACTCGGGTGCCCGGACCCCTCTGCAGCCCAGGTGATGTCAGGAAGGCTTTTGTGCAGCTCTATTTTATGGACTTGCTGGATAAAAATGCCCCTGTTTCCTGAGCCGCATGGAATTACGATTAATTAATCTCTGGGAATAAACGATCATTTCCATTGACGCCTATAAGTAACCAGGAAGTCTCTGGCTTTACCAGCCCCCTACTGACACTAATATAGTGCAGAGCTGCATAAATAACAGTTTCCTAATATATTCCCATAATCCGGCATGCACGGATCCGGACCTCCTGGTAATCCAACGGGTTCTGGCACAGAACGGCAGCAGTGTGTAGAATTTCATCATTTTGTTTGACCTATTCCTATGAAAGGTGTCTGCTTCTATGGGACTGTTATTCCAGCTTTCTCGGACCCCTGAATGGCAAATTTGCCAAGTCTTGCAGGCTTTACCCACTGCTTTTATTGTTCCTGCATAACAAGGTAGGTTTGCCTTCCAGGGCCTTGGGAATAGCAGAATGAAGGCCGTTTTAGTTGTTACCCAGCTTTTTCAGACTCCTGAATGGTATGTTTGCCTACTCATGCAAGCTTGATTACCTTCTGGTTACATTATTGCTCTCTAACAAGGTAGGTTTACCTTTCAATACGCTGGATAGGAGCTGGAATGAAAGCCATTTTAGTTGTCACCCAACTTTCTCAGAATCCAGATTGTCAAATTTACCACATAACGAGGTAGGTTTGCCTTTTAGGACTCGAAGAAAGCTGGGTTTGAGCTGGAATGAAGGTTGTTTTAGTTGTCATCCAGCTTTCTCAGACTCCAGAATGTAAAATTTACCCAGTCGTGTGGTCTGTATGCCAAGTTCATTTATCGCCACATGCCAAGGTAGGTTTCCGTTCAGTTCTGTAGCCAAGCTGGGTTTGAGCTGGAATGATGACTGATTTAGTTGTCATACAGCTTTCCTTGACCCCTAAATGGCAAATTTGCCCAGTAATCCACTAGGTACCCCAATTACATTCTCAGCATAGATTTGTCTATCAGGACTCTAGGAAAGTTGGTTGGGAGCTGCAATGATATCCATTTTAATTGTTGTTCGACTTTCTCAAACTCCTGAATGGCAAAACCTGCAGCCTGTGCCTCTGATTGTTATTGCCATGTAAGGCCATAATTCTGGAAGACTCGGCTCAGTAAGCTGGTAAGGCGATGCAGCGGTATTTTCGTTGTCATTCAGCTCTCTTAGGCTGGGTTCAGACGGGGCGTAACTGCAGCGAAATGTCCCTGCGGCTTTAATCCCGGGATTAGCCAGCAAAGCGGACGAGATTTGCAAACCTATCGTCCACACACTGCGGCCAAGCCGCACTGAAATTCCGTTTCTGCGGTGGCCACTCTCCTCCATATGGGGAAAGATGGCCGCAGCGGAATGCAGGTTCCAAAACCTGTGGCGAAAGGCCGCTGGTTTTGAATTTCGCCTGTGGAAATCTCGCAGTATTTCCGTGCGGTCATTCCGTGAGATTTCAGTTAAGTGTGAACCCAGCCTTCGACTTCTGAATGGCGCAACCCCTGTAGCCCTGATTACAATGTAAAAGCTAGCTTTGTCTTGCTGCTCTTTTGCCCTCACCCAGTTTTCCCAGTAACCGATGCCTGACCAATGAGATGACTCTGTAATGGTGTATTAAGGGATTCTGTCACCAGAGTTCTCAATCTTAAGGAGTAACCCAGGGCGTAACTATAGAGGATGCAGAGGTTGCGGTTGCACCCGGGCCCAGGACCCTTAGGGGAACCATAAGGCCTCTTCTCCATATAGGGAGCCCAGTACTATGAATTAGGCATTATAGTTGGGGGCCCCGTTCCAGGTTTTGCATTGGGGTCCAGGAGCTCCAAATTACGCCTCTGGTGTCACCATAACCGTTTTGGTCACCTTCTGCAGGGGAGGCGGCTGAGTCATGGAGTGTGTGTGCATAATTAGAGGACGACATGACTTAGGGCTCCAGTGACCCACTTCTGTGACTCGAGGCGAGTCAATATGCATGCAGGGCGCCATGACGTTTTTGCGTTAATGACCTTCTACGGGCTTTTACACACATGTCCAGAGTGCGTTAAATGTGCCTGAAACCGCTGTGGTAGCGGCTTAAGATAAAAGAAAACCTAATGACAAAGTCCCTTTAAAATGCTGTGCTGGCCCTTTAATTGGGGTATCATTTCCTACTCTACGGGTTGGGGACGATTAGAAGTCTCTGTCCTGTAATAAGCTGGTAAACGGCCGTGGTACCTCTCGTCGCTCACATTGCTGGCCTCTCTGGGGACGGGTTTGCAGAACGCCGTACTAAAAGGTCTCCTGGCAGACGATTTCCATAGTATAACATTCCTGTGCCTCGCTGGGCCTGGCACACACAGAGCGCTGGTGTGAGCTGGTCATGGGCCAGTGGGCACTCTGCATTCGCTCACAGTCGGGGAATGCCCCTGCATGAGATTATCCGCATGAATGTTCTCTTTGTGTTCCTGTCAGCCCGGCTAAACCTGGCAGGAGATGAGAGCCGTCCGCCAGCAGCGTGCAACACTATCTGTGCCCTCTGACATAAATGGGTCAGGCCGGGGAAGGAGGGGTTGCATGATTTCATCTATCACATTAGCCCCTGCTTACTACAGCGTCATGCAGGACTGTTGAAAAGCTCTGTGACGCCTTCTGTTGTGGCCGATCGGTGGTCACCCAGCTTTGGAGAAATGGAGAGAACTAAGAAAGTGCTATGATATAATTTAAAGAAGAGTTACCACCTAAAGGTACAGGCGCAAAGCCTGAGGCTGCACTACTGAAAGATCTCTTATCTGATGATGTCACTTAAACCGTGTGTCTGCATCGCTGCCCACGTTGATGGCCTTGCGTATATTTAATACCGTCTTGGTGAGGAGTACTTGAGGACTAAGTTCCCCATCTGCCATCTCATGGACTACTGCCTGACACAGGTAGTGATAGTTCAGTGAATGCCGGGGATCGTTCCAGGCTGCCCGTTTCCATTCATAGTGAACAGGCAGTCGTTCATAGAT
Organism: Eleutherodactylus coqui; assembly: GCF_035609145.1. NCBI lineage: Eukaryota > Metazoa > Chordata > Amphibia > Anura > Eleutherodactylidae > Eleutherodactylus > Eleutherodactylus coqui. Next base: position 521,558,072 of record NC_089837.1, on the reverse strand, counting down.
TGAACAGCTCCTGTTCACACGACCGACAGTTGTTTGATTTATAGTACCGCTAAAAACCAAGTGACTCCGATAAGTGAGCAGTTTGTAGCTCCGTGCCCTGTCGGCGGCCGCATGTACACGGACAGTTATCGCCCGAATTCAATGTTTCATGCAATAATTCATGCGATTGGGCATCGACACGGGGAGGTCGCCATGTGTGCAGCCGGGATCTTATGTGCATCTTGCTGTTTACTAGCTGTCTGCCACCGCTCTCCTGTAGCTCTGGAACATGGCGGGACCCCAGTTGTGACAAGTAAGCTCGGCATGCAGATGAAGGGGACACTGTGCAGGGCTTGCTCTATCAGGCAGGAGGCGTCCTTTCGGTTTAATTACTGAAGTTGTAGTCAGATCAGCAAAATCGTCTCTCAATTTCTTGGAAGGTATTCCTGTCTCCACAACAAGGCAGACAGCCTGGAGCCACCTCCGGAGAACACCATACTTCGGGACCCGTTTCCTGCCCAAGCAACAGTCAAGGAGGAGTCTCCACGCAACAGCCGACTGCGTCACCAACCATGCACACTTTGGCGGAGTACCTTATATCCTCTCTAGATCATGCCCCCTCTTGCGTGACCTGACCCCCTGTACTTTGCGTAGTAGCAGTACTTCTTTAAATTTAGGTGTTTCTCAAGGAGTATCGAAGCCTCGTTAACCAGGTATGCCAAATTGTCTGAGAATTACACAACATGGAGCAATTAAGGGTTCCATAGCTTTTCTAAAAGAAGTGGCTTACAGGAGTTTTTATTGCAAAAAGTAGAGCAAAGCAACGTATAGTTGTCCAATCACAGTGGGCAGAACACCAAGTTACACCTTATTGCAGAAAAAAGTAGCAAATCAATATGAAAGTTAAGGACTAAGAAATGAATACATGATGTGACGTGTGCATACATGACTTACATTAATGAGAGTAAGGGATGCGGATACAATGAATGACTATGTTAGGAAATGCTCAAGGCCCCACTACCAAATACAGTTCAGTCTGAAGCGGCATATACTAGACTGAACTGTATTAACCCCTGAATAACAAGCAAAACACAATCCATCTTAACTCTTTCACAGCGCCTTGCTACACCCCGCAGCCTGGACAGGAAATCTATTTTTGAAAGAAATCATGACATTAAAGGGAATCTGTCGCGTTCCCACAGCACCGTAAACTAAGTTATGGTGCTGGTAGGGCACATGACAGGTCAGATTTTCGCACCGCCTTCAGAGTCCCGTGCGCGTGTTCGCTTATGCAAGTCTTTTTCCATGGTCCAATGGGTGGGCACGAATGTTTTTGTCTGATCATCTAGGCATACGCAGGTGCCTCAAACAGTTGGTACAAGCCCATTGCCTGATTCATGTTCATCAGCTGGTTGGATCTTTCATGCTGCCCAAAAAATAAATCCTCCCTGTCAGCAGCAGAGCTTCCCATGTAGACAGTGGATGTGCTGCCGGCAATGATGACAATGTGTGGGGGACGAACGGCTGTACGCGTGATCATTCATCCCCCATACTTCTTTATGAATCAACCTATTTGAAGGCCAGCTAAGCAAGTGCCAATCTTGTTGATCTGCACTGGGAGCGAGCGCTCTTATGTGAAAAGGTGTATTCGGTGAACTGTCCCTTTAATAAAGGAGATGGCTTCATTGGTGGGAAAACATGGCGGATTTCAAGAACTCTTCCATCTGGATTACAGAAGTTTAGAATATTAAAGTGGATTTCTATCTAGTATCAAAAATGATCAGTAATTCTACATCCTGTACAAAACCCAAAGAAGTTTTCCCCAAATTCTCTTCAGACGTTCCTTAGTTGCTAGACTTTTTTTCATTTTCCAACAGGAAGAGGCGGTCGTCTGCAGAGGTGGCCACCTATTTTTCCAGACTTTGGGCTAATCCACCAGCAAGGAAGAGACAACAAAGTATCAATATGAAAACAGGCAGATTTATCCTCCCAGGATTTTTTTTGAATTCGGTTTTTTTATTAACATGTGCATTGCAAAACACAGATTACAGATAAGTAATAAGAGTATTGTTAGATATACGATATACATATATAATTTGTTATGAATAAGTCAATGCTGTGTCATTGCTGTATTTCTCAAGTTGTATAGACAATTTCAACAGTAAACTTTTAACTTTTTAAACAACTTTGCTCTGTTTTGTTCTTGTTTCGAAAAAGGTAGAATGCAGGACTATAGGCGCTTCTTATTAAGGGAGAGGAGTGTAAGAGAGGGAGAGGAAAAAGAAGGGGGAGAGGGGGGGTAGGGAGAGTTTGTGGTTGGTTAAGGGGTGGCGGGGAATGGTTTGTGTAGTGGGGGCTCAGGGTTTACTCCATTGACAGGGTAGAATGGGCGTCCAACCAATTCCCCCATATTTTATGGAACTTGGCTGGGCAGCCTCGGCCTTGGTAGATTATTTTTTCGTAGGAAATGACGGTGTTCACCAGCTGGATCCAGTGTGGGATCGAAGGGACCTCTACGGCCATCCATCTCATGGCTATTACTTTTCGTGCCAGGAATAATGCTTTTTCAAGGAAGACGCGGGTGTGGTGCGGCCACATCTCCTCTTCCAGCAGGCCGAACAATGCTACTTTGGGGTCTAGGTCAACAGCTAATGGAGACGGTAATAGTGAATTTATAAGGTCGGTTATTTTTGACCAGTAGTCGTTGACTGGTGGGCATTCCCAAATTAAATGCCAAAAGTTCGCCTCTGGTTGGCGGCATCTGTGACAGGAACTTGAGGATGTATTGCCCATTTGGTGTAGACGACTGGGGGTGAGATAGGCTTGGTGGATTATGTATAGCTGAATTAGTTTATTGTTTATGGCCGGGGAGACTGACAGGTGGGATTCAGAGATGTCCTGCCATTCCTCAGGCGTAAGAGATGGGATGGCTTGTTTCCATTTGTCGTACACTGGAGGCGGGTTGGGGTCTATTTTAGCCGAGAGAAGGTGCGTGTATAGGGCAGAGATTAGTCCCTTAGGTCCTTGGGATTTGAGAATACCGATTGTGGGGAATTTAGATATGCGGGATGAGGTGGGCGGGAATTGGGAATTTAATGCGTGTCTTAGCTGGAAATACCTGAATAGCTGAAGCTGCGGAGATTGTAGCCTGTCGCGTAATTGTGTGAATGTAGAGAGTGTTTCTTCCATATATATGTCGCCCAGTGTGTGTACTCCCTGAGCCGTCCAATATTGTGGGTCTGGGACTGAGTGTAGTGCAGTGAGGCCCGGATTATCCCAAAGAGGGAGCTCGGGTATTGTGTTTTTGTATTGTTGTAGCGTCTTTACTTCCCTCCATACGCCAAGAGCTAATTTATGGAGCGGGACTGTGTCGGCGGGGTTGGTGCACTCTGGAAATTCTAAAAAATTTAGAAGATTATTGCCTTTTACTTGTTTTGCAAGCTGCTTATCTGCTATAGGCAGTTCCCTGTCCAGTACCCAAGCTCGTATGTTTCTCAGTTGTCCTGCCAGATAGTAGAGTCGAAGGTCCGGAAGGGCCATTCCTGCTTGTTCTTTGGGCCTTTGTAATGTAGTTAGGCCTAGCTTGGAGCGGGAGGAATTCCATATAAATGTAATAATAAGAGAATTTAAGGATTGAAAATAACGCTTGGGGACTCGTACCGGCATGTGTTGCAGTGTGTATAAGCATTTGGGCTGGATAGTCATTTTAATGAGATTTATGCGTCCGGCTACAGAGAGCGGTAGCTTGGCCCATCTCTTCAGTTTATGTTTGACATTGTCTAGAAGTGGGGTTATGTTTTCTGCTATGGCGTTGTTATGGTCGTGTGACATGAATATCCCTAGGTATTTAAATGATGAGACCGGTTTTAGTCCGTACCTGGTGACACAGGGGTCATTTTTTGGGTTGAGGTCAGTGTAGAGGAGTGTTGATTTGGACCAATTGACATATAGTCCCGAAAAATAGGAGAATCTGTCTATGTGAACCATAGCTTGGGAGAAGGAGTGTATTGGGTCCGATAGGAAGAGTATTGTGTCATCCGCATACATTCCCACTTTACTTTCGAGGTCTGCCCATTTAATGCCCTTCACTTCGGGGGTGTTTCTCAGGCGGATCGCTATAGCTTCAATGGCCATGGCGAACAGGGCCGGGGACAGGGGACATCCCTGTCGGGTGCCTCTTGCCAGTTGAAATTCAGTCGACGGGATGCCATTTACAATTACATTTGCGCTCGGGGATTTGTATATGATTTTAATCCATTGTTGAAATATAGGTCCAAATCCAAACCGGACCAGACAGGCCTCCAAAAAGACCCACTCCAACGAGTCGAAAGCCTTTGCCATGTCTAATGAGACCAGAGCCCAGGGCATGTTGTATTGCTTTCCTATCTGGATAGCCGTTTGGACTCTGCGGATATTTATCGTCGTGGACTTCCCTGGCATGAATCCCGTCTGGTCCGGGTGAATAATGGAGAGGATTACCCGATTTAGCCTAGTGGCCAGGATTTTAGTTAAGATTTTATAGTCTGTGTTTACCAATGAAATTGGGCGATAGGAGCTACAGTCTACAGGGTCCTTCCCGGGTTTCAGTATCACCACTATGGAAGCTTTATAGAATGAGGGCGGGAGTGATTTGTCTGTCTGGGCCTGATTTAGCGTTTCCAATAATAGTGGGGCTAATTGTTCGCTATATTTGCGGTACGTCTCTATCGGGAGGCCATCCGGGCCGGGTGACTTGTTGAGGGCCATGTCCTGAATTGTCTGTTGAATTTCCTCTAATGTGATTGGGGCTTCCAGGAGCTCAACCTGTTCCGCGGAGAGGGTTGGGAAGTTTAAGTCCTCTAGGTAACTTAGAATGTCTGTCAGGGTGTTCTGGGAGGGGGAGCTATATAGGTTAGTATAGAATTCCCTAAAGCAATTTGTAATGGATATGGCATCGGTCAGCTCCGCACCGTGTTGGTTCCTAATTTTAAGGACCGTGTTAGTGTTGTTATCGCGTCTAATGAGATTAGCAAGTAGGTGGCTGGATTGGTTTCCCAATTCAAAATAATGTTGTTTAGTAAAAAATAATTTACGCTTGGTTTTGGCATGTATCTGGTGTTTGTGGAGGCGGAGCAGAGCAAGCCAGGCCACTTGGTTGGCGTCTGTAGGGTTAGCTATATATGTTTTTTCGGCCTCCATTGTCTGATCTTCCAGCTCTTTGTCGGTTTGGGATGTCGACTTTTTAATATGCGAAATAGCTGATTTAAGAAACCCTCTAATGTAAGCTTTGAGAGTGTCCCATTTCAGGGCAGGGTGAGTATTGTCGTTGTGGGCATCTAGAAATAGGGATATATGAAAGGGTGTTTGATCATCTGATCCAATCAGCTTCAGCCAGAATGGGTGGAGTCTCCAGGTAGGGACTATGTTTTGTTGGGGAAATTTCAATGTTAGTAATATAGGGCTGTGGTCGGAAATGCCTCTTGGGCAGTGGGTAATGTTAGAGAGGGACAATGCTAGTTCTGCGGAGGTAAATACATAATCTATCCTCGCCAGCGCGTTGTAGCCCGGGGAATGACAAGTAAACTCCTGTGTATCGTTGTGTTGGTGACGCCAAAGGTCGATCCAGCCGACACTTTCGGTTAACTGCTTCAGGGAGGAGCTTGGAGTTGGGGCTATGTTGGGTGATGTGTGAAATCTGTCTATGTTGGGGTCCATTACCTTATTGAAGTCGCCCATACATATTACCTCTGCCAGTGGGTATTGATGTGCGTATGTTATAGCAGTTTGGAGAAGATGGAGGTTGCTGTGTGGGGGGTTGTAAATAGACAGGATCACATAGGGTTTGGAATCTATTTCGCCATAAATAAATATGGATCTCCCCTCGGGATCTCTGCGGACATTGATGGGGTTCCAGCGTAGCGACCTGTGTATCAGGACAGAGACGCCTCTAGAAAAGGAGGTGTGGAAGGAGTGAGCTATCCACTGTACCCATGGTTTCGCCAGGGTGTCAGCCCTTTCTTTGGTGAGGTGGGTTTCCTGTAAGCTTACAATGTGTGGATTGATTTGCTTGATGTATGAAAAGACTGCCCTTCGTTTGAGTGCAGTTTCCAGACCCCGGACGTTCCAACTAAGGCATTTTAGGGTCATATCTGACTACATGGGCGGGTTCTGTAAGTGTTATATCTATTCCCATAGAGTGGGGAGAGGGAAAGGTTGTTGGCATGCATGGGGGAAAAAGTTGTGTAAGCGCAGACCTGCGGAAAATATTAATACAGAGCAGTAAATAACAGTTTAAACTTTTAACTTTTGACATCCCGCTTAAATTTCAGCGTGGATGTCAAAACCAATATATGGAAAATTTACAAAACCGTTTAGCTACAATCTACTTAGAAGTAGCAGGTGTTATAATGTTGGGGGGGGAAAGAAGTATCCCGGTGGCCTATAGAGGTTGGTATCGATTCGCTAGGCCCAGAGGCGATTTGGAAGTGCCTTGGTCCTGCCTTTCACCATCTATAAGTCAGAGGGGTATCAGCCGCTTGGATTGTGATTAGGCTCAAGTCCTGGTATAAGTGCGGCAGGGTCAGTTGTCTTTCAGTGGCTCTGGGTGCATGTCCAGCCATTCCGCAGCCTCAGCGGGGGATTGAAGGAAGATCACTTTTCCTTGGGCTACGATGCGCAAGCGGGCTGGATACGCCATTGAGTATGGGATGTTTCTTCCCTTGAGTATTCTTTTGGCTTCTATGAAGGTGGCTCTTTGTTTTTGTAGTTCAGCGGAGAAGTCCGGGAATATAGAGATTGTTGCATTATTGTATTTTAATGGACCCTTCAGCCTAGCTTGGCGCAGTGCGGTGTCTCTATCTCTGCAGTTTAAGATCCTTGCTAGGAATGGACGCGGGGGGGCTCCCGGTTGTGGTGGTTTTGCTGGGACCCGGTGGGCTCTTTCCACTGTAAAATGAGCGGAAAAGGTGTCATCGCCCAATAGGGTTTTTAGCAAATTTTCAGTGAATGTTTCTGGGTGGGATCCTTCTGACTTTTCGGGAAGGCCTATTATGCGGAGATTATTGCGGCGTGACCGGTTTTCCAAGTCGTCCATTTTGGACTGGCAGAATTCTGTGACTCGTGTGGCTTTTTGGACGGCCGCGGAGAGCGGGCGTAGGGAGTTTTCTGTATTGGATATGCGGTCTTCCATCTCCTGCATTCTGCCTCGCATGTTCTGCAGGTCCTGCCGTAGCAGGGAGACATCAGATTTTATTTCTTCTATTTTGTTGGCAAGCGAGGACTTGCAGGTATTGATTGCGTCTAGGAGTTGTCGCATGGTCGGTTCTAAGGGGTGTCCCGTTTCGCCCTCGGGTTCTCTCATCTGAGCGGGTCGTGCCGCTCTGGGGGTATGCTCAGGGGTCTCAGTACGGACATATTCTTTCAACTTGTCGGCTGCTGACCCGCTTTTAGCCCGAGTGCTCATAATGAAGGATATTGAGTCGACTGTGAGGAAATGAGGATCTTTGTCTTTTCCCGATTTGTACGATTCTAGTAGCACTTGAAGGGTAAGGGACTTTGTCTTCTCTCCGTCAACTACAGTATGATATAAACGATGCCGGGGACTTTGGCATGCGAGGTAGATTAGTTGGCTGTTCTAGCGAATTGATGCTTTTCTTATGGGGCTTAGATGTTTTTGGCTGTAAGGTCCATATGGGTATACGGTTGCAATTGCTGTTAGAATATATGGATTTTTGTCTTCTCCTGCCTGATGTGGTGTAATATGAGGGATATCAAGACTATTGTTTGTAGTAGAGGCCGGTGGCAGCTTTAGCGGCTTGGTGCGGTTTTCAGAGTCTTAGATGTTGTTTACTGTAGAGCCTTTGTGGATTATTAAGTTGTGATGTCTGTTAGAGGGTAATGGTCCCGCAGTTTGGGCTGCAACTATACAGGATTTATCCGGTTTGGGGTCGTTAGAGAGGTAGGGGACAGCGTTGATCTCGCGTGGCGACACCGCTCATCAAAGATGGCACTGCTCCGTCCCGGCGCCTCAGGTACACAATTTGAGTTACAGGGGGTGTCTTTATTGGTCGGGTGGACTGAGATCCGTATAGGATTTGAGGTGTTAAAGCGGACCTCTCCTCTCTTTCCCTCCAGGGCACCAATGTGTATGTGGCAGTGTGGGCCGCTAGGGTTAAGATGGATTATAACGTCCTGAGTTATTTGCCCGGTTTATCGCTCCGGGGGGGGGGGGGGCGATGATGTTGGGTGGATGTGTTGTCCCCCAGCCCCCACAGGTTACTCACAGTTCTGCCGCTGGCTCCGCTGGGCCGGGTCCAGAGGGCTGGATCTTCAGGTGTCCGGCAAGTGTTGATGCGGTGTTGTAAGGCAGCAGGACGGCCGGGTGAGCCGCGGCCTCCCACGCAGTTGTTATGGTGGTTGGTGAGGTCCGGAGGCTAGGAGGTCGGCCGCGCTCCCCGTCTAAGGGGGGGTCCGATCACCCTCCGGCCGCAGAGGATCCCCGCGCAGTCCGGAGACGGGCGGCTGCAGAGCCCGTGGCTTCGGTCAGGATCCGGCAGCAGGAGCCTCCCGTTTGAAGGCGAGAGGGCGGGCCCCTCGGCCGCAGGGAGAGCGGGCACGGCTCGGCCCGCTGCTAGGCACGGGGCGCCGACAGCCGGCGGCGGAGGACCGGAAGCGGCGGGGTGGCCGGCGGTACGGCTCCTGGTGTGAGGAGGTGGGTCGCTTGGCTCCGCGGGTCAGGATCCGGATCGGTGGCTTTCGCCTCGCTAGGATCGCGGGCAGCCGGCGACAGCAGAGGAGGAAGGGAGAGAGATCCGGAGCAGATGCAGCGGTCGGGTAAGTCACGGGTCCCAGAGGGGGTGAGGGAGGACGGTCCGGTGTGCAAGCAGGGGGTCAGTGAGGTCGGCAGCAGGCAGCGGGCGGGAAACACAGCAGGGCGTTGGCGCGGCCTCTCCTCCGTCTCGGCCCGCAGCCTTGTAGCAGGGGTCAGGAGGCTGTAATTGCCCCCAGCTGCGGTCCGATGGTTCTTGCAGGGTCTATGGGTCCATAGGCGATGTTCTGGACATCAAAGGTCCGTAGAGGCCAGGATTTTATGCGGATTTTGGCAGTTTCCCCGGGGAGCTCTCCTTACTTGCGACTCTCCATGTTGGTCGCTAGCCACGCCCCCCCTATCCTCCCAGGATTGTGGGATGGGTGACCACCGCTATAGAAACTGTCATGGCCGCCTCTTCCTGTTAAAAAAAAAATTGTAAAAACAAAGCTCAGTAAGGAAGGAACATCTGAAGGGAAGTTTAGGTCTTGAGGGAAGAGACCAACTCAGTGTAAGTTATATGATACATAACTACTGGAGATGTCTGGTTCCTGATGGACATGCCCTTTAAGCATTTGAACTCCTCTGTTGTTCCTCACAGGGCATCGGGAACGGTTTATATTGCGTTGGACGTGGCCACCGGACAAGAGGTAAGGAGCCTGATGTAGTAGGAGGGTTGAGGGGACCCCACACCCCTCTAGCCTCCAGCATTTGTCCCATTGTGGGGGCCGCACTCCATGTTTTCTGAGGTCCCCATAGAGCCCTCCCCTCTTTCTCTCTATTTACCCTTCAAACCGTTTTAGCACTCTTTTTTTTTTTTGTTTTCGGGATTTGTCCTCCCATTCTCTGCATTTTTTTTGTACAGGTAGCCATAAAGCAGATGAATTTACAGCAGCAGCCAAAGAAAGAGTTAATTATTAACGAGATCCTCGTAATGAGGGAAAACAAGAATCCAAACATCGTCAACTACCTTAACAGGTGGGATTTATTTGGAGGGGGGTTGGATTTGGGTGTAACTTGCATTTTCTGCAAATTTTGAGTACGAACTGTATGTCCACATGGGATGTATTTTCCACTGCAGACCCACATGTATTGCAGGCAGATTTAACCCTTTGATGGAAAGGGGGAAGATCCTCCGAATAAATTGACACACCATGGACCTAAAATCCACACAATGGTTCAGTTTGCGTTGTGGGTTTTTTCAGTGCGTGGATGGGATTACTGGGCTTGTACTAAAATACACTGTGGATTTACTGCATGCAAATCCGCAACATGTGAACGTACTCTTGGGTGAAACCACATGGTGAGGCTGGCTGCATGCACCCAAACCACGTCCACCTGCAGTGGTCATTGATTCCATGATTTTGCCAACTCCTAATCATGGCATAACCTCTGTGATTGCAGTTACCTGGTTGGGGAAGAGCTGTGGGTGGTGATGGAGTACCTGGCTGGAGGGTCCCTCACGGACGTCGTCACCGAGACCTGCATGGCGGAAGGACAGATAGCCGCCGTGTGTAGAGAGGTGATTTGGTGTTTATACCCATATGCACATCATTGCCGATGTTCAAGTCAAGCAGACATACATATTAGTTTGGATGCAGATTTTGATTCACATAAGTCCTCCATGAAAGTAGTAGATTACAAAAAAGTAGTCACCACAAATATGGGGGTTACATACTCCTCTACCTGTTGGTATTTTATGTAATTATCAATGTTGCAGGGGTTAATGACCATTAGTAAATAAACAGCACGGTGCAAACATTTTAGGTAGGAGTGAAAAAATGCTGTACCGTATAGGCCCATGTACACGGAGCGACGATCGCTCAAAAATCGCTCAAACGACAGTCTGAGTGACAGCTTTGAGCGATCATTTTGCATAAACGATAAAGTAGCTACCCAGCTACTTAATAGCTTATTAGCGTGCAAATGAAGCCTTTAGCTGAAAGCAGTTATTAACTGGAGGGCTCTTATCTGCTTCCAGCTCCTTTGTTCTACGGGAAATAATGCTATCAGCACTACCTGCGGAGAACTGCTGATAAGACCACACAGTGATTTTTAGGTTGACCTGAATTTAACGATCAGCTAGCAGTGCACAATGGCCGTGCGTTTAGACGTAACGATTATCACTCAAACGATCGCCTTTTAGTGATTTTTGAGCGATCATCACTCTGTGTAATTGGGCCTTTAGAATACTTTCAGGGACAGAAGGGTTAATAGTTTATTTTTGTCGGTTAACAAAATGCAAAGTGAGTGAACAAAAGAGAAATCTAAATCCCACAGCCGCATCAGTTCTTCTAGGTACACTTGCACACAGTCAGGGATTTTGAAGGATTATAGTCAGGTGTACCAGATGGGTGATTATGATCATTTTCATGTGTAGATTGAAACATAGTCATAAACTGAAACAGAAACAACTGTGGAGGAGGCTTAAAATTGGGCAAGGAACAGCCAGACTCGGCTACAAAGGTGAGGTTGTGGAAGACTGTTTAAGGTCACAGTTCATACACCATGGTAAGACGGTGCGCAGCAACAAGACTCAAGATAGTTATACTACATTATCTCCCAGGCAGAAGCAGACTGAGGTTGCAAAATGTTCTGTTTTGAAGAAGCTCACAAATGGGCAATGTTGGCCGAAAACTGCGTCTGCAGTCCTCAAAGTAACTTAGTGCAGCAGACAAAAGACGACATGGTTACTGCACTTTAAAATCGGATGATGTCCAGCAGTGCCATCAGCTCAGAACTATCAGAAACCAGTGGGACCAGGTACACCCATCTACTGTTCAGAGAAGTCAGGCCAGAAGTGATCTTCATGGAAGAACTGTCGTCAAAACGTTTAAGCGACTCAACTAGGCTGGAGTGCAGAAAAATGGCAGGAGGTGCTCTGAACTGATGAGTTACCATGTGAAATATTTGGCTGTAACAGAAGGCAGCTTGTTTGCTGAAGGGCTGGAGAGCGGTACAATAATAGTGTCTGCAGGCAGCAGTGAACAATGGAGGAGAGCAGTACAATACTGAGTGTCTGCAGGCAGCAGTGAACAATGGAGGAGGGCAGTATAATGAGTGTCTGCAGGCAGCAGTGAAGCATGGTGGAGAGCGGTACAATACTGAGTGTCTGCAGGCAGCAGTAAAGCATGGTGGAGAGTGGTACAATACTGAGTGTCTGCAGGCAGCAGTGACGCATGGTGGAGAGCGGTACAATACTGAGTGTCTGCAGGCAGCAGTGAAGCATGGTAGAGTGGTACTATACTGAGTGCAGGCAGCAGTGAAGCATGGTGGAGAGCGGTACAATACGGAGTGTCTGCAGGCAGCAGCGAAGCATGGTGGAGAGCGGTACAATACGGAGTGTCTGCAGGCAGCAGCAAAGCATGGTGGAGAGCGGTACAATACTGAGTGTCTGCAGGCAGCAGTGAAACTTGTTGAAGGTTCCTTAAGTTTTCAGCTGCATTTTGGTAAATGGAGTTGGGGGTTTGGTCAGGATTCATGGTGTCCTTAATGCTGAGAAATACAGGCAGATACTTATCCATCATGTGATACCATCAGGGAGGAGCCTGATTGGCTCCATTAATTCTGCAGCAGGACAACAACCCTAAATATACAGCCAATGTAATTAAAGGCCCATTTACACACACACATATCTTTCAAAAGATTGAAAGATCAGCGATCGTTTTGCGTAAAGTACTAATAGGCACTAATTGCTACCAGAACTTTATTAGCTTTATTTGCATGCAAATGAGCTTGTGGGAGCTGTCACAGAACTCAGCAGGAAGCCTGAGCTCTGTAATTGGCTCCATTGTTCAGCCACAGGCTCCCCGTGGAGAATTCAGCACAAAGGACAGTGTTCTGCTAAAAACTGAGAACAGCTGTAACAAAGTTATGCAGGGTGCAGTACTGCTTATCAGCTGTTCTGCTGAACACTGTTTTCAAGCAAAACTGAAAACCGTGGTTTGGCTGAACAGTGAAAGATGGGCACCTTTAGATACAACGATTATCGCTCAAAAGTGTACGAAAACTGTGTGCAAGTGCACCTAGAAGAACTGATACTGCCTAGAAGGTAAAGGGCGGTCACATCGAATTTTAATGGGATTTACATTTCTCTTTTGTTCAGTTACTTTGGATTTTGTTAATTAATAGAAAATAAACCATTAACCCTTTCCAATCCAATTTGTATCCTGGTTTTCCTAGTGGCTTACTCTTTTTCTGCCGTTATACAGCAGTGCTATCTGCTGGCTAAAGCCAGTACTGCATGAGATGACACGTTAGATAGGCTCCAACAGCAGAGAGGCTGGCAATATACAGTAAAAGAACCCCGATGGACGTCTTCTAACATCAAAGCTGTACAGCCTTAAATCATAATGTCTTCAGACGTCAGACAATGGATTGGAAAGGGTTAACCCTTCCATCCCTGAAAGTATTCTTAGTCTGTAACCTCTTTTCCATACCTGCCTAAAACCTTTGCACAGTAAAGCATGTATAACATTATGTAAGGGAATGTGTCTGTTCCAGCTCCACATCTGTCGTGTCTTCTCTACAGTGTCTCCAGGCATTAGAATTCCTGCACTCCAACCAAGTCATCCACCGGGATATAAAAAGCGACAACATCCTGCTGGGGATGGACGGATCCGTGAAGCTAAGTATGTGACTCCTGCCCGGCATGTATATAGAGAGGGGAGAGGATACTGAGAGGCAGCAGCGTTAGAGGTGAATGTTTTCTGTCGTCTTTTAGCGGACTTTGGCTTTTGCGCTCAAATCACACCTGAACAAAGTAAGCGCAGCACAATGGTCGGGACCCCCTACTGGATGGCGCCGGAAGTGGTAACACGCAAAGCGTATGGTCCTAAAGTGGATATCTGGTCTCTGGGGATCATGGCCATAGAAATGGTAGAAGGAGAGCCGCCATACTTGAATGAAAACCCTCTGAGAGTAAGTTATACCATTGTGTATATAGGAGGCAGTATTATAGTAGTTATATTCTTGTACATGGGGGGCAGTATTATAGTAGTTATATTCTTGTACATAGGGGGCAGTATTATAGTAGTTATATTCTTGTGCATAGGGGGCAGTATTATAGTAGTTATATTCTTGTACATAGGGGGCAGTATTATAGTAGTTATATTCTTGTACATGGGGGGCAGTATTATAGTAGTTATATTCTTGTACATAGGGGCAGTATTATAGTAGTTATATTCTTGTACATAGGGGCAGTATTATAGTAGTTATATTCTTGTACATAGGGAGGAGTATTATAGTAGTTATATTCTTGTACATAGGGAGGAGTATTATAGTCGTTATATTCTTGTACATAGGGGGCAGTATTATAGTAGTTATATTCTTGTACATAGGGGCAGTATTATAGTAGTTATACTCTTATACATAGGGGGGCAGTATTATAGTAGTTATATTCTTGTACATAGGGGGCAGTATTATAGTAGTTATATTCTTGTACATAGGGGCAGTATTATAGTAGTTATATTACATAGGAGGCAGTATTATAGCAGTTATACTTTTGTACTTAGTAGGCAGTATTATAGTAGATATATTCTTGAACATCGGGGGCAGTATTATAGTAGTTATATTCTTGTACATAGGGGGCAGTATTATATTAGTTATATTCTTGTACATAGCGGGGCAGTATTATAGTAGTTATATTCTTGTACATAGGGGGCAGTATTATAGTAGTTATATTCTTGTACATAGCGGGGCAGTATTATAGTAGATATATTCTTGTACATCGGGGGCAGTATTATAGTAGTTATATTCTTGTACATAGGGGGCAGTATTATAGTAGTTATATTCTTGTACATAGGGGGCAGTATTATAGTAGTTATATTCTAGTACATAGAAGCAGTATTATAGTAGTTATATTCTTGTACATAGGGGCAGTATTATAGTAGTTATAGTCTTGTACATAGGGGGCAGCATTATAGTAGTTATATTCTTGTACATAGGGGGCAGCATTATAGTAGTTACATTCTTGTACATAGGGGGCAGAATTATAGTAGTTATAGTCTTGTACATAGGGGGCAGTATTATAGTAGTTATATTCTTGTACATAGGGGGCAGCATTATAGTAGTTACATTCTTGTACATAGGGGGCAGAATTATAGTAGTTACATTCTTGTACATAAGAGCAGTATTATAGTAGTTATATTCTTGTACATAGGGAGCAGTATTATAGTAGTTATATTCTTGTACATAGGGGGCAGTATTATAGTAGTTATATTCTTGTACATAGGGGGCAGCATTATAGTAGTTACATTCTTGTACATAGGGGGCAGAATTATAGTAGTTACATTCTTGTACATAAGAGCAGTATTATAGTAGTTACATTCTTGTACATAGGGGGCAGTATTATAGTAGTTATATTCTTGTACATAGGGGGCAGTATTATAGTAGTTATATTCTTGTACATAGGGGGCAGTATTATAGTAGTTATATTCTTGTACATAGGGGGCAGTATTATAGTAGTTATATTCTTGTACATAGGGAGCAGTATTATAGTAGTTATATTCTTGTACATAGGGAGCAGTATTATAGTAGTTATATTCTTGTACATAGGGGGCAGTATTATAGTAGTTATATTCTTGTACATAGGGGGCAGTATTATAGTAGTTATATTCTTGTACATAGGGGGCAGTATTATAGTAGTTATATTCTTGTACATAGGGGGCAGTATTATAGTAGTTATATTCTTGCACATAGGGGGCAGTATTATAGTAGTTATATTCTTGCACATAGGGGGCAGTATTATAGCAGTTATATTCTTGTACATAGGGGGCAGTATTATAGCAGTTCTATTCTTGTACATAGGGGGCAGTATTAGAGTAGTTACATTCTTGTACATAGGGGGCAGTATTATAGTAGTTATATTCTTGTACATAGGGGGCAGTATTATAGCAGTTCTATTCTTGTACACGGGGCAGTATTATAGCAGTTATGTTCTTGTACACGGGGCAGTATGAGAGCAGTTATGTTCTTGCACACAGGGGGCGATATAGTAATGATGTTCTTGTACATAGTGGCAGCATTTGGCAGGATACTTCTTAATAGATTGCCATTGTTTCTTGAGCTATAACATTTTTGTACACAGGCGCTCTATCTTATCGCTACAAATGGTACTCCTGAGCTGCAGGAGCCAGAGAAGTTGTCCGTTACTTTCAAGGACTTTCTCAACCAATGCCTGGAGATGGATGTAGAGAAGAGAGGATCAGCCAGAGATCTCCTACAAGTGAGTCTTCCTCCATCTCTTGGCTAAAGAACACTAAATGACCAGTCCTGTTAATGACCTGTGATTGTGTCTGTATCTCGGGTTATCACTCTGATACTTGTGTATCTATAGATGAGGATATAGATGAAGCTCCCACCCCCGTACAGGTTTGCAGTAGAGGATAATTCGGCATTGTCCTGTCCTCTCTCTACGTTGCACTGTGCTTGGCTTTCCTCCCGCTGACGATCGTGCGTTGAGCAGCTGGCCTTTCCTGCGGAGCGGCTTGTGTTCTGTGATTGACGGAGCGCTGAGTTCATCATATATAAATAGATTCTCCATAGAAATATCACAGAATCCGGCACACTGAACTCAATGCTGATCCGTCATCCTCACCCATGTGGCGCTGGCAGCTGAAGCGCTCTACTTGAGGATATCGTGATACAATATGTGCAGTGGGGGGGGGGGGGGGAGCATTGTAGTGCTTACGGGGTCAGCTGGGTCGGGGTCCTGGAGTTGGGGCTTGCTTTTTGAGGGTGAGGGTGGTAGCACTGAGCATCATTTTAAATGGAAATTTACATATAATTGAATGCTTCACTCTTCTGCTGCTCTTACATTTTGACCTGTACTCCAGTCACATCCAAAGCTGCATTCCATTAACACTGTACTGACGTGCAGAGCTGTAATGCTACACTGCAATACTGTTGCACTACTTTACAGTGTTTGGCTTAAGCGTTGCGTCTCTCACAGTGCCGTACAGTGGAGCATGCTCTAGATGTCAACGCTCTCAACTTTCAATCTTACAATAGAGCTGCAGCATTATACTCCATTCACAACCAAAGCTGCGTTCATAAGATGATAATTTATGTTAATGTTTCCATTCTACAGCACCCGTTCCTGAAGACCGCCGAACCGCTCTCCAGTCTCACACACCTGATCATCGCAAGTAAGGAGGCAGCCAAGAAAAACCGCTAAGTAATGGGACTCGTTGACTCTTGGCCTCGGCGTAATGACCACGGACGGCTTTTCTGCGTGTTCTCGCCCAAAGCTGCGAGTAGAGATCCTGCAGCCGCTCCTTGGAGAGTAACAGACTGGACTGCTTGCGACGTTTATATGGAGAAGAGAAGTTTCTCTTTTTATGATTTTGGAGTTTTGACGATTAATGATGTGAATAAAGGAAACATCTTGTTCGCCAAACGTTACGGGGTGCGAGGTGTCCGGCATATGGAGCATCATGGAGGCAATGTGGGATCACTTAAAGGACCGGCACACCTAAAGTCAGAAGAGTTCTAGGAGGAGCCGCGGGCATCTGCGTCACTATGGATGGAAATCTATCTGCGGGTCATCAGTACTGGAGATACGTGACTTAAGCGGGTTCCCCCACCACCTAAAATTGCTCCACAACCCTTCTGTACTTTCTGGCTGCTGCTGACCAGGACATGTGACTGCTGCAGCCAATCACTGACCACTGCACTGACTGTCTAAAGCCAGTGATTGGCTGCAGCAGTCACATGTCCTGATCAGCAGCAATCAGGAAGTATATAAGGGTTGTGGAGCAATTTTAGGTAGTGGGAAAACCCCTTGTAAGGGCTCATTCACATGGGAGTACGGGGGTTTTAGGCCGTGAAATATGCAGTCTTATTGACTTCTGTCGGCTATTTTGGTCCGTAATACCGACTAAAATAGGACTAGCTGAAAATTAGGTCCGGATGCAACAATACAAATCAATGGATATAAAAGACCCATGTGAATGAGCCCTTGGTGTAATGCTCGCTTTACTTGAAGCAAGCAACAAGCGAGTATATCGCCACTTATGAGCCTTTTATGCATGCCAGTAATGATATATTAATGTGGTAGCGGGTATGTAGGAGCGCCTCCTAGTGGACAGAAAAGGACGGATTTTCAGATTTGGAATATCCATGTAGAATTTGCTGCGTTACCCACGGTCGGATTATCACCCCAAATAACGCAGTGACCTATCGCCCGTGGACAGGAGCTTCTTAAGGGCTAATGCCCACGGCCGGATTTCTGCTGCGGTTTATGCGGCGTAAATCCGCTGCGGAAAAACACTGCTATTGGTTTCTATTGATCCTCATAGATCAGTGCACACAAGCGTGATTCTGCCACTGATTTAGGGCTCCTGACCATGGGCGTAGCGATATCCTTTGGTAGATCGCCGCCGTGGGAACCGCTGCCGGGGACCAGAGCAGGGGCTGACGGCTCTCCGCGCTGAGCCTATCTGACAGATTGGCTCGCCGTGGAGAATCGCGGCAAATCATGATTTAAATCCCACAAGCGGAGAATCGCTATGATTCTCCGCCCGTGGACAGCGGTGCTGCGCTTTTCATAGTAGTCTATGAAAAGCATTCACTGCGTTCCCCTGTATCTGACATCCTGTTGCCATGACAACCCAGGGAAACAGAGGGAGCGTAAATCCGTGGCGGAAAAATGCTGTTATTGGGTTCTATTGAACCTAATAGCTCAGTGCCTGCAAGCGTGATTCTGCCGCAAATTAAGGGCTCCTGTCCACGGGCATAGCGATATCCCATGGCAGATCGCCGCTGCGGGAGCCGCCGCTGGGGAGCAGGGCAGGGGCTGACGGCTCTCCGCGCTGAGCCTATCTGACAGGCTCACCATGCAGAATCGTGGCAAATCGCAGCATGCTGCGATTTATATCCCCCGAGTGGAGAATCACTGTGATTCTCCACCCGTGGACAGCAGGGCTGCGCTTTCCATAGTAGTCTATGGAAAGTGTTCACTGCATTCCCCTGTATCTGGTGTCCTGTTGTCATGACAACCCAGCAACACAGAGGGAGCTACCTCCCTCTGTGAAGCCTTTCCAATCCTCCCTCTGTGAAGTCTCTTCACCGAGCTGTTAGTCTCTGTAGCTCCCTGAAGGTGGCTGAACGTGTGTATAAAAGCGGCCAATCAGCAGCTAGCACAGAGCTCTGGGCACAGCAGTGGGGGGTGGATGTGGCTGCCAATAAGAAGCTCTGGGCGTTCCCTTCATCTCAGCCCGTCTCTACCCATCAGCCAGGTGGTGACAAGATACAAGAATACTGGTTGACACAGTGATTCCACATCCACAGTCGTTACATAAAGTAAACAGATGAAAATATACAGCTTCTCAAAAATGTGTACAGTTTGTTTGCATATATTTGACATATTGCAGTTGAAAATGTGAAAAAATGTTCCCAATTTTGGCGCTTTTAATAAATATACAGATTCTATCGGTCTATTTTCACCACATAAATGAAGTACTATATGTGGCTAAAAAAACAGCCAGAATCACTTGGATATGCAAAGCCTTTACGGAGTTATTCTGTGTTAAAGTGACACATGTCAGATACCCAAACTTTGGCCTGGTCATTAAGGCGCAAACAGGCTTGGTCACTAAGGGGATTATCTGCCCATCTCAAAAGCCATGGCTAGTATAATGGCCTGCAGTGCAGACAACAGGCTGGATGGTGTGTTCCTCCCCAGACTCTGTCCTGCATTGGCTGCCCACAAATTCCTTCTTTCTCTTATACCATTTGTTATCTGTCTCCTAGCAGCACCCCCCCCCCCCCCACGCCCATCCACAATGTCATCGCATGTCACTGCATCCATTGAGATCGGTGGAGCTCATACGTGTGGAATCTGTGGTAAAGTAGAACGTGGTGCGATTTTTCTTCCACTTGTGGAATCTGCAATTCCTGCACGCGAGTGTGAGTGAAACTGCATACATATACTGGATTGCCGGCGTATTACAGTGCGTCATGCGCTCGAATCGCGGAATCTGCAATTCACATCCGTTTGTGTGAGACCGGCCTAAAATATTTTTAACAATTCTAGAAAAATGGAATATATAGAATGTGTATCCCAATGAATATCAATATAAATCCGGAAGTGCGAAACAACAAAACTGGCAGAAATGAACCAATGAATATGAGCCCACACATTAAGAACCAGCGGTTTAACACAGAAATGTCGCCGGACATAAAGTACAAGACGATTCGGTGTATAACAATACTAATGATCAGGTCAGAGTGCACATTAGTGGGAATGGGGGGAAAATTGGGGGGGGGGGCACTATTACTACTGGAGTCACTAAAGAGTGCACTACTACTACTGGGGCTGCTAACAGGGGCATTATTACTACTGGTAGCACTAGCTGGGTTACTATTGGGCCACAAAGGGAGACACTTACCTTTTTGAGGCCACTACTGGGGGCACTATCACTACTGGGGTAGCTAACTGGGGTCAATTACTGCTTGGACCACTAGTGGGGTCACTATTACTATTGGGCCACTAAAGGGAGCACTTACTATTGGAGCAACTACTGGAGGTGTACCGGCCCAGAGTTAATGGGGTCCCCTCCGGAATGTTCTATGTCTGTCTCGTGTTATTGTCTTGTTTGTGGAGCGCATTAGATTTGTGTATGACTGTTTGCAGGACTGAAAGAGTTCATGTCTGGTATGTCTAGTCGTGTCTGGAGAATGTATCATTTTGTATGGATCGTTTGTGAGCACCTGATGATGCGTGATAAATGTGTTTGCAAGAATGCAATGCAAGAGTCAGAATAAGAGTCTGAGCCAGTGTGTCAGTCAGAGAGAGGAAACAATACCGAGAGGCTGTGAGGTCGGTCTGTGTCGGGAGTATGGAGAAGGCTAAGCGACTTCCTTATGCTCATCCTGGGCCCGTTCACCCCAGGAATCCTCTGTACTACTGCTGAGTACTCAGAGAAAGGAACCGCTTATTAATGAGAAGAGAAGGAAGAAAGTGTGAGTGTTTTTCCCGGTGGAGAAAGTGATTGCCGGAAGTGAAAGGGCCTGCAGATAACTTGGACTGTGGATTGTTCATTACCCCGTGAGCTCCGCCGATATATAATTCTTGTATGCTGTGATTTCTACAACTGTTATTGACTTAATTAAGAAATAAATGGACAAGATCGACCATCCCCGGTTTTGTTCCAAAATATATTCTTCTGGTGTTGGACTATTTTATTCATCTACAAGATCCGTTCCAGGAGAAGGAACAGTGGCGTCACGAGTGACAACTGGACTTAAGGTATAACCCCTGTGAACTTCCCCAGCAGTAACGAGGTCGGGTCCCGAGCTATCCTGTGGGGAGGAGACGGTAGAGCCCCATGACAAAGATGTCAACCCTATTCGTCAGGTCTCTGATGGACTCCACAGTGAACCATTACAATATGAAAGTCCAATACTTACCATAAGTTCCCATTTAGGGATCCTTCGCATTTCAGGATACTTTTGATTACAAACCATGGGGGAATTTAATAAGGGCTGTACAGCTGAATTCTGGCATTATAGCAACTGTGCAATTTCAGGAATAATTCCAGGAGTGAAGGGGTTATATTACCTGAACTGGTTCCTCTCTGCACTCCAATCCGCCAGTTCCAGGTCCCGTTTTCAACCATCTAAGATGACATTTATTAATAATACTAATAATATTAAGAGCTGTGCTATTATTTTCAGAATGAGGGGGGGAATCGGGCCATGCCTCCTGCCGCCTGGGAATGTAGGACAGCATCCCAAATCCGGGACTGTTCCACAGAATCCAGGACGGTTGGGAGACATGACAGCATGGCACTCATGCTAACAGTTGCTAAATCTGTAGCACAGAATAGGCTTATATTAATGAAGCCTGGAATGATGTGTTTAGGAGCCGGACTGAAAGATAGTTCCACATTACATGTACATCATTAGAATTATCTGCATATAACAGTCAGATGGTGGTTGATCAGTGTGAAGTGATGAGCTCCCCCTAGTGGTGTTTGCAGGAAGAAAGAATTTATCATTTAGCCCTATGCCAACACAGAGGATATAGAGATCTATATTACGAAGATTGAGTTCCTTAGCACAGATGAGTATAACAGCAGACGACCAGTTCAAGCGCAATTATGTCTAAGGGAAACAAAGGTGAGACTTTGGGGGGGCAAAAGAGCACAAAAATTATATCACTGAGCAGCAGAAAAACATCTCCTGGTTAGATGGATCCAGATTTCTATTGCCCCGTGCTGATGGGAGGTCAGAATTTGGCGCAAGCAATTTAGGGGTCTGATTAGATTTAGCTACGCTCTTCAAAATGGCCACATTAAATTTTGCCACCATCTGCTGTTTGAGTATCATCCTATAAAGAGGTCTACAGGCAAGTTCCAGGCTGTTAATTTCCCCTAACGAGCATAATCCTGGTGGGCTTCTCTTGTGGGGCAGTCAGTGGCTCACTCTGGAGAACGAAGCCTAGAAAGGGAGTTCTGCAATAGTCTACCTAATTTGCCTCTGTCCACTATTATATCAGCTCAGGAGCATCAAGCCCATTATACCCATTTCCCCATTATACCCATACCCATCACCACCACTTGGAGATTCCAAGCAGGCCTGTTACACCAAAACTACTTCAATGTCATGTAAAGTCTCCCTCCCAGATATATAAGGGCTACCAGACCTTGCAGGCCCTAAACACCACCCATCCCCAACACCAGGACATCATAGGTGACCCAGATCACCAAGATACAAAACCTCTCATTACCTTCCACAAAAGACCTAATCCCCCCGCTATTACCTGGAGAAGAAATATTTGACAACATACCAACTCTCAAAGG
Organism: Eleutherodactylus coqui; assembly: GCF_035609145.1. Lineage (NCBI taxonomy): Eukaryota > Metazoa > Chordata > Amphibia > Anura > Eleutherodactylidae > Eleutherodactylus > Eleutherodactylus coqui. The sequence continues at coordinate 521,535,503 of NC_089837.1, read as the reverse complement.
GTCCCGGGACACTCCGGCCCACAAGGTCCAGATGTTAGCCAGCATCAGGACATTGCATGATGTGGCATGTGAAAATGAAGAGAGACAAGTGGAAGTGCGTATCAGCAGTCTGAGGATGTTAGAGGTCCTTTCTGAGGGTCTGAATACATTTTTCGATCTTGAATCTGAATTATTTTGAGGGTCGGGGTCTGTGTAAGGGATGTGGTCTGAGGTCTGAATGAATTTAGCATTGTGGTCTGAATTAGAGAGGTTGTGATTGCCTATCCACAATATATGGATAACTTGCTGATTGGTGGGGTCACATTGCTGAGACCCCCAATAATACTGATAATGAGGATGCCGTGTCCCCCTACCTGTCACTGCGGGGGCGCTTCACCTCCTGCAGTGACATCAGAGCTGTGGCCGAGGATGGGCGGATGTTCCTACATCCATTTCAATGGTGCTGACAGTAATACCCGAGCGCTTGTACCTCAGCTATCTCTGGCAACCCATTGAATAAATGGAGCGGCAGCGTACTTGTGTGACCAGCGCTTCGCTCAGTCTTCTCCTCACTGCGGTGGGTGCAGTAAGCCTGCAGTTACGAGGACGGGGGACACAGAACCCCCATTCTTGGGATTAGTGAACTCTCAGTGGTTGGACCCCCACCGATCAGAAAGTTAACCCCTATCCTGTGGATTAGGGATAAATTGTGATTCTGGTTTAACCCCTTTATTATTGGGGTGAGAACTAAGACTTGATGCCTTCACTGCCCTCATCGTGCGTTTTGTAGAGTACATCTGGTAACAATATTTGCGCTTTTTCCAAACCCTTAGATTTTGTTCTTGAGAGCAGCACATCACCGCAAAGGGGTAGCTAGGCGGACCCCTGAAACATTTCCGTAGCAAGAGTATAGGCGAACCCCTCAAACCTTTCTGTAGCACGTGTATAGGCAGACCCCTGAAACATTTCTGTGGAGAGAGTATAGGCGGACCGCTTAAACATTGGCTTAAACATTGGTGTACTAAGAGTATAGGTGAACCCCTGAGACATTTCTGTGGCAAGAGTATAGGCGGACCCTAAAAACATTTCTGTGGCAAGAGTATAGACGAACACCTCTAACCTTTCTGTAAAAAGTGTAAAGGCGGACCCCTGAAATATTGGTGTACTAAGAGTATAGGCGAACCCCTGAAACATTTCTGCAGCAAGAGTATAGGCGAACCCCTGGGAAACTTCTGTAGCAAGAGTATTGGCGGACCCCTGAAACATTGGTGTACCAAGTGTATAGGCGGAACCCTAAAACATTTTTCTGACAAGAGTATACGCGTACCCCTGAAACCTTTCTGTACCACGTGTATAGGTGGACCCCTGAAACATTTCTGTGGCAAGAGTACGGCCAAATCCCTCAAACCTTTCTGTGGCAAGAATATAGGTGGACCCCTGAAACATTTCTGTGGCAAGAGTATATGAGAACCCCTGAAACCTTTCTGTAGCAAGTGTATAAGCGGACCCCTGAAACATTGGTGTAGCAAGAGTATAGGCGATCCCCTGAAACATTTCTGTAGCAAGAGTATAGGCGAACCCCTGAAATATTTCTGTGGCAAGAGTATAGGTGAACCCCTGAGACATTTCTGTAGCAAGAGTATAGGCAGACCCCTAAAACATTTCTGTGGCAAGAGTATAGGCGGACTGCTGAAACATTTCTGTGGCAAGAGTATAGGTGAACCCCTGAAACATTGGTGTAGCAAGAGTATAGGCGAACCCCTGAAATATTTCTGTGGCAAGAGTATATGAGAACCCCTGAAACCTTTCTGTAGCAAGTGTATAAGCGGACCCCTGAAACATTTCTGTAGCAAGAGTATAGGCGATCCCCTGAAACATTTCTGTAGCAAGAGTATAGGCGAACCCCTGAAATATTTCTGTGGCAAGAGTATAGGTGAACCCCTGAGACATTTCTGTAGCAAGAGTATAGGCAGACCCCTAAAACATTTCTGTGGCAAGAGTATAGGTGAACCCCTGAAACATTGGTGTAGCAAGAGTATAGGCGAACCCCTGAAATATTTCTGTGGCAAGAGTATATGAGAACCCCTGAAACCTTTCTGTAGCAAGTGTATAAGCGGACCCCTGAGACATTTCTGTAGCAAGAGTATAGGCAGACCACTGAAACATTTCTGTTGCAAGAGTATAGGCGAACCCCTGAAACATTTCTGTAGCAAGACTATAGGCGAACCCCTGGGATATTTCTGTAGCAAGAGTATAGGCAGACCACTGAAACATTTCTGTAGCAAGAGTATAGGCAGAACCTGAAACATTTCTGTGGCAAGAGTATGGCCAAATCCCTCAAACCTTTCTGTGGCAAGATTATAGACAGACCCCTGAAACATTTCTGTAGCTAGAGTATAGGCGGACCCAGAAACATTTCTGTGGCAAAAATATAAGTGAACCCCTAAAACCTTTCTGTAGCATGTGTATAGGCCGGACCCCTGAAACATTTGTGGCAAGAGTATAGGAGAACCCCTGAAACATTTCTGTAGCAAGAGTATAGGCAAACCCCGCAAACCTTTCTGTAGCAAGAGTAAAGGCAGAACCTGAAACATTTCTGTGGCAAGAGTATAGGCAAAACCCTAAAACCTTTCTGTAGCATGTGTATAGGCGGACCCCTGAAACATTTCTGTGGCAAGAGTATAGGCGGACCCCTGAAACATTGGTGTAGCAAGAGTATAGGCGGACCCCTGAAATATTTCTGTAACAACTGTATAGGCAGATGCCTGAACCATTTCTGAGGCAAGAGTATGGCCGAACCCCTCAAACCTTTCTGTAGCAAGTGTATAAGCGGACCCCTGAAACATCTCTGTGGCAAAACTATAGGCGGACCCCTGAAACATTAGTGCAGTGAGAGTGTAGGTGAACCCCTGAAACATTTCTGTGGCAAGAGTATAGGCAAACCCCTGCAACATTGGTGTACCAAGAGTATGAGCGGACTCCTGAGACATTTACGTAGCAAGAGTATAGGCAGGCGCCTGAAACATTTCTGTGGCAAGAGTATAGGCGAACCCGTGAAACATTTCTATAGCATGTCTATAGGTGAACCCATGAAACATTTCTGTGGCAAATGTACAGGCAAACGCCCGAAAAAGTGGTGTACTAGGTGTATAGGCGAACCCCTGAAACATTAGCGTACCAAAAGTATAGGCGAACCCTTCAGACATTTCTCTAGCAAGAGTGTAAGCGAACCCCTGAAACTTTTCTGTGGCAAGAGTATAGGCGGACCCCTGAAACATTGGTGTAGCAAGAGTATAGGCGGACCCCTGAAATATTTCTGTGGCAAGAGTATAGGTGAACCCCTGAGACATTTCTGTAGCAAGAGTATAGGCGGACCCCTGAAACATTTCTGTGGCAAGAGTATAGGCGGACCCCTGAAACATTTCTGTGGCAAGAGTATAGGCGATCCCCTGAAACATTTCTGTAGCAAGAGTATAGGCAGACCCCTGAAACATCTCTGTGGCAAGAGTATGTTCTGGATTACGATTTTCTCCAGCAGGCTTCGGGGTATTTTGTCGCTTCCGAATTGTATCGTGTGCACACTTCGTGGAGCAAATTAGACACAAGCTATCAGCCTCATATCCAAAATGGCTCTCTGCCCAGAAACAGCCAGACAGGACCTTTTATTGTACAGACACACAATGGGCGTGCAACAGGTTACATCAGTAACATATAGGATTCTCATTTGTCGGATCATATAGAATCCCCCCTCCTTCCTGCCCACCTTCTCTCAAGTCCAATGTATAAGCAAGTCTTTGTCTCACAAACATGTGCTCGAATCTGAAACTGAAAGTACATATCTCTTTGTTCAAGAAGATCCTGTGTGGGGGATGGGGAGGACTGGGAAAACACTCAAGCAATAACATATAACACTGTGATTTAACTCTTTCCTTATGCAGCAGAGTTTCACATTAGGCTGAAGTCACAAAACACACATAATACGTCTAGTGCAAATCGGTAGACATTTTATACTAATTAATTATCATGTCTATCACAATCGCCCCTTAAAATGTCTATCCTCTAATTCTCTATCTAATTTTCACAGTTCTCTGCGCGTGAGCCTATAACTGGAGCGCGTTGAAGGTTCGTTTTAGGGTCTTCAAGGGGGTGTAGGACTTGTCCACTCCTTCTGGGGATGCATCCAGCAAACTCATGGTGGGAGCGGCTTTTCCAGCATCAGTTTCACAGGTCTCTCTGACACAGGGGATAACACAGCAGACTAGAACAGAAAAGGTAACCATCAGTTCACATACAACAGCGATGCCCATCTGTGCCAGGATCCTTTACCACCCGCTCATCCATGGCGAGTGCTGGTCCCAAAAGTTAGCTCTTTTTAGTTAGTGCGGTCAGCTTCTTTAATGGCAACTGCGTCTTTACCCACGGGTCACGTGTCGTCTGGGATGTAGGTACAACAAGTCTCCCCTATCATCTTACAGACACTCCCCTTTTTAGCTAAAGTCATATCTAAGGTCATTCTATTTTAAAAGTCATAGTCGAGGTAGGTCCTATTGGTCGACTAGTCCCTATAAGGCGTCTCTAGTATAATTTATAAACCACTGCTAATTATAATAAACATAATTAATCCAATCAACGTTTATTTACCATAATGATCAGGAAAATGGACTCGAATCTAGTTTTAACTTGGTCTCTAATTTTTTAAAACTTGTCAGGTACCCCCCTTGGCTATCCTATGACGTCAATGTACACGTGTAGATCAAAACTACCACCAGGGGTCTCTCTTCTCGCTCTAGTATAATGTTACAATACTAGTAGCGTGCACAGGTACGCACGGCGTGGGACTCCCTAATCTTCACCCACACCAATGTCCCTCCTGGAGATAGTCCTAATGGTGAACACGTCCAGGTCGCCTCACCCTTGCGTCAGGGTTTTCCCACTGCCCGTAAGTCCCTACTCCTAGGAGGGGGGGGGGATCCCTACCTCACCTCAGAGGGAGGCCATGGATTCCCTGGGCTCATTTCCGGGCATCCATACCCTCTATCTGTACAAGTTAACACCCCACAGGGTGTGCCCTAGCCGGAACCTAAGGTCTTCTGCACTATCCCTTGGCAAATGGGAATTCCACTGACAATCCATCTTAGGAGATCGGGGCAGGCACAGTACTAGTACATTTCTCCTTTTCTTTGGTAGCGTATGTGGTTGGCATTATCGGAACTGGCTCTTCATCTTTTTTAAACAAGGGAAATATTGGTGAGTTCCCCAAAAATCTCCCTCTACCCTGCCTAATTGCCTGGCAGGTGTAGTTTCCAGGGTAGTCAGTAATACTCTCTCCGGTGCAAAACACTTAAGTAGTTATAGAGTATTCCTTCTTTCATTTCTCACGGACAGTGTAATTAGCGGAAATGTTCGTGAAGAGACTAAGCATCTACAGGGAGATTTAGGGGGACCATCCCCGAGTGTAGTCGGGCACTACCGCACACGCAACAGTTAGACTTGTTGCTCCTGTTAGCATTGTACCTCATCAACTCCAACCAGAGATTCTGGTCAGAGTAGCCAGTCGCTACTGTCAAGGTGTCCTCAAAGGTAGGGTCGGCTATGATCATCATGTTCGTCAAGGTCTTTATCTTACGGCGGAGGGGGTTAATTATGGGCACGGGACTAAGTGAAGGCTTCCATTCGGCTGCATCTACCATATCCCTTATTTTAAACTTCCCTAAGGGATCTGTCCTCCCGTACTGGTATGTCCCCAGACTATAAGTCCCCCCCGTCCCCCGGGCTTGGATCTCCCATGGTTAATGTAAAAACCGCATTAAAACCAAGCAACATACTAAGTTCAGCCTTCCAATACCTGCTGTCCTTATTATTCTCAAGGAGGGTTATACGACTAATTAGGGATTTCCCGCTCTTATCTTTCTTATTTAAGGCACTTCGCGGTTTATAGGACCAGTCTGTTCCTGTGTTACATCCCACTTATTCCCAATAACGGCAGTCTTCTCCCCAGACGTTATCAGTGGCGCAAACATATTGTATTCCCCGGGTATATAAGTCATATAACCAGCTGTACTGAGCTAAATCTGGCCTGCGGTGGGATCTTGCGCCTAGACACGGGACCACAGTACAATAGTCGAAGGAATATGCGGCTACTTGAGCATTGGACGAGTTATACTAGAAGGTAACCATACCCTCATATTCTTCTGACTAAGGATTCCAGTTGCCACCCTCCTCTCTCACTAGCCCTAACCAGAGTAATGTCTTTGGCACAACTAAGACTGGTCTCCCGGATCTGAAGCTTTCTTACAGTATGAAGCATGGATCCATGTAAGTCTTTCGGCTAGTTTCACAGCTGTGGCAGTAGTCAGAAGCACCTGGTAGGGGCCATCAAATCGGGGCTCAGGAGGGTGCTTCCTGAGGAACTTCTTGACGCACACCCAATCCCCAGGCTGCAAGATATGTGTCCCAGTGTCTGCCTCTGAGTCTGGAAGAGAACACCTGTGCATAGGCTTTGGTTAGTTCTTTAACAACGGAAATCACATACTCAGTCAACACATCAGATTGTAATTGTAACCACTGAGGATAGTAACGACCTAGCCTTGTGGCCAGCCCAAACAATCTCGTAGGGAGATAATGCATAATCCCCCCTGGGTTCATATCTAACACTGACTAGGGCTATTGGATGACAGTCTTTCCAAAGTGGCGTCATTTTTAAGTATCTTACTTTTAGCGTGCCACTAAGTCTCTCCACCTTTCCACTACTCTAAAGATGGTAGAGTATGTAAAAGGCCTGGGATACACCCAGAGCAGACATGACATGTTACATTTACCTGCGAAGTTTATACCTCTGTCTGACTCTGAATCACTTCTGGTACCCCATATTCACAGTTTACCTCGTTCATGAGCTTCTTTGCGGTTACCTACTTGTTTGCCTTGGTAACAGGGTCAGCCTCCAACCTGCAAAGATATCAACAACAACAAGCACGTAGTCATACTTCCCAACAAGTGGGAGCTGAACGTAGTCAATTTGCAATCCCTGAAATGGGTAGAGTGGTCCCGGCAAGTGTGATGTGGCAAATTTACTTCTGCCCTGTCTCACCCATGGCATAGATCATGCTAAACCGGACAAATGATGCAGCAGCTACAGAGAACCCAGAAGTCGCCCATCGTCTTTCAAGCGTCGTCGTCATTGCTGGTTTACTAGGTGGGTCTTTCCGTCCATCAGCTGGGCCATCATGGGATACAGGAACTGTGGTGGGCAAGTGCTGTTGACTGTTCACCACACGCTGTCCTGTTTCTGCTGCTCCCATATTAGTCCATTTATTCTTTTCTTCCTTGCTGGCTTGTAACTGTAAAAGTCTTTAGCATATCAAAGTCCAAATTTTTGTCAATGTCCAAAGTTTTTACCACTGACTCATGCCGTCAGTATCTTTCTTCTTTCTTCCACGGCTTGAGGGCCGCTGCCTTTGCTATGCTGTCAGCGAGGGTGTCGTCCCTCGCCTCTCCAGTGTAGGAATCGGTGTGAACTCTCAACTTTGTCAGGTAGAAGTAGGGCCTCCATGCGACTCTATACCGCTGCACCATTCTCAATTGGTTGTCCTGCTAAGGTAAAAACTGTCTGGCCTTCCATATTGGGCTGTAATCATGAGCTATGCCAAATGCATACCAGGAGTCAGTGTAAAAGGGTTGCCGTCTTACCTCTCGCCACTCTACACGCCTTAGTGATGGCCTTTAATTCCGCTTCTTGTACTGTGACATGCGGAGGCAGAGCTTCTGCTTCTAGGACGTCTTGTTGTGTGACCACTGCATATCCGATGTGGAGTCATCAATCCTCACCCTGGTACCATCTGCAAAAAGCTCAACATATGCATTATCAACAGAGGTTCTGGTTACTGTTTGCATACCTGCAGTTTCTTACCGAATTAGTACTAAATAATCGTGTTGATGTTCTATTTCACATGGCTCAGAATCTTGTTATCTTATTCCATTTATTTTATTTTTTTTTTTTCAAACCCAATAGCTGATCTACAACACCTAGATCATCTATGACCCAGATCATCTATGCCTCCCCCCTTTTGAACCGGAATACTCAATGGAAAAAGAGTCATTGCGTTCAAACTAGTAAACCAAGAGGCACAAAAACAAGCACTTTGTAGGTCAAGATGACATTGTATACAGCGAAGTCTGAGCGAAAATATCCTTTAGATTTTTATTTTTTTTTCAGGTCGCAGTTAGCATTTTTTAACACAAGGGGGCGCAACACAAGTAAAATTTTACGTCACCCAGTGTAATAGCATTTCAGGGTATGGCCAGCGTTTAGCTTTTACTCTCCTGTCGGAATATAATTATAGCTTCAGTGTAAACTGACACTAGAATATACAAAAGACTTAAGGAAAAACTAAAGAATACGGATGAATTAACATCCTACTCTGGGCAATTCAGTCCCTCTTTCTTCACATAAAAAGTAAAATTACTTCATCAAATTGCATGAAAAAGTTTGCTGGGTGACTATGGGGAAATTATTCCATCTGTAGGAGCCTTCCATAACATCATCTGTCTGAGCATCCATTGGAGAAGCGGGCAGTGGAAAGCAGAGCCCCTGGGAACATGAGAGAGCGTCCCCTGTCATGTATTCCTGGTCTCTGCCCCCCATGCATCAACTCCAATCTTCCATACACTATAAACCAGCTTAGTCATCTACTATGTCCCAAGCTGCATCTCCACAAAGGTTTGTTTCCCTGAACCTATCACACATCCAAAGTGGCCACATCTTGGAGCGTAACAAAGTCTGGTCAAACAAAACCTTACTTCAGACAATCATGATGTTAGCACTGGATACAGTGGCATTGGGGAATATAGGCCTCCCAAGTGCAGCAAAATGGCCGCCAGAGGCAGAAAGGGGCGGGGCTACAGATCTCCCAGGTGAGGCAAAATGGCTGCCGGAAGAAGGGGCGGGGCCAGGGGCAGCAGCACTCCCAGGTGAGGCAAAATGGCTGCCGGAGGACCGGGCGGGGCCAGGGGCAGCAGCACTCCCAGGTGAGGCAAGATGGCCGCTGGAGGAGAAAGGGGCGGGGCCAGGTCCTGTCCCGGATGGGGAGGGACCGGAAGTAACATCACACACCCTGAAAGTGAGCACATGGGGGGGGGAAGTAACTTCAGGGTGGGGGCAGGCCTCACTACATTTTCTGCAGAGTCACACTATGTTGGACTGTAAACATTGCAAGCGCGGCCGCCATTACAGGGAGGGGCTGTAGTGAACACAAAGGCATTACATTGTTCATTAGCAATACACATACCCCACTACATGCTTTCCCCTCTTGACTCTCTTAACTACGTTATACCTCCTCCTAGCAATCTAAAAACACCTTTCTTTCTGCTGGGCTTCCTGCTCATCTTCTGAAAACTTTCTACAGCCTATCTTATCTGTCCATGACCTAACATTTCTTTCTGCAACTTTTCCTGGTCCTTTCCCATCGTTCAGTAAACTCTGCTCCCTTCCCTTCAGCAACCAGATCACAAGCTCTATGACCTTTGCCCTTGCTCACTTTGCTCCCCTCTATGCTACCTGCTTATTCTAGCCTATTCGAAGTTTCTGGACACAATAGTGTTTCTCTTGTAAAATCTGCTTTCTTGAAATCCTTCCAATATAACCTCTCTTTCCCACTCAGATTACAATGCACATTAATTCTACAAAACACTAGACAAAGGCAACAGAAGGGTTAATTGGAAAAAGCTTTCAGTTCACTCTTATCAGCAGCCCTCCCCCCAACAATAAACACTGCACATTCTTTCTATAATACCAGACAGACGGGATTACTGGAGAATACCCACAACGGCTCAAGGTATATATCTCATCTACCTTTATAACAACCAACCTCTACTAGTAATCCGTCTGGACAGGACATTTTAGCTATACACAGAGACTGACAATTATTTTCAATGACCAAGAGTTTCTGGAGCCAGCCGTCACAAAGCACGGCTATACCTCACACGTATATACCTTTCCACATATGAGAACATAACACGCTCAATCATAAAGGTAAGTATACGTATCATAAATCTTCCTAACCTCACACTAGTTTAACCTAGGAGTAAGTGTCTGGCGTGTTCCCTCAGACTTAAACAGCCGAGTCCGCCCTCCCGACACATTAACCCTCACAGAATTTATCTCTTGGTCTTGTATACTCAGTGTTTAACCGTCTCAGACACAACAGCATACAAAATACCCCTAGACAGGTAACATGGTGATTTTTCGAGTGGACAGACCTGTCTTTCAGTGAAGGTCCAGTCTGGATCAGATACAGGCAGATTTAGCAGTCAGAACCCAGATCACATCGGTAGATTTACATAAAGCAATCTTACCGTGTTCTGTAGATTTTCGGGCCCCTGAGTTCTGCGTGCCATCTGCCGATCTCTGTACGTTCCAGGCTGTGACCTCACAGATCCACTCGCGCACCCAAGGACGACACTGTTCTGGATTACGATTTTCTCCAGCAGGCTTCGGGGTATTTTGTCGCTTCCGAATTGTATCGTGTGCACACTTCGTGGAGCAAATTAGACACAAGCTATCAGCCTCATATCCAAAATGGCTCTCTGCCCAGAAACAGCCAGACAGGACCTTTTATTGTACAGACACACAATGGGCGTGCAACAGGTTACATCAGTAACATATAGGATTCTCATTTGTCGGATCATATAGAATCCCCCCTCCTTCCTGCCCACCTTCTCTCAAGTCCAATGTATAAGCAAGTCTTTGTCTCACAAACATGTGCTCGAATCTGAAACTGAAAGTACATATCTCTTTGTTCAAGAAGATCCTGTGTGGGGGATGGGGAGGACTGGGAAAACACTCAAGCAATAACATATAACACTGTGATTTAACTCTTTCCTTATGCAGCAGAGTTTCACATTAGGCTGAAGTCACAAAACACACATAATACGTCTAGTGCAAATCGGTAGACATTTTATACTAATTAATTATCATGTCTATCACAAGTATAGGCGATCCCCTGAAACATTTCTGTAGCAAGAGTATAGGCAGACCCCTGAGACATTTCTGTAGCAAGACTATAGGCGAACCCCTGGGATATTTCTGTAGCAAGAGTATTGGCGGACCCCTGAAACATTGGTGCACCAAGTGTATAGGTGAACCCCTGAGACATTTCTGTAGCAAGAGTATAGGCGAACCCCTGAGACATTTCTGTAGCAAGAGTATAGGCGAACCCCTGGGATATTTCTGTAGCAAGAGTATAGGCGAACCCCTGAAACATTTCTGTAGCAAGATTATAGACAGACCCCTGAAACATTTCTGTAGCAAGAGTATAGGCAGACCCCTGAGACATTTCTGTAGCAAGACTATAGGCGAACCCCTGGGATATTTCTGTAGCAAGAGTATTGGCGGACCCCTGAAACATTGGTGCACCAAGTGTATAGGTGAACCCCTGAGACATTTCTGTAGCAAGAGTATAGGCGAACCCCTGAGACATTTCTGTAGCAAGAGTATAGGCGAACCCCTGGGATATTTCTGTAGCAAGAGTATAGGCGAACCCCTGAAACATTTCTGTAGCAAGATTATAGACAGACCCCTGAAACATTTCTGTAGCAAGAGTATAGGCAGACCCCTGAGACATTTCTGTAGCAAGACTATAGGCGAACCCCTGGGATATTTCTGTAGCAAGAGTATTGGCGGACCCCTGAAACATTGGTGCACCAAGTGTATAGGTGAACCCCTGAGACATTTCTGTAGCAAGAGTATAGGCGAACCCCTGAGACATTTCTGTAGCAAGAGTATAGGCGAACCCCTGGGATATTTCTGTAGCAAGAGTATAGGCGAACCCCTGAAACATTTCTGTAGCAAGATTATAGACAGACCCCTGAAACATTTCTGTAGCTAGAGTATAGGCGGACCCAGAAACATTTCTGTGGCAAAAATATAGGTGAACCCCTAAAACCTTTCTGTAGCATGTGTATAGGCCGGACCCCTGAAACATTTGTGGCAAGAGTATAGGAGAACCCCTGAAACATTTCTGTAGCAAGACTATAGGCAAACCCCGCAAACCTTTCTGTAGCAAGAGTTAAGGCAGAACCTGAAACATTTCTGTGGCAAGAGTATAGGCGGACCCCTGAAACATTTCTGTGGCAAGAGTATAGGCAAAACCCTAAAACCTTTCTGTAGCATGTGTATAGGCGGACCCCTGAAACATTTCTGTAGCAAAGAGTATAGGCGGACCCCTGAAACATTTCTGTAGCAAGAGTATAGGCGGACCCCTGAAATATTTCTGTAACAACTGTATAGGCAGATGCCTGAACCATTTCTGTGGCAAGAGTATGGCCGAACCCCTCAAACCTTTCTGTAGCAAGTGTATAAGCGGACCCCTGAAACATCTCTGTGGCAAAACTATAGGCGGACCCCTGAAACATTAGTGCAGTAAGAGTGTAGGTGAACCCCTGAAACATTTCTGTGGCAAGAGTATAGGCAAACCCCTGCAACATTGGTGTACCAAGAGTATGAGCGGACTCCTGAGACATTTACGTAGCAAGAGTATAGGCAGGCGCCTGAAACATTTCTGTGGCAAGAGTATAGGCGAACCCGTGAAACATTTTTATAGCACGTCTATAGGTGAACCCATGAAACATTTCTGTGGCAAGAGTATAGGTGAACCCCTCAAACCTTTCCGTAGAAAATGTATAGGTGGACATTTCTGTAGCAAGAGTATAGGCGGACTCCTGTAACATTTCTGTAGCAAATGTATAGGCAAACGCCCGAAAAATTGGTGTACTAGGTGTATAGGCGAACCCTTGAAACATTAGCGTACCAAAAGTATAGGCGAACCCTTGAGACATTTCTCTAGCAAGAGTGTAAGCGAACCCCTGAAACTTTTCTGTGGCAAGAGTATAGACGGACCCCTGAAACATTGGTGTAGCAAGAGTATAGGCGGACCCCTGAAACATTTCTGTTGAAAGAGTATAGGTGAACCCCTGAGACATTTCTGTAGCAAGAGTATTGGCAGACCCCTGAGACATTTCTGTAGCAAGAGTATAGGCGGACCCCTGAAACATTTCTGTGGCAAGAGTATAGGCGATCCCCTGAAACATTTCTGTGGCAAGAGTATAGGCGGACCCCTGAAACATTTCTGTGGCAAGAGTATAGGTGGACCCCTGAAACATTTCTGTGGCAAGAGTATAGGCGGACCCCTGAAACATTTCTGTGGCAAGAGTATAGGCGGACCCCTGAAACAGTTCTGTGGCAAGAGTATAGGCGGACCCCTGAAACATTGGTGTAGCAAGAGTATAGGCGATCCCCTGAAACATTTCTGTGGCAAGAGTATATGAGAACCCCTGAAACATTTCTGTGGCAAGAGTATATGAGAACCCCTGGGATATTTCTGTAGCAAGAGTATAGGCGGACCCCTGAAACATTTCTCTGACAAGAATATACGCGAAGCCCTGAAACCATTCTGTACCACGTGTATAGGCGAACCCCTGAGACATTTCTGTAGCAAGAGTATAGGCAGACCCCTGAAACATTTCTGTGGCAAGAGTATAGGCAAATCCCTCAAACCTTTCTGTGGCAAGAGTATAGGCGGACCCCGCAAACCTTTCTGTAGCTAGAGTATAGGCGGACCCAGAAACATTTCTGTGGCAAAAATATAGGTGAACCCCTAAAACCTTTCTGTAGCATGTGTATAGGCCGGACCCCTGAAACATTTGTGGCAAGAGTATAGGAGAACCCCTGAAACATTTCTGTAGCAAGAGTATAGGCGGACCCCTGAAACATTTCTGTGGCAAGAGTATAGGCGAACCTCTGAGACATTTCTGTGACAAGAGTATAGGCGGACCCCTGAAACATTTCTGTGGCAAGAGTATAGGCGGACCCCTGAAACATTGGTGTAGCAAGAGTATAAGCGGACCCCTGAAATATTTCTGTAACAACTGTATAGGCAGATGCCTGAACCATTTCTGTGGCAAGAGTATGGCCGAACCCCTCAAACCTTTCTGTAGCAAGTGTATAAGCGGACCCCTGAAACATCTCTGTGGCAAAACTATAGGCGGACCCCTGAAACATTAGTGCAGTAAGAGTGTAGGTGAACCCCTGAAAAATTTCTGTGGCAAGAGTATAGGCAAACCCCTGCAACATTGGTGTACCAAGAGTATGAGCGGACTCCTGAGACATTTACGTAGCAAGAGTATAGGCAGGCGCCTGAAACATTTCTGTGGCAAGAGTATAGGCGAACCCGTGAAACATTTCTATAGCACGTGTATAGGTGAACCCATGAAACATTTCTGTGGCAAGAGTATAGGTGAACCCCTCAAACCTTTCCGTAGAAAATGTATAGGTGGACATTTCTGTAGCAAGAGTATAGGCGGACCCTGAAACATTTCTGTGGCAAGAGTATAGACGGACCCTGAAACATTTCTGTGGCAAGAGTATAGGCAGACCCCTGTAACATTTCTGTAGCAAATGTATAGGCAAACGCCCGAAAAAGTGGTGTACTAGGTGTATAGGCGAACCCCTGAAACATTAGCGTACCAAAAGTATAGGCGAACCCTTCAGACATTTCTCTAGCAAGAGTATAAGCGAACCCCTGAAACTTTTCTGTGGCAAGAGTATAGGTGAAACCCTGAGACATTTCTGTGACAAGAGTATAGGTGGACCCCTGAAACATTTCTGTGGCAAGAGTATAGGTGGATCCCTGAAGCATTTTTGTAGCAAAAGTGTAGGCGAACCCCTCAAACATTTCTGTAGCAAGAGTATAGGCGGACCCCTGAAACCTTTCTGTAGCACGTGTATAGGCGAACCCCTGAAACATTTCTGTAGCAAGAGTATAGGCAGACCCCTGAAACATTTCTGTAGCAAATGTATAGGCAAACACCCGAAAAATTGGTGTACTAGGTGTATAGGCGAACCCTTGAAACTTTAGCGTACCAAAAGTATAGGCGAACCCTTGAGACATTTCTCTAGCAAGAGTGTAAGCGAACCCCTGAAACTTTTTTGTGGTAAGAGTATAGGTGAAACCCTGAGACATTTATGTGACAAGAGTATAAACGGACCCCTGAAACTTTTCTGTAGCAAGTGTATAGGCGGACCCCTGAAACATTTCTGTGGCAAGAGTATAGGCGAACCCCTGAGACATTTCTGTAGCAAGAGTAGAGGCAGACCCCTGAACCAATGTGGTACTAAAAGTATAGGCGAACTCCTGAAACATTTCTGCTGCAAGAGTATATACGAACCCCTGTAACATTGGTGTACCAAGAGTATAGGCAGACCCCCGAGATATTTCTGTAGCCAGAGTATGGGTGGACCTCTGAAAAATTTCTGTGGCAAGAGTATAGGCGAACCCCTGAAACCTTTCTGTAAAAAGTGTATAGGCGGACCTCTGAAACATTGGTGTAGCAAGAGTATAGGTGAACCCCTGAAACATTGGTGTACTAAGGGTATAGGCGAACCCCTGAAACATTTCTATGGCAAGGGTATAGGCGAACCCCTGAAACATTTTTGTAGCAAAAGTATAGGCAAACCCCACAAACCTTTCTATAGTAATAGTATAGGCGAACCCCTCAAACCTCTCTGTAGCACGTGTATAGGCGAACCTCTGAAACATTTCTGTGGCAAGTTTATAGGTGAAACCCTGAAGCATTTCTGTGGCAAGAGTATAAGAGGACCCCTGTATCATTTCTGTAGCAAGTGTATAGGCGAACCCCTGAAAAATTTCTGTGGCAAGAGTATAGGTGAAACCCTGAGACATTCCTGTGCCAAGAGTATTGGCGACCCCTGAAGCATTTCTGTGGCAAGAGTATAGGCGGACCCCCCAAAAAAGTGGTGTACTAGGTGTATAGGCAAACCCCTTGAAACATTAGTGTACCAAAAGTATAGGCGAACCCCTATACTCTAGAGACATTTCTCTAGCAAGAGTGTAAGCGGACCCCTGAAACATTTATGTGGCAAGAGTATAGGCGGACCCCTGTAACATTTCTGTAGTAAGTGTATAGGCGAACCCCCGAAAAATTTATGTGGCAAGAGTATAGGCGGACCCCTGTAACATTTCTGTAGTAAGTGTATAGGCGAACCCCCGAAAAATTGGTGTACTAGGTGTATAGGCGAACCCCCGAAAAATTGGTGTACTAGGTGTATAGGCGAACCCCTGAAACATTAGTGTAGCAAAAGTATAGGCGAACTCCTGAAACCTTTCTGTAGCAAGTGTATAGGCAGATCACTGAAACATTTTTGTGGCAAGAGTATAGGCGAACCCCTGAAACATTTCTATGGCAAGAGTATAGGCGGACCCCTGAAACATTTCTGTAGCAAGTGTATAGGCAAACCCCCAAAAAATTGTTGTACTAGATGTATAGGCGAACCCCTGAAACATTAGTGTACCAAAAGTATAGGCGAACTCCTGATCACATTTCTGTAGCAAGAGTGTAAGCGAACCCCTGAGACATTTATGCGGCAAGTGTATAGGTGAACCCCTGAGACATTTCTGTAGCAAGAGTATAGGCAAACCCCTAAAACATTTCTGTGGCAAGAGTATAGGCAGATCCCTGAAACATTTTTGTAGCAAAAGTGTAGGCGAACCCCTGAAACCTTTCTATAGTAATAGTTTAGGCGAACCCCTCAAACCTTTCTGTAGCATGTGTATAGGCGAATCCCTGAAGCATTTCTGTGGCAAGAGTATAGGCGAACCCCTCAAACCTTTTTGTAGCAAGAGTATAGGCGGACCCCATAATTATTTCTGTAGCAAGAGTATAGGCAGATCACTGAAACATTTTTGTGGCAAGAGTATAGACGAACCCCTGAAACATTTCTGTGGCAAGAGTATAGGTGGACCCCTGAAACATTTCTGTAGCAAGTGTATAGGCAAACCCCCGAAAAATTGGTGTACTAAGAGTATAGGCGAACCCCTGAAACATTAGTGTACCAAAAGTATAGGCGAACCCCTGAGACATTTCTCTAGCAAGAGTGTAAGCGAACCCCTGAGACATTTCTCTAGCACGTGTATAGGCAGATCCCTGAAACATTTTTGTAGCAAAAGTGTAGGCGAACCCCTGAAACCTTTCTATAGTAATAGTTTAGGCGAACCCCTCAAACCTTTCTGTTGCACGTGTATCGGCGGACAACTTGATAATTTCTGTAGCAAGAGTATAGGCGAACCCCTGAAACATTTATGTGGCAAGAGTATAGGCGGACCCCTGTAACATTTCTGTAGTAAGTGTATAGGCGAACCCCCGAAAAATTGGTGTACTAGGTGTATAGGCGAACCCCCGAAAAATTGGTGTACTAGGTGTATAGGCGAACCCCTGAAACATTAGTGTAGCAAAAGTATAGGCGAACTCCTGAAACCTTTCTGTAGCAAGTGTATAGGCAGATCACTGAAACATTTTTGTGGCAAGAGTATAGGCGAACCCCTGAAACATTTCTATGGCAAGAGTATAGGCGGACCCCTGAAACATTTCTGTAGCAAGTGTATAGGCAAACCCCCCAAAAATTGTTGTACTAGATGTATAGGCGAACCCCTGAAACATTAGTGTACCAAAAGTATAGGCGAACTCCTGATCACATTTCTGTAGCAAGAGTGTAAGCGGACCCCTGAAACATTTATGCGGCAAGTGTATAGGTGAACCCCTGAGACATTTCTGTAGCAAGAGTATAGGCAAACCCCTAAAACATTTCTGTGGCAAGAGTATAGGCAGATCCCTGAAACATTTTTGTAGCAAAAGTGTAGGCGAACCCCTGAAACCTTTCTATAGTAATAGTTTAGGCGAACCCCTCAAACCTTTCTGTAGCATGTGTATAGGCGAATCCCTGAAGCATTTCTGTGGCAAGAGTATAGGCGAACCCCTCAAACCTTTTTGTAGCAAGAGTATAGGCGGACCCCATAATTATTTCTGTAGCAAGAGTATAGGCAGATCACTGAAACATTTCTGTGGCAAGAGTATAGGTGGACCCCTGAAACATTTCTGTAGCAAGTGTATAGGCAAACCCCCGAAAAATTGGTGTACTAAGAGTATAGGCGAACCCCTGAAACATTAGTGTACCAAAAGTATAGGCGAACCCCTGAGACATTTCTCTAGCAAGAGTGTAAGCGAACCCCTGAGACATTTCTCTAGCACGTGTATAGGCAGATCCCTGAAACATTTTTGTAGCAAAAGTGTAGGCGAACCCCTGAAACCTTTCTATAGTAATAGTATAGGCAAACCCCTCAAACCTTTCTATAACACGTGTATAGGCGAACCCCTGTACCATTTCTGTGGCAAGAGTATAGGCGAACCCCTGTACCATTTCTGTACCAAGTGTATAGGCGAACCCCTGTACCATTTCTGTGGCAAGAGTATAGGCGAACCCCTGAAACCTTTCTGTGGCAAGAGTATAGGCGAACAGCTTAAACCTTTCTGTTGAACGTGTATAGGTGAACCCCTGAAACCTTTCTATGGCAAGAGTATAGGCAAACCCCTCAAACCTTTCTGTAGCAAGTGTATAGGCGAACCACTAAAACATTTCTATGGCAAGAGTATAGGCGGACCCCTGAAACATTGGTGTACAAAGACTATAGGTGAACCCCTGAGACATTTCTGTGGCAAGAGTATAGGTGAAACCCTGAGACATTTCTGTAGCAAGAGTATGGGCGGACCCCTGAAACATTTCTGTGGCAAGAGTATAGGTGGACCCCTGAAACATTGGTGTACAAAGACTATAGGCGAACCCCTGAGACTTTTCTGTGGCAAGTGTATAGGCGGACCCTTGAGACATTTCTAAAGCAAAAGCATAGGCAAAACCCTGAAACATTTCAGTGGAAAGAGTATAGGCGAACCCCTCAAACCTTTCTCTACTACGTGTATAGGGGAACCCCTGAAACATTTCTGTAGCAAAAGTATAGGCAAACCCCCGAAAAATTGGTGTACTAGGAATATAGGCGAACCCCTGAAACATTAGTGTACCAATATAGGTGAACACCTGAGACATTTTGTGTGGCAAGAGTATAGGCGAACCTCTCAAACCTTTCTGTAGCAAGTGTATAGGCGGACCCCTTAAACATTTCTGTAGCAAGAGTATAGGCGAACCACTAAAACATTTCTATGTCAAGAGTATGGGCGGACCCCTTAAGCCTCTCTGTAGCACGTGTATAGGCGAACCTCTGAAACAATTCTGTAGCAAGAGTATAGGCGAACCCCTAAAACATTTCTATGGCAAGAGTATAGGTGAACCCCTGAGACATTGGTGTACTAAGACTATAGGCGAACCCCTGAGACATATCTGTGGCAAGAGTATAGGCAGACCCCTGTATCATTTCTGTAGCAAGTGTATAGGCAAACCCCCGGAAAAAAAAATTGGTGTACTAGGTGTATAGGTAAACCCCCGAAAAATTGGTGTACCAAAAGTATAGGCGAACTCCTACGTTTCAGTAAATGGAGTTGGAGAATTGGTCAGGATTAATGGTGTCCTCAAGCTTAGAAGTACAGTTAGTTACTTAATAGAGATGAGCGAGCGTACTCGCTAAGGCAAACTACTCAAGCAAGTAGTGCCTTATGCGAGTACCTGCCCGCTCGTCTCAAAAGAGGGGGAGAGCAGTGAGTTGCGGGATTGAGCAGGGAGGAGCGGGGGGGAGTGAGTGAGAGAGAGATCTCGCCCCCGTTCCTCCCTGCCGCTCCCCCGCGCCAGCACCCGAATCTTTTGAGACGAGCAGGCAGGTACTCGAATAAGGCAATGCTCGCTCGAGTAGTTTGCCTTAGCGAGTACGCTCGCTCATCTTTATTAGTTAACCACCAGGGAGGCATCTGATTGGCTCCAAATGTATTCTGCAGCAGGACAGCAACCCCAAACATCCAGCCAATGTCATTAAGAACCATCTTCAGCGTAAGGAAGAACAAGGAGTCCTGGAAGTGATGATTTGGCCCCTCAAAGCCCTGATCTCACATCTTCCAGTCTGTCTGGGATTACATGAAGAGACAGAAGGGTTGGAGCGAGCCGACATCCACAAGAGATCTGGGCTTAGTTCTCCAAGATGTGTGGAAACAACCCCCCTGCTGAGTTACTTCAAAGTAAAGAGCGACCACACCGAACATTGATGGGATTTAGATTTCTCTTGTGTTCATTCATTTTGGATTTTCTCCACGGTCGCTGCGTATTGGCGCAAGAAATCCAAAGGATTTCTAGCTTTTTTTTTCTGTGTATTTACATGCACAAAATACACTGACAGGTATAGATATGCAATTAGCGAAATACGCAATACTTGAGAGTCCCCCCCCCCCCTCCCCACCCCATAAGTACACTCCTGCAAGTAAAGGGGTGTACTGTGGACTCACAGCACCACCTAGTGTAAGGAGCCGTGCACTACACCCTCAGGTTCTGCTATTCACGTCTCGTGGGGAAGTCAGGATTTTCTACGTACCAAAACCGTGCAAGGTGAGAGACGAAACAATCCTCAACTGCGCCATCTAGTGGAACAGCAGCTACCCTAGGAGTCAACGCCAAAGCTTGTAACAATTTCCAATGTTACACCGTGAAGTTGTGTTCCTGGCACTGCAGAAGGATTAGTTGGTGCTGCTGATAGAGCACTTGGGTTTTCTTGATGTTCAGTGAGAGGCGAAGCTTTTCGTATGCTTCCGTGAAGATGTTTGAAGTGGCTTGTAGGTCTTCTGAATGAGCGCAGACTGCGTTATCATCAGCACTTGGAGTTCAGTAACAGACTGCGGTGACCTTGGTTTTGGTTTTGGATCTGTTAAGGTTAAATAGTTTGCCGTCTGTCCGATGATTTCCACGCTGTAAATAACTTACTGTGCAGCCTAAATGGTCACTAGAATCAGGGGGGTAAGGGTGGCGGCACAGACCGGGGTACTCGCTCCCCTTTACCCCCTGCTCCCCTTTCTCCACACAACAGATGGCTTTCAGAGCGGCTGGGTCACGGCTTTATTAACTTATTTTACCTTTAGCATTCCTTTAAAACTTTTTTGAAACTTTTAAAACTTTCCATGCTTCATATCCACCAAAACCTTCATGACTCCGAGGGGCGTCAGAACGCCCTTTAGATATAAATTGGGCTTGAAAAACCACCCTTACTACCAAATGCTGGCATGGGTAGCCCTCTCCGCCTTCACCTACAGCTGTAGAACCAATATCCTATAACTCGCAACTCCCTTAAAGAAAAGCTTTCTCTTCACTCCAACTCCCGTCGGGCAGGCGGGCGTCCTCTTCTCTCTGTTCCAGGCTCCCAACTGCTGCGCTCCTCCTCTTCCTTTCCTCTCTACTTCTCACATCCCCCTTTTCACCCCCTCCAGGTCGCATCCCTCCTTCCTATCCTAACCGCTCCCCCCACACCTTAGCATCTTCACTATGCATTTTGCTACTGCGGGAGGAGTTTGGTAACCCAAGAGATGTCCCCATGCAAAGATACAAGCCTGGTGGTCTCTCACCCAGAGACTCACGCTCTATGACACTTTACAGAAACCTAAATTGCCACTAGAGACCTTAAAGGCCCATTTACACGCAACGCCATTGTTCACTCTTTGGCTGAACGATGTTTTAAAAGTGAGCTTAAAATCCATTGTTTAACCGGACAGTAGATAACAGGGACCACACGCTGTGTTCTGCATTGTTGAGATTACATTGTTTTCTGCCAACAGCACCTGCGAGAACAATGGAGCTGTGTGAAGAGCTCAGATCACATGCTGTACTCTGCAAACAGCTCTCAGAAGCCCTTTTACACACAAATGAAGCTAATAAAGTGTTAATGGACATTAGTGTCCATTAACACTTTATGCAAAACGATCGCTAAAACTGTTAATCATTTGAAAGATTGTGTTTGCGTGTAAATGGGCCTAAAGCCACTTCATACTAAACCTAGATGTGACAGACTGGAAGCAGAGGGGACTGAAGCATGTAGATGACCTCATTTCTAATGCGGAGATGTTTCTGTTTGAATGTTTCGGCCTCCTTCACACGACAGGGTCAGATCTGGCATGCGGGATCCGACCCTGTGCCCAGCCGGTGACCCTGCTTACCTCTCCGGATTCTTCTTCATCTGCACTGCGGAAGCGCCGGCCGTCACGCATGTGCAGTACAGATCATGCCACGCCGTCACTATACGATGACGCGGATTCTGCAATGACGATTGTGGAATGGGATGGATGGCTTCCATTGCCTTCAATGGAAGCCGTTCAGTTGGAAAACTGCACAGAAATAGAGCATGCTGTGTTTTTTCTGCCGTGAGCGGAAATCGCAGTTGATTTCTGCCTGTGCGCAGGAAGCAGCGGTTCTCTATAGGCGGCTATGGGCAGTATTTCCTACGGAACCTGGATTCCGCAAATCAAATCCGCCCGTTGCAGGAGCCCTTCCAGAGAGATATCAGCTACCTAGTAATGATAGCCTTTACTACATTAGGATCAGGTCCTTCATGAACAACTGTACCCTATACAACAAAGAAATACCCATGGAGATTATAAAAAGGATCTCTATGCAACCAATATTGGAAAAGACAGAAACGGCAGTTTTATGACGGAAAACCAAAACCTAACAAAAAAAACAAAAAAGTGCTAAACTGGGAAAAAAAATAGGTGGAAGAATCTCTATGGAAACTTTACAATCTACAAGAGGGGCGGCCATCCATGAAATGCAGTTAAAATTATAAATGAGGTGGTACTACTCACCCCAACTAATAGCTAGTCGAATGGTAAGTGGGGACGGCCTCTGCTGGAGAGATTGTGGTCAGTAGGGATCACGGTCACACATTGTCTGGACGTGTCCGAAACTGATGCTCTTCTGGGATAATATCTAACCTACTACAAAAAAATATAAAAAATGTATATACCAAGGGACCCCAAGCTTGCCCTGTTATTATTTTTCCTACTGATGACCTGTGCTCAGAATAGGTCATCAATATATAAGCATCAGGTACAGCCGCTTGGATCCCCATCGATCAGCTGATTAACAGTGCCGCTGTCACTATGGAAAGTGCAAGAAGCGGATCGCACTGAGGGCAGCACGTTGGTCAGGGTTGGTACTGCAGCTCTCATTGAATTTACTACAATACCAATCCAGGCGGCTGCGCTACGGTCAGCGCGATGGGCTTTTCATAGTGGCAGCCACATTGGTAATCAGCTGATTAATCAAAAAATTAAGGGGGTCCAGACGAGATGGATTTGCCACGGCCCGTCCAGACGGAAATTCAGTGTCATTAACCATAGCAGCAATTTATATGAGATTTTGAAAATCTCATCCACACGCTGTGGAAATAATCCGCACAAAACCCATGCGGAAATTGATATGCGGTGTTGAATTTAAATCCGCAGCCTGCCATTTTTTTTCGCCTTTTCCGCTGCCGACTCCACCTCTTCTCAATGAGGGAAGGAGTTCCGCACAGGAATAAGCGATAAAACCCACCAAATGGTGCAGACTTGGAGGCGGGCTTTCCGCTGCTGATCTGCCGGCTGCGGACACTCTGCTGCCACTCACCCCCCCGTGTGGACACAGCCTTAATTTCGTTTGGGGTGGGAGTAGGAATCTGCCACGGTCTTCAGAACCTCTTTTTCTGCTTCGGGTCGTTGTCATTGCAGACTTTTTTCCCCTCCTCTTTAGGCCGCTTGCATACGGTCAGTGGGCTTGCACATGTGGAATCCGGCCCTGGCAGCAATGGAGTCCGCACGTACCTGCTTTCCTTTTTCTTTCCCCTGTACTGCGGATGGTCCGCACAGATCGCCCTCGGACGAACGCAGTACAATTTTATTATTTTATTTAAACTCCTGCTTTTTCACGGAATCCGCCATGTCCGCTGCGGCCGGGCTGTGGGCCACACGGCTTTCATTGACTTCAATAGAAGCCTTCCATGCGGGAACCACAGTTAAATGGAGCATGCTGGGATTTTTCCTCCGTCAGCGGACACCGCAATTGGTTTCCGCTCGTGTGCAGGAATAATCCTTTTCCCCCAGTCGTCTCCACGACAGCACCAACTGAGATTGCCTCCTCCTGGTAGGACAGGAACATACTGAGAGGTTAAAAGCTCCCCCCCTTCCCCACTTTCCTCAGTGTCTTCCTGTCCTGCCAGGAGGCAGGATCGCTGAGAGGAGCTGGTGGAGAAGCCAGCAAAATTCTACATACCGGCGGATCGGAGGGCAGTGGCTCACCCTGTCCCCCCTTCTCAGCCAAGACGACTCCCGGGACGCCACATGGGGTGGTAACCCCCGGGCCAGGTTCCTCCCACGGCGGCCCATGGGGGGTACAAAGCGGGAGCCTCAGTCCCCCTCGTCCTCCAGCAGAAATTACAGCGCGGCGCTCCAGGAAGCCCTTTGAGGGCAGGGGGCAGGGCGCCGCGTCACGTGTTCAGCGCGATGACGTCATCGCGTCTGCATCAGGAGCGGAGGGGGCGGGGCTTAGCGCAGGAGCGCGAAAATTCAAAAGAGATAGGAACCTGAGAGAAGCCAGAACATACCAGCACTACAGGTCGCAGGGTGTCTGCAGCACCGGTATAGCAATGAGTGCTCCAGCCCCAGAGATAGCTGAAACCTCAGCCTCAGCGGCCGTAATTAGCCAGTGCGGCAAAAAATACAATGCAAATATCCAGTATGCTGTATATGGAAAAATTGCGTATTTACCCGCAAAAATGCTTTGTTCGTCAGGGGGATAAAAAAGACATCCCCCCCCCCCAGAACAAAACTGCGAAAATGCGTGGAATGCGGGACGAGACTGCCAGCCACGTACCAGAGGCCTCTATGCAAGGCATGCGTTGCTAGGCTAGTCAGAGAGGAATCGGGGGGATTCATGGACGACGTTAGGAAGCTGGTGAAGGAGGAGGTTCGATCAGCCCTAACGTCACAGCCGGCACCGCCAGCGAAACGCCAAAGAAAGGCGTATGTTCCCGAGGAGCCTTCTGATTCCGAGAATTCCATCGGATCAGAGCAAGAGGAACAGGCGGCCGAGGAGTCCTCAGAGGAGGAGGACTACAGGAAATATTTATTCCATCAAGACGACTTGACGGAATTAATTAAATCAGTCAGGGCTACACTAAAAATGGAACAGCCCAGAGAGCCGCGGACACTACAGGATGAGATATTCGGTGGACTTGGGGAGAGGCGCAAGCATACCTTCCCTGTCCACAAAAACATCACTAAAATAATTCAGAAAGAGTGGAGTAAACCAGACGCAGGTTCCTTCTCCGCTCGAGGCGTAAAAAGGAGATACCCCTTTGAAGAGGAAGTTTGCGCAAGCTGGGATGAAATACCTAAAGTAGACGTCCCGGTGGCCAAAGTAGCCAAGAGGACGACTCTTCCCTTTGAGGATGCCGCGCAGCTAAAAGACCCCATGGATCGCAAAGCGGAGGGCCTCCTAAAGAAATCGTGGGAGGCAGCGGCAAAAATCCTTAGGCCAGGGATCGCAGCCACTTGCGTGGCGCGGACCCTGGGGGTATGGTTAGAACAGCTGGAATTACACCTAACCAATAAAACGCAGAGGGAACAGATCCTAGACTCCCTTCCCATCTTGCGCATGGCAACTAACTTCCTAGCGGACGCCGCGGCCGAGACAGTCAAACTTTCAGCAAAGGCCACAGCCCGCTCTAACTCAGCCAGAAGGGTGTTATGGCTGAAATCATGGTCAGGCGACCTGGCCTCAAAAAATAAATTATGTGCCCTCCCATTCTACGGCCAATTTTTGTTCGGACCGGATCTAGACAAAATTCTAGAAAAAGCGGCCGACAGAAAAAAAAAGGGTTCCCTGAGGAAAAGCCACAGAGAGGGAAGACCTTCTCCTGGGCTCCAATGTAACAGCCCGAGGCCTACCGAGGCAAGGGCAAGACAGGCCGCTGGAGTTACCCCAAGGGGGGCAGAGGAAGGAATATCCTCTTCAACCCCCACCAGGGGGAGCCGAAGCAGAGACCCTGACGCCATCCCCATAGGGGCAAGGCTGGGGAGCTTTGTGGATCAATGGGCCGCAATCTGCGGGGGCCCATGGATCCCAAGGATCCTACAGTACGGATACCGGATAGAGCTAGTGTCTGTCCCCAGAAGGAAATTTATTACCACGGAAGCCTCAAAAAAACAGTTACATCTACTAAGGCAAAGCGTGCGCGACTTGCAACTATTAAACGCAATATCTCCCGTACCGCGAAACGAGGAAACCCAGGGCCATTATTCCAGGCTCTTTCTAGTAAAAAAAACCCGGCGGGAAACATCGGATGATAATAAATCTGAAAAACCTGAACACCTGCGTCCGATACAGGAGATTCAAAATGGAAACCATCTCCTCGACGATAAAATTGATCCCCAGAGGAGCCTACATGGCATCCATCGACCTAAAGGACGCTTATTTTCACATTCCGATCCACAAAGAGTCTCAGAAATACCTGCGGTTCGCAGTGGACATGGGCAGAAGAATAGAGCACCACCAATTCAGATGCCTGCCCTTCGGGATATCCTCAGCCCCCAGAATCTTTACCAAGATTATGGCGGAGGTAGCCGCCCACCTGAGGAAAAAAATCGGTCCTAGTAGTACCCTACCTGGACGATGTTCTATTAATAGCAGAGTCCAAAAAACTCCTAACAAAACACCTGGAGACAGTGCTAGAACTTCTCCAATCGTTAGGATGGATCATAAACTGGGAAAAATCCAGCCTAGATCCCGACAAGCAGAAGACGTTTCTGGGAATAACGCTCAACTCAGAATCGCAATGCTCCTGCCTACCCGAGGAGAGAATACAAAAAATCCGAAGAATAGTCAGAACTTTCCTACGAAGACGATTCTGCACAATTCGGGAAGCAATGTCTCTCCTGGGGAGCTTGACATCATGCATTCCAGGAGTAGCATGGGCCCAGGCCCACACCAGAGCCCTGCAAGCCTCAGTCCTATCCTCGTGGGACAAAAGGCAGTCCTCGTTAGGAGCAAGAATGTACATCCCAAACGGGGTGAAAACATCCCTGCGTTGGTGGATATCCCCAGAGAACCTGCGGAGAGGGGTTCACTGGCTACAAAACCCAGCCACCCACATCACAACAGACGCAAGCGCCTGGGGATGGGGAGCGCATGTGGGGAACCAGTTCTTTCAGGGTCCCTGGCCTCAGAGGATAAAAGAACAGTCCTCGAATTACAGAGAACTACAGGCAGTTTGGCAGGTTCTACAGCAGTTGGGCAACTCGCTACAGAACCAACACATAAAGATACTGTCGGACAACATCACCGCGGTCGCCCATATACGACACCAAGGGGGCACAAGATCTCCCTCACTGCAAAGCATCACACAGAAAATCTTTCACTGGGCGGAGGGTCGGATCCTTTCGATCACGGCAACCCACTTGAAGGGGACACTAAACGAAAAAGCAGACTTCCTCAGCAGGAAGCAAATAGACCCAGGAGAATGGTCCCTCTCCCCAGAGGCATTCAGAATCCTAACCAACCGCTGGGGGACCCCACAGTTGGACCTCTTTGCAACCAGGGAGAACACAAAAGTAGGCAACTTTTTCTCCCTCCGGCCAGGAGATCGTCCGACAGCAGTAGACGCCCTAGGCCAGGACTGGGGACAAGGGCTGGCGTACGCCTTCCCTCCCATACCACTAATCCCCAGGGTCTTACAGCACTTCAGAACCCAGGCATGCACGCTAATCCTGGTGACCCCCTTCTGGCCGAAAAGAAGCTGGTTCGGTCTTCTGGCAACACTGAGCGTCCAGGACCCAGTCACCTTCCCTACCTGGACAGATCTCCTATCGCAGGGGCCACTGAACCACCCCGGCCTAGACAAGCTCCACTTAACGGCATGGCTCTTGAGGAATCCTCACTAAGAAAGAAAGGATTCTCAGAGAAAGTAGTAGAAACCCTAATGTCCAGTAGGAAAAAGACGACCCACCTGATCTACCAGAAGGTCTGGAGAAGGTTTTCCTCATGGAGCCAGGGAAGGGATCGCGGGGATTCTATCCCCGACACTCCGCTAATCTTAGAATTCCTGCAGGAGGGCCTAGAGATGGGCCTCTCCCCGAGCACCCTAAAAGTCCAGGTTTCAGCCCTTAGCGCCATTTGCGACACAAAATTCGCAGACGACAGATGGGTCCACAGGTTCCTAACAGCGGCAGCTAGACTACGCCCTAGGCCCATAAACCTGTTTCCAGACTGGAATCTTAATTGGGCTCTAAGGGCCATGACAGCGGTACCATTCGAACCGATCGAGGGGCTACCTATAAGAATGCTTACAATCAAAACCATCTTCTTAGTAGCCATTACCTCCGCAAGACGGGTTAGCGAACTACAGGCCTTGTCCATCCGCCACCCGTTCATGAAAATCGCAGACACCAAACTAATATTTAAAACAGACCCGGCCTTTATGCCAAAAGTAGCGTCAGATTTTCATAGGTCCCAGGATATAATAATCCCCTCTTTTTTCAGTAACCCAAAAAACGAGGAAGAAAGAACCCTAAGCTGTCTGGACGTTAGGAGAGCAGTCCTAACCTACATAGATACAACGAGCCACTGGAGGCGGGACGACAACCTGTTCGTCCAGTTCAGTGGCCCAAATAAGGGTAACAAAGCAGCAAAAAGGTCCATAGCCAGGTGGATCCGCCTGGCCATCATAGAATCCTATAAGGCCCTCGGGAAGGAGATCCCGTTAGCTCTTAAAGCCCATTCTATAAGGGCAGTAGCATCCTCATGGGCCGAACATAGCTCAGCCTCGTTCGAGCAGATATGCAAGGCCGCAGTCTGGAAGAAGCCGCACACGTTCATTAAACACTATAGGGTAAAAGTGCAGCAGGACGAGGACATGGCCTTTGGCCGCAAAGTCCTCTCGGCAGCGATCCCACCCTAATAAACTTTAGTTGGTACGTCTCAATTGGTGCTGTCGTGGAGACGACTGGGGGAAAAAATGGATTATACCTACCTGATAATCGGGTTTCCAGTAGTCTCCACGACAGCACCCGTACCTCCCCCCCCCCCCCCCTAAGAAAGTAATATAATATATAAATTCAAAAAAAAAAACCCTGTTAAGGGAAGAAATTTAAGTTTAGCTCCTGCCCCGGCAATTCGTTAGAATCCACTGAGGAAAGTGGGGAAGGGGGGGAGCTTTTAACCTCTCAGTATGTTCCTGTCCTACCAGGAGGAGGCAATCTCAGTTGGTGCTGTCGTGGAGACTACTGGAAACCCGATTATCAGGTAGGTATAATCCATTTTTTTGCATTGCTTGCTATCCGTGGTATTTGCTGCGGAATCCAGAGGCGGTCGACCGCTACGGGTTCCGCAATTCAAATCCGCCCGTGTGCAGCCATAACATATAGTTACATCATGGAGGCTCAGGGTTTGTATGGAGCGGCAGGCAATCCTACAAGGCAGGTGCCAGCTGGTTGCAACTGTAAGTAAAATAGTTCTATTAATTATTAAACAAAATGACAAATAATAAAAGTTTTAAAAAGACCCTTTTACTATATTTATAATAAAAAAAAAAAATTAAAAGACCAAAAAAAAAAACACATTTGGTAACGCTGCGTTCATAAAAGTCCAATCTAGGAAAATTACATTATTTATCCCGTACGGTGAACGTCATCAGAAAAAGAAAATACACACCAAAATAGCGCTTTTTTTGGCCAAAATTTAATAAAAAGCAATACAAAAAAATTGTATGTACTCTTCCTAGAGACACATCCTAATCAGAGTGGTTATACAAAGACCGGTAACACCACCATCTAGTGGTAGGTAGCAGTATTACACCCGCACAGAGGGTTGCAGTACACTTAGATGGAGTGGCTTACAGGTGATCTTCTCTCTGGAGTTCAGTTTTCTTGTCTTTTCCATCTGGCCCAGATCGCCATGAAGATATTTCAGCCATAACTTGTTTCTAAAGTTTGCACCACAGACATCTTTGGGTCCTTACTTTTCCTGCACCCCCTAACCCATTCCCTACAGAAACTCTGTTGCTACCCCAACACAGTAATATTAGCCCTTTGGTGCCCCTATATAGTAATAAAGCTCATGGTTGTGTCTCCTACAAATGTAATAGCGCCCCCATGTGTCCCTTTAATAAAATAGTAATGGTCCATGAATACTAATTGTGCCCCCTCAATAGGAATAGTGTTTCCACGAGTCAACTTAGTAGTAACAGCGCCTTCAAAAGCCCATTAACCCCTTAAGGGCACGCTCCTTTTTTTTAAAAAGTTTTTCAAATTAGTTTTTTCTCCCCCTTTTAAAAAAAAAAAATCAACTCTTCTTTATCCATTGATGTAACTGTATGAGGGCTTGTTTTTTGCGGGATGAGTTGTGTTTTCTAATGACACTATTTACTGTATTGTAGAGTTTTTTAAAGGTTTTTCAGTACATTCTAAGTGGAGGGAAATGAAAACAAACAAACAAAAAACAACGAACTCCCGCCATCTTTCGCTGCGTCCTGGTTGTTGCACAAACTACTACAATAAGGGCCTGATAACTTTATTCTGCGGGTCCGTGCGATTACTACGATACCAAATCTGATATAGTATTTTTTTGCTGTACTTTTATTTTTTTCAAACATTTAATATTTTAATATTATGTTCCGCCGCCATCTTCTGACAGGCAGGACTATTTTTCCGTCGCCACAGTTGCGCGCTCGTTGTCTGCGGGACGTTCTATAGTTTTGGTACCATTTTAGATTACATACAACTTTTTGATCACTTTTAATTTTTTCTTGAAGACAGTTTTTTGTTTTTTTCTAACGACGCTTACGTTGCGTGGTAAATAATGCGTCACTTTGATAGATCGGACTTTCACGGACGCAGCGATAACATATGTATTTTCGTTTTATTTATACGGAAAAAGGCTTTTTTTTAACTTTTTAATAATTAGTAAACTTTTTAAAACTAATTTCTACAGTTTTTATTAGACCCCGGAGGTGACAAAAACTTGCGGTGGTTTGATCGCTCCTGCCGTATGATGTATTACCATAGCATTACATTATACTGCGATCTGACAGATCTAGCAAGCCATCTGGGCACAACACAGGCATGGCTCAATAGGCACTCTGCACTAGCAACCCTGGGGCCTTTCAGAAAGCCCCCGACTGCCATTGCAACCCGCGATCTTATTGCGGGGGCCAGGCGGGAGCCCCAAACATTGGGCGGGGCATTTAAAGGGATAACAGCCCTGATCAGCGGCATAGCTTATCTGAGCTGTTGCAGGCAGGTGTCAGCTGTAAGAAACAGCCGACACCGGCATGGTATGCAGCGAGATTGCCCAGTGATCTCCCTTCATACATACCCTGAACCTGCAGGACATAACTGTACACCCTGTAGCATTAAGGTGTTAACAGGAAGTGTCTCCAAGTGACCCCTAAATAGTATATGTCCCCTATTGGCCCCAGAATAGTAATGCTCCCCCCCCCCCCATGACTTCTCAGTGGTAATAGTGCCCTCAACAGAGGTTAAAGCAAAAAAAAAAAAGAAACTTACCTAAGCATGAGGGACGCAGAATCGTCTTCTGGCCCGGCACAGGTGGCGCGATGGAATGACATCATTGCGCTGTTTGGATTAGTGGAATATGGCCTAACGCAATCACTAGGCACCTCAGGCTTTATTGCATCTAATAAGAGCTTATGGGATTTCACAAAATCACAAGTGAAGCATCCTAAATCGGGCGTATCACACCCAACATGGAGACACAGGTCTCATACACCCCGGCATGGAGCCAGTACAATGTGCAGGAGACCTGGGGCCACTTTCAAAGTTGTGCATTATATGTGACTGCAACAAAAAACAGTCAGCATTTTCAACCTACTCGTAAATTAAGTCCGAGAATGTAGGAAACCGGGTGTTATACTGTAATAAACGGCTTGGAACTTGGTGTTTAGACTGCAAGACAGAAGTAGGGGCGCTCCAGTCAGTCACTGCATCCACATCTGCCCCAAGCCTTCTAATTAGACTCTATACTGGCATGCCAAAAGTCATGAGATAGGAATGAATATCATTCATGTAGGACTTCCTGTAGCCGGCAAGTTGCAGCAACTTAATGCAGCATCAATTCCACAAGCAGACAGAAGACATTGAGGGATGTTGAGCCGTCTGGACAGCCGCTGCAGCTCCGTCGGATTTATAGGTGCAGATCTCCGCCACATCCTATAAATGCACAATTGGGCTCATGTTGGGTGACCATGCAGGACACCATTTGTAGGAACTCTCCAGAATGCTGCACAAAGCAGTTCTGGACAACTTGGGCCCGATGGAGGATTCTGCTGGAATATCTCATCAGTGTGGGGTACATGAAGGCTGCAAATGGTCACCAAGCAGTAAATGATATATTTGGGCACACCAGCAGACCCAACCCGTACCATGAGAACCCCACACCAATATGGACCCACCAGCCTGCACAACGGGGGTCCACACCACACATAAGCCCTACCATCAGCCCGAAATTGGTACTGTGACTCAGAATGCGTCACATGTCGACAGACATATAGGGTCCATTGAGCAACCTCACAAGTCCAGGTGAGGCGCCGTGTCTGGATGTCATCTCTGACGAAGTCCTTTGTCTGTTCACATGGACAATTAGAGCTGGTCACGGTCATAAAGTACCCGTGGGCGCCCCCTGCCCTGTCCACTGGGGGTGGTAATGCCTTCTATGACATATCAGTACACATGTGATAATGTAGATTGAGGAATGATAAATGCTTCCCAACTTTGGAAAAGGAACATCCCGGCCGTCTGGCACCCGCTATCATGTTCTATCATCTTGTTCCAACTCCCACAATTCACACCTCGGCATGAGCGTGCTGAACAGAGCTCAAAGACTTCTGGACAGGTACGTACGGATTCCGGCTAGGGTTAGATTCTGCATATGGAATTCGACCAGCTTGCGTGCAGTTGGCGTTACTCACATCGATTCAGATCTTCGCTGTATGAGCGCTGCAGCCACGTCTATATGCTTGTACTGCATTACATGTGAGAGCGGTTTTAGGGCAGGTCCCTGTGGCTGTCGGCACGGCCCGCCCAGCTAGGAGTTTTGTTGACGGCTAGACAATAAGCGCGGCCCGTGTACTGCGCCCCAGTCTCTGTGGTATATTATCTGTAGGCACGCCATATATACACTAAGGATCTGCAGAACACAAGTCTGTTGTACGGCAACGGCCACGAGGGCAAAGACATTGATCTCCATTGGCCCCAAAGAGACACGAGACCGCTTGATACAAAAACCTAGTTTATTAAACAATATTAAGAACTCTTACAAATCCTGCCAACTTCTAGTGAGCTCGCCGCTTCCTGTCCAACTTCCTACTAAATGGACGAGGGGCACAAAGCTTCCAAATTAAGAAAGGTCCAGCGGGGTTATCAAAAACAAAAGCAGAAAATCCAGTGCAACAAGACTGGAGACTAAAGTCCTAGCGCACTCTACGGTCCCTAATGGAGGGCGATTCTGGATGTCCGGTAATACGGGGGGCACGGAGGTCCACGCTTGGCAGCTGCGGTTAGTTCAAGTCTAAAAAGAAAACGGTTGCTTATGAATCGGCGCAGCTGAGCACCCACGCCGCGGGCGATCCTTGGAATGTCTAAGGGCTAATGAAATGTGTTGGCGGCACACGGCGATGGGAGAAGCTCACGGCGATTCCTCCTGTACCTGAGGAGAGAGCAGAGGTTGTTATGTACCCGAGTGCTGATGAATGTAATGTATAACGTCATCACAATCAGTGGGGGGTGAAGATATGAGGGCTGCTGCCACATGCATGGCATCTACACTGAAGGCCCCTTATTAGAGCCCTCGTCCCTCTACGATTAGGGCTTTCTCATGCGGAAGTTAGAGCGGTGACCCCGGAGTGCGGGTGGGGGGGGGGGGGGGGGGAGGGGGAGTTCTCATGTAACGATCCAGGAACAACATCTAGCAAAAAAGTGGATCCTGTGGCTGGAAACAACATCAATTCAATTGCGGAAGGGCCGCCGGATCAGACTGACTTTAATGGAAGCCGTCCGTGCGGGAAACGCAGCAAAGTGGAGCATGCTATGATTTGTTTTCCGGACCAAAAGGTCTGCAAAACAAAGCTGCGGACGCCCATGTCTCCCTGTGGGAGTCTTGGATTGCCGATCGTCCGCAATTCCATTTGCCCGTGGACATTGGGTCTTAGAGAAACAGAGGAGACCCCACCTAGCAGTCTGTAATTATAACCTGGTCAGGCTAATACAGATTTCTGTTGCACCCTACAGATGGGAGGTCAGAATTTAGTGCCTGCAGCAGGAATTGATGACCCTTCTTGTCAGGCTGGTGGAGTCATGGTGTGGGGGAGGTTTTCTTTGAACACCCTGGATCCTCAGACACCAGTTTATCCATGCCATGACAAACTGCTGCGATTCTTAAGGCCAAAGGAAGTTCAAAGTGCTACTAGATGGGGGACTCTAATATGGTGACCATTCAGTGTACATACATTATTGGAGTTCTCCTCGTTAGCAGCTCCCTGCTATGGTTAATAGAGGAGGGTCCCAAGTAAGGAACTGGGGATGCTTTTATGAGGCAACTACATAAACGTTGAGTGAACATGGTTGGTGGCTTTAACTCTGGCCCTTTGGTTAGATACAAGTTAAGGTATTCTTCCTCCAGGGTTCCTCGATCTTATACACACACTTATTGGAGAGTCACAAGATTCAACCTACCAAAATACAACCCATCAGTGATCAACGTCTGCATCTTCGAACTGTCCGGCCACAGTGGGTGCAGCCTCCACGTCCATGCCATCTAGAAAACACAACCTGTTGTAACAGCCACCAAGGACAGGATGGACGGGTAGATTACATTTCTTGTTCTATGGGATTGGGACTTCGATTGTTGGCACACTGCCATATTGCACCTCAAACAAGGCAACCGCACAGCAGGCTGCCCGCATCTCTTCACACCCAAGACTGAGCCGAAGACCCCAAAGGCAATAGGCTGCTATTACATGCAGCACTTCTCCCCTGAAAAATGCAGGCGGAAAACCACAATTGCATGTAGCACCTCTGGTGCCGACCGCAATCAGCGAAGCTCTGCCTATGCTTAGGGGTACAGAAACAATGCAGTCTGATAGCCAAATTTATGCCTTCTGACACCATGGTTTGTATGCAGCGGGACCAGGAGCCCATCCCCCTACATACAGGGCAGGTGCCAGCCATTTGACAACCGACACCTGTAAGTGTGGAACGCGACTGTAAACCCGATGCAGTGATAGAAAGTGGGGCTTGCTTAATTATTTCAATAAGCCGCCAGCCTGTCCATCACCAACATCACCTGCCCGCAGTACCATGTGACACCTTGTTGGAAAACAGCCGGAGTAGTTGGCCCGACACAGCAGGACCCGGTAAGAAGTTTAAATCCCCGGATAGCCCTTTAATAATGTAATAAATCATTTTGTGGAGCGTTTTGACCGTGCAGCGGTCGCTCTCGACTGACGACCTGAGTTAATTGGCCAGGATCAGAAGTCTCTCTAATCCTGGCTGTTAGGTACAACAACTCAGCTGTCATTAGGCAACAAAGCAGCCACCACCGTGCAGCAAGGGAAACCCATGCAGGTCTTAAGCTGCAGCGCTCTAAACACACAGTGCCTTAGAATAAGGCCCATTAACAGCTACAACGAGAAAGGGTTTTCATTGACTTACATATAAAATGACCTAACCTTGGGAAAAGTCACCAATATTAGAAGAGAGAGCGAGCGATTGTGGGGGTGGGCGGTGGACTCCCAGAACCTGTGCTTATCAGCTGATTGAAGGGATCAAAGTGCTCAAGTAATCACTGCACCTTTTTCTGCATCTCAAGAAAGTGCTGCATCTAAAGCTATACAAGACGAACTGAAATTGCTCTTTCCCTGCTTGCCCTTCATTTCTGCTCTGCATAGGCTGAAGTGAGAGATGCAACTTTAGTACATACAGTTCCCACTTCAACCTGCTGGATCTCCGGTAACAACTAGGCTAGTGCTGCAGATTTGGCCTTGTTTAAAAGCCAAGACACTTAGCAGCAGTAGTCACTTTCTATCCAGAGCCATGTCTGTTAGACAAGGCTCCTACCCCCATCCAAAAGGTGCTCAGGCTAACTGTATGGCCTTTTATCTCCTGCCCAGGTACCGTTCAGGCAAAACTGTCTGGGGAATTCGGCATTTGGTTGTAATGGCACTTTAACCATCAAAGTCCTGTCTATCACTGTCCTGTCCCTGACATTACCTTCATAGTCCAAAGCTGAGCCTTCGGTGCGGACCCCAGCCATGGTGTGCTGGTTGGCGATGGAGTTGGCCAGCATACCTTCTAGCCTCTCCAGAGTAGCCTGACCCTCGGAGGTGAGATGGGACAAGCCTTCCTCATATGTATAGAAGGTAGGGATGTCAGCGAGTCCTCGTTCTGGGGGAGGAAGAACAAGATAAAATTCTATTAGTCACAGGGGCGCAGAACTGCAGGGTACTATTGTTACAGATAAAGATCAGCGACACTTGGTATTCCTATCACAGATCTGTATTTGCCATACGAATGACAACATAAGCCGATCCATCCGCAGCAAACACAGCTCAGTAAATTAGCGAAGTGACGATTTTGTTGACAGAAGGCAACAATGTAATATCCATACGACGCATTCCATGTGACAAATCCTCCTGGCAGCAATAAGCCAACCAAGTAAAATGGATAAGGAGTGAGACATCTGGAGGCGAGGGCAGCGGACCTGACTGACTACAGACAAGACTATGCCGCTGACAGAATAACTAGGGGCAGACCAGAAGCTACACTGCCTCGTGTGGCGCAGAAGGTTGCAGGTTTAATCCCCGCATGATTCAGGTAGCTCAAGGCTGACTCAGTCTTCCATTCTTCTGAGGTCGGTAAAATGAGCACCCAGCTTGCTGGGGGGGTAATAAATAAATAAAGGACCTGAAAGTTGCAGAATAATTGGCACTATACAAACAAGCCCCTTTCCCCTTCACCCCATTGACGCTGCTTGTGATTGACACAAGCGAATGTGTATTTGTTGCGCAAAATGCGCAGTGCTTACTGGGTGTGGACATGCGTATTTGCGGCGTATACTTTTTTTCACGTGCGTATAAACACGCAAGCAGGCCCAAAGAGAGTCAGAACTGTTCCTCTCAGGTCTCCTAGCAGAGAATATGCATGTAACGTGTATTCGCAGCATATTTTACAAACCCAAAAAACAGAATGCGCGTAAAAGACACCAAAATAAGACAAGCTGCAGTTTTTTTCCCACATGCGTGAAAAACGCACACGATTGCAAACTCCAATGCAAATGAATGGGGTTTCAGCAGCACGTAATATGCAGCAAATACGCTTGTGTGAGTTAACCCCGAAAGTCATATGACCAAAGTCGCTGTTTATTCCTGCCCTTCAGTGGGGCTCATTCACATGAATTGATAATCACACAATCACATCCTGTCCTCCACCGCTGGAGCCGTTCTTTCTAGCAGCTCTCCTCCCTGGCTTCGCCCGTGTT
The DNA here is from genome assembly GCF_035609145.1 of Eleutherodactylus coqui. Taxonomy (NCBI): domain Eukaryota; kingdom Metazoa; phylum Chordata; class Amphibia; order Anura; family Eleutherodactylidae; genus Eleutherodactylus; species Eleutherodactylus coqui. Next base: position 521,498,176 of record NC_089837.1, on the reverse strand, counting down.
CGCGCACTGCAGTTTTTTACGCGCATCGGCTGGTTTTAATTGACACAATAAGAAGAAGTTGGATCAATCTTATCCCACTGATTGTTGGCATTCATTGCAGAGCGGCGCCGGGCTACCGGTATTGTATCTCCATTTGCTCCACTTTGATGGTTCAGACTTTTACAGGCGCAGCGATGAAAAATGTTGGGTTTTTTTAAATTGGAAATATTGCAAAAGGTTTTGTCTTTTTCATTTTATTAACTTAGTTTATTACTAAAAAAAGCTTTTCCCATTTTTCTTTAGTCCCCACAGGGGACCACAATGTGTGATGGTTTAGTCACTCCTGCAGTATGATGCAACACCATAGTATTACCTTATACCACAATCTGACAAGCAGTCTACCAAGGCATGGCACAGGCAATCTGCGATAGCAGCCCTGGGGGCTTTCAGAAGGCCCCCAGCTGCCATGGCAACTGTACAGTCCTGTGCGATCTCATCACAGGGGGTCGTTCGAAACATTTAAATGCTGCAGTCAGGATTGGCGGTAGCATTTAAAGGGTTAACAGCTCTGATGAGTGTCGATGCTGATGGGAGCTGTTGTGGGCGGATGTCGTTTGCAAGAAACAGTCGGCATTCACATTGTATGGGGCGGGACCAATCCCCAATCCACCTCCATGATGTAAATGTATGTCCTGGAGCATTAAAGGGGTTCTGCCAGTAAAATTTAAAAAAAATAAAAAATTCATGCTCCCCTGTATCCCTGTAGAGGGTAACCTGTAAAAAGAAAAGAGGGAAAAAAAACAAAGCTAACTCACCTATTCCCGTTGTTGTTCTTCCCTCTGCTGTTTACCGGGCGCGTGAGAGGTCGGCTCCTGCACGCTCTCGCCGACCTGGCTGTGTCTATACTCTCCAGTGCTCAGAGCTTCCACAGCGAGTGCGTCAGAAGGGGGATCATGCGCACTCGCCGTCGACTCTCCAAGGACAGCAGAGGTTAGATGCGGCCAGGCCAATCAGTGGGCGACGTGTCGACCACTAACCCAGGCGGAAGGGCTTGCCGCCCAGCACGGTTGGAAGCTGAAACTTTGCCAGCTTCTGCCATGCGAATGGACAGCAGCCTCCCGGTGACCGGCCCCATAAGGCACAGGTGAGAGTGATTTTTTTTTTCTGACAGAACCCCTTTAAGGGGTTAAGAAAAGAAAGAAGCTTCACATCTGCGGTACTGAAGGTAAGAGGCCCACATGCACCCAGCCTCCGCGTACCGTTTATAGATCTCTGCTCAATGCAAAAAAAAATCTGAATATTCTTGATCACATCTAGCGGTTGTACAAACCGGATACTTCACAGAGCTGAGAGTCTGTTACAGATTTATCCAGGCTAGAAAAACAGCCTGAACTTCAGACGCAGCAAAGCATCCAGACAAGATGCACTGCGCATACAGAGGACTTTCTATGCAGGGTACAACTGTAACAAACCCTCAGCTGTAAGAAGCTTGCAGGGAGAACTCACCATGTGCCTCCACATCATACTCTTCTCCTTCAAAGTCATCGTCTGAATCCTCATCCTCCGGGTCGGGGTGCAGAGCCTGACAGTCACACATGGCAGAGAACATCTCGCCCACTGCAATCACAGAGATCGGAGGTTATGTGAGGACAAAACCACACAAGATCCAAAAGCCACGAAGGGAAGCGCACAGTCAGACTTATCCTCCGGAACAAAGCGGATTTCAGTGATTGGCTCGTCGTCGTCATCATCATCATCGTCATCCTCCTCCTCTTCCCCATTGTCTTCTCCGTCCTCCTCTTTCATCTTTGCTTCTTTTGCATTATTATCTACAAGGAAAGAGAAAAAACACAAATAAGTTGCAAAAAGACAACATGTCACCGAGTACATACACAGCTTACCCTGTACTATACACTCCAGAGCTGCACTCACTATTCTGCTGGTGGAGTCACTGTGTACATACATTACTTATCCTGTATGATCCTGAGTTACATCCTGTATTATACTCCAGAGCTGCACTCACTATTCTGCTGGTGGAGTCACTGTGTACATACATTACTTATCCTGTATGATCCTGAGTTACATCCTGTATTATCCTCCAGAGCTGCACTCACTATTCTGCTGGTGGAGTCACTGTGTACATACATTACTTATCCTGTACTGATCCTGAGTTACATCCTGTATTATCCTCCAGAGCTGCACTCACTATTCTGCTGGTGGAGTCACTGTGTACATACATTACTTATCCTGTACTGATCCTGAGTTACATCCTGTATTATACTCCAGAGCTGCACTCACTATTCTGCTGGTGGAGTCACTGTATACACACATTACTTATCCTGTACTGATCCTGAGTTACATCCTGTATTATACTCCAGAGCTGCACTCACTATTCTGCTGGTGGAGTCACTGTGTACATACATTACTTATCCTGCACTGGTTTTGAGTTACATCCTGTATTATACTCCAGAGCTGCATTCTGTATTATTGTATCTTGTCACCACCAGGAAGCTAGGTGTTTGACAGGGCTTGGATGCAGGAACGCCCGTCACACCCCCAGCTCCCAATTTGGTGACTTCTGTAAACTCCTAGCAGCACCGAGTGTATAGATTGTTGCCTGGGCTGCACGGTTAGGCTTAGATTATTAGCTGCAAATACTTCCATGTTACAGGGGTAACATAAGAGTATTTACCGTGAAGAATCTAAGCCTAACATGAACACCAACCCCTAACCGTCCAGCCCAGGCAACAATCTATACACACGCTGCGGCTAGGAGTTTACCCGGAGCTGCCATTCCCCCTTGCATGTCCCATGTAGCCGTCCCCTCCGCGCTGCAGTAATTTCCCTGCACTGCTGTTCCCAGTCTTGCCGCTGCAGTTGGGGGATTAGGGACGGCTGTGCCTCTCCTGCCGCCGACTCCACCACCGCTCGCAGGCTTACCGTTCTCCTCCCCTGTCGGCTTAGCCTCTGCCTCCTGTAGATGTCCTTGCGCGACCGCCTGCTGCCGGTCACTAGGGGTCCTGTGCTGCCACTCTCCTCCCTGCCGCCGGTCCCAGGTTTGCTGCTGTGCTCCATGCCAGTGCTACCTTAATGTCCTTCCAGGACATAGAAGCCAGCCAGCTGAGCAGCCAATCAGCTACAGGGGGCGTAAACAGCCTGTCAGTTTCATCTCCACCAGTACTTCCTGGCGGTGACAAAATACAATAATACCACTGCACTCACTATTCTGCTGGTGGAGTCACTGTGTACATACATTACTTATCCTGTACTGAGTTACATCCTGTATTATACCCCAGAGCTGCACTCACTATTCTGCTGGAGTCACTGTGCACATACATTACTTATCCTGTGCTGATCCTGAGTTACATCCTGTATTATACTCCAGAGCTGCACTCACTATTCTGCTGCTGGAGTCACTGTGTACATACATTACTTATCCTGTACTGAGTTACATCCTGTATTATACCCCAGAGCTGCACTCACTATTCTGCTGGAGTCACTGTGCACATACATTACTTATCCTGTGCTGATCCTGAGTTACATCCTGTATTATACTCCAGAGCTGCACTCACTATTCTGCTGCTGGAGTCACTGTGTACATACATTACTTATCCTGTACTGCTCCTGAGTTACATCATGTATTATACCCCAGAGCTGCACTCACTATTCTGCTGGTGGAGTCACTGTGTACATACATTACTTATCCTGTGCTGATCCTGAGTTACATCCTGTATTATACCCCAGAGCTGCACTCACTATTCTGCTGGTGGAGTCACTGTGCACATACATTACTTATCCTGTACGGAGTTACATCCTGTATTATACTCCAGAGCTGCACTCACTATTCTGCTGGTGGAGTCACTGTATACATACATTACTTATCCTGTACTGGTCCTGAGTTACATTCTGTATTATACTGTAGAGCTGCACTCACTATTCTGCTGGTGGAGTCACTGTGTACACACATTACTTATCCTGTACTGACCCTGAGTTACATCCTGTATTATACTCCAGGGCTGCACTCACTATTCTGCTGGTGGAGTAACCATGTACATACATTGCTCATCCTGCACAGAATTATGAGCGCAGCTCTGGGGTGTAATCAGGCTAAGTCTACGGATATGTAGATATATATGGATGGGGTATTAGTGTAGTCCTGGTGGAGGCAAGATTGACAGGGAGGTGTCACCCCCTGTACCTGATTGCCTGGACAGCAGCCTTGCAAATAGGTCCTAGAAGGACAGTAAAAACGCCAGGAAAATACATACAGCTTGATAAAGTGGCTTTTCCAGCGGCGCACCAAAAGAGGCAAACGCAGCCCTGCATGGTCGGGGGGACAGAGACCGTTATGCAGGAGCACACGGCATCCCCCTACCTCAGGCGTCTTTCCCAGCGGGCGACGGCGCAAGTTCTCTGTGGAGGAACGGGCGGCAGGGATCTCCCTGTGCCGCCGGCAGAGCACAAGCGCTCAGCGCGCCAGCTGTCAGCGGGGGAGCGACGTCCACAGAGCAGAGACATAGCTGGGCAGCGGGCAACAAGGAGCAGCCTGTTCCGGCGGCAGAACAGAAGCGGTGAGGGTGCCAGCTATGAGCGGGGACCTTACATTATTACATTTTAATGCTGCCATGTTACAGCCGTAACATGGCAGCATTTATGCCCACTGTCCTGCTAGGACCTTCATGCCTTCACCCAATCGGAAGCTGGGGGCGTCACAAACCCCTAACTTCCGGTGGTGTCAAGATACACTGATAGCTATGGACGGATGGTCTGCTCGGCTCACTCCGGATTCACAGACTGATTGGCGGACTACAAGTCTCAGAAATCCTTCCCGACTCGGTAGAGTGTGGATTACGGCTCCCGTACATACGGACTCCGCGACGCCCCCTCCCCCGCTTTAACGGTGTTTTCTGCGTCTCACCGGCCATCTTGGTGTTCACCATGACGTAGAGGTGCTCCTCTGGGTACGCGGCGGTGTCCCTGGAGATGGCATGCAGGCTGATGGCCGGGTACTCCAAGGAGAAGCCCAGGCCGGCGCCGTTCAGCCATGACAGCCGACTGCAAGGCAAGAAGGAGGGGAATGTCAAGAGGCGTCGTTATTGTGAAAAGCTGAGTGACAGAAACATGGCCGCCCGCCAGCTCCCCCCCTCACCTCTCGGCGATGTACAGGGTGCCGCTCCCCAGCCGCTGGCCGCTCAGCACCGCCTCCGTCCCGGTCTGCAGCCGCCTCACGCCCTCCGCGGGCGGCGGGAAACTGCTCAGCTCTCCCAGCATGACGGACCGACAGCTGCCGGGCCCAAACCACGTGACTGTGGCCTGACCTCCGCTCCCAGCAGACACTGCGAGAGGAAGAATTGACACAAACCGGCGCGCAGGAAGTGACGCACAAAGTAAGCGCCGAACGCCTTACGTCACTTCCGCTCGGCTGTGGTAACCATGGCAACGCCCCATGCCGAGCGCTATGCTTAGGAACAATGGAAGAAAACCGGCCAATGATTGACAGAGACGATGGGAGTTGTAGTTTCTTAGTAGTTTGTAGAGTCACTCTGCTTAGAGCTGTAAATAGTGTTGTGTGTGTGTATATATATATATATACATATATATATATATATATACTACTGGTGTATTCAGGTAGATGAAGCCTGTATTTCAAGTTCTCACCCTTTACAAGAACTCTGCTTGTTGTCAGTGAGTGGAAACAGGCGGAAGGAGAGGCGCACAAAGAGTAGAGTCAGCCGGAGGATTTAAGTATTTTTTTAATTAAGTGCTTGAAAAATTAAAAAAAATACGGTACATTCGCCTCTTTTGTTTCCCCGCAACTCCAGTCGCTACCGGGAAGAGCGATCATTTGCTGTTTGCACAGCAATCATTCACATCAGCGCGGTACAAACGCAGTCACGGGCATAGGGGGGCTTAAACGGACTTACCAGGACTAAAATATTGATTAGCGATCCGCAGGATAGCTCAGCTGTCAGATCGGAGGGGGTCCGCCGCTCGGGATCCCTGGCAACCAGCTGTTTGTAGGGTCCATAGCGCTCAAGTGACCGGCGCGGCCTCTTCTCAGGATCGTAACGTCATGGGCGCTGCAGTACCCATGACCACAGGACCGGCCAGCAGACCTAAGGCTGACCTCACAGGGGCGCTCGCCAACGTGACATCCCCATGGATGTGAGGCATTTTTTTTATTAAACCCGCCCCGCATCACTTTTGGGAAGTAGCGATAATCTGGCGCGGTTGTTCTAAATGGGGAGACCTGGCATCGTGGGCACCCAGCATGTGGTGCGGTGCTGCCGCAGACCCCACTGAGAGCAGTTGACAGTCATGCGAGGGCACGCCAAAACACGGGACGTGCGGTGCGATGAGGGGGGAAAAAAAAATTGCTCGTGTATGATCACGTTCAAAAGAATGGCGCAAATACGCATGCGGGACTCGTCGCACAATTTTCTCAGCTGTTTAAAAAAGGCCTCGGGGTCAGTGTGAATACAGTCAGCGACTGAACGGCGAACGATACTCTGGTCACTTATCATTTATCATCCAGTCAGGCATAAAAACTGAACGGCAATCGGCTCGTTATAGTAATAATGTATGTATTCTATATTTCGTACATCAGCCTAGGCAAACACGTGTGTGTGTGTATATATATATATATTCGTATATCTTCCTCCTTAGTGAATAGCCGGCATATAAATGGTTAATGTGTTTGTGTTATACACTGGTCTGTATTGATGCAGGCTCATACTCCCCCATATCCTTTCCTGGCTTAGGAATGTCCTGAGATAGCGGGTTCTGACCCCGTCCCTTCGGAGAGGAGCTGTTAGAACGAATACAGAATGAGCCTTCTTAAGTTTTGGTTTCCTAGAAATCACGCTCCCTCAGTTTTAGGGATGCAAAGGGTTAAAAGGGTCGTTCAGGGAAACATTTTCTCATTTCCTAGGAGTGCAATCTGCATAAAGTATAGCAGTAGTTCGGGTAACGGACGTCTCGGCACGTAAATTAAGGAATTCTGCTGCGGGAGTATTGCGTTTAAAAACATGAGTGATTGCGGATTTCCACAGTCTCCATTAATACTATATTAATGGAGACCTCCCGCTGCGGAAATCCGCGGTGAAATAGAACATGCTGCAATTTTTTTTCCGCAGCGGAAATCCGCGGCAGAATTCTGCATGTGAGCGCTGGCAGCAGGAAAGCTATTAGGCTCAATAGAACCTAATAGACGCGGATTTCCACTGCGGGAAATGCAGCAGAAATCCGTCCGTGGGCATTGCCCCTGTCCACGGGCGATGCAAAGTCCCGCCGCATATCCTCTGGCGGTCAGCCCTATCTGATAGGCTGCCCGCCGCGAGCGGTGAATAACAATGATTCTCCGCTCGTGGACAGGCGCCGGCGCTTTCCATAGCAATGCTATGGAAGGCGCCAGCCGGCATGATTCGCCGGCGAAATCACGCCCGTGGACCGGCACCCTTAGGGTCTGTTCACGCATGGTGAAAGTGCTGTGGATTTTCTGCAGCAGAGAATTCTATGGCAAAATCCACAGCATTGCCGCATCAAAAACTGCATCATTGGTGTGGAATTTGATTCAAAATCAGCCGATTTCATCCTACCCGGCGCTCCTCCACATCCTCACTGCAGCACCAAGAGCAGAGCACACATACGTCCTCTGGCAACCACGACTGAGCACCACCGGTCAGGGGAGGTTTCTGCTTCCACATCACTTGACTGGCAGTACTGAGTAGCGGTTGGCGGGGGGACAGATGTGCGCTGCGCTCTCAGTGGTGCAGTAAGGACGTGACTCAGGAGTCTTTGGTGCCCTTATTGAAATGAATGGAGCGCAGTGTATCTGCCTGACTTGCGCTTCCTTAATTCGGGGACATTCTCGTGAGCAGTGGGGGTTCCAACGGTCGGACCCCCACTGATCAGATAGCTATCCCTTTTCCTCTGGAGATGGCATAACTTGCTGGAGCAGAATACCCCTTTAAATTTATGTAATGTCCAAGATTCTTCCACTCCGTATCCGAGACCCATCAGATTCTGTTCAGGGGGATGTATGATGCAGGGAATCGCACTACTCCTTGTTCCACCCAAGTCTTTAGGCCTCACACTTTTTTCACATTTTTAATTCCCCCCCCCCCATCATTCTGCCCTCAATACCCCATAATAAAAAAAAAAGTAACAAAATGGTAAAAATCTTTGTAATTTAAAAAAAGTGAAAACTACCATTGTGCATTGACATAAGTATTCACACCCTGTACTCTGAACTTAGTTGATGCCCCATTGGCAGCGACTACAGCCTCCAGTCTTCTTGGGTATGATGGCACAAGGTTTGCACACCAGGATTTGGGGATTTTCTTCCCTCCATCAGGTTGGATGGAGGCCGTCTGTGAACGGTGATTTTCAGGTCTCCAGAGATTGATCAATTGGTTTCATATCAGGGCTCTGTCCGGACCACTCAAGGACATTCACAGAGTTGTCCCTCCTGCGATGTCTTGGCCGGGGTCTTAGGGTCATTGTCTTGTTAGAAGGCGACTCTTCTACCCTATCTGAGGTCCCCTGAGCTCTGGATCAGGTTGTCATTATCTCTGTACTTTGCTCCACTCCACTTTCCCCCAACCCTGACCGCTCCCTGGCCAGATCTTCACATGGCGGAGAATGTCCCGAGAGTTTTGTGCACTGCGAGACGCACAAAGCTCAGGTGAATATCAACTCCATTCTTTTGAATTAAGTCATGCACATGAGCGATGCTTCTGGGGGGAAAAAAAATAAATCATGGCACGTTCAATTTTTTTTTACATTCCTTGGAACGCATCGCCCATTGATTTTAGTGGGACCCTAAATACATCGCATACCGTGTGATGCAAGCTTTCCCATTGAAATCAATGAAAACCACTTCCAATCCACCATCACACGTGAAACGTGCGTGAGAGGATTGAAAACTCACAGAAAGCATGAGGGGCGATTCTGCCAGAAAATCACCTTGCTTCTGCAGGTAAAACGCAGGTTGACAAGCACAATATATTGCGCTCGCATGTGTAGCTAGCCTTAGGGGTATTCTACATGGAACATTTTTATATTACCACTACTTATTTAATAGGTCAGACATGGGCTTACAGGGTAGCTACCTTTTGGTTGACACCAGAGATAGCGTTTGAGTTAATTTGCATTTTTTTCTGCAGGGGTTGTGGCCTGTAAGACTCGCTACATGAAAGTCATATCCCTGCAATAAGAACCTATACCTCCACCCAAGAGCTACAGCAACCACTGGACCATTCCTCCAATTGAGGACCTACTGGTGATCACTGGATTGTCCCAGCTCCAGTAGCCATAAGCCCCAGCAAGCAGCAGTTATTGCTGACTGAAGCTAAAGGCTACAGCAGCCACTAAAGGAGAAATGTGGTATTACACGGCACCCATTCGAGCAGCTGGCTGATACATGGTAAGTCCAAGTCCTCCAGAGCAAGAGCTACTCTGGTTCATAGAGAGAGGTCTGGAATTAAGGTCTCATTCTGTATTGCATTCATATGTTCTCCCCTGTAAGATGACCATAGATATGAGATTGAAAGCGGTCTTCCATCTCAGACTTTTAGGGCATATGTGCAGGATATGCCCTAAAAGTCCCACCTCTGGGACCTGCACACATTTCTAGTTTTGGCCTCGACCAGAACCTGGCCTGACTGTACGAAGTGACCAGGTGGGCTGGGAGTGCAGAAACAGCCAAGCAAGTTTCACTGCAGTTTCTGTAACTCCCACAGAAGTTAATAGCAGTTATGGAAACGGCATCGCCCTGTCGCACGCAGCGGCTTCTGTTCTCCCTGCCACCTCATGGAGAGCGCTGTTCCTATCAAGTCCATGTTTGGCCGATAATGGAACATCCCTTTAATATTATCATACAAACCCAATAAATAGATTTTGACAAATTATAATTTCTGTTCATTGAGAGGATTGTTATGGATTGGAGAAAAATGGCCGTTTTCTTCCAGGAACAGCGCTCTCACCTGTCCACAGTTTCTGTACGGCTTTACAGCTCATCCCCATCAACTTCAATAGTGCTGAGCTACAACACCAGACACCCTGTGGGCAGGTGGGGCGCCGTTTCTGGGGAAAAAAGCAGCCACGTTTCTCTAATTTTGGACAGTCCCTCTAAGTATTGTTTGCTTAAGAAATTATAATAGCCAATTAGCAGCCAAAAACACAAGGAAAAAAAATTATAATTTCTCTCCTGTGCAGCTTCATCTCATCCCTTATCCTCCTGCCCTCTTCCTTGTTAGTTCAGCCCCTCTCTAGATTTGGCTTTGTTGCTGTGCCCTATGGGAAATGTAGTATACAGCAGGCCAAGTACTGCGGTGTAATCTCCTGCAATGCACCACAATATAGTCGAGAGCATTCGTACAATTAGGCAGGCCTACACACCAACCTTAGCCAAACACATGGGTTACGCAACCAAAGATCGCCGTGTATCCCTGTAACCTCACACTACCCTCCAAGTCAATGGAGTTGCGGTACGACAACCAGGTTGCTGCGAACCGCAAATTGCAAAAAAAAAATCCAACCTTAGTGGATTTTCTGTGATCTGTGGGTCGTTTTTATGGAAAGTTGCCCTGCGACGCCATTGACCTTAATGAGAGCACGAAGTTGCAGGTCTATAGCGATCTCTGGTGATGCAACCAAGGTTGCCGTTTAGGCCTGGTCTTACTTAACACAATATGTAGATTAAGGGCTCATTCACATAGGTGTCTGTGGTAAAACGCTGGGTGTATAACGCTGCATTTCACCGCTGTGTGAGCCGGTGTATCTCCGCATATGGCAGCAATTTTGGACTCCGCATGACAGCATATCTCACGCACGCTGACATGCGCAGTCTTCCCGCTTTCATTTATTTCCCGCTATGTCGCTTAGCGACATTGCATATAAACGCAGCACATACGCCATGCAATTGCATATGTACAGCATTTTACATGCACCCATAGAGAACAATAGAGCTCTATCGCACATAATACGCGGTAAAATAGAACATGTCGCGTTCCTTTTTAGACACGTATTATACGCAATGAAAAAAGGCTAGTGCGAGTGCAACAGCCAAAATCAATGAATGACTCGCCAACCTGTAGTGCGGAATACGCCATTCTAATATGCTCGTGTGAATGAGCTTTAAATCTGTAGAAGTTTACAGTTTAAGCAATTCTACATAATAAAAGGGGTTACATCAGAATTCACAGGGTAGAGATTAACTGGCTAATCGTGGAGGTTTCAGCAGCTTGACCTCCACCAATCTTGAGAAGGGGGTCCTGAAGGTCCCTGAATGAATGGAGCCGTGTTCACACATGTGCTGCACTCCATTAACGTTAGGGGGACTGATAGCCGAGCACTTAAAGAATGACTTTTAGAAAACTTTTGACATGTCAAAAGTTTTGATCACTGGAAGTCCGGGTGCCAAGACCCCCACTGACCACTGAAATGAAGGCCACCATCACCCGAGTGCTGTGTGCCCCTTTGGCTATAATGTTTGCCTCTTGCCTCCTTTCAGCAAAATGAAAACTGATGCATAGAACGACCTCTATAGACAGACAATCAGCGCTCGGGTGAGCAGGGCAGTCTTTTAATTTCAGTGATCAGCGGGGGATCAGCCGGACCCCCACTGATTAAAAAAAAAAAAAAAGTTATGTCAAAAGTTTTGACCAGTTATTCTTTAAATCTCCAGTAGTCCTAATTAAACAAATAGAGCAGCAGTGCTCACATGTGACCACAGATCCAGTCACTCGGGGTGGGGACACAAGACCCCCCATTCTAATGCTCGATGGGTGGTCCCACAGGTCAGACTCCCACCAAATCAGATAGTTCCCCCCTATGCATTAGATAAAGGATAACTTTTAATCTTGGCACAACACGACACGTAGGAGCCATTCTACCCCAAAATACATCTTGGTGCCAGTATGAAGGTTATAATAAGGCATTACAAAGGCTTATCACATCGTACGTGGCGGTAAAACAAAGAAAAAGGAGACTAGAACCAGCACGTTTATCTTTTTCTAGGTCTTAAAAAAATTCATTTTTTGTGGATCAACTTTAGAAATGACAGCAGCAATCTTTGTTTCGACATAATGTGTTATATAAGGGCCTTCTGACACAGAAGTGGTTAAATATACATCTTGTGGTCACTGTGGAAGCTACACTAGCTAATACAAAAAAAAAAAACGGAGGGGTAAAAACCAACCATATAGCTAAGACTCACAAAGCAACGGTAAAGTAGTTGGTAAATTTTATTTATAACTGCCTGCATCGTAACCTAAGTACTGAGTAATTAAATAGAATATATATCTCATATGAAAAAAAGCTAAAAGCATCAAGTGCTTCTTCCCCTCCCCCCCCCCCCCCCCACACTTCTCCCCCCCACCCTCCCCTTTCCTGTTTGGATTAGCCTCCCTAAACAAAAATAATTTTTTGGGGGGACATCTGGAATGCATATTGCCCCTTACCCCCTCCCCTATTCACACGGTTCCCTCCAGGTACCACAAGTTGCCGCCATTTTTTTTTTTCTCTCTGTCATTCCCAGTCACTGAAATTACTCATGACCACAACAAATGCAATGAGAGAAAATGATTTAAAAAAAAAAAAAAAAGAAAAAAATGTACAGAAATTTTTTGAGAAGTTCATAAACTGGTCACTTCACAGAAAGACTGTAGAACTGGTCAAGTGTTCGCTTCTAGAAAAGGTAAAATTTTTTTCGTAGTGAAGAGGGTCGGATTTTTCAAACCGCGTTTTGTAACTGGCCCACCGGCGGCTGGTATGAGCTACTGTGGAATAAATTAGCACAAAAATGGAAGAAGGTGAAAAATCTTATAACTGTTCACTGTTACAGACATAATCCACAAGATCAGTTACTCTCAATAGTTCGTCCTCGTCCTCCTCGGCACCCGCAGCCTCCGGACCGCCTCCTGTCCCATTGGAAGCCTGGCTGACGGGGGCTGATGTGTCCTTCGTGGTTTCGCTTTTTTCGCTCGGTTTCCCGATTAGAGTCTCAATAGTTTTTCCCGGGCTTTGTCCGTTAGCGGAAGGTAACTCCACCAAGCTGTAGTCCAACGGGCTGCCGTCTTTTGTGACGGTTTCAAAGTCATCGTCATCGTCGCTTTCTATCCGGTAACAAGGCTTCTTGGTGCCTTCCGGGACGACGCTGGCCGAGGGAGGCTTGTCCTCTGCCGGAGGCTTGTCCTCTGCCGGAGGCTTGTCGCTACTGCAGACCTTACCGTCCCCTTCCTCTTCGTCGTCGTCGTCGTCGTCATCATCTGTCTCGATACGATTTAGTCGCTTTCTGACGGGTCTCTCTTCCTCTTCGTCGGAAAGTTCATCGTTTGAGCTTCTGATGCGTTTCCTCAGCGGGTTCTTTTTCACATTTCGAGGCTTTTCGTCATCCGAGGAAAAGTCACTCACTAGAATTTAGAAGAGCGCAATTAGTGTTTATTGTATTGTGAGCATTTAGTCACGCCATTGTTGTAATAATAATATAAATGCGCTTCTTAAATCAGCCTATGCAAACTATAATATATATATATATACACCTTCATAGGAAATAGCTAGCAGTTAAATGGTTAATGAGCTCAATATTATAGTCTGGTATGTACAAGTAGAAGTTGAAGCTAAACCTCCCACGTTCGGTTCCCAGAGCTAACAACAGGAGGAACTTCTTATCTCTGACTGCATACTTTCGGTCTATGCTACTTGGGCATTTAGGAATTACATGTTCACATAGCGACATACACCTGGGGCGTAAACATATGTTAATCATCAGCGTCGTTGCATACTGGGCCAATCATGAGTTGTATGATGGGGGGGGGGGGGGCTGCATGTAATTGGTGCGTCATATTCAGTATAAATGTATTGTACTTCCTTTGAATAAACCAGAAGAGTATTGAGGGCTGACAGAGAGCATCCGTGAGTTCAAATACATATATTCATGCATGAAGCTTCTCATTATAATCTGGACCAAACCAGTGAAATCTTCTGCAATATTATTATTCCCATAACACCATGTTATATCCTCTTTAGCGCAGTCTGTTTAGCTGCGTCCTAGGAGCCCAATAACAGTAAAATAGGAAGTGCTGGATGCAAAAATATTCCAGACCTCCATTTTTCAAAAACCATAACTTTATTATTCTGTCGACACGGCCGTATGACGGCTTGTGTTTTGCGTGTCAAGCTGCAGTTTTTTTTCTATTGGTACTATTTTTTGGGTAAACATAACTTTGATTACATTTTTTTGGAGGGCAGGGAGAAAAAACTAATTGACAGTTTAGACATCCCTAATCATGCAGCATAAACATGATACATTTTTTATGCGAATTGTTACGATTACGGTAAAAAAAAAAATTAGGTTTTTTTCAGCCTTTTTGTTTTGCACAATAAATTTTTTTGGGTTTCTTTTTCATCGCTGCATTCAAAATTCCATAACTTTTTTTATTTTTCCATGGAATGAGCGCTGTGACGACTTGTTTTTTGTACGAAGAGCTGTACTTTTTATACTATTTTGGGGTACATGCAACTTTTTGATCACTTGTTGCAGTTTTTTGGGAGGCAGAATGAACTTTAAAAAAGCATTTTGACTCAGTTGCGCCCCGCAGTTTATTTTTTTGAATTTGCCATGCAGGGTAAAAAGTTCATTCAGTTTACTTTACGGGTTGTTACAGATGACGCTACGATACATTGCAGTCATAGTGATCATAAACCATGGCAGGCCCAGATGTCATGGTCTGGCGTCCAAATGTTATGGCAATCGACCTGCCGCAATTACACTGCGTTACAGGGCGAGGGCCCTGCCTCTGTCAGCCCTTTACATGCAGCGATCAACTGTGGGAATCGGGGTTGTCCAGGCTTATAAAATTGACGGCCTTATCTCAGGATAGGCCATTAATATCTGGTAAGTGGGACTCCCGGCAATCAGCTAATTGAAGGTACTGCAGTGAAGGTACTGCGGTGAAGGTACTGCGGTGAAGGTACTGCGGTGAAGGTACTGCGGTGAAGGTACTGCGGTGAAGGTACTGCGGTGAAGGTACTGCGGTGAAGGTACTGCGGTGAAGGTACTGCGGTGAAGGTACTGCGGTGAAGGTACTGCGGTGAAGGTACTGCGGTGAAGGTACTGCGGTGAAGGTACTGCGGTGAAGGTACTGCGGTGAAGGTACTGCGGTGAAGGTACTGCGGTGAAGGTACTGCGGTGAAGGTACTGCGGTGAAGGTACTGCGGTGAAGGTACTGCGGTGAAGGTACTGCAGTGAAGGTACTGCAGTGAAGGTACTGCAGTGAAGGTACTGCGGTGAAGGTACTGCAGTGAAGGTACTGCAGTGAAGGTACTGCAGTGAAGGTACTGCAGTGCTCCTGCAAGAGCAGCATCCTCTTCAATATTTACATCAGTGTACAATCCTACAGAACGCTATATTTTGCTTATAGCAGCCATTCGGAGTACTTCAGGATTGTCCTGCTGATTTCCACCAGGTAAAACCAGCCCCTGTGATGACATTAGTCACTGGTTGTGATCGCTGTCTATTAAGACCCAGCAGTTCTGCCCTGCCAGGTGGAGCAGCTCATGTGATTGCCACATCCAGTAGAGGAAGCAACACTGCTGTTCACTTTATTCACTACATATTGCTCATTAAGTGCTATATAAACTGCAAAAGAGGACAGACGCCGTTCTAAACTGTTCTTCAAAGGGTCTCCGTCTCTCCGACAACCAAACTCCTCCAACTACACTGCAGGAGCTTTAAAGGAGCAATTAGAGGGATCACAGGACTAGATGCCGTTTCTGGCTCCATATTGTATCAATTCACCCCCACCGCTCAGCATTATAAACCAACAGTCTCCATCCAGGGACTCTCCTGCTGTCCATGCTGAGTGTTGTAGTTCTCCAATAACTGGTGTACATTATACTACGGACCTATAATAAATCTAGGTTTAGACCAGTATGTATCCCAGCGTGCAAGAAACCCACCATTGCTTTCAGAGCTGGAAAATCTTCTCTTCAGGACTCGTCTCATTTCTTTCCCTCGTCCGTGGCGAGCGCCTTTCTGCGAGTTTTCGCTGTCTGAATCTTCCCTATAGTTGACCTGCCGCTTCTGGTTTCTCCGCGATCTCCTTCTGCGGGTGTCCAGGTAGTCCTCGCTGTAATCACTGCTGTTATCTGTTTCTGCAGTAACACAAAAGAATAGGTGAATGGTTCACCAAGCCTCACACAGATCTGACTGACCAGAGGTATTGTGATTGCAGCTCTGGAGTATAATACAGGATCAGTACAAGTAATCTACACTGCTCAAAAACAGTAAGCATCACAGTGTAACCTCAAGTCACTTAGGCGTCCTCACATCTCAAAAACCAGAGACTCCACCCAGTTGTTGCAGCCAAGAGAAGCACAAGCTTGCCGATAAGGTCAGCAAACTTGTGCGGCTACTGGCAGTCATGGTGGGATCTCAGCCGCAAGCAACTTTAAAGAAGTGAGAACACAGCCTTATGCTTCAGGGATATCAATCTGTCCGGTTAGGAAGGAGTAGCGATTATGAATCCATTTCACCTGCTTTACTGCAAATGAAAGTGACAAGGGGTACACCGGAGGGGTGACAGCAAGACACCCCAAAAAGGGGCTGGAGACATTTCCTCTCTCCTTCCTGACCGAGTCTTCTCTAGTCCTGGTGTCCTTGATACTACTAGTACATGAGGTGCTACCTGCAGCCCAACCAGGTTGTACAGGTAGTCCCGCTCCTCCCGGATGGCCCATCCATACAGGGTCTGCTGTCTTTCCATGCACAGTGTTAAGAGCATGGAGCAGGTACCAGGACACGGCCGTTACACAAGGAGAGCTGGACAGGCCATCAGCCTAACATCAGGACTGCAGGAACAGGAGGAGCGCCGCCAGAACCCTACAAAATGACCTTCTACTGACCACCCTGTCATACAGACTCCATGAGGGTGGCAAGAAGCCCGATGTCCTGTAGCGGGATCTGTGCAGCCATGTAATCTGCTAAGTACAAATGCAAAGAAATAGTACAGAAAGTATTACCAGTTGCTGGGCTGTCCTCAGATTCATCGTCATCATCATCTTCATCGTCATCAGAGTACCTCCTCCGGACGCTACGTCTCTTTATTCGCCTACTTTGCCTCATCGGTCGGCTGTAGTGTCGGCGTGGTCGGCGAGCACCAAAGTCACTGTCATTGGACTGCTGGTCCTCATCGCTCTCCTCCGCGTTTTCAGATACAACAAATTCTTCCTGAGAGCTAAAAACACAAAGTGGGTTTTCAGAGGGGGTCCGGAGGGTTCGTATTCCTTCTCACCCACAAAGTATTGGCAAGGAGGGGTTTGGATGCAGCGGTGGTCGCGTGCACAAGACCGACTCACCCGTCACTGATCCGGAACTCTTCTTCACTCTCTTCTTCGTCCATATTGCTATCACTGTCTAGGTCGTTTAATCGCCGTCTCTTCTTGCGTCTGACGGCCCTCTGAGGACGCTTCCCTTCTTCCCTTTCTCCTTCCAAGATGGTGGATATGTCTTTGCCACGGTGGCCAGTGATGTTAGACATGTCCTTTCCTCTGCCACCACCTTTGGAAAAGAGAAAAGAATACTGAAAGATCGGACCTACCAGACTCCAAACCGTGAGACCAGGAACCTGCGGCTGGGGCCATTTTTGTATGCGGCATCATCTGCTTTTGCACCTTATTACCAGAGGAGCACTCGCCATTAGGAAGACGGGAGATCACTCACCACCTCCGCCATCTCCATCCCGAATGTCGTCTTCTATCGCTTCGTCAATGGCCTCATCAAACTCATCAAACCTGTGGAAGCAGAGGTCAGTAGCGTTACTGTACAGATATGAAAGCGCTGCAAGCAAAACTCTCCACATGTTACTAAAAAGGGGCGACCTGCCGCGTTTAACCCCTTACGGACATCCTCTGTACGTGTATGTTGGATGTGATTGTACTGGCCTATGAATTAAGACTCCTGTGTCCAGCTCTGCCCATCAATGCAGGGGTCACTTCTCCCCCTTTGGGGACTTCACTGTGAATGGGGCGCTGGCTGAGCGTGCGCGGTCAGTGCTCAATTCATTTCAATAGGGCTGATGGAAAAACCTGGGCTGGTGCCACTCGGCTATCTCCACAGTCCCATTGAAAGTGAATGAAGCGCTAGTGCAATCAGAGTTCCATTCAATCTCCTCCCCGCTGCAGGGGGTGCAGAACCCCACAAGGAGGAAAACGGGATTACGTGCAATTGTGGTATAACCCGGTTAACCATTTAGATGGCATCACAGTACGAGGGGGCTCCTCCCGAATGGCCCACATGAAAGATCGTGGAGTGCTATTCCATGGCAGCCTAGGGGCTTGTGAAAGCTCCTGGGTCTGACAAGGATTTCCTCAAATTAAGCCCCCCGTATTGCATGTAGGGGGTTTCTCTACAGTTAAAAGGATGTGTCCGGGGAGAGAAGAGCTTACCTGGTGAAGTCCGGGGTGCAGCAGTGAGGAGGTCACAAAAAAAAAAAAAAAAAAAGAGGGAGGAGAAAGAAGCCATACCCCATGAACTGGTGGTGGAAACAGGCTGGAGGTGGCGGTGCCAGCACTGCTGCACTTGGATTGGGTAAGTTTCTCTCTCCCTGGACAATTCCTGTAAAGGGTTATTCCCATTGATCACTAGGACACACCATCACTTTCTGATCAGTAGGGGTCTGACCCTTGAGTCCCCCACATATCCCAAGGACAAAAGGGTTGCAGAAAGACTATGAAGAACTGGTTTTGTACTGCATCCCCTTCATTCTCAGTATCAGAGGTTGAATCCCCACTAATTATAATGGGATATCATATCTCAGCGACTGCAAAATAAGAACGATGGCCGCATCCTACTGAGGGTGGGTGAGGATTCAGGCAGTCACACCACAGTGGCATGCCATAATACTGAAGCAGAACGCCTCCAAGTCATCTAATCAGCAGAATCCAAGAGGACGGCGTCCAGGTAAGTAACCTCACCTGTAACTGATGAACTTCCGGGTTCTCGTTGACCTCCTCTCCAAGGGCTTAGACTTTTTCTTCTTCTTCTCCTCCTTCTCTTGTATCTCTGGCACTTCCGCTGCTTCCTGTAACATAAAGGCTATTGTAGCAACTAATCCAGCATACGGCACACAGCTCGATGTGAAGGAGAGACGTACCTGCGTAGGAATAATGTTCTCAATACTGATCCCGACGTAAACCAGTCGCTCCTTCCTGAGAGGCGAGAAAACAAATCAGATACCCAGTAATCACTAGATAACTACAGTACAGGATAAGTATGTATGTACACAGTGACTCCACCAG
Organism: Eleutherodactylus coqui; assembly: GCF_035609145.1. NCBI lineage: Eukaryota > Metazoa > Chordata > Amphibia > Anura > Eleutherodactylidae > Eleutherodactylus > Eleutherodactylus coqui. Next base: position 521,478,895 of record NC_089837.1, on the reverse strand, counting down.
CAGAATAGTGAGTGCAGCTCTGGAGTATAATACAGGATGTAACTCAGGAGCAGTACAGGATAAGTAATGTATGTACACAGTGACTCCACCAGCAGAATAGTGAGTGCAGCTCTGGAGTATAATACAGGATGTAACTCAGGATCAGTACAGGATAAGTAATGTATGTACACAGTGACTCCACCAGCAGAATAGTGAGTGCAGCTCTGGAGTATAATACAGGATGTAACTCAGGGTCAGTACAGGATAAGTAATGTATGTACACAGTGACTCCACCAGCAGAATAGTGAGTGCAGCTCTGGAGTATAATACTGGATGTAACTCAGGATCACTACAGGATAAGTAATGTATGTACACAGTGACTCCACCAGCAGAATAGTGAGTGCAGCTCTGGAGTATAATACAGGATGTAACTCAGGAGCAGTACAGGATAAGTAATGTATGTACACAGTGACTCCACCAGCAGAATAGTGAGTGCAGCTCTGGAGTATAATACAGGATGTAACTCAGGATCAGTACAGGATAAGTAATGTATGTACACAGTGACTCCACCAGCAGAATAGTGAGTGCAGCTCTTGAGTATAATACAGGATGTAACTCAGGATCAGTACAGGATAAGTAATGTACACAGTGACTCCACCAGCAGAATAGTGAGTGCAGCTCTGGGGTATAATACAGGATATAACTCAGGATCAGTACAGGATAAGTAATGTATGTATACAGTGACTCCACCAGCAGAATAGTGAGTGCAGCTCTGGAGTATAATACAGGATGTAACTCAGGATCAGTACAGGATAAGTAATGTATGTATACAGTGACCCCACAAGCAGTATAGTGAGTGCAGCTCTGGAGTATAATACAGGATGTAACTTAGGAGCAGTACAGGATAAGTAATGTATACAGTGACTCCACATCAGTACGGGACAAGAAATGTATGTACACAGTGACTTAACATTGTATATATTCTTTATGCGATAGGGAATCATAAAACATCTATCTGAGCACATGTAATAACGGCATTCTAACGCCTTTTTTACCCTTCTGCCCTCGTCTGCAGAGGCACAGGTAAGATATCTCCTTTAAATGTACCTAATAATATGAAAGAACCCGTGAGAGCCCTGTGGCAGATAGGAGAGCACTCTACCTTCTCTCCGCTCGCTCCTTCTTCTTTAACACTACATCCAGATTCTGCAGCTGCTCCTCCAGCTTCTCACAAAGTAATTTCTGTTCCAGAAAAAGATATAGATTAATGCACTCTGCTGGGGTCCCTGCGCGATCCTGCAGAGAGGATTAATGAGGGGAGCGCGGGGCAAGGTTAGTCTGACCTCATTGTGAAGCGGTACGGCAGCAAGAGCCCAAAATGCAGAGCTGTTAAATGGTCCCTATGTAAGATGTGTCAGAACCCTTTATAAACTGAACGGCCTCTTTATTAGAGCCCCCCCATCTAGTAGCACGTTTGACCTCCTTTGGCCTTCAGCACTGATGACCGGCCTTGCTGGAAGCCGCTCAGATCGCTGGATTTTCCCATCTAATGTGGATTCACGGAAAACGTGTCCCGTGATTTTATGCTCCGGGGTCACGGGGAGAATTATCATACAAGCGCCAATTGTGAGCGGGCCGGGGCTCTAATAAAGGGGCCCTTCAGTGCGTGTTCTAATGTTTCTCGCTAAGGGCGCTGCCAGTTGGCACACCTGATAGATGACACCATCTTTTATCACCCTATTGACTAGAGCCCTTACTAAGCCAAATGAACAGATGTTTAATCCGCCCCAAGAACACATTTTTAGCTTTTAGTAAAGTGACTTCGGACCGGTTATCTTTATACTCTCTCTATTATAGGGGAGCCCTAGTTGTTCCGGACACAGAGCTCCAAACCCTCTACTTCAATCCACACAGCTATAAGACATAAGATAATATTTTGGCTGCCTGCAGGCACTCACTACAAAAAAAGAGAAAAAAAAAATCAGCTCTCGGCCCCCTATAAAAGTTGCACTATGCAGTGTGCATTACAAGTGTGATGGGCATAGCAGGTTTCATACATGTTGGCACGGTGGGCAAAACCATTCTCCATCAGGAATGATCATCAGGGGCGGTCGGAGGCAGGCTGTATGGTATCCGCTGTCACAGGAGTCACACAACAGAATCTGGAGGAGAAAACAAACCCGAATCATCAATTGTAGCACAACATTTATATAGGTTTTTTTTTTTTTTTTTGCTACACTACTTTTAAAGAGAATTTTTCAGCTGAAGCTTGTGGTCCACACTGCATGGCACGCGTGATGTTATAGAGCAGGAGGAGCCGTGCGGATGGATATGTGTCTTTATGGGGAAACATTCAGTAGAACTTGTATTATAGTCATTTATATCCCTGCTCATTCGTAGCTGAACTGTCCAGTGGGCGGAGCCATCAGTGATTCACTGTACATACAGGGGGCGGCCGTCACTGATGGCTCCGCCCACTGGACAGTTCAGCTCAGAATGTGGAGAGATATAAATGAATATAATACAAGTTCTACTGAATCTTTCCCCATAAAACTACATATCCGTCCGCTCCTCCAGCACATTAGGTCTACAGTTTGGACCACAAGCTTTAGCTGACAGATTCCCTTTAACAAACATTGAGCTTGTATCTTTAAGTTTACTTTGTGTCGCCATCTTCTCACATTGGAGTTGTGGAGAGCTTGTTTTTTTGATAGATGACCTGTAATTTTTTTTTATTTGTACCATTTTGAGGTACTTATGAATTTGATGACTTTTTATTTAAAGGGGTTGTCTCGCGAAATCAAGTGGGGTTCAGCACTTCTGTATGGCCATATTAATGCACTTTGTAATATACATCGTGCATTAAATATGAGCCATACAGAAGTTATTCACTTACCTGCTCCGTTGCTGGCGTCCCCGTCGCCATGGTGCCGTCTAATTCTGATGTCTTCTTGCTTTTTTAGACGCGCTTGCGCTGTGCGGTCTTCTCCCTTCGGCTCCGCTCGGCGTTTTGGCTCCGCCCCCTTGTACGCGTCATCGCGTAGCTCCGTCCCATGACGTGTGCCGGTTTCAGCCTCCTGATTGGCTAGAATCGTCATGTGACGGGGGCGGAGCTACGCGATGACGCGTACAAGGGGGCGGAGCCAAAACGCCGATGCTGCTGAGCAGAGCCGAAGGGAGAAGACCGCACAGCGCAAGCGCGTCTAAAAAAGCAAGAAGACATCAGAATTAGACGGCACCATGGAGACGAGGACGCCAGCAACGGAGCAGGTAAGTGAATAACTTCTGTATGGCTCATATTTAATGCACGATGTACATTACAAAGTGCATTAATATGGCCATACAGAAGTGTATAACCCCACTTGCTGCCGCGAGACAACCCCTTTAAGTCTTAGGTTAATCCCCCCCCCTACCCTTTCTTGCACTGTGTAATTTTTTCCCCACAGTGTTTGGGAAAAATAATGGATTATAATAGACTGGATTTTTTTTTTGTTTTATGTTAAACGGTAACTTTTTTTTATTTTTTTAAAGCTTAATTTTTTTTTTGTAATGACTAATGGGGTTTGTGTGTGTGCCCAATATTATCTTGCATTCTTCCTTTCTGCCAATTATTTTTTTAGCTCCTGTGGCCCTGCTGAGGTCAGTACCTGATACTCCCTGTACATCGGTAGTCTCAGGCACTTCACTCTGCTCCGATTGGCCAGTGTTGCTCACATTAGCAGCGCTGGCCAATCAGACAAAATGTAGCATCTTAGATTAAAAAAATGTGTCACCAGTGCTCAATGTGCATCAGATGGCCACCAAAACTTATAGGCCATCTTGGAAGATGGGCCATGGGAACAGGCGGATCTCAGGTACAACAGCACAAAGGAAGAATGCCAGGTATTGTTATTTGCCTGGGACCAGAGGGTCATTTTAACGTAATATTAAGTCAAGGTGGTTGCATGGGCTCATAAGCTGTGCTTATGTGATCACCGCAGGAGTCAAGTGTCGACTAACTGCCGAACTCCCGCTGTAATGGCCATGATCAGAGAGACCTTTGATCCTAATAGTTTAAGCACTTTGATGCCACGGTCAGCAGTGGCCATGGCATCTAGGTGGTTAGACAGTTGAGGGCCTAAACAAAGGCATGGTTGGAGGGTCGTTTTAATTACCCGAGTCCCTTGATGTTATATTATATCAAGGTGTGGGGAGGGGTTAAATTCTATAGGGAGGGACCACCATTAAGCAGCAAACCTCCAATATCCAATAGGTGAAGGTCCTAGAGGTGGACAGGAGACACATCAGTCTTTCCTTCTATACCTTTCCTCCTTCTTGGGTTCACTCCTGGTTTTGGCTCAAAATCTCCATCAAAAGCATAAATCCCCCCTCCTTATATTTCTCCACCGCACTGCCACCCCCATGTCTGACCAGGTTACATGTTGAGGGATAGACGCACACTTACCAGTTCAGGGTGGTTGGGAAGTCCACATTTCTTGCATGGTTCATCGTCTTCCCCTGGGACGCCTTCCTCTTTCTCATCTGAGCCCTCCTCTGAATCCTCCTCGCTATCAGACTCCTCCGTTTCCTCTTCGCTGGAGGATTTACGTTTGCGTCGGGAACGGGTGTTGGTCCAGCGTGTCCGGCGCCTTGGTCTGGATTTCTGCGTAGAAGTTATAATTACATGTGAACTCCCAGCGTCTGACATTTTATAAGGCTGGTGACACACAAGTGTATTCCAGACACGTTTATGCGCCTGTAATATACGGATGAGTGCCCCGGCCTGCCGGTAGGTATCCGGACCCAAACTCCGAGAATCAGAGGAATCTATGATGCTGAGTGTTTGGCTTAGGAGAACCATGTGACCACTGCAATCACTGGACTCTACGTACGGCCATCGCACCACTCAATGTGACGTCATTTTGGATGGGAGAAGCATCCCTGCAGTGATGAGAAGAGGAGGACACGGCACCCCCATTCTCAGGATTGGTAAGGGTCTCAGCAGTGGGACCCCCACTGATCAGACTTATCCTCTTTAAAAAGGTATGGGCCACAAAAGAAGGATTTTCCATTGTGTGAAAGCACCCATGTTACCTGCAGAGATATTTTGGCGGATTGCACCCCACTCATTTTAAGGGGTGAAGCCTGCAGTATAAATAGACATGCATCAGATCTGTTACAGATTTTTCGCAGCAGGTAGATCAATTTTAAAGCTAGTTTCTGACAAGCCAATTACTGGGGTATAACGATGGATCCGTAATACGGAGGGGTGTGCCAGCAGCGGGTCTACTGATCTGAACTCACAGCATCATAGCCTCCAAGTCTGGGTCAGCAGACCTGTAGTCAGACCATGCCACTTGTCTGAATTACTGGCACTTCTGAGCTTGGCCTAAGGCAACGTTCACATGGAGCAGATTTTGGGGCAGATTTTCCACAGCGGACATGCGCGCTAAAATCTGCGTCACATTCCACACCACTGAAACGGACGAAATCAGATCCGCACCAAAATCTGCCACATGCAAATGCACATTAAGTCCGCTATCACACAGGAGTTTTTTTTTTAGTGTGGCGTTTGATGCTGGGTAACGCACCTTCTTCATTTTCTGACTTGCGTCTTTTTCAGATTTCTTCTCTCCCTCCTCCTTTGCAGGTTTTGCAGGAGGCGGCAGCGATTCTTCCTCGTCACTCTGTTTCTTCTCTGGTTTGCGGATCTTAACTTCGTTCACCTTCAGGGAGGGTCGGAAAATGCGAGGAGATCGCCTTAGCCTCATCCCGATGTTTTCCTCTGTCTCGGCATCCTCTGCATCGTCCCCAGCCACGGTCTCCACCGGCAGCTCCGGCCTCCTCCTCTTGTTGGAGATGCGGATGGTCAGCTTTATGCCGTCCTTCTGCCTTTCCGATGTCATCTCCTTATCCTCCGAGCCGCTGTTCTCCTCTTCTGTAATTGCTTTCAGCTTATTTTTAGTTTTCTGGATCAGGGATGGCTTCTCTGAAGTCTTTTCCTTATCTGCTGCCTCCTCATTGGCCGCCTCCTTAGGCTCGGAAGCCTCGCTCTCCCTCATGGCCGGCTTACGCTTGCTCCTTAGAGGAAATGTCTTCTTCTCCTTTTCCGCCTCTGGCTGTTTCTTCTCAGCGTCGGCTTTCTCGGTAGACTTGGGCTCTTTCCTTACATCGTTGTCCGGTTTCTCGGGGTCCTCGCTGGGTTTCCCCTTCCTAGCAGCAGAATTCCTGGTGGAAGATTTTTTAGATACTGGCAGTTTTACTTTTGTGGCTTTATTTTTAACATCTTTCACCTTGGATTCAGACTCTGGGCTGCAATCATCTTTGAGCTCTTCCACCTTTTCATCAGCGACGCTTTGCTTTGCAGGCTCCGACGCCTCCTTTCCATCCTTGGACTCAGCCGATGGGACCTCATCTACAACTTCAGACTCCTTGATGGACTCTGAATGACTTGCATCTTTCTTAGACTCTTCCTTCTCCTTCTGAGGCGGCTTCTCTTTTGTGGCGTCCAATTTCTTTTCGTCATCGACTTTCGGTCCTGCGCTGCTCTTATTTGAGTCCGCCTCAGTAGTGTCTACGATTTCTGGCACAGGGGGCGTACTCCGGTCACGGCTGAGGTCCACCACACTTTTCTCCAACCCATCTACAATTTTAGTTGTGCCGTTCTCCTTGAGTTCTTGTAAACTTTTAATGACACTCGAGTTCCTTTTCTCCTTTGCAATACTGTTTTCGTCCTTGGCGCACTCAATAACGGATCCTCTCGGCGCAGAGGCGCCATCCTCCGCCGGCTCTACTTTTGCTTTGTGTACTTTATCGCTGTTCACTTCTCCGTTGACCAGTTGTTTCCCATCAGGAGCGGCAGCTTTCGTACCGTCATCGTCTAATTTCCCCTCCTCCTTCTGTAGCAGCTCTTTCGTGGGAGTTTTTGACTTGCAGATCGCCGCTTTAACCTGACTGTCAAAATCATCGGTTAGTTTGAGTTCCCGTTTCTTCAGAGGGATCTTAGCCTGCTGGTCATTCTTCATTTTCTCGGTATCCTCCACAGGTTTTTCCACGTGTTCTTCCGTACGCTTGACGATGACCGAAACCTCTGCGCGCTCAGGGTCCTGGGTCGAAGGGGTCTTCTCAGAGCCCACTTTGAGTTCTTTTAAGTCTTTCAGTTCCGCTTTCTCATCCTTACTCTCGGTTTTTACAGGCTTTATGTTCTCCTTGAAGGAGTCTTTTTCTTTGGCAGTTGGCTTCCCCTCCTCGACGTCGGAGAGGGGTTCAGTTTTTATTTCGCTGCTCGTTTTCAGAGGTTTATCGCCATCGGTTTTCAGGTTACTGTCGTTCTTGGTTGAAGATTCGCTCCCTTGTTTGGTCACCTCATCTGGCTTCTCTTTCATTTCAATGTCTTCTGCAGGTTTCTCTAAATAATCGGAAAGAGGGAGAAAAAAAAAAATCATGAAATTAAAAAAGGTACCATCTGGCTTAGGGGGAATGCTCAGTTAAAGGGGTATTCTCAGCTTGGTAAAGGGTACAGAGAAATAGTCTCCAGCAGATCCCAAAGTTTGACAGCGGGCAGCCACACGCGTGCATGACAAAGACAGTGGGGTCCAAGTACTGGACAATCTATGGTGGTCCCATTAAAGTCAACGGCGCGCATGCGCGGTCACCTGCTGTCAACAATTAGGGAGCTGCGGTCAGATTTCCACCGATCAGCAAGTTGTACATAGCGGATAACTTGCTGAGATGAGAAAACTACTTTAATGCCTTACTGACGGCTTATTTTGGCTACAGGACACGACAATTTTTAAGGACCATTTTCATCCCAACTTTTCAGAAGCCGCAGCCTTTGTGTTTTTCTGAGGGAGTGTTTGCGTGCCGAGTTCTAGTATTTATTGATACCATTTTTTTGGAGCCTGGAGAAAAACACCTCAATTCTGGCATTTTGATTTTTTGACAGCGTTAATCATGAAGCATAAACGACACGATTAATGTATTCTATGGGTAATTCTATGGGATGGTACGATTACGAAAATACCAAAATTATATCATTCATACACATTATTTTAGTTTTTTTTTTCCCTTCATCACTGCATTCAATGCTGCAATTTTTTTTATTTTTTTCCATCGGCCGAGCGCTGCGAGGGATTGTTTTTTGCTTGACAAGCTGCAACTTTTATTGGTACCATTTGGGGGGACATATGTCTTTTTTTTAATTACTTTTATTGCATTTTTGGGGGGGAAGTGAAATGAACACAAAAAAAGGATTCTGGCTCCATTTTTTTAATGGCATTTGGTGTGAAGGACAAAAAGGGTTTTCAATTTATTGTGCCGGTCGTCACGAATGCGACAATACCAAACGTGTTTTTTTTCTTTCAAAATTTTCAATTAAACAAAAAGGGTAAAAGTGCGCAAAATAGTATTTTCTTACTATTTTTTTTTTTTTCGTTTTCCTGCAGGGAATTTGAGCCTGTGATCCTTTGATAATACATTGCAATACTGTACTGCGGTGCATTATCGATATTCATAGCCTTCAGAGGTTACAGCTGACCCGGACGCTATTGTCTGGTGTTCGGTTACCATGGCAACCCACTGACCCTCCGCGATTACATAGCGGCTGGCTGGCGACACCACAGCGAGAGTAGCCTTCCTCTCTGAACCTTTACAGGATGCGATCAACAAAGACCACAGCCTGTAAGGGGTTAACAACGTGGACCATTGTTCTGCTTTTAAGATTGCGCCATTTACCGGACATCAGTTTACGACCATTTGCGGGAACTCCTTTCTAGCCAGGACGTAAACTTACATCCTGGGCTGGGAGGGGGTTAATAATAGGGATCCTCGGTCTGAACCCTCTCATCTACAAGAACAGATACGGAGAGCATTTCTCTGGAAGACCCGGCAAGCACTGCAGGGAAAAAAATCGTATCATGTAAATCTGAACGCTAATTGTTCAGTGTGAACGCGGCCAACGAATGAATTATTGTTGGTCATTCATTCGCGGAGCATTGCAGATACATAGGAAAAGGCAAAGTAGCCCGCAGCATTTCAGTACATAATAAAAGTAAAGGTGGCCTAAGGGTGATGGGTTGGTGGATAGTGCATCACAACGCAGACCCGCAGCGCGGCCCGGGGGATTCCGCTTAGGCAAAGTTGATGTCAAATGAATGCTAATCAAGTGTCATTAAAGTTTGCAGTGCGGTTCTGCTTTGGATTTTGTGTCGGTCGCCCTATAATCCATCACCCTCATCATCTCCTGGCACTACAGATGTGTTTATTCCCAGGTTGCCATGGATACGTCCCGTAGGTATTCCAGGGCTACACGATTTATACCCATAAACAGCGTAACAGGCGCAAACACCTTCTATAGCTGGTATTTTTGAAGTTTCGTTTCACAACCAGATACCCCTTTACAGGAGCTACAATGTCCCTATGAGAGGGCACACGGGGAGCGATGCCGCTGAACAGTCCTACATCACTAGTCGTGGGTCTCCAGGCAGTGCGGTCCAGCAGGGATGGACGACTGTAACGGGTAATCATCACCATGCCACACTTACCCCCGCTGTCTTCTTTCTTCACGTCATCCTCATCTGGGTTGGGATTTTGAGATGAATTTTCCTCGGGTTTCTTCAGTAACGCCGGGTCTATTTGTGCTTTCAGAAGTTCCAGGATCTCTGCCAAATCATTCCTGGACCTGAAGGAGGCAAGTAATGGAACTGTTAACACAGAGAAGACGGCAGCTGAGCCAACAACGTCAGAGCTTAGACGTCCGGGTTACAAAGCAGAAGGTAAAGTTTCTGTACATCTACACACAGAAATACCCAAGTACTAATCCTCAGTTCCATCCTGTATTATACTCCAGAGCTGCACTCACTATTCTGCTGGTGGAGTCACTGTGTACATACATTACTTATCCTGTACTGATCCTGAGTTACATCCTGTATTATACTCCAGAGCTGCACTCACTATTCTGCTGGTGGAGTCACTGTGTACATACATTACTTATCCTGTACTGATCCTGAGTTACATCCTGTATTATACTCCAGAGCTGCACTCACTATTCTGCTGGTGGAGTCACCGTGTACATACATTACTTATCCTGTACTGCTCCAGAGTTACATCCTGCATTATACCCCAGAGCTGCACTCACTATTCTGCTGGTGGAGTCACTGTGTACATACATTACTTATCCTGTACTGCTCCAGAGTTACATCCTGCATTATACCCCAGAGCTGCACTCACTATTCTGCTGGTGGAGTCACTGCGTACATACATTACTTATCCTGTACTGCTCCTGAGTTACATCCTGTATTATCCTCCAGAGCTGCACTCATTATTCTGCACTCACTAAATTATGTGTCCCCATTCTGGGAATCAGGGACTGTATTACTGCACTCAATGCCCCCCAACTGCCTGTCTGATACCACTAACGCACGTTGCACTGACCTGACTATGCACTTCCAGGAGGAGGCGTCCAGGTCATCCTGCTCCTCGATGTACACGCGGACGTTATGCTCTTGGTCCAGCTGATACCAGTACATTAAGCCGTCCTTATCGCGCCCGATGGGCTGGACCCGCATGGCGTCAGAGTCTTCTTCATTGATGGCATTTTTAAACTTCAGATTGTCATCAAATTGACACTCGCATAAGTGCTGAAACGATAGAAAACGTAAATAGAGCGCCACCTTCTGTCCCTGACATGCTACAGTGGATGATCAGTAATTGGAAGATGCGGATCTGGACTTCGTTTTTAAGGTCATTGTGCAGGTGTTCTTACTATAGGATATCCTGAAAACATGACCTGTTGGTGGTCCCTGAGGACTGGGGTTGCGGACCCCTGCTCTAGAGCCCAAGTCACTAATACTGTGTTTCCTGTCATATCACCAAGGACACCCGAAAGCCCTTCAGAGTCCACCGGAGTCCCCGTTTACCTTCAGTAGGCCCACTTTGCACTCCACGCTCATCTCCTGGTACCCCTTCTTCTCCATCTCCCAGGCCCAGGTGCTGTTGTAGTCCTGACATATCTGCAGATTACAAGTAGCAGCGGTTATAGTCATCGGACATTATACATCACAGGACAATGCAGAGAAGTAGAACGGCCGGAGAGACGAGATGTATGGAAATGATCAGGACCTCTGCTAGCTGTCAACAAGTGGATCCAATACTCATAGCAGCTAACAGTTTGCTACCCGCAGGCGATCCTCTGGAGATCATTTGTCCAGAAGTCCCTTTTACATTCACAACAGATTAATACCTTATGGAGGATTGTCCAGACTAGATACAACTGTGCCAACCCCTCAGCTGTGAGAAGCATCAGGTCTGCACAGGGTTACGGTCTCTGGATGTGAAGAACATTCCCTTCACCAGCAGCAAACAGAACTCGAAAATGGGTAGAAAGTGAAACTTTAATTGTCACTATACAAGGATTAACCCCTTAACCCCCTCCCAACATCCACCCTGCATGTATGGCAGATGCCAAGTGTCACTGAGCCAAGCCCACCAATGGAGGATCAGAGAGAGCTCCGCTCCCCGCAGTTAACTCTTTAGATGCCACTATCAGTTCTGACAGCAGCATTTAAATGTCCAGACAGAGGTCTGTTACCCAAAAGCGCCGTGTGCAAAGAGATTGTGGGCTGCCGTTCACTTACCATGGCCACCCGAGACCTTGTGAAGGCCTGTCATTGATTCCCCCCTATTAAGCTCTGCCTGTGGCAGGACTTAATAGGATGCCTGTAACACTGTGATATATATTTGGTGTTCTAATTGTACTGACAACAGAATATAGATAACTTGTCAAGTTTACTGCACCGTGAACACCGTAAAAACAAGACCTCCCCGTCAAACAAAACAGACTTGTTTTTAGATTGACGAATTTGGAATTTTTTTTTTTTAAGTTTTATACATTTGGTACATTAAATGGTACCAGTGAAAAAACAAGATTTGTGTTACCGTATATACCGGCGTATAAGGCGACGGGGCGTATAAGACGACCCCCCAACTTTCACCTTATACGCCGGTATACAGTGGAGAAAAAAAAATAATTCATTACTCACCTGCCCCGGCGTTCTGTCGCGCTCCGGCAGGATGTCGCTCGCTCCTCGTCCCCGGCACAGCATTGCTTTCTGAATGCGGGGCTTGAAATCCCCGCTTCCAGAAAGCTAATACACACGCCGGCAGCCATGACATCATTGAATGGCTGTGATTGGCTAAAACACACGTGGCTTCAGCCAATCACACTATTCAATGACATCATTGAATGGGTGTGATTGCTAACACGTGCGCCTTTAGCCAATCACAGCCATTCAATGCTGTCATGGCTGCCGGCGTGTGTATTAGCTTTCTGGAAGCGGGGATTTCAAGCCCCGCATTCAGAAAGCTATGCTGTGCCGGGGACGAGGAGCGAGCGACATCCTGCCGGTGCGCGACAGAACACCGGGGGAGGTGAGTAATGAATTTTTTTTTTTTTTTTTACACTTTTTTTTTTTTGTATTACCGGCGCATAAGACGACCCCCGACTTCAGAGCAGATTTTTCGGGGTTCAAAAGTCGTCTTATACGCCGGTATATACGGTACTTACCACACAATCTCTCTCTCGGCACATTCATTGCCCGACACAACAAGACCTTGGTGGTATAGCTCCTGCCACTAGGAGGCGACACTAACGGCTTATTTCAATGGGACGATTAGACTACAGAGACCGGCGCAAATCTGAAGGACAATCGTCCCACGTGAATGCGGGCAGCGACCGGACGAGAATTCTTCACTGTAAACGCAGTCCTTCACTATTGTAGTGAATGGAGGTGGAGAAATGGGGGAGTTGGGAGGAGAGCGAATGGAGAACGCTCCCCGAGCCGCTCCGTCTCCACACCGGCAGCGATACTCGCTCCTAAGTAACAGCACACGAGTAACACTGGGACAAGTGTCGGCATCGTTGGCCCCACAGATCATGCTGTGTAGAAGGACCATAAGCAAAGAGTTAGCCCCCTACCAGCTACACCCCTCCTGCCGGTATGGAGCTCAGAGCCAATTAAAGTGGACCAATACCGACCTAAAAAAAAAATAATAATAATTCTTAGTAAAAACCAGGCTGGAGTAAGGATCCTTTTATGGGAGAGAAAGACCCCAGCAGTGCAAGCAAATACCCAACAGGGCGGGCACGGTGCCCCCAACAAACGTGACGAGAAAAGGATTTACAGTATCAAATATCCTGTTTTCTCGTCCGTGTCAATGGGGGACACCGGAAGACCATGGGACGTTCCAAAGCAGTACCCAAGGTGGGGTGGTCAGCCTGTTGTGCCTAGTGGGCACATGTAAGCCACAGGTCCAGCCGACGTGTAATGCTTGCTGTAGGAATAGAAGTAACGAGGATGGGAAAGCGATCCCATCACTAGGAAGGCAAATGCTAAGAGGGCCTGCAAAGTTAGTAGGGGGCACCAATGAGGAAGGGGGATACCCTTGGCCCCTAACAGTTATGCCCTGCTGAAAACAGATATGGACAGACTAGCCATCGGTAGGTACAGAGTCATGCCTGCTGAGGGACTGACATACTCTGTTCTAAAAAGGGGCTGAAGAACCGCTGAGAAAGGCAAAAGAGGAAAGTCCTGGGTGTTCTTCAGGTTGCTACTAACAAAAAAAAGGGAAACGAGGAGAATGGCTTAACCAACATGGAAAATCTGGAGCTTCTCCGGAATAGCAGGAGCCATGCTGTGGACCACTTGGTTCTCCGCAGGTGATGCCGGTTCCCTCCTCTTGGGTGTAGGTGGTCAGGAGAGCCGTGGTGAGGCCGACTGGCCACTAATGTATGTATAAAGACGGGAGAGCTGTAACGAGGGGCTTTATTCGCCACAATACGCTGGATGTCGCCAATATGGCCGTAGCGAGGTGTTGAGCGCACTCGCATAGCTAGGTTGGCAATTGCTGCAGTTTGCTTGGAGTGGGGCAGAGCAGAAAACGAACCAAGTAGTTCTGGCATCTGAAGGACAGAAGAATAAGAAGGACCTAGCTGGCGATGCCAAGGCAGGATTCATGTGGGATCTGTTAGAAGAGAATGAACAGACTTCTGGTAGAGGAGCAATAGTCCCATTAGAGAGCGAGCAGCCCTGGAGAAGAACGGACCCTACAAGTGTCTGCACCATCGTTCTGTCCAGGTGGAACGGCTCTCGAGGTATTGGGAAAGGATGGGGTTGGCTGAGACATGGATGTCCAAGGCTCGTATGCTGCGTGCAATTTTTGTTTTCAATGTGCACCGAAGACACATGTCTAGGATAGGCACCCAGCAGCACACGAGGGGCATGGAACACACCACGGCTACAGCACCCAGGGATGGACGGATGTATCTTCTTGACTTTGCTTAACTGCCAGTGTTGGCAATGCTACCCAGCAGAAAAGAGGGCTGTGATGTACCCGAATACCTGTAGAAAACCACCAGCAGTGGATACATTGGAATGCTCCTATACGATTACTCTCTAAATGTGTAGGCCCTTAATTAATGATGATGGAAATAGACGTCCGACCCTTTTAAGGAAAGGGGTTGCAGTAGTTGACTGATGCACACTTAGCATGGCATTTGCGCTATACAGTAGGAGGGCTCGGACACTCATAAGCCCATGTACCAACCGGATGGTGTGCAGAGTCTTCCTCTGTGTTGCTCAGACAAGGCCCGTATACCAACCGAATGGTCTGTAGTCTTCCTCTGTGCTGCTCAGACAAGGCCCGTATACAAACCGGACGGTCTGTAGAGTCTTCCTCTGTGTTGCTCAGACTAGGCCCGTATACCAACCGGATGGTCTGTAGAGTCTTCCTCTGTGTTGCTCAGACTAGGCCCGTGTACCAACCAGATGGTCTGTAGTGTCTTCCTCTGTGTTGCTCAGACAAGGCCCGTATACAAACCGGATGGTCTGTAGAGTCTTCCTGTGTTGCTCAGACAAGGCCCGTATACCAACCGGATGGTCTGTAGAGTCTTCTTGTGTTGCTCAGACAAGGTCCGTGTACCAACTGGATGGTCTGTAGTCTTCCGCTGTGTTGCTCAGACAAGGCCCATGAACCAACCAGATGGTCTGTAGAGTCTTCCTTGGTGTTGCTCAGACAAGGCCCGTATACCAACCGGATGGTCTGTAGAGTCTTCCTCTGTGTTGCTCAGACAAGGCCCATGTACCAACCGGATGGTCTGTAGAGTCTTCCTCTGTGTTGCTCAGACAAGGCCCGTGTACCAACCGGATGGTCTGTAGAGTCTTCCTCTGTGTTGCTCAGACAAGGCCCGTGTACCAACCGGATGGTCTGTAGAGTCTTCCTCTGTGTTGCTCAGACAAGGCCCGTGTACCAACCGAATGGTCTGTAGAGTCTTCCTGTGTTGCTCAGACAAGGCCCGTATACCAACCGGATGGTCTGTAGAGTCTTCCTGTGTTGCTCAGACAAGGCCCATGTACCAACCGGATGGTCTGTAGAGTCTTCCTTGGTGTTGCTCAGACAAGGCCCGTGTACCAACCGAATGGTCTGTAGAGTCTTCCTGTGTTGCTCAGACAAGGCCCGTGTACCAACCGGATGGTCTGTAAAGTCTTCCTCTGTGTTGCTCAGACTAGGCCCGTGTACCAACCGAATGGTCTGTAAAGTCTTCCTGTGTTGCTCAGACAAGGCCCATGTACCAACTGGATGGTCTGTAGAGTCTTCCTGTGTTGCTCAGACTAGGCCCGTATACCAACCGGATGGTCTGTAGAGTCTTCCTGTGTTGCTCAGACAAGGCCCGTATACCAACCGCATGGTCTGTAGAGTCTTCCTGTGTTGCTCAGACAAGGCCCGTGTACCAACCGGATGGTCTGTAGAGTCTTCCTCGGACAAGGCTGTTGTAGCCTTGTCCAGGTAGTAGCTTCATCAAGGAGAATGTAGCCAAGAACCGGTTAGCTAGATTGAAGTCCGGTCGTGCTGCCCAGCGGCTGCCACCAAACTACTGAGATTTTTCAAGACCCAACAAAGATTATATACCGTCCATAGATGGAATAAAGGGGTTTTCAGTTCTTATGAACACCGAATGCCTTGAACATCAGATACACATTGTGAAAGGGAAGGGCAGTCTGATCAGAACACTGCTCCATCATTGGGGGAGTGACAAGGCAAATGCGTAAAAGGAGTTGTCCAATTTACATACGGTACATAAAGTAATTACTCCCATATGGTTCTATGGAAAGAGGGAATGGGATGATGGATGTCCAAGTGGCTACTGGTTGACTGATCTGTGTGAGCGGTATATAAAGAATTAGATATAGACGGCCTGATAGTAGTTACCTGTGTAGCCATTAGCAAAAACAGCTAGGTAGGGAAAACAGCGACTTACAAGAACGCTTCAGGGAATGTGATGAGCGAAGCTCCTCCGATGTATAGTCATGCTACATGAAAGGTGTGAAGTGACCGTTAGTGTTCAATACAGAGGTAGGTAGTAAGCAATGTACGTTCGTTTGTGATGACCACTTAATCGTATCACATACAGAGCAGAGTAGCACCGCCATACTTCCACCTACAGATACGGTTAGGATGTTGCCCAACACGTATATATGATAGCAAGTAGCAAATCTACAATACTTCTCCTGTGGAAGGAAGGCAGCCCAATACTTGTATAATATCCGATACAGAGCAAGACATCGATTCCTCGTGGGAAGGAGGTTAAAGGGGTTTCCCAGGGGGCAGCTACTGTCATAATTGTGTAGACCTGAGAGATTCGGAATCTCGTAGTAATAGAATTAATTCTCCCATGGAGGGGCGTAATGAGGCAGATGATGGTGGCCACAGGGAGATACCTGCTCTCACTGTACTACAATTACTCCTCTTATGAAAGGCGGAATAAGATAAATGAGGGAAGTCAGAGTACTTATTATGAGAGATACGGGTCTGGCCGTACTACAACTTCCCCTCTGGAAGAGAGTAACGAGGCAGATGGAGAGTCGAGAGAGATAGAGGTCTGACCGTACTACAACTCCTCCTCCGGAAGTGGACAACGAGGCAGATGGAGAGTCGAGAGAGATACGGGTCTGACCGCACTACAACTCCTCCTCCGGAAGTGGACAACGAGGCAGATGACGCTTGGCATAGTTATGAGAGATACAGCAACATGACATAATACAATTACGCCTCTCAAGGAAGAGGGTAACGCAGCTGGCTTGTTATAACCGTACAGTTGCGCCAGGCATAGACTCGCAGTACAACTACTTGCATTGGCAAAGGGTAACGCGCACTTGTGGGAGCTCCGCTGTTGTTCTCCAGAAGAGGGGCATGGATAATGGATGTAGATTTCCCTCTGTATCTGGTTCAGACAAAACCAGGAAGAAACTAGTACATGCTACACATAAGCATGGCCACCCTACGTGGTACAATAGCGTGAAATGGGGGAGTCTGGCCACACTGGAAGATAGCCCAGAGGCCATGAGCAGTGGTCACTGGCTGAAGGGGTTCACCCTACTGTTTGCCAGGCTGAGATCTATGCTACCCCCAGTCAAAGATCTATGTCCAGGGTATTACCTTTATGGCTGATATGGAGGTAGTAACGATTACCCAAGTAGCTGATGGCCAATAGTGATACAAAGCAGGAGAAAAAAAAGTTCTGAGAGCCAAACCAGAAGTCCCACCTCCTGCGGTGGCTGGTAGAGGCCTAGAAGCCGGGAGCTCAATTAGAGGCACCGGTCCATGAAAGGTCTGCCTCAATCAGAACACCGATCAGAAGATGGGCCCGCTGAGCATGATGGTAGTCCTCCTACCTTCTGACTGCATTGCAGCTTATGGAGGCCTAGAAGCCGGGAGCGAGATTAGCAGTGCTGGTCCGGCAAAGGTGTCTGGTGCAGCACAAAGGCAAAAAGGTACCATCCCAGAGAGCCAGTGGTGAGAGGACAGGAAGGAGTGCTGAGAGGTGACGAAAGTGTGGAGGCGAGGGGCGATTGGGTCATACTATCTTCATCTGCCGAAGTACAAGGAGGGTCACCCCCTCAGTGACCATCACTTTGTGGTGAGGGAAACGCTGGATGGGGGAGGGAGCAGGCGGGAATCTCAGTTGACTACATGGCTGGCGATACACGGAGCAGTTAGCACTACTCTGTTCCACTTTGTCTTCTTGGAGGAAGAGGTAAGAAGAGCGTCTGATGCAGAACTGTTCACCCTCCTCACATGGGGGCAATCAGGAAAAAGTCATCTCATCCCCGATTCCCAGCTGGAGGGAAAAATAATAAAAGCTGAGAAGACCTGCGGAGCCGGCGGTCTGCCTCCTACAGACACTAAGCCAAAACTGGTTAGCTCGGTGCCTGCAGGAGGAACTCTTTCTTTGCTAAGTGTCGCCTGCTATTAGCAGCAGCTATACCCAAGGTCTAGCTTTGTTTCCCCAATGACATGGACGAGAAATACAACTTGCCCCTCGCCCCCCCCAAAAAAAAAACATGCTCTCATGTAGCAGTGTCACCAGAAAAATAATTAAAAAATATATATATCTATCTCAAAAAGGGATTTGGGAGAGTTGTAATATTTCTCTAAACCCCGTTCCCCATGCGCCATAATAAACCAGGATGCACTCACCTCTCCCCAATGTCTCCCACGATGCCACTCAGTCCTCCGCCACTTTGTTTGTGTATAGCCTGCAGTCCAGTTTGGTTTATGGGACGTCTCAGGCGTCAGAGCTCGGGGATCGATCGCTGAGCTGTTATTGGTGGCAAAGCCTGTGACGTCCCATAAACCGGCCGAGGCAGCCTGTAAGCGTGACATCGGAGGGGAGACCCGGAGCTGCGGGTATATGCTGGGTTATTAGGTTAGTGCATTAGAGAAATGTTACAGCTCCGATAACCCTTTACGTTTACAACTTTAGGCCTATTTTCCTGCGCCCACATATTACAGTAGATCGGTAAAAGTATGACAATAATATATTGCCCCAGCGCAGCCGATCAGTCCTGCGCGTTACGGCACAACCTGCGATGATAGAGACATTAGAGGGACTTGGGTTTCTGGTCATCTGTTTGATATTGGAAACAAGAAACATTGTTTTTCTCCAGAAACATGAAAATTTGTAAAAGGTTTCCAAACATTAGAAACCCAGTCATCTTGTAGATTTGATACCCTTTAATAGCTAACAAAAATACATGATGTTACAGCGAGCTTTCCAACCTCTCGGGGTTCTTCCTCAGGCTTAATGAAAGTTTCCTTCACAGTAAACAGGCCGTTGTTCATAGATCGCTGCCTGTTCACACGGGCCGGTCAGTTTTTTAGCCTACCTAAACTGAACGATACGTGAACGAATGGCAGCATTTACACTAAACGATTGTTCTGATCGCCGCGATCCTGCGAGAAATGATCATTCTGGGTAAGAAGGGCCCTTCGAACACAGCCGTGTTCTCTAATCCGACAACCCTTTTAGGGCCCAAAATGGTCTGTGTCTGATGTAACACAAACAAGATGATCAAAGGTTGGTTTCACGTCTCTGGTGGGGATTCCCCGAATGGAGCAGGAAAGGGGAATCCCCGCGGCCGAATGGTTCCATCTACAGACATTACAAAACAGCGCCGGGCGGACCCCATTGACTATAGTGGGGTCCGCCTGCTTTTCCCCAGCAGAACGGCTTTTGGAGAGAAGAAAAAGCTCTGCATGCAACACTTTCTTCCGGTACTTTCAGCCCCATCTGTGAAGGAACCTCCGACCGAAGGCTCCCATGCAGATGTACCCACAATCCCTTCTGGTTCATGTCGCCCTCCAGTTTGCAGTTCTTGCAGCATCTGTGTGAAGCATGCCCACCGTCTATGAACCTTTTATTGTTGGAGGAGCTGCTAGACTAGCGGCTCCAATCTGGTGCCCCTACAGGCCGTATGAAGTATGGTCAGTGACAGGGGGGTTTGATCACTAGATTGACGAGACTTCCCCAGCGTCGCCGTGTGACGTACCAGGAGGTCACTGATAGGACGATATGGCGCAGCCTCCTACCTTGATCAGGTATTTCTCCCATCTGTCAACCGTGACCGACTTCCCAATTTTCCTCATAAGCTTCAAGTGGAGCTCGACCAGCACCCGGGACACTGCGGGGAGAGGAGGAGGAGAGTCAAAAACGCTTTAAAGCAACCACCCAGGCCTGGACAAACAAAGATGGCATTATTTATGTTAGAACAGATTATACATGTATTAACCTCTAATTAGTAATTAGTCCCACTAAGGGACTTCACAGTCCGATCGTTTGTTATATTCAGCAGACCAGAACTGTCACAATCTGATGGCAACCCATTAGGCCAAGGCTTTGGCTGGAGCGAGAGCCTACTGGCAGGCTGCAGGGTGCCGATGCGACCGACAGCGCGGCCCCCTTTGTCAAAGGTGCAGACACTTGCATTTAAAGGGGTTCATCAAAATCAACTTTTTTTTATAAGTTATGAAAGTCTGATTGGCGAAGGTCTCACCGCTGAGCCCCCCACTGATCCCAAGAACAGGGGTCCCATGTCCCCCTTGATGCACCCACCTGCATTGAGGAGATTGAATGGATTGATGGTCATACATGTGCAGCATTTCTCCATTATAGTCAATGGGGCCGACAGCAATACTCAACTACAAGCGATCAGGTA
This sequence comes from Eleutherodactylus coqui, assembly GCF_035609145.1. Classification (NCBI taxonomy): domain Eukaryota; kingdom Metazoa; phylum Chordata; class Amphibia; order Anura; family Eleutherodactylidae; genus Eleutherodactylus; species Eleutherodactylus coqui. The sequence continues at coordinate 521,458,388 of NC_089837.1, read as the reverse complement.
TCTCCGGCAGTCCCACTGAAATAAATGGAGGGGCATCGCACGTGTGACTGTAGCGCCATTCAATCTCCTGGGGGTGCAGTGAGCCCACAGTGAGGGGCAGAGGGGGACACGGGACCCCTAGCTATTTGGATCGGTGCATTTGTCAGCAGTAAGACCCCACCAATCAGACTTTCATCCGGACAGGAGATAGATGATTTTGGTGGACCCCTTTAAGACATGGAATGCGCCAATTCATCTGAATGGGAATCAGCACGGATTTGAAATCTGGCGCAGAGAAAAAAAAAAAAAGGCAGTGACAAGCGACTTCTTGACGCGGAATCATGTTGAGATATCGGCACACGGGCCAGACGTACGAGGCAACTGGAAGGCAAATCCACATTACCACAGATCGCACTGAAATCCAGAATAGATCATTAGAACATACCCGCTGGGGTCATTCACACGGGCGGATTTAGTTTTTAGTCCTTTAATAAGCAGCGTATTCACGGACCGAAGCTGCGGCGAATTCCCTGCGGATTTAATCATTCTCGTGTTTGTGAGCGTAAAAAAAATAAACGCGAGCAGCCCATGGATTTTATGCACAAATATGCAGTCAGCGTGTATCATGATGCGTCTCCTCGTGTATCTGTGCGGTCCCAGGGACTTAACCCTTTCCAATCCATTTATTTTTTCTCACCCATTCTCCCCAGCTCCAAATAAATTGGAGCTGGGGAGAATGGGTGAGAAAAAAATACATTTCCCTGCACCCTCCTGAACTGCCAGAGTTCAGGAGGGTGCAGGTGCTCACTGCACCGTGGGGGATCCTGCTTACCTGTGCGGCGTCTTCCGCATTCTCCCTTCTGTCTCCGGGCTCGGCGATCATGTGACCGCTGGGGTCAGGTGGCATCCAGCGGTCACATGATCGCCGAGCCCAGAGACAGAAGGGAGAATGCGGAAGACGCCGGACAGGTAAGCAGGTTCCCCCACGGTACAGGCTCCCGGCTCGGCGTTCATGTGACAGCTGGGGGTCTGGTGACACCGGCGGTCACATGATCGCCGGCCGGAATCTCTATGCATTGCATAGCGCTAATTGAGCGCTATGTAATGTGTAAAGTAGAAGGCAGAAAGGGTTAAAAACCCTTTCTGCCTTCTCCTCGGGGGTCCTCGATGAGGACCAGTGCAGAAGTGTATCTGCACCCGATGTGTCTGATGATTTGGTGCAGATCCACTCCTGCACTGCAGTGTCGGGCCTGCCCCGACATCGGAGCTGTGGAGGGAAATTATGATGTCGGGGCAGGCCCGACATTGGATTGGAAAGGGTTAATGGCCTGTTTCGAACTGTAACACGGACCAAAATAGGAGGCGCTACTTTTCTTTTTCCCCCGATGCACATGAATGGGGAGACCCTATTCCATACTCATGTCCGTGTGAATGAGCGCTTACAGAAGTTGCGGATCAGCCCCGTTAAACGAGACAGATCCACCTGCAGATCTCTCAACATGGAAAGAAAAAAAAGGGCCGTGCCAACTCTGGACGACACGGGTTCCACAACGCAGATTTCATCGACACAATGTAGAGGCTGACGTAATGCACAAATCCCATTCCAATGATGGGGCATGGATTTGGCGCAGGTCCCGCAGTGGTCAGAGGCTCTGCTGCGAGAGCCGCTTCAGGTACAAAGTATCCAAAAGACATAAGACAACGAAAGATACAAAGTAACAACAGGCTTTATCCAGGACAACGTTTCACTGAAGCCCCTTCAGCAGCGCATTCACACAATATCACAGCACAGAAGACGAGGATCGAGAACCCCAACATCCGTGAAGAGTCGGACCCCCACCGAAGTCACCACAGCCCCATTGAAAGTGAAAGATGCACTAGTACGACCAGCGCTCCATTCAGTCACCTCCTCACTACGAAGGGTGCAGTAACCCTGCAGGGCGGTGGACACGGGAGTCCCATTCTCCAGATCGGTGGGGGTCTCATCAATCAGCAAGTTAGGGGATAACGTGTAACTGTGGTACAACGCCTTTAAATATCCCCCCTCCCCACATAAAATATCTCCCCCTTTATTAGAGACCCTCCAGCATTTCCTTCTCACATAGCAACTTCTACCGACCAGCGGCTGCCAAACAATCCCATAATCACCAAATAATGTTCTACATAGGTGAAGCAAATACGCGGCCTCCTCGGGGTTTACTTGTTTTAAGGATCTTATTGACCTAAGACGACCGCTGCCCTCCCATCAGAGACCTTCAACTGGGAGTTCTACTTCTTCTCTCCTGTTTATAATTCGGAGAAAAGAAATAAGATTCTGCATGGCATAGGGGGCGCTATAATGTGGGGTCAGTAAGTTACAAATTCCTTAGGAACATCCTAGGGGCCAAACTAGGTGATGCCACCAACTACTCATGAACTTATGGACCAGCCAGAGGACTCCAATGGATGCAGGAGACCACTTTATGGAGGGACATATAGATGTGGAAGAGAACCACAGAGACATGGAGGAGTCATTAACAGGATGGGACGGGCTTAGCATACAAGAGGTATAGACAACGCAGGAGGGCTAGTAATATTGGGCAAAGAGTTATTGGCATCAGAATTGGTCAGTGATGGAGGCAAGAGTTGGGTTCTAGGTTGGGCATACATTAGAGTATAGAACATAGCACTGGAGTGGTAGGATTAGGCTAAAGCAAAGTTATTGGCATCACACTTGGGTAGCGATGAAAGCTGGAGATGGGTTCTAAGTACTAGACATGGCTAGTGCTGGCGACGGGTTCCATATACCTTGTTTAGTTATAGAGGCAGTAGATGCATTTTAGGCATCATGCTTGCATAGTGATGGAGATATTCTAGATGTTGGGCTTAGTGAGAAGACAATAGATGGGTTCTAGGTATCAAACTAGCCTAATAATGGAGACAGAATTGAGGTATTGGGCTTAATGATGGAGTTGATGGGTTCTAAGTATCAGACATGGTGATGAGGTATGAGATGGGTTCTAGGTATCAAACACAGCTAGCAATGGAAATAGGTTCTAGTTAGCTTTCAAAACAATCATTCGCATTCACATGCAGGACGCAGATTCCTTTTCATAATGCAAACTTTATTGGGTATTCATAAAACACATTTCGGGGGTTGAGACCCCCCTTATCAAGTAGGCAGGACCAGCTCCCAAGCAATGCTGTTCTCTTCTTTTATGTAAGCTTTTTGTGGAAGTTCTACTACCTGGATGTCGAATTGGAGGCAGACGATGGGTTACAAGATTGATTGATGGCAGCAAAGGTTGTACTCTAGATATCAAAACTGGTGACAAGGACAAAAGGCAAGTTCTAGTAACCAGACTTGATTAGTGATGAGGCAGGAGATCAGTTCTAGGTAATAGACAGGTCTCAGGTAGTGCGTTTATTGATGGAAGCAGTAGATAGAAGCAGGTGATGTCTAATATACATAAGCCATGGTTTTGTGGAGAAGACAGATTCAAGTTTTTGAGGCTTAGAGATGGAATCAGAAGACTGGTACTAGTATCAGGATTGGCTGATTACAGCAAAAAATATGTTCTAGGTATGAGACTGGTGACAGGGGCAAGAGGCAAATTCTAGTAACCAGACGTGGTTAGTGATGGATGCAAGAAATGGGTTGTACTTCTTGGACTTAGTGATGGACGCACGAATGAGTTACAGGTATCCTGGCTTGGTTGGCCATGCAATCTAATACCTAGAACTTTCCCGCCAAAAAAAGATCCCTAGAACCAATCTCCTGTCTCCGTCACTAACCAAGTCAGATACCCATCTAGAAGGCTTAATTAGTGAAGGAAGCAAGAGATATGTTCTAGGAATCAGACTTAGTTGCTGATGAAGGTAGATGTGTTCTAGGTATCAGATTTGGTCAGTGAGGTTTATGTAGAGCCCACATGTGTAAACTAGAAGAAAACCTGACGACAGATGAGGAAAGAGAAGATGGTTGACAAAGGTGGCCTTATGTCTTTTGTGTCTGAAGGAGATCCGGTCATTGATAGACACATTAGTTGGGTTTATGGCAAGAAACAGCATTATAAGAGAGTGGAGAACGTTTTTTAAGGTATCACATATGGGTTATGATAAAAGCAGGATATGTACTATGCATGATACCGATATTCTAATTTATATTATTTGGTCATGAAGTCATGAGATGGGTTCTAGATATCGTAGGTAAGAAACAAGCACAAAATGTAGCAATGGTGGCTGTAGATGGGATGTTATTAGGCAGGTTCTATACCTAGGCTCAGCGACAGAGACATCAGAGTTCTCGAGTGATGGAGAGATGCAGTAATTTCTTGGCATTGGAGAAGTATAGGACAGTCCTGACAGTCCAGATCAGTCATAGCGATGGAGGAATTAGATTAGTTTTATGTAAAGTAGATTCTAGCACTCACACTTTATGGAAATACGAGACAGAAAGTCACTGATGGACATATGGTGGTGGCAGGGATCTAGATTTTAGACATGTGCAGATATGGAGGAAACAAACTAGGTACCAGTATCACAAAGCAACGATAAAAGCATGATGTAGATTCAGGGCATCAGATACCTTCGGAAGAAAGTTCTAAGCATGATGAGAGCAAGAACCAGGTTCTGTACATCAGTTGTGAGTAGTAACAAATTATAGGTATGAGCTAGTGGAATGAGGAAAGGTTCTAAGTATCAAGCATGGTCAACAATGGAGACTAGAGATGGTTGTAGATACTGGACTAAGTAATAAAGGAAACAAAGTAATAGGTTCTAGTTCTTGAACTTAGTAACAGAGGCAGAAAATAAATAGATACTTGTATCTAGTCTGGTTGATGATTGCAAAAAAAGTGTGTTCTAGGCATCAGATTGGTGATAGGGGGCGGGGTCAAGTTCCAGTTATTACATTTATAAATGGAAACTAGAGGCGAGTTCAAGGTACCAGGTTTGCTTAGCGATGAAGGCAGGAGACAGCTTGTAAGTTACTGGACCTCATAATGGAGACAAGCAATGAGTTCTAGGTATCATGAAGAAAAACAGGTATCAGACATGGTTAATGTGCAGGTCTAAGTATCAAGCAGAAGAGGAGTTCCAGACATCAGACTTGACTTTAATGGAGGAAACTAAGTATCAACATGATTAATGGAGGTTTTAGATGCCAGGTTTTGTCAGTGGAGGAGGCAGAAGATGGGCTCCAATTATGGAGGAACAGACATCGTAATGGAAGTAGGTTCTAGATATCAGACTGGGTGACGAGGCAGGAGCTAGGTTCTTGATGATCAGACAACGGTGGGTTCTAGATATCAGACCTCGTTATAGAGGCAGGAGATGGGTTGTACGTGGCATACTTACTGGCAATGGGTTCTAAGCATTAGACTAGGTGATGGAGGCAGATGGGTTCTAAATGTCACACTTGGCTAGTGATGGAGGCAGAAGATGGTTTTAGGTGATGGAGGCAGGATGTGGGTTCTAGGTGTAACACTCAGTGATAAAGGTAAGGATTAGCGTCAAAATTATCACACTGGCTGATGGGTTCTAGGTATCACACTGGGTAGCAATGGAGAAAGGGGTTGGGTTCTAGATATATTTGGTGATAAAGACAAGAGAGGAGTTCTAGGTTTTAGACTGGCTTGAGGCCAAAGATGGGTTCTAGTTGTCAGACAAAGTGATAGAAGCAGAAGATGGGTTCTAGTTGTCAGTGATGGAGGCAGGACATGAGTCCTAGGTTGTGAAGGCAGTAAATGGGTATTAGGTGTCAGGCCCAGTAATGGAACAAGGAGCCAAGTTATAGGTGTCATTGAGATCGACAAAGGCAGAGTTCCAGATGCCACTGATAGAGGCAAGCACTGGGTTCTAGGCGCCATTGATAGATGTGTGAGCTGGGTTCTAGGTGTTATTAACAGCAGGAGCTGGGTTTTAGGTGTCACTTAGCTGTGATGGCATCAAAGCTTGGTTCTAGGTGTCACACAGGGTTGGTTGTGGAACCACAAGTGTGTTCTAGGTGTTACTGGCTAGAAGCAGGATCAGAGTTCTAGGTGTCATTGGAAGAAAACCGCAAAATTAGAGTTCTAGGTGTAGTGGGTGATGGGGACCATAGCTGTGTTCTAGGTGCCATTGACAGTAGCAAAACCTGGGTTCTAGGTGATGAAAGCCTTGATAGAGAAGATGGGTTCTAGGTGTCGGGTCAATGATGGGGAAAGAGGGTGGGTTCTAGGTAACAGGGTTAATGGTGGGGAAACGAATGGGTTCTAGGTAACAGGGCTAATGATGTGGGGGGAATGGGTTCTAGGGGTCCGTGTTATTAAAGGGGGGAAAAATGGGTTATAGGTGTCAGGGTTATTGATGGGGAAAGAGGGTGGGTTCTAGGTGTCGTTGACCACAGCAATGGAGTTCTTGGTGATAGGGAAGAGGATGGGTTCTAGGTGTCCAGGCTAGTTGGGGGGGGGGGTTCTAGGTGTCATTGACAGCAGCAAGGGGGTTCTATGTGTCATTGATAGCAGGGGTGGGTTCTAGGTGATGGGGAAGAGGATGGGGTTCTAGGTGTCATTGATAGCAGCAAGGGGTTCTAGGTGATGGGAAGAGGATGAGTTCCAGGTGTCATTGATAGCAGCAGGGTGGGTTCTAGGTGTCATTGATAGCAGCAGGGTGGGTTCTAGGTGTCCAGGTTAGTGGTGGGGAAGAGGATGGGTTCTAGGTGGAGGCAGGAGATGGCTGCTGGTGTGAGGATGGACACCAGACCATGTGATCACTATGGCGGCAGCACTATGGAGGTCCGTACAGCCGTGGATGAGGACATCTTCCCGCACACCCCGACATCCACGGTCCCCCCGCAGCCCCCCGCTCCTCCCCTCACCTGCTGCGGTCTCCTCCAGCGCTTCTTCCAGCTCCGGAAACGTTATCTCGGGAAGATCCAACGCGGCTCCGTACCGCTCCAGGAACGAGCACACCACCGCGAAATCCGGCCATGATCCCGCCGACGAGCTGGTAGCGGGAGCCGGAGACGGGAGCAGGTCCTCTGGGGGCGCCGGAGCCTCCTCCGCACCAGCCTCCGCCATCTTGGAGTATGGAGGGGGGGGGCGGAGGAAGAGGGCGGGAGCGGAGGAGAGAGGAGCGCCCTCCCCCGGCTGCTACAGCGAGCTCAGCCTCCCGGAGAGCAGCGGGGACGGGCGGCCGGAGGAACAACTACAGAGCGATGGAGCGGCCCGCCGGGTCTATCAGCGCTCCTCCTCCTGCCTGGAGACCATATCCCACAATACACCGCGCCGGGGGACCCCCTCTGCTCCCAGCCCCTTCCTCTCTATGGCCACTCCCCCAACTGAGGAGAGCGCTCAGCACAACAAAGGGACTCGCGCTCTCTTTTTTTTCCCCAAAAGCAACTTTATTACTTTGTTAACAACCGCAGTCTGTAGGTTCACTAGCACGAGGCGAGCAGCAGCGGGCTGTCAGCGGGCGCCTCTGTGCGCAGTCACACCGCCGCACTAGCGGCACAGCACACAGCGGCACAGCACACAGACTGAGACGGCGCCGTCTCCTGTGTCACATTTGAAGCGCGCTTCCCTCCCGCCTCCAACCTGGTACGGCCGGGGGCGGAGCCGACAGCCAGCCAATAGGAAAGAGCAGGACGGGGTATAAATAGGCGTGTTAGAGGGAACGGTGTCACAGTTGAGAGGAGCGAGGTGAGTAGCGGGCTGGCCGCGGGGCGCTGGTTGTTATGCCAGCTGGAGGCACTTAGTAGCTGGTAATAACTCATTGTTACCCGCTGACTTGGGGGCAAAACTTATAAGTCGCCATTTAAAGTTGTTATTGCTTTAGTTGAAGTATCTTTAAAGGGCCCGGAGTGTCAGCGCCTAAAGTTTATTTGTGCGGCAAGTGCGTAAAAGTCTTACAAGAAGTCAGTGGAAGCAGCGATAAGATCCGCTACAGTGCGCCACATGGCGGTCCTGCATCTGTACTACGGCAGCCATAGACGCTGCGGGTCTGCACTGTATCTGCAGGTAACTCCGATATTATACGGAGCTGCACACAACTGTCAGATGCCGTAGCTTGGATACAAGATGTGATACGGGTGGGCATGGAGGCTCTAGTACCCTGTTGTACCGCCTCTAGCTTGGATACAAGATGTGATACGGACGGGCATGGAGGCTCTAGTACCCTGTTGTACCGCCTCTAGCTTGGATACAAGATGTGATACGGACGGACATGGAGGCTCTAGGACCCTGTTGTACCGCCTCTAGCTTGGATACAAGATGTGATGCAGGTGGGCATGGAGGCTCTAGTACCCTGTTGTACAACCTTTAGCTTGGATACAAGATGTGATACGGGCAGGCATGGAGGCTCTAGTACCCTGTTGTACAACCTTTAGGGCTCATGTCCACGGGCAAAATAGGATTTAGGATCCGCAGCGGATTTCCTGCATGCGGATCCGCATCCCATAGGGATGCATTGACCACCCGCGGGTAGATAAATACCCGCGGATCGTCAATAAAAGGGATTTTAAAAAAAATGGAGCATGGAAAAATCTGGACCATGCTCCATTTTCGTGCGGGTCTCCCGCGGGGACGGCTCCCGCGGGCTTCTATTGAAGCCTATGGAAGCCGTCCGGATCCGCGGGAGACCTAAAATAGGAATTTAAAGTATTTACCATCCGGCGCGGGCGGGGAAGGTCAGCTGTTCCTCACGGCCGCATCTTCCTTGCTTCGGCTCGGCGGATGTGCCCGGCGCATGCGCGCGGCACGTCGGCGACGTGCCGGCGACGTGCCGCCGGCGTCAGGAATTCATCCGCCGGCCGAAAATGAAGATCCGGCCGTGAGGAACAGCTGATCTTCTCCGCCCGCGCCGGATGGTAAATACTTTTAAATTCTTATTTTCGGCGCTCATGTCCGCGGGGCAGGAGGGACCCGCTGCAGATTCTACATGTAGAATCTGCAGCGGATCTGATTTTCCCCGTGGACATGAGGCCTTAGCTTGGATACAAGATGTGATGCGGGCGGGCATGGAGGTGTACAAGTTCTGTATTGTATCCTGCAGCAGATCGCTCCCCATTTGCTGTAACTGAGCCTCTAGATCGTGTAAACCCGTAGGCTGTTGCAGTCGGCATCCCAGATGGTCCCATACATGTTCTACTGGTGATAAATCTGGTGACCAGCAGCCACAGAACTGTGACAATGTTGTGGGGGCTTTCTGTGACCCCCTTGTGTGTGCGGCCGAGCATTATCCTGCTGCCTCTTGGAAGCCGCCATGAGAGGAACACATGTGGCTGCAGGACGTCCTGAACATATCGCTGAGCGGTCATTGTCCCTCGTATCACTACTAGGGAGGACCAACTGTTATATGCAATGGCCCCCCCAGACCATCACACCAGCAGGGGGCAGTGTGCCGCTCTACAACAAAGGCAGGATGGAGGCGATCACCCCGAGGTCAACGGACAAACTAACCCTGGATTCATGACTGAAGACACCCGATTCCCTTCCGTAACGTCCAGATTCATCGTCCACGACATAACTGCAAACTAAGGCGACGGCGGGGGTCAGAGGCCGTACATGGGGAGGGGGGAGGTGGGAGGGGGGTTGAGTGAGGTCAGAGGCGCTACATGTAATGGGGGGGCCACGAGACCAAGAGAGACAGTGATCACCCCTAGCTGGTAGTTGTCAGTGACCCCACCAACTCTTACAACAATGTGATAGAGCCACTATAGGTAAGTGACAGGTAGGTAGCCCTGTGGGTTCTTCCAAAGATTGGATCATCAGTTACAATGTATTGATCAAAACCGTGGAGTCTGACTCCTTTCACATGGAGCTACTAGTGCTGATCAGATGCTCCTCTCTACTGGTGGTCTGTAGGGGGCGTCCTGAGCCCGGTCACCTTGTGTGCCCTCACACATCCACTGGTCCCAACACCCCCTAACAGTCTGGTCAGATGCTTCTCTCTACTGGTGGTCTGTAGGGGGCGTCCCAGAGCCCGGTCACCTTGTGTGCCCTCACACATCCACTGATCCCAATACCTCCTAACAGTCTGGTCAGACGCTCCCCTCTACTGGTGGTCTGTAGGGGGCGTCCTGAGCCCGGTCACCTTGTGTGCCCTCACACATCCACTAGTCCCAACACCCCCTAACAGTCTGGTCAGATGCTTCTCTCTACTGGTGGTCTGTAGGGGGCGTCCCAGAGCCCGGTCACCTTGTGTGCCCTCACACATCCACTGATCCCAATACCTCCTAACAGTCTGGTCAGACGCTCCCCTCTACTGGTGGTCTGTAGGGGGCGTCCTGAGCCCGGTCACCTTGTGTGCCCTCACACATCCACTAGTCCCAACACCCCCTAACAGTCTGGTCAGATGCTTCTCTCTACTGGTGGTCTGTAGGGGGCGTCCCAGAGCCCGGTCACCTTGTGTGCCCTCACACATCCACTGATCCCAATACCTCCTAACAGTCTGGTCAGACGCTCCCCTCTACTGGTGGTCTGTAGGGGGCGTCCTGAGCCCGGTCACCTTGTGTGCCCTCACACATCCACTGGTCCCAACACCTCCTAACAGTCTGGACAGAACAGCCGGTGGGGGGACAATTCATGGATACGACCATCCAGCTTCTCCCATCCCAATAATGCGCCCCCTCTGGTAACGGGGTGACATCTCCTCTCTGCGTCGTAGAGACGTCTAGTGGCCAACAAGCTCTACAAGCGAAGAAGGTCACTACACACAAGGAGCCTCCGAGAGCCTCTTATAGGCCAGGGGGGGGGGGACCACTTTTAGGGCCTCCGGTGACAAGACCGTCCATCTAATCACCACAACTCATTATTACACATCGGCCAGGGATGGAGCCGCGGGTCAGATGTGTGCAGGACTCGGTGAATGTAGCGTTGCACAGATGTAGTTTGTATGTTGGCTTTCTATACAGCTGATGATGATTGGGTGTAGCTGCCCTTTAATAGAGTCATTGGGTTTCATTCCCATATTTGCTCGCCCCGTTTCATGCTGGGTCTATATAGTTCCCATTTGCTGAGCCTCCTTCACCCAGCTGTGGTTGTGAATAGACCTGGCATGGTCGCCGGTCCGGCTGCGCTGCCCAGGGCGCTATTTTTGGATGTCTGACTGCTTCTTAGTTACAGAGTTCAGACTTCCCAGCCTGTCTTGCTGAAGGGGTTTTCTAGTGTAAAGCCATTTCTGACCATCATCAGGATAGCCATCAATAGCCGATTGCTGGTCCAACTCGTCCTGATCAGCTGATATCAAGGAGCTGCTGACCAGCAGACTTAGAACATAATTCACAAGTGGTGCACTACAGTACTGCAGCTCCCTGGTCACTTCATCAGAGACTGTGTTGCCTGTAGGAGTCTGATGGCTCAGGAGAGCTGCTGGTCCTCCCCACAACTCGTACTGCAGCTCTATCTAGCTGCATAAGGACCGACAAATCCCATGTACATCCCATTCTTCTACATAGGGGGCAGTATTATAGTAGTTATATTCTTGTACATAGTAGCAGTATTATAGTAGCTATATTCTTGTACATAGGGAGCAGTATTATAGTAGTTATATTCTTGTACATAGGGGGCAGTATTATAGTAGTTATATTCTTGTACATAGGGGGCAGTATTATAGTAGTTATATTCTTGTACATAGGGAGCAGTATTATAGTAGTTATATTCTTGTACATAGGGGGCAGTATTATAGTAGTTATATTCTTGTACATAGGGGGCAGTATTATAGTAGTTATATTCTTGTACATAGGGGGCAGTATTATAGTAGTTATATTCTTGTACATAGGAGCAGTATTATAGTAGTCATATTCCTGTACATAGGGAGCAGTATTATGGTAGTTATATTCTTGTACATAGGGGGCAGTATTATAGTAGTTATATTCTTGTACATAGAAGGCAGTATTATAGTAGTTATATTCTTGTACATAGGAGCAGTATTATAGTAGTTATATTCTTGTACATAGGGGGCAGTATTATAGTAGTTATATTCTTGTACATAGGAGCAGTATTATAGTAGTTATATTCTTGTACATAGGGGCAGTATTATAGTAGTTATATTCTTGTACATAGGAGGCAGTATTATAGTAGTTATATTCCTGTACATAGGAGGCAGTATTATAGTAGTTTCTTGTACATAGGAGGCAGTATTATAGTAGTTATATTCCTGTACATAGGAGGCAGTATTATAGTAGTTATATTCTTGTACATAGGAGGCAGTATTATAGTAGTTATATTCTTGTACATAGGGGGCAGTATTATAGTAGTTATATTCTTGTACATAGGGGGCAGTATTATAGTAGTTATATTCTTGTACATAGGGGGCAGTATTATAGTAGTTATATTCTTGTACATAGGGGGCAGTATTATAGTAGTTATATTCTTGTACATAGGGGGCAGTATTATAGTAGTTATATTCTTGTACATAGGGGGCAGTATTATAGTAGTTATATTCTTGTACATAGGGGGCAGTATTATAGTAGTTATATTCTTGTACATAGGGGGCAGTATTATAGTAGTTATATTCTTGTACATAGGGGGCAGTATTATAGTAGTTATATTCTTGTTCATAGGGGGCAGTATTATAGTAGTTATACTGCCCCCTATGTACAAGAATATAACTACTATAATACTGCCCCCTATGTACAAGAATATAACTACTATAATACTGCCCCCTATGTACAAGAATATTATAGTAGTTATATTCTTGTACATAGGGGGCAGTATTATAGTAGTTATATTCTTGTACATAGGGGGCAGTATTATAGTAGTTATATTCTTGTACATAGGGGGCAGTATTATAGTAGTTATATTCTTGTACATAGGGGGCAGTATTATAGTAGTTATATTCTTGTACATAGGAGGCAGTATTATAGTAGTTATGTTCTTGTACATAGGGGGGCAGTATTATAGATGTTCTTGTACATAGGGGGGCAGTATTATAGTAGTTCTTGTACATAGGGGGGCAGTATTATAGTAGTTCTTGTACATAGGGGGGCAGTATTATAGTAGTTCTTGTACATAGGGGGGCAGTATTATAGTAGTTCTTGTACATAGGGGGGCAGTATTATAGTAGTTCTTGTACATAGGGGGGCAGTATTATAGTAGTTCTTGTACATAGGGGGGCAGTATTATAGTAGTTCTTGTACATAGGGGGGCAGTATTATAGTAGTTCTTGTACATAGGGGGGCAGTATTACAGTAGTTCTTGTACATAGGGGGGCAGTATTACAGTAGTTCTTGTACATAGGGGGGCAGTATTACAGTAGTTCTTGTACATAGGGGGGCAGTATTACAGTAGTTCTTGTACATAGGGGGGCAGTATTACAGTAGTTCTTGTACATAGGGGGGCAGTATTACAGTAGTTCTTGTACATAGGGGGGCAGTATTATAGCAGTTATGTTCTTGTACATAGGGGGGCAGTATTATAGCAGTTATGTTCTTGTACATAGGGGGCAGTATTATAGCAGTTATGTTCTTGTACATAGGGGGCAGTATTATAGCAGTTATCTTTTCGTACTAGAGCTTCCATGCCCACTTCTCTCACATCTTGTATCCAAGCTAGAGGCAGTACAACAGGGTACTAGAGCCTCCCTACAAGGGGTCGGTTCTCCACAATAAATCGTCCTTTTGCTCTGACTTTGTAATCACTTATATCAACGTTACAATCACTGAGAGAACGTTTCATCCATCTGACAACTTCTAGGTGGAGTTGTTGCTGGGTATCTTGCCGGCCGACACTTTCCATAGCATTGCTGTGGAAAGCTCCGGCATCTATCCACGAACAGAGAATCATTGCGATTCTCTGCTTGTGGCATGTAATTCGCAGCATGCTGCGAATTGCCCTGATTCTCTGCGGCCAGCCTATCAGATAAGGCTGACCGGTGGAGATTCGGCGGCAGCGGCTCCTGCGGCGTAGATCTGCCGTGGGACTTCACAAGGCCCGTGGACAACCTGCTTTAGTGAGGTGAACCTATCAGCAGCACAAATCTCTGCTGTTGTGATAGTTTGTTACAATGTATCAGTTTTGAGTTTACAGTCTGTGGATTGTCTGAATTGGGTATAATTTAGATGCTTTTCTATCACTTGGGAAGTAAAGTGTTAACTCTTCACCGATGGCAAGCAGAAATCTTAATTCGAAGCGCAGGTAGACCTTTAAGGCTTTACAGCAGTTTGAAAGCGTTGAAAGATATTTGGTGTTTTTGCCACTTGTACAAATGCAGCACTTCTGCTTCCAATATGTTAACTGAATCTGCGACTGGATGTGAAGCCCGGCTAGTCCAGGCATTTGAATACCAGGCTTAGTAAATTTTCCCCATAGTATGGTAGAGTTGTAGAACTACTCAGTATACGATCATTAAAGGGATTAATCCATTTCTTGCCATTTTGCTGTAGGAAGCAGACAGCGCCATACATTGTGTAGTGGCCCGGGTTGGTACTGCAGGCTGAATTCTATTCACTCCCATAGGATTCAACCTGCAGCACCAATCCAGGCCACTGCACAAAGTATGGAGCTGTCTGCTTCCTGCAGCAAAACAGCTACAAGTAGGGTGATCCCTCTAAACTTCAGTTGCAGAACCCGCATTGAATCTGATTGGCTCTGTATAACATTACATTTCACACCAGGTCACTTGTTGTCAGGGATTGAAGCGTAAAGTTCCTCTTACATGAGATGAATGTCAGGCACTTCTGTGTCCGGCAGCCGTCCCAGTGATGATTGTGCCTGTGAATGGAGGTTGTTCCTGCCGCCAGTTAACAGGCTGTCTGTCGTAGATGACCCAGCAATAATCTGGTCTGCATGAAGGATCTGATCAGCGGCTCATCACTGATCACTGATTGCTCTTTTGCTGCACGCTTTCACATTGCACAAACTGCTTGATGTAACCTGCAAATCGCTCAGTAAAAGGGGCTTAACTCCTGGTTTGGCGGTAGATCCGGGAGGGGCTGTCCGTCCTACCTGCTTCTCTAACCCCGTGTGTTCCTCTTGAAGGACTTGGTCAGGATGACTTCTCCAGAAATCTCCAAGATCGCCTGGGGCAGCATGAAGGTTGCAGGTCAGGCCTATAAGGACTGCAAGGTCTGGCCTGGAGGAAGCCGGACCTGGGACTGGCGAGAGACTGGAACTGATGTAAGAGGCGGATGTCATTGGTGTAATGTACAAAGAGGCGGAGCATGTGGTGGTATGGGCTCTGTGCTGGGAGGGGGTAAGAACCTGAACTGTTGCCTCTGCTTGCTGTGACCTCATACAGCCACCACTAAGGGGATTAATACATATGCAGTGTGCTCCCCCTAGTGGTAAGCACATACACCTATAATTGCTGCCTGAAGTAAGAATTGCATTTGCCTCTGTGGATACATTGTGCAGTTAACCAGCACCTTAGGGGTTAAATTTAGCTATTAAAGACAGGCCCTAGTTTGGTACTTAAAGGCACACTCATTTTCCAGACACCCTCTGCTCATCTAATAGTCTGTCTCATTGTTGTTTTTTTTTTTTTTCCTTTTAAAGCACACTTTCATTAAAATTAAGTTTGCAGCGAGTCCCCCATTATTTTTGGTTTACTTGTTTCTGAATGCTATCTCCTACAATCGTGCTGCAACAGCAGAATGGTGGCCGGTCCCATACTTACTCTATTGTTGATTGTACCAAGGAATGAGCAATGCAGCATGGGAAGTAAGGGCAAGAAAGTCAGGACAGTGAACTACTGGCTGACTGCTAGGCTTGCTACATGCCTGAAAGTAGACTGCAAACAGCAGAAAAAGAGAGGAAATCACAACCTACAAACATGAGGAGGAGGAGGAAGGAGAGAGGAAGGAAGGAAGGGAGGGGGGGGGGGGGGTGCAGCCAGCAGAAAAAGAGCGGCTAAGGAGAACCTTGGTGTATTCTAGAAAACACCTGGAAAACTTTAAACACGTAACAGTTTTCTGGGATTTTCATCTCCACTTGTGAAAAGCTTCACCTCTTTTTCCTTTAACCTGGTTGTATGAGGGCTTCTTCATTCTGGGCTGAGCGGTAGGCCTTATTGTCTCAAAAAAAATACATTATATGTACCAACTCATCAGTTCTGCCATTATGTGTGGGTATAGGGTTTTTTTGCACAATATTTATTGCCGTATGCGATGGCCCCCCCAGCCCATCACACCAGCAGGGGGCAGTGTGCCGCTCCACAGCAAAGGCAGGATTGAGGCGCTCACCCCAATATCTCCAGACACGAACACGGCTGTCGTAAGCGGCCAAATTAAACCTGGATTCATTGCTGAAGACACCCGGTTCCCCTCCGTAGCGTCCAGTTTAATGATTCATGACGCCACTGCAAACGGCGGCAACGGTGGGAGTCAGAGGCTGAACATGGAATGGGGTCAGCAAGACCAAATGTCCTTCAGCCAAGTGTCTGGAAATGGTTTCCACAGGGATGTAACGATGGCGCCCCCTGTCTCTGGATGGCGGCCAATAAAAAAAAATATATATATTTGGAGCTTGTTGGACAATCAGACGCTCCTCTCTACTGGTGGTCTGTAGGGGGCGTCCTGAGCCCGGTCACCTTGTGTGCCCTCACACATCCACTGGTCCCAACACCTAACAGTCTGGTCAGACGCTCCTCTCTACTGGTGGTCTGTAGGGGGCATCCTGAGCCCGGTCACCTTGTGTGCCCTCATCCACTGGTCCCAACACCACCTAACAGTCTGGTCAGACGCTCCTCTCTACTGGTGGTCTGTAGGGGGCATCCTGAGCCCGGTCACCTTGTGTGCCCTCATCCACTGGTCCCAACACCACCTAACAGTCTGGTCAGACGCTCGTCTCTACTGGTGGTCTGTAGGGGGCATCCTGAGCCCGGTCACCTTGTGTGCCCTCACACATCCACTGGTCCCAACACTTCCTAACAGTCTGGTCAGAACGGCCGGTCGGGGACAATTCATCAATTCGACCGGTAGTCTGTCGGGGTGGGGGGGGTTTGTTCCGTTGGGGAGGGGTGGGGCTTGTTTTCCTGCCCTCATAATGGAGGCCATAGGCTGGATGTGATTGGGGGATTTCACACTCAGCGCAAATGCTGACAAGTTTCTTTGTCAAAATCTGCAGCATTTCTCGCAGCGAGAGCCCCGCTACAATATCCCCCATTGGTGCGGATTTTGACGCCTAAATCAGCTGCATGTAGGCCTGGGCAGCGCTCCTCTCACTTGTTGTAGCCAGAGCACGGGCACACTGGCAGCTGCTGCCAGTCATGTGCTATGGCAGTGGCATCATGTGATTTGGCACAGCACTTGGTAGCGACGTGCTCTGCGGGAGAAAAACGCTGCACAGGCCGCCGCCGGCTGCGGATGTGCATTTGCACGCTCCTAAGCGCTGGATTTTTGCGTAGTGAATACTTTTTTTTTTTTTTTGCCCCCGCCTTGGTGTATCTTGCTGTACTTTTTGCACCTGGAAGGCATGTTCATTTACACGCAGCAAACAGATGCAAGAACTGAAATGGCTACCTAGCTCCAGAGGTGTGGGTTTTATCCAGCAGAATTGCGCAGGGTTTCCCGCTTCTCCCTTTGTGACTTCTATGAGGACCTTTTTGGTGCACAAATTCCCGCTCATTGTTACAAGGCTTGTATAAAGAGTCTAACATTGTCTTGCAGGAATGCTGCCTTCCAGTAGGTGGCGCTGCAGAGGGATTGTTCCATCTCCCTTATATACAATAAAAAATAAATAAAAATTTTGTGCGCGTGCAAAATTCGGCAATGTCTACGACTGGATTGCCATAAATGGAGGCTATTCTCTGCGTATTGTGCATGAAAATACGACATACGTCACGGCCATGGAGCCACAACGGGGCTTTTGTTGAGGAAATGTTGTAAATTCTGCCAAGGCAAATCGGCATCTTTCCGCTCGCTGTGAATGTACTTTTGCAGCACGCGTTATACATCCAGACATCGTATCCCCCTCTGCCACTCAGCCCTGCGGGGGGAGGGGGCTGTCTGGTGTCATCGTCACCCAGCTTTCCCAGGATCAGATATTTCGGAGTATATACTATGGCGGCGCTGGAGGTTTCCTCTCATGGCCGGTGATGTTGTGCAGAGTTGATTACATCGGGGGCTTCGCTGGCCACCTTGCTGCAGTCAATGCTGTGATTTGTCGTCTCCCCCGGCACGGAGGAGTGGGGTGGGTGGGGGGATGAGCACCAGGATCTGCTCTAACCAGCGCCCGCCGTTCTGCAGCGTTGGAGACGTGTTCTATTTACTGCTGGGTTATAGCGGCGGCACTGACTGCAAATCTAATCTCCTCCAGAGCAGAAACGTTCCCAGCAGCACGCGAAATGAATGATCCGAGTGAGAGAGGGAGGCGAATGCGGGCGGACTCCATACAGTATTACGACTACTACGTGACTGCTGAGCGTACGGAGAAGTCATCAATATCACACTGGTGGTGGTCGTGGCCACCGGTCACGCGATGGAAGGGTCTGCATCCCTCTCATTGTTTACCAGGCACAGCACTGTACATCTTCTAGTGGTTGTGACTGGTACTGCAGCTCTGTCCCATTTGTTTAAATGAGTCCCAGCTGTAATGTCGTTATTCCACCATAACCCCTCCAATCGGATGATCCCTACCGATCTGATACTCTTGTCACCCCCACTACTAGCTGCCTTAAGAATAGGCCATCGGCTTAGGCCTCATGTCCACGGGGAAAATCGGGCCCGCTACGGATTCTACATGTAGAATCTGCAGCGGGTCCCTCCTGCCCCGCGGACGTGAGCACTGAAAATACAAATAAATAAGAATTTACCTATCCGTAGCGGGCGGCGAAGCTCTGCTCTTCCTCACGGCCGGATCTTCTTTTTCGGCCGGCGGATGAATTCCTGACGCCGGCGGGACGTCGCCGGTACGTCGTCGACGTGCCGCGCGCATGCGCCGGGCACATCCGCCGAGCCGAAGCAAGGGAGATGCGGCCGTGAGGAAGAGAAGAGCTTCGCGGCCCGCTGCGGGTGAGTAAATTCTTTTAAATTCCTATTTTAGGTCTCCCGCGGATCCGGACGGCTTCCATAGGCTTCAATAGAAGCCCGCAGGAGCCGTCCCCGCGGGAGACCCGCACAAAAATGGAGCATGGTCCAGATTTTTTCATGCTCCTTTTTTTTTAAAATCAATTTTATTGACGATCCGCGGGTATTTATCTACCCGCGGGTGGTCAATGCATCCCTATGGGATCCGCGTGCAGGTAATCCGCTGCGGATCCTAAATCATATTTTGCCCGTGGACATGAGCCCTTACTGTCACCAAGTCCCTTAAACTACCAAACATTTTTCAGAAAAAAAATTTTCTTTGATCATTATATATTAGGAAATGAGGTGACCAAAAAAAGCAGTATTAATCTGTGGTTGGTGTTTTGTTCCTTTTTTTTGGGGGGGGGGGGGGGGGGGATTGATCATGCCCTTCTCGTGTGTCTCGACTCCAGCCGTCCGCCTCCCATGACTTGAGGTGGGTCATTGACATAAAGGACACCAGACTGTTTACAGGCCGCCAGTGCTGTGGGGGCAGCGATGGTTAAATACAGGGCAGTGCCACCACTAAGCCTGGGGCTACTATGGGGATGTTAGCACCCTGAGATTGCATCATGGGAGTCCAATGGTGGGTTAGAGGGTTTGCTTCTATGGGGACCTTTTGGTGCGCAAATACGCAGTCACATAGAGCATGTTCATATATATAATTTTATTTATTTTTTGGCGCGGTGGAAATGCGTGTGCAAAATATGCGCATGTACCGCAACCATTTGAAATGAATGGGTTGTAGTCACTGCGTGTTGTGCACACAAACACACCCGTGTGAAGCCGGCCTTAGGGTGACTGTATATATGGCACGATCGAGGTTGACCATGGCTCTTCGGTGGCTGCTGCCCGCTTAGTGTGCAGCGGGCTCGGCTTGCTTCATACCCAACAGGCACCTCTGTGACAGACCTGTACATCAGAGGGGAAGGGGTTAAACGGTGCAATCAACATTGCAAGTTGACCGCCTATTGTTTCTGGAGTGCAACATATGCAAACACGGCAAGAACATACAATCTTCATACATGTACCCCTTGGACCCCAGAGCTGCACAACAACAGTGCTAACCCGTCTAGTCTAAAAATGCACCTCTTCAGGGAGGCATACCGCATTCCCTAAACAAACCCCTCTGTACTCCGCCTGATAACATGCTCCCTGACCTACTGACTGCAATCCCTACTAGCCATCATAAACCGCTCCTGCAGTCATACCGATTCTGCCGTCACACGGCTAAATGTCTGACCATTGTCTATGTCTATAGCACCCCTCACTCTCCACCTCGCCGTACTTTGCACATCTCCAGCCCTTTACCTTCTGTATCACCCCATTACTTCTCCACCCTGCCATACCTGCACATCTCCAGCCCCTTTACCTTCTGTATCACCCCATTACTTCTCCACCCTGCCATACCTGCACATCTCCAGCCCCTTTACCTTCTGTATCCCCCCATTATCTGTAGTATGTAAGCTCGTTGGAGCAGGACCCTCACCCCTATTGTTTCCATCAGCTGATTACTATATGTAACCGTGATTCTGTAATGTTTGTACTTTTGTCTTTCTGTATCCCCCCTGTCTATGTAAGCGCTGCGGAATATGTTGGCGCTATACAAATAAAGATTATTATTAGTATAGAAGAGCATAGAGGGGTTTAAGACTTGGGACCACCATGCTGTGTGCGGAGGACATGAGGCCGCTGGGATAGGTGGGGTCATCTGTGCTAATAATTAGTATTATGGTGATGTGACTCTTGTCTCGGGCACAGGGGCATTACCCTTCATCCTGTCCGGACTGACCGGCGCAGGAGATTTCATGCACAGGTTGTCTGCTGGTCCCAGCTGACAACAGAGAATACATTGCACTGAACTGCCCAGCAGTTGGAGGGTTAAGGACTGTTTAGGCTGCTCCCCTCGCTGCTCTGTCAGAGCATGCTGGGGGTTATTGCAGACCACCACCGCCCCCCAATACTGCTACTGTCACTGGTTGTAGGTCAGGGGGATGTGGTGTGGTGCCTGTACTCCTCTACTGCAGCACATGGTGGCGCTATAGAGTAGTTTACAGAGCCGCCTGTGTAACTGCATCCTTTGTCTTGTGTTCATCAGCACCATCCAGGGGTCCAGCCGGCGGATGTTGATGAGGTGTTAAAAAAGGGAGTGAAGACGCTGGTCATCGGCCGTGGTATGAGTGAAGCTCTGCAGGTGAGATGGATTGTAGTTCCCAAGTCAAACTCAAGGGGGCAGCATCAGCCGTAGACTCGGGTTTTAGCTGATGGATGTGGATAAGAAAGTTTAGTATGTTGGAGAATCCCGTGCCAATAAGCGGATTCTGGGTTCTGCTGCAGCGCCCCTGCAGGCGAAACAAAGCATTACTTTTAAATGAAAAAAATAAATAAAATCAGTGCTCCCGCTTTCTTTTTGTCGTCTAACTCTTCTATCTGCGCCTCCTCAGGTCCCCACATCCACCCTGAACTACATCCGCTCGCAAGGCATTGATGTACTCGTCTTCCAGACCGAGAAGGCCGTGCAGGAATATAACAGCCTTGCCGCACAAGGAGCCAAAGTTGGAGGAGTGTTTCACTCCACCTGCTAAGTCTTCGCCTTGTGGGAGCTGAAAGCGTGGCGCCTCGGCCTGGAGCTGTCCGTGGAGTGGGATCCTGGGGGCCTGAGCCGTCCATGGAGCGGGATCCTGGGTGCCCGGCTGCTGACTGTGCAGGCCTCAATGTGCCATAATGCTTTATGTAATGCTGATGGATGCGAGATGAGAAGTTAATTCAAGACAAAACCCGCCAGCGCACAAGTTGTGGAACTACAACCCCCAACATGGCCTCCTAGGCTGACCGTCACATCTGTGTAATGCTTGTATGCCCCTCCCCTCCCATTGTAAACCTCAATCACCCTATTAAATTTGGCTCAGTAGACCTGCGGGTGTTGGAGATCTGGGTGCGGCAGCCATCATACAAACACGAGCATGCCACCGTTGTGTCCTGCCCCCTAGAGGACAGCGAGTGTCATTTCGCACTTGGAAATCTGGGACTTTTTTTTGTGTGATGCGCCTTGTCCTCAGTCTGTGAGGACTGCAGGATGTACTAGTTTAAAAAAAAGCGCAATTTCTTTTTATTTTGCTCCTGCAGAAACAGAATTGCCCAAAAAAACAGGACGGTGTGATTCTTTTTGATCTTGCACATTCGGGATACTAAAAGGGCAGCCCGTTTCGTCTGGCTGAACCCAACCTTAGGCTTAAAGTGGTAGCGACAGCGCAGCTTTTCATAACCCAGATGGGAACCTGCTGCATTAGTGACCGGTCAGCGGAGCGCATGGAGATAGCCGCCCGCTTCAGCCCCGCTCCAGGTCTGTGGCTCTCATTGAAGTGAATAGGAGCAATGGACATGGTGCGATGTGAGGTCTGTAGCTGCCATCCACAGCAGTGAGAGCTACAGCAACAGCAGGGGGGAAGAGCTCAGACAAAAGGGACGGGTTTCCATCTCAGCCATGAAAAGCGGCGGTGGGAATATCCCTTTCCTTTAGAGAACAGGCTGTGGCGGTTTTAGTGTCTACAATCCGTGGCTGACACATGGGGGTCTTATACCCTAAGCTGGTGTCATTGTAGATGCTGATAAGCCGGTGGGTCCGGCTCGTTACATCAGCATCAGCGCCGGGAATGGTCAGAATAATAAGGCAGCTAGACCGTGACCACATCGCGCAGGAGCGGAAAAAAAAGGGATCGCTCTGCGTATTTGCACAGCAGAGGTCCCCATCGCGGTGCACGAATGCAGACGCCGTACACGGTACAACTCCATGAATTAAAGAACACATCCGGACCCCATGAGGGTAAACAGCCTTGTAAATCACAGGGGGAGGGAGGGGTCGTGTATGAACAGCCCTCGGTCATGGGGCAAATGTGCATCCAGTTGTCTGACTGAGCCCTCAGCCGGGGGCCGATCCATGGGGTACAGATATTGAAGTGATTTTGTGTATTCCTGAGCAGAATTCACCCCTCATTCAGAGACCGTTGGTGCGGAAGTAGAGCGGGCGGTGGGGTTTATTTATTTATTTGCTTACACAAAATATGGAAAGCTGTACAAACCCGTTATCAGTGGACTCTATTCTCTGCTGTGGCATTGCTCGATCTGTGCCATTTAGCGAGGATGGCACTAGTTTAAGAGGCTTTCACCGGCCGAGTCAGACAACATCAAGGAAACGCAGAACCATTCACTCTTGTTGCGTCATGGTTGGCCGCCCCGCCCCCTCTTACACGGACTCCGTCTTCGGCAGCGTGAATAAGCCAACGAGCCAATAAACAAACATTTGCTTGGCTGTGTGCCGATCATGGCGCTGTCTACATGGGTAATGATCGGGTAAATAAACGCTGGCGCCACTTTAGGGATCACAAAAAGAAGGTTTTGTACTCCCCATAAAATCCCTTTCTCGTCTCATCATGGGGGACACCGCAAAGACCCTGGGATATTCCAAAGCAGTCCCCGAGGGTCGGAACACAAACAAGAAAAACGCATGTGGTCATATTACAGCTGTCTGCAACACCCTCCGACCCAGCGAGGCGTCAGCCGGCACGAACATATGTACTTGGTAGAACTTAGAGAATGTATGCGGAGATGACCAGGTAACCGCTCTACTCACCTGTGAAGCAGAAGCACCATTGTGAACTGCCCACAACGCCCCCACCGCCCTGGTGGAGTGGGCTGTTACCCTAAATGGAGACCTACCCTTTGCTCGGTACTCTTTCAATACCGCTGAACAGACCCAACGAGAGATGGTCACCTTAGAGGCCGCGAGGCCCCGGCTCGGACCCTCAGGAACTACAAATAAGGAACAGAAAGCGAAAACGATGCTGTTCTAGATAGATCCTTAGCGCGCGAACACAATCCAGGAGTATGCAACGCCTGCTCCCTCGGGTGGACCATGGCCAGGCAGAACAATGTCCTCATTAATATGAAAAGCAGTCACCACCCCCTCCGAATTGAGGTAACTGCAACCAGGAAGGCTACCTTCCAGGACACCATCCTCCACGGCAACTCCCCACAAAGGTTCGAACGGATGAGCCTAAAGGGCATCCAGGACCAAATATAGATCTCAGGACCGCGGCCTCAACAGCCATGCCATCAAATGTAGCGTTAACAAACTTGGGTAGTAAAGGGGACCCTGTGAGAGAAGATCTTCCCGTAGAGGAAGTTGCCATGGCACGTCGGCTAGCAGGTCGACGAGCTCTGCGTACCGCGGCCAATCCGGGCCTATAAGAATCACTGCCAGTCCTTCTCTCCGGATTCTCCTGAGTAAGCGAGGAATGAGAGGAATCAGGAAAAATGCGTAAGGGAAAGCCTCCCCCGACCACGGAGCTGTCGGGACATCCACGGCCCGAGCCCACGGGTCCCGCAACCTGGCTATGAAGACATGATGGCATCCAGTTTCAATCTGAAGCAATCAGATCTATGTCTGGCTGACCCCATTTCCGGCAGACTGCCTGAAAAATCTCGGGATGTAGTCCCTATTCCCTCCGATCCACTGCCAACATGTCCAGCTTTCTATCCCGCGCATCCTTAAGGAAAGAGGCGTTGGCCGTGGGCAAAGTGGTGTGGCTTGGCAAACGGGACACCGGCAGATCAACCATTGGTAATACCGACCACTTTTCTACCAAATCATCTGGAAAATGAAACATTTTCTCCAGAGTCCTTGATCTGGCAAAACGCCTCTCGGGGGAATTCCATTCCACGGCCCAAACAGTGTCAAAAACCTTCAGGCAGAGGAAGTTTTTGGCGGTTTCCTTCACCTACGGAAAGAAAAAGACACTGATGGCGAGGCGGGTGCCTGTTCAGATAGCTGAAAAGTATCCCGAACCACAACTAGCAGGCTTTCCACCATAGCAGAAAGTTTGGAAACCTGTTCCGGTTCCAAATCTGAATCCAAGGTGGACTCCAATAACACCTTCATAGATTCGCCATCCTCCGCAGAGGACGGCTGAGACCCTGTTACTGAGCGATGTGAACAGGAAGATGACAAAGGCGATTTAGAGGCCCTTCGTGACCCAACGGGCCTATACCATCCTATACTAGGGGTCTGGATCAAAACCCCCGAGAGCTGAGGCGTCCTGAGACCAATCAAGCCTAGCTAGGATCACACCTTAAGCCCGCATCAGGTCTGACACTGCCTGGGACAGAGAGCGGTCCCACTCCGGCTCAACCACAGGAGGGGGCTGCGCCGGCAGAATAAGCTGAGCGACCGCCTGTCTCGCAAAGATGCAGTCAGCACAACACGGCTCCACCTGTCCACATGAAAACTTCACCATACCACAAGAACAAGCATAATGCATAGATCTCGCTGACCCCTGACCGGCTTCCTGCGCCCCCAGGCTGGACATGGCGCTGAACCACAGTCACTCTGCAACCGTGCCAAAACAGGAGGATGTAAGCTAGCAAGAGGGAATAGAAGCAAGGAGGGAACCAGGTACCAGGCAGAGCTCACCCAGGTCCGTTGCTGTAGTGATGGGACTTCTCCTCCAGACGTGTCTGAAGTGGCTGCTGCTGACCCACAGATTATGAGAGAGAGAGCAGGAAGAAGGGCGACTGTCAGCCCTTAAATCTTGCACCATGCACAGGGAGTGTGACCCATGCCGTCACTGCTAGGAGCGCGCATGCGCCGCGCCTTTCACCCCCCGCTCTCGGACCACTGAGCACGGGGGAAGCTTGGTATTGGGTTCCCAGGAAGCGCCTCCGCATGAGATGCCTCCCCCCGATGTCACCCGCCGGGGGCGGGGCCCCCACATCTGAGGACGTGCCCGAGAAAGCATGCTGCCCTGGCCCCTGAAATGCGTCCCTGCTACCCGAGAGTACCCCAGATAACTCTTCTCCCCCAGCGGCTCACCCAGTGAGAAGGGAACAAATGGGAGGAAAGTGGGGTGCAGGGGAAAAGCCAGAGCAAAGAAAGCCCCTAAACCTTACCATCCTAATGCGCCAGGAAAACTCCTACAGCCGGCCATCACCTCCAGCACAGCGCTCACCCCACCATCGCCTGCCCTGCGTGGGGAGGGGATGCAGACTGCCACAAACAGGGCGGGGGAGCTCTATGCCTGGCGGGACACGCGGGAGTACCCGGGTGGTCCTCCTTTTTCTTCTGAGGGGGCTGGGCAGACAACAGAAGGATCACCCTACTTCTGTTCGCCCTCCTCGGTTGGGTTAAAAGGGAGAGTTAAACCTCCCCGTTAGCCCTGGCCCATCCGGAAAATCCTTTAATCCTTTGCAGGCGAGACCGTCCGCCTCCTACGGAAGGGAAGCATCAGAAGAGGTCTAGGCGTGCATGATGAGAACATTGTTCTTCCTCTTTACAAGTCACTGGTCAGATCACACATGGAATATTGTGGAGTTTTGGGCACCGGTACTCCAGAAGGACATATCAAAACTTGGGCATCTACAAAGGCGAGCAACTACAGTAATAAATCAGAAGGGCGGACTACAATACCCAGAGAGGATATCAAAATTGGGGTTATTTAGTTTAGAAAAAAGATGGCTGAGGGGCGACCTAATAACCTGTGTATAAATATATCAGGGGACAATACAGAGATCTCTCCCATCATCTATTTATACCCAGGACTGTAACAAGGGGGCGCTCTAATAACTATGTATAATATATCAGGGGACAATAATAATAATCTTTATTTGTATAGCGCCAACTTATTCCGCAATACAGAGATCTCGCCCATCATCTATTTATACCCAGGACTGTGAGAAGGGGGCGCTCTAAAAACTATATATAGATATATCAGGAATCAGTACAGAGATCTCTCCCATCATTTATTATACCCAGGACTGTAACAAGGGGGCGCTCTAATAACTATGTATAAATGTATCAGGGGTCAGTACAGAGATCTCTCCCATTATCTATTTATACCCAGGACTGCAACAAGGGGGCGCTCTAATAACTATGTATAGATATATCAAGGAACAATACAGAGATCTCTTCCATCATATTTTATATATATATATATATATATATATATATATATATATATATATATATATATATATAAAAAAAACCTTGCATCGCACTCCGTGCAATAAAAACAACAGGTGGTGCGGGTGAATATGCAAAGACAGGACATGCCGCGATTATTTCCCGCGCCACATAAGGGAAAGGGGAAAAAAAAAAGAATTAAAATTGCTCCCGTGCATGATCCTATTCTAAGGAGCAGGGTTGGTATTTGTGCGTCTTGTGTGACAGCGGCCTAAGGCTACACGGACACGGACGGTTTTGCATCCAATTTTAGGATTGTAAATGGCCCCCCGTTCCTCTGAATGTTCCTATGTACATACCGGCATTTTTTAATTATTTTACGTTTTTTTTAACTCGAATAGTATGAAGAAAAAAAACTGCATGTGGTATTTCTGTTCAGTTCTCAGATGTAAATAGTCAGCGTGCGGCGCCCCACGGAGCAGGTTGTCAGCGCTGCACACGAGAAGTTTTATTCATCAGTGTGCCTGTAGCCTTAAAGGGGTTGTCCCGCGCCGAAACGGGTTTTATTTTTTTTTCAACCCCCCCCCCCCCCCCCTCCCCCCCCGTTCGGCGCGAGACAAACCCGATGCAGGGGTTAAAAAAGAACACCGGAGAGTGCTTACCTGAATCCCCGCGCTCCGGTGACTTCTTACTTACCTGCTGAAGATGGCCGCGGGGATCTTCACCCTCGGTGGACCGCAGGGCTTCTGTGCGGTCCATTGCCGATTCCAGCCTCCTGATTGGCTGGAATCGGCACGTGACGGGGCGGAGCTACAAGGAGCCGGCATCCAGCACGAGCAGCCCCATTAAAGAAAGAAGAAGACCCGGACTGCGCAAGCGCGTCTAATTTGGCCATTAGACGCCGAAAATTAGACGGCCTCCATGGAAACGAGGACGCCAGCAACGGAGCAGGTAAGTAAAAAACTTCTGTATGGCTATGTATATTACAAAGTGCATTAATATGGCCATACGGAAGTGTATAGACCCACTTGCTGCCGCGGGACAACCCCTTTAAAGGTTTACCGTTGGGGGTTAATAGGTCGAACTGGACGGACAGATGTCTTTTTTCAGCCTTACATACTATGATAATGTTGGTTTTTTGCCTTTCTCTGGATCAACATAGTGGGGTTGGGGTAAGGGGGGGGGGGGGGGGCTGAATTGGATGGACACGAGTATCTTCTTTTAATGCGAAGACATCGGTCAGACGGGCAGTTTCTTCATCTATTAGACGCAATGCTTTCCTATGAAAGTGTTCACAAGTACTGGCACCTGCCAGAGACAGGACAGGCCAGTGCAGCTCGCACCTAACGGCCCGTGGTGCGCAGAGGTAGGACCTGCCCTATCGTGGGAGCGGGCTTTCCATAGACTCCTACAGAAGCTGGAAACCACGCACCTCCAATCATGTGACCGGGTACTTCAATAGCTGGAATTCATCGGTCACGCAATTGTTTTCCACACACGAGGGGCGATCTGTTGGCGCTCGTGTGCTGAAAAACCGCTCGCCTTACCGAGGCCTTACAGATTATGTTAGTATAACGGGCAGATCCCACTCGCTCTCCTCTCACCCCTCCATACATCAACGGGGAGGAAGGCGGCCGGCAGTCGCCTCTGGTGGCACCAATGTGTTGTGACATGGAGGGAGCAGGTGTGATGAGATTCTCTCCCCTCTTCAGTACTCCTAGGTGATAAGCAGCACCGGAGGGGTCTGTAACAAACACGGACGCTTAAGCAGACATCCACAGAAACGGAGACACCGCGTCCGCGCCGATATCGGTCTCACCATGCAGACTGGCGGGAGGCGGAAGTGGGGAAACAATGTTTTACTAGAAAATAACCCACACCCCCAATTTCTATACAAAAGATCCAACAGCCTTCCCCCAGGAGTTCGTCTATTTACACCTGATGGGAAGACGGGCAAAGTTCTTTTAATCCGGCATCTGATAATCCAGACAGTCTAAACTCGCACATCTAACGCAGGATTCTTGCAGGCGTCGCAGCAATAGTATTTGGGGCTTTCTTCCCGATACGGAGACGTGTCAACTGTTCTCATGTGGGAGATTGAGGCACCAAGACCCCCTGTAAGTAGGAGGAAGGGTACCAGCCTCCATTAGGGGGCCTACTATCACCTCCGAGGTGAAGCCAACCAGACCCCCTCTCATACAGGAGCCCAGACTTTTACCCCCGGCATCGGCTCCACTGCTACTTCAGACATCACCGCCGCGCAGGTTTGGGCATCAGGTAGACTTTGACGGGTTTGCTGAAAGGCAGCGTGCCCTCCACATTGCTCTCGGGGAGGGGCATGGCGTCTGTGCTCTCACCCGAGCCGGTCTTGGAGGAGCGGGTGAACACGTTGCTTCTGTTGGAGCTGTAGGCGAGCAGAAGGCTGACCTCAATCTGGCAGGGCTCTGCAAAAAGAAAGACTGGTCACTCTGCACAACTATCATATATGGACGTTCCTCCCCCATGCTTTACACTGCTGCTTAGCTTGACAACATTAAATGACTTTGAAAAGTGACACCTCTTTTTGAGACAGAACAATTCTCAGACTAGTTGTCCCTTCTCTTACTACTACAAGGTGCTTTACTCAGCAGGGGGCGCCACTGATCATAAGAATCAGCTCCTCCCATCTGAGCTGCACCCTGAGGCATGATGGGAAGAACATTCAGAATGGCATATCGTCACCATATCATTTAGGGACCCTTAACGCAACCTCTACATCCCAGGTCCCCGCTTCTCACCTGTCCAGGCCGTATGACTCAGGTAGACCTGTGTTATCAGTCGATGGCGTCCCGGGCCAGGATTGCGGAAGTCTGCCGGTTTGGGGTGAATAATCTGCACCTGCCCATCTGGATACACAACCTGGACCTTCACAGCGCTCTGCGGTTCCTGGACGTGTTCCAACGTGGCGTCAACGTCAAGAGCTATAACTAGACCAGAGGTGAAGCGGATCGGGTTATCGGACTCTGCGGCCGGCTCAATGATGTGCGCCGAAGCTCGGTGAATCTATAAGGCAATGGTGACAAAACATGTAACTCAGGATAAGTAATGTATGTACACAGTGACTCCACCAGCAGAATAGTGAGTGCAGCTCTGGAGTATAATACAGGATGTAACTCAGGATCAGTACAGGATAAGTAATGTATGTACACAGTGACTCCACCAGCAGAATAGTGAGTGCAGCTCTGGAGTATAATACAGGATATAACTCTGGATCAGTACAGGATAAGTAATGTATGTACACAGTGACTCCACCAGCAGAATAGTGAGTGCAGCTCTGGGGTATAATAATACAGGATGTAACTCAGGATCAGTACAGGATAAGTAATGTATGTACACAGTGACTCCACCAGCAGAATAGTGAGTGCAGCTCTGGAGTATAATACAGGATGTAACTCAGGAGCAGTACAGGGTAAGTAATGTATGTACACAGTGACCCCACCAGCAGAATAGTGAGTGCAGCTCTGGGGTATAATAATACAGGATGTAACTCAGGATCAGTACAGGATAAGTAATGTATGTACACAGTGACTCCACCAGCAGAATAG
Organism: Eleutherodactylus coqui; assembly: GCF_035609145.1. NCBI lineage: Eukaryota > Metazoa > Chordata > Amphibia > Anura > Eleutherodactylidae > Eleutherodactylus > Eleutherodactylus coqui. The sequence goes on along the minus strand of NC_089837.1, from coordinate 521,427,907 downwards.
TGAGTGCAGCTCTGGAGTATAATACAGGATGTAACTCAGGAGCAGTACAGGATAAGTAATGTATGCACACAGGGACTCCACCAGCAGAATAGTGAGTGCAGCTTTGGAGTATAATACAGGATGTAACTCAGGATCAGTACAGGATAAGTAATGTGTGTATACAGTGACCCCACCAGCAGAATAGTGAGTGCAGCTTTGGAGTATAATACAGGATGTAACTCAGGAGCAGTACAGGATAAGTAATGTGTGTATACAGTGACTCCACCAGCAGAATAGTGAGTGCAGCTATGGAGTATAATACAGGATGTAACTCAGGGTCAGTACAGGATAATTAATGTATGTACACAATGACTTCACCAGCAGAATAGTGAGTGCAGCTCTGCAGTATAATACAGGATGTAACTCAGGATCAGTATAGGATAGGTAATGTATGTACACAGTGACTCCACCAGCAGAATAGTGAGTGCAGCTCTGGAGTATAATACGGGATGTAACTCAGGATCAGTACAGGATAAGTAATATATGGACACAGTGACTCCAGCAGAATAGTGAGTGCAGCTCTGGGGTATAATACAGGATGTAACTCAGGATCAGTACAGGATAAGTAATATATGTTCACAGTGACTCCACCAGCAGAATAGTGAGTGCAGCTCTGGAGTATAATACAGGATGTAACTAAGGATCAGTACAGGATAAGTAATGTATGTACACAGTGACTCCACCAGCAGAATAGTGAGTACAGCTCTGGGGTATAATACAGGATGTAACTCAGGATCAGTACAGGATAAGTAATATATGTTCACAGTGACTCCACCAGCAGAATAGTGAGTGCAGCTCTGGAGTATAATACAGGATGTAACTCAGGATCAGTACAGGATAAGTAATGTATGTACACAGTGACTCCACCAGCAGAATAGTGAGTGCAGCTCTGGAGTATAATACGGGATGTAACTCAGGATCAGTACAGGATAAGTAATATATGGACACAGTGACTCCAGCAGAATAGTGAGTGCAGCTCTGGAGTATAATACAGGATGTAACTCAGGATCAGTACATGATAAGTAATATTTGTACACAGTGACTCCACCAGCAGAATAGTGAGTGCAGCTCTGGAGTATAATACAGGATGTAACTCAGGATCAGTACAGGATAAGTAATGTATGTACACAGTGACTCCACCAGCAGAATAGTGAGTACAGCTCTGGGGTATAATACAGGATGTAACTCAGGATCAGTACAGGATAAGTAATATATGTTCACAGTGACTCCACCAGCAGAATAGTGAGTGCAGCTCTGGAGTATAATACAGGATGTAACTCAGGATCAGTACAGGATAAGTAATGTATGTACACAGTGACTCCACCAGCAGAATAGTGAGTGCAGCTCTGGAGTATAATACAGGATGTAACTCAGGATCAGTACAGGATAAGTAATATATGTTCACAGTGACTCCACCAGCAGAATAGTGAGTGCAGCTCTGGAGTATAATACAGGATGTAACTCAGGATCAGTACAGGATAAGTAATGTATGTACACAGTGACTCCACCAGCAGAATAGTGAGTGCAGCACTGGAGTATAATACAGGATGTAACTCAGGATCAACACAAAATAAGTAATGAAATATACAAATCGTGGTCAAAAGTTTTGGGACTGACACAAATTTTAGTTTTCACAAAGTTTGCTGCTTCAGTGTTCTCAGCTCTTTTAAGCTACATTCCTATGAGAGCGAATCTCGCACGAGTTTTGTGCAACGCGATATACACAAAACTCAGGTAATATGAACTCCATTGTTTTGAATTGAGTCATACACATGCAGTGATTTTGTTTTCCCCTCACAGGGGCACTGCGATGTTAAAAAAAAAAAACGCATGTCTTTTTGTTTTGCATCCCTCAGAACACATTGCCCATTGTATCAATGGGACAGTCAAACACATGGCATGCCGTGCAATATGCAAGTGTGGTGTGAGGTTTCCATTGAAAACAATGGAAAACAAACACCGATCCTGTGACTCGCCTGAAAGAAGCGCCGGAGGATCACAATTTCACAGAAGTAACAGGAGGCGTTTTTGCCTGAAATACTCTAAACATGATGCATTTGTCAATAAAAGTGCAAAAACTTATGAAATGTTTATAATTGTACTTCAGTGACCACAGAGCTAAAAACACTGGAGCAGTGAGCTTTGGGGAAATCAAAATTTAGGTCAGTCTTAAAACTTTTAGACATGACTGTATATGTGTTGGCAGTGCCTCCAACTGCAGAATAGTGAGTGCAGCTCTGGAGTAAAGCATTTGACAAGATATCATCTGCATACAGAACCCGCGGTCACCTGATCAGGAAGAGTCAGCCGCAGGAAGCTGCTTTTCCGCAAGGAGGTCTGCAGGATCTTCACCATCTCTAAGGGTTTGGAGTTCACTAGTCGAGGCATAAGGTCCAGCAGCTTGTCTACAAAGCTGTCCTGCATGTGGGGGAGGTCCGAGATGAAGCACCTGCGAGAAGGAGGACAGAAACAGGACAAAATACTCATCAGAAAAGTATTCACGGCCTAAATCTTCGATCGTCCTGCCAGATCACATTCAGGGAAATGCTATTAACCCGGCATATACAACAGACTGGATACAAATGTAGCCAACCCTCTGCTGATGGTAAGGAGTAGATGAATGAACGCTCACCTCTGGAAAAAGTCAACCTCCTGCAAAAACTGCCGACACATGCTGAAGAGCGGCTCCTCCCTGCGGACGGGAAAGAAAAGACATCTTATAGTTCTCTGAAACAACTGCACAGGATTGGAAGATAACAAGCTGATCGATGGGATCCCCAACAATCACAAGAATAAAACGTCTGAATGGAACAGCGGTCAAACAGGAGTGCCACCGACTCCAATCATTTCAATAGGACGGATGGAGAGAGCCACAATCTCCAGCACTTCCATTGAAATGACCAGAGCAGCACACATACGGAACCACCACTTCATTCATGTGGGGACCTTCAGGACCCCCGTTTACGAAATCAGTGGAGTCGGAGTGCTCAGACCTGACCAATCAGCTAGTTAGCCCCTCTCCTGTGGATAGGATATAACTTGCTCTGGCGGGACGACTCCTTTAACAGTATGGACCATTCAGTGTCCCACTTTACTCTCGTAGTCACTCACCCTTTCGTAGTGCGAGCCGTTATAAGGAGCTGGAGGGCGTTCGCCTGTAACCTCATCTGATGAATGATGGCCACCTGCCGGTTCTCCAGCCCGCTGTACATGAACTCCATCTTGTAGGTTTCTTCCAAGATCTGGAGAAAATGGAAACAAGAAGTGCAAATGAGGAGCAGTAAAATCACAGCCGATGCCCCTACACCGGGCGCTGCGCAGGACACAGGCGCATCAGGAATTTAGCCCATAAGTGTATAATACTGTTCTGCGATTATCACGTCAGCAGACAACAAATAATACAGATTACATGCTATGTTAAAAAAAAAAAACCCCGCCCCCAGAAGAAGTTGTTTTGCTGCAGACCCCCATCTCAGACAGATCTGTAAATGCTCAGAGTTGTGGTGATTAGATGAAAGGTCTTGTCACCAGAGGCCCTAAAAGTGGTTGCCCCCTTGGCCTATAAGAGGCTCTCGGAGGCTCCTTGTGTATAGTGACCTCTTCTTCCGCTTGTGTAGAGCTTGTTGACCACTAGACGCCTCTACAACGCCAAGAAGAGATTTCACCCCGTTACCAGAGTCTGAGGGGGGCGCATTATTGGGATGTGAGAAGCTGGATGGTCGTATCGATGAATTGTCCCTCACCAGCCGTTCTGACCAGACTGTTAGTGGGTGTTGGGACCAGTAGATGGGGGCACACAAGGTGACCGGGCTCAGGACGCCCCCTACAGACCACCAGTAGAGAGGAGCGTCTGACCAGACTATTAGGAGGTGTTGGGACCAGTGGATGTGTGAGGGCACACAAGGTAACCGGCTTCGGGATGACCCTTACAGACCACCAGTAGAGAGGAGCGTCTGACCAGACTGTTAGGAGGTGTTGGGACCAGTGGATGTGTGAGGGCACACAAGGTGACCGGGCTCAGGACGCCCCCTACAGACCACCAGTAGAGAGGAGCGTCAGACCAGACTGTTAGGAGGTGTTGGAACCAGTGGATGTGTGAGGGCACACAAGGTGACTGGGCTCAGGACGCCCCCTGTAGACTACCAGTAGAGAGGTGCATCTGATCGTCCGACAAGCATCAGAAGCTCCAACTGTTTTGTTGTCCACCATCCAGAGACAGGGGGCGCCATTGTTACACCCCTGTGTCTGTCGGAGCCATTTCCAGTTGCTTGGCTGAAGGACATTAGGTCTCACGGCCCCCATTACATGTACGGCCTTTGACCCCAATTGACTCCTCTGTTTACAGTGATGTTGATGAAACTGGAAAGTACGGAGTGGAAACCATTTGTTTTCAGCAAGGAATCCAGGTTTAGTTTGGGCGCGGACAGCGTCCGTGTTCATGTCTGAAGACGACACTGCCCCTGCTGCTGATGTGATAGTCTGGGGAGCCATTGCATATGACAGTCGTTCACCTATAGTAGAGGTGGCCCAACAGGGTACTAGAGCTTCCATTGCCCATCCATATCACATCTTGTATTGAAGCTAAAGGCAGTACAACAGGGTACTAGAGCCTCCATGCCCACCCGTATCACATCGTGTATCCAAGCTAGAGGCAGTACAACAGGGTACTAGAGCCTCCATGCCCGGCTATATCACATCTTGTATCCAAGCTACAGGCGGTACAACAGGGTACTAGAGCCTCCATGCCCGCCTGTATCCCATCTTGTATCCAAGCTAGAGGCGGTACAACAGGGTACTAGAGCCTTCATGCCCGCCTGTATCCCATCTTGTATCCAAGCTAGAGGCGGTACAACAGGGTACTAGAGCCTTCATGCCCACCCATATCACATCTTGTATCCAAGCTAGAGACAGTACAACAGGGTACTAGAGCCTCCCTACAAGTTGTCAGTTCCCCACAATACTTTTGATCTGATATTGTAATCACTTATAACAACGTTACAATCACACAGAGAAATTTTCATCCATCCGACAACTTCTGGGGGGGGGGGATGGGTTTTGCATTGAGTGTATTCACCTGTTTGACGGCCGTAGCAGCTAAGGAGTTCTGCTTCACATAAAGGGGAGCTGCGAGGCTCCATAACTTCTCATTCAATGCCTGCAAGTCACAGGAAGAAGCTGTTACATATCCTGCAAAGTGAAATAAACTACGTTGTTTTGTTAATAAATAGAGATGAGCGAGTATACTCGCTAAGGGCAATTGCTCGAGCGAGCATTGCCTTTAGCGAGTATCTCCCCGCTCGAGACGGAAGGTTCGGGTGCCGGCGCGGGGGAGCGGTGAGTAGCGGCTGTCAGCAGGAGGGAGCAGGGGGAAGAGAGGGAGAGAGAGATCTCCCCTACGTTCCGCCCCGCTCTCCCCCACAGCTCCGTGTCCGCACCCGAACCTGCAGTCTCGAGCAGGGGAGATACTCGCTAAAGGCAACGCTCGCTCGAGCAATTGCCTTTAGTGAGTATACTCGCTCATCTCTATTAATAAAGCAATCTAATTGGTACCAGATTATCAGAAGTTCTAAATTATTGAATGAACACTTACTTATAAAAAGGGGAAGAGGACAAGCTATAAGGCAATACAAACTACTGCTGGAATCACGTGCCAAATGATGAGGATTTCTGTATTACTGAACAGCAGATTAGAGGAATTTAGTTGTATTCAGCTATAGGAAGATACAGAAAGGGGATTCACCGCACCAACAGACCGGCATGATGAAGCCCACAGAGGCCATTCAGCATAAATTGAAAAAAAAAATTTTTTTGCCATCTTACTTCTATGCTGAGATATTACTGATTGAAGTCAGAGGCCCAAAGCCTAAGGCTGCACTACTGAGATGTTGACGACAACATGCCCTCTTCTGATTTATGCCAAGTGCAGTGTTGTCACGGAGACAATATACCACCATATGTGATGCTGTTCAAGTTAGGTTGTAGATACTGCTGTCAGTAGTGCAGCCTCAGGTGGCAGGCCTGTAACTTTAACTGATTGTATCTCAGGCCCGGAGTAAGATATTAAAGAGCGGTTTTCACATTATAGATGTACACTGAACAGCGGCGTATAGTTTTCTTCTGTTACGTCTCCTGTAGGCTGGAATCATACAGTTTTTGTTGACATGCTTTTTTTGTGGTCTAAAACACTGCAGTCAGTTCTTGCTTTAACACGGTGAGATGTACTAAAATACAGCAGGTTGTCCCATCAATGTTGGGCCTAACTAGGGCCATCAGGACTAACCTTGATGAGCAGCAGGTGACAGCGCAGGTAGGTTGCTGAGAAATCCGCCATTCCAGCCAATTCAGACTGGAGCTCCCCAATCCGCTGCAGGTCCCTGGAGGAGAAGAAATGATATATGGCCCAGAGAAGAAGGACAACATTCTACTCCGCACCCATTTGTGGAATTGATCCAGTTTCTAAGCCTCTTACCGGATGGTGAACTCGAGAAGTTCCTGCGTCCCCTGGATGTCCAGATTCTGCAGGTTATGGACTCTTTCCAGGCTGTTCTGCAGAAACTGCTGGGAAGGGTCCTCAGGAGGAGGCTGACGCTCCAGATCTGGGATCCAGGACCATTTCACTCCAGGCAGCTATGGGAAAAATGTGGAGACGAGAAATGAGTGGAGGTTTCCTAGCAAACATCGGAAGTCTGCAAAAGGTCCTCACCGCAACTAAAACTCCCAGCATGCATTTCAAGCAGGATGGGGTTAAAGAATTCCACAGTGGCTGCAGAACAAAACATTTCAGTGACTTTCTACATGCAATTATTGGGCAGAGGAGACTTACAGTCAGAGCTGGAACCAGGTGAGAGAGGCTGTCCCGCAGGTAGGCGTAGTGGCGGAACGTGTGGTCGGAGAACAGAGCAGGCATGGTGGGGCAGGTCTTCGCAGCGTTGAAAATCAAAACCAAAACCGCTATATCTGATACACGCAGTTAAGGTCCGGTAATTACATACACATAATAAGTAATGATCCGCCCCTTAAAGGAACAGTCCTGGGGAAATGGATACACTGTGTTCTGCCTAATGCGGGGGTGGAGCATGCCTAATCAATATTAATTGCTGTCTCATGCTCCGCCCCTTGCATGGGGCATCATCAGCTTTGCCTGAAGTATTTCCTGCAGGCGTTGACCAACAGGTCTCTCCATGCTAATGTGCATATGGAAGGACTTGTCAATCAGTGTCTGGAGGGAGGAGGAGAGCAGTGGGAGTATGTATGCCAGTCTGGTCCAGCACTGCAAAGTTTAAGGCGTCAGATTAACAAAACCCACTAAAGATCAGTATAAGTGACAGACTACTGAAAGCGTTGTGTCTGTCACTATACTGTGCTGCCCGTAATCTGGGCAGTTTAGGGAACCGGACAAGTTCCTTTTAAGGTCCAATGTACCAATAGGAAAAATATGGAAATAATATGGATACAAGCCGGATCATCCATATCAGGTTCTGGTGTATCGAAGAACGGATGAGTACTCAGGAGCTCTGGCACCAGGGACAGGACCAGGGTGGGGTGTCTGCGGCCCAGGAACTTCAGACATCTGCAGGAGATTGGTATGGGACAGAAAAATATTCATATTACAACATCTAATTACACTGTAGAGTCCATTACACGACCGATGGCCGACTTCAATGACTAGCAGTGCAGGAAGGGGGAGCCGGGAAACCATGCAAAGCACATCCCCGGACTCCATAACTAAGTTGACAAGTTCCCCTTAGGGAAAATTGTGAGAATTATCCATAGTGAAGAATCTGCACCAAATTCCGCATTAAAACCACAATGGAAAATACGGCAAAATCCTGCAAATTTTGATGCGAATCTGCAGCAGATATGACCCTTTCAATTGAAGTAAGCTCACAGGCTGCAGATTTTACCCAGAAGGAAATCCACACCGAAGGGTGCAGAATTTAGTGCCGATTTTGGTCACGGTTCGCCAAAACATTTCATCCTCTCTTTTGAAGGAGTGAAATGCGTGGTCAAGATGCACAGCATGAACGGACATGCTGTGGATGTAAAATTCTCTGCAGCACGTGGATGAGATTTCTAAAATCCCACCCACAATGCTTGTAGAGTAAATGCTGCAGATCGTCTACAGCCAATTCCGCTGCGGAAGTCTGCAGCATTTTAGAATTGAGTGACGATACCTTAAGAGTTTTCCTAACTTGTACCGTATCCACAAATGGGGAATACATGTTTGGTGGGGGTCAGACCACTGGGACCCCTATGAATCACGAGAATGGAGGTCCTGTGTCCTCCCATATGATTACGCAAGCTGCCTCTCCATTTATCTCTATGGCACTTCTGAAGAGAACTACAATACTCGCCAGTCTCTGGCCGTCCCACAGAGATGAATGGAGCAGCGGTCCGCAAGATCAACCAGTGCTCCATACACATGGGCATACATTGAACCCCAATTCTCATGATCTATGGAATTCCCAGCATTCAGACCCCTAATGATCAGACACTCAGGGCCCTTTTACGGGCAATGACTCGTGTGCAGATGCATCGGTCAGTCGTCCCAGCAATGATGTGTAAAAGCACAGGAGTGAGGATCGCTCAGTGAATCGAGGTGGTAAATAGGCCGTCGTTCATAGATGTACGATGACTCGTTTACACGGGGAGATCGTCGTTTGCTTTCTTATGCCTGCAACTTACACTGAACGATTATTGTTCGGATTCCCACAATCCAGCAAGAATCTGACCAATATTCATTTAAAAAGCCGTTTTCTCTATTCTATGAATAGGGGAGAAGTATAGGTTCTAATTTTGCTATATAAGTTTAGGTCTCACTAGTTTCAAGATCTCTGCTTGCTTCACTGAATGGGAAGATTGGTTATATACAGAGACTAAAAACCTGTATAAACTAATACTTCTCACAGCTCAGGGCTTGTTACAATGTATCCAATCAAGACAATCCTCTTTATTACACAGTTTTCAATGCAGGTAAAATGTATCCTTTTAGATGTCAAACTGTCAGGATATCAGAGAGATTTGTACTGTTGATGCATTTACCTTACGGAGGATTGTATAGACTGGAAACAAACCCTCAGCTGTGACAAGTATAAGAGCTGTAAAGGTTTTCAGCTTTTAGATGTAAATAAGAATCTTCCCTTTCACTGACAGCAAGCAGAGATGTGAAAAACGATGAGGAACTGTACCATACAGTAAATAGGCAATGAGGAATGTGCACAAAGTGAATCAGAGCTATAAGAGACGTGATGGTTACTTCCAGATGGAGTCCCGGTCTGTGGGGTACTTGGAGAGGTTCTTCAGAAGCTCCACCAGGGCGAGGTGGATGCACTCCTTCGTGGAGACGTTCGTGCAGCAGAGCAATTCATGTAAAGCCTCTCGAATGTCCCGGGAAGAGTCCTAGAGAAGATACATTGTAAACAAGGGGGTCAGAAGGAAGGAGTCTAACCTAGTACCAATCAGGAAGCCATGGGATATTCCACAGATGGGCACAGATGGTACAAAATGCCCCTGATGCAACCATAGTGATCATAAAAGGGTATGGCAAAGGGGTAAGAGAAATAGAAACATCCTTCTGTCCTCCTGAGGGCAGAATAGGTTATGGTGACCGACCCTTTTAAGTTACACTATATAATTAAAGGGGATGTGCCAAGACAAAGTTATGCCCCATCCCGTTACTGTCATTCTGATTATTGAGGATCTGTTGGCTGGAACCCCCATGATCACAAGAACAGGGGTGCCAATAAACGGAGCAGTGATCACACATGTGCACCGTCACCTCATTCATTCATTCATTCATTCATTCAGTGCAGAGTGCTTAAACTGAGCTATCTCCGGCGCTCCCCATTGAAATGAATAGAACAGTAACAAGCAAGCTCATCCACAGCTCCGTGTATGGGGGAACCCTTGGGACTTCCATCCTTGTGATCAGCAGCAGTCCCAGCTGTCAGACCCCCAGCGATCAGATAGATAGTTATCCCCTATCCTGTGGAGAACGGATAGCTTTCTATTTTGGCGCAACCCCTTTAAGACTCAAACCTCCACCCTCTACCCCCTCGGCACCCACTGCTGCATCATCTTACAGGGTTATTTCCATCATGCACATTTTCCGGACCCCTTTTGGTCAGGACGCCATAAACGGTCTCTTCAATGAATTCAGTGCACAACCGGTGTCCATATTTAAAGGGGCTGTAAATGTCGCACATTTATACATTTTCAGATGGAAATGAAGGAAAGCTGTTCAATTCTAAGTCAGCCGCCATGATGATGACGATATTGTCTACTTCACCTCCAGCACCGCCAGGATGGTGTCCAGCTGATCCTCTCGCAGGGTGATGTTGTCGGAGATCTTACGCATGGTGTGTATGGACTGCAGCCGTACTTCTTCTATCTCATCGTTGAACATGTCCACCAGGAAATCTAAGCACTTCTCTGCAAAGGGGCGAGAAGACCGAGCCAGGAGACACAGCGACTCCACCGCCGCGATCCTCACCTCTGCGGGAAACCAGAAGTAATTAGCTGAGGTGGAGACCTGAAGACGTACCGGACCCACAACAGCTCTACGCACATCATGAAAAGCTCTATTTTCACATGGATTAAATGCCAAAATTCTGGTGTTAAAACTCATGATGTCGGTGTAAGTCCAAAATTGGGACTTTTTAAGGGTTTACAGTGACCTAGTGTTAAGGGGTGTGGCCAAGTGCACATCAGATTTACTATAAATTATGCCCGAAATGGCTTGAAGCTAGCTTTGGTTTCAGTGTGATGCACAGAAGAGGACTGGAGTCGCTGATCATTTGTTGCACTTATGTCGGCACACACTTCACTCAGTCGGGCGTATGAAACACTGCTTTAAGTAAATTCAGCCCTTTGTGTTTAAATAATTTAAAGATCTCTGCTTGCTGTGAGTGGAAGCTTTTTTTGTTGTTGTTTACATTCAGGGGTTGAAAATCTGTACTGAACGAATACATCTCACAGCTGAGGGTTTGTTACAAATGTATCTAGTCTATACGATCCTGTGTGAGCCACACATCAACAGCACAAACCTCTCAGACAGCTTGCTACAATGTATCAGGGCAGGAACAATGTAACAGTCCGCAGTCCACACTGTTTAGCTTACAGAGGATTGGTTAAACAGGATACAAGTGTTCCAAAACCTCAGCTGTGAGAAGTATTCGGCCGTGTTCCAAAACAGCGATATTCGTGTGCTTTTTGAATGCTGTTTTGTGAACCAATGTCCAGAATATTCAGCTGACCTTACCCCATGTAGTTGGAATGTCGCAGTTATGCGCTTCGCTGACACTTCACTGCAGTTGTGGTTTGGAAAACCTTCTGCATTTCCTTTGCAGTGCATCATAGATGGGTTTTATGTGCGGTTTGATCCCAAATGGTAAAAACATGATTGTTTTAAATTTAGTGATTTTTAACTATTTTTTGCCTTTTTGCAATGCTTTACAGAGTGACAATGTGAAAAAAATCTGAATCGCCAAATTAATGCAAGCGCTGTGCGCGCCCCAAAAAAAGTGGATAACAAACCCACAGAATTTCAGGAAATTTGCATATGTGGTTCACATTTGCCAAATATTGCAGACTAAGGACATGTTTACACGAGGCAGATTCGGTGTGGATTTAGTTGCAGAGCACCAGCAGATTTATGCCCTTCAACTGAAGGAGTGAAACCGGCTCTGCGTCTGCATAAAATGGGGTGGATCTGCTGCAGATTGTCTTCAGCTGTTGAAAATCCGCACCAAAGGGACCATTCACATAGCATTTTTGTACATGCTATGAGATTCCGTCTGCGGGTTCAGTCACAGGTGCCAAAAAAGGCATAGCGTCAGAGCCCACTAACGGAGCCATTAGGTGTCATTAGTCAAATGGACATGATTTTGGTATCTGTTTGACAAGGATTCTGTTAGTTTCCGCTATATTTGAGGTATAGAATAGCAAAGTTGAGAGCAAAAAGGTGTCCATATGACTAATGACAGTGAATGGTTTCCTCTGGGGGTCCCGTTACATTCCAGTTTTTGGCACCTGTGATGAAACTCCCAAACGGAATCCCACCGAGTGTAGAAAAATGCTGCCTGACTGACTGATACATTCACCCAACCCCTTCCAGGAGGCTCCTCCACAACCGGCAGCTTCCCAATTAGTATTTCAGTGTAGGGTAAAGGTTTGCTCCAACTGCGCAGTCTGCTACATCTTGTTCCTATCCAATGGGCTATATAACACCCCCCCCCACCCCCCCCTCTCTCCTGTCCTGTCATATGGGGTGATGTGCCGCAGTTTAGGGCTGTAGAATACAAACGCTGCCTGGTTGTTGGAGCGCTTTTTAGTCTAACGCAGCGTATGTTCCGAGAAAGCATACTTGCGTCCAGCGGAGGCGCTCCCTACTTCCAGTAGCCGTAATTAATGCCCTCTGAACTCTCGACTCATAGTGCGTGTGTCAGAGCGCTCACAAGACAAAATATGGCATGTAGAAATATGTGCAACTGACCATCTCTATTGTGCCTGATGAAGGGGCGCTCCGTAAAGTCCTAAAACAGGTTGTATGGAGCCTTGTTTCTGGAAATAAACTCTTTATGTACTGGAGCCAATGTCCGATCTGTGATGGATCCCATCCCGAAGACCGCCGGTTGTAAGTTTCCATCTTCTAAGTTGAAGAAGAGCGTTCTTGGAGGGGAAGGGCGAATGTTTCCACTACCATCTACTCCTTTAGGTTACACTTATGAGAGGAGGACACATCCCTGCTGGTATTACTCTTCTAGTTTAGTAATAACACAGAGTCCTTTTCCCGAAAGCCTAAGCAGTTTAGCTATGCAGGAGTAAGGAGGAGCCGCAGACACTATAATGGCAGCCATATTGGTGGTCAGCTGACTTACCCAAAAGGCGTTATAGAGAAATGGCTACATTTAATTAGACAGAAAAAGGATGACCCCAGAGCTTTAATGCCCCTGGTGGCCCACTCATCAGTCCTCCTACCGTACATCTCATCCTCCAGACCATGAACAAAAGCTCCACAGGCTCCGGACTCTATGAGGTTCACGGATTCAGTATCGAGCTCTTCCCGGGGGGCGTCATCCCCCCACTTTCTGCCGCTGGAGAACTCCCCGGAGCTGTACAGCTCTTTTGCTCGTTCGTGTGCAGTTCTTTTCCTCTGTGTGACAAGAAAAAATAAATAAAAAATACCATCTGCGTAAAATTCCTATTATCCAGCATTTGATAGTCCAGAAACTTGAGCCGTGATAACGACATTTATGAAAATTCTCATAAATCTCTGCTAAACTGCCTTCCCCCTTGCCGACTCTCGGCAAGGGGAGGGGGCAGGAGCTAGTATGCTAAACTTCCACCCCCTCTTCGCCCCTTGTCGGCTGCCAGCAATGGGAGGGGGCGGGACAGGGTGGGAGATTAGCATACTAGCTCCCGCCTCATTCCATTGCAAACAGCCAGCAAGTGGTGGAGAGCAGGAGGGAAGGGGGTGGGAGTTGGGCAGTCACAATGCTAAACTCCCTCCCACCTCCCTTCTCCGGCAGCTACCACTGGTTCCCATAGGAGTCTATGGGAGCCTCCACCATATTCAGGCGTTACCACTAGGGCCACTATGGGGGGTCACTCTAACTACTGGAGTCACTGTTACCACTGGGGCCACTATGGCAGTCACTGTTACCACTGGGGCCACTATGGGGGTCACTCTTTTTACTCGGGCCACTTACTACGGGGGTCCCCAACACTCCTGGGGCCACTATTACTACTGTGGCCATTATGGGGGTCACTATTACTATACTGTCTTCTTACAATCGGCCCTTTGAAGGCATCCATAAGGCTGATGCTGCCCTCGGTGAAAATGAGTTTGTCACCCCTGATATAGATGTATATAATCACCACTAGAGGAAGCCCACTGTATATGGATATATCCAGCCACCACTAGGGGGAACTCACTGCACATGGATCTATACAACCACCACTATAGGAAGCAAAATGGTGATTAACCAATCCTCCATACACTTACCCTTAGGTCCGACATGAGTTTTTTATCCAGGGTCTGCTCCAGGAAGTGGGGACTGACTTGCTGCATGGATCCCTAAAGTACAACATAACACAATCAATCACCTTCAACCCAATCTGATTCTATGCTGGATCTTAAAGGGGTAGTATAACATTAGAAAAACACGGCTGCTTTCTTCCAGAAAGCGCGCCACACCCGTCCGTGGGCTGTAACCAGGCTACAATATCAGATACAGCTCATGGACACGGGTGGCCCCGTTATAAAAGATAGACAGCAGCCATGTTTTTCTATACATTCCCTTTGGGTGTCAATAATTCTGTACACGAAGGTGTGCCGGCAGGGGCTGCCGATTCTGGTCAGACAGCAGGAGATGATGAAAAGCTAAAAGCCAGCAATCAAGCCAGGAGTGGCAGCGTGAGGGGCAGCCTGTGTAATGTAGCATTCACCCCAATGACTTACCAGCAGTTTGCAGGCCTGGACTCTAACCATCCAAGATCCATCGCTGACCATGTGACAGACTTTGCCAAAGGCTTCATCTACCAGGCGGATCTCCTCATTGGATGACGGGATAGGAACAATGCTGAAAATGAGAGTTGTAGTGCATGAGAAGAATGAACACATCACGTTCCCCCATGTGCAGGGCGCCCCCTACTGGAGAGACGATGCTCTTCTGTTATCCCAGGAGTTGATGGGATTTAATTACCTTTCTGGATAGAGCTGACTGAGAACCCAGACCAGCTCCACGGCCGCACTGCGCACCTGCTCATAGTCGTCAGTCAGAAGCTTACAGGCCTGAATATGGGAGAGAGACGGCAAATATACTAATCTGACGTTACACAGGATGCAGAATAACAGGCGGTAGCGAGAGGAAGATGCAGCATGTAAGGACACAACGGGAGGCGACAGGAAATCACTCATAGAGTAAATCAGTAATAGAGTTCTGCACGTACCTGACTGTACAGCACCTGCTGCAGCTTCAGGCCTCGCTCATGCATCTGCAACTACAACAAACACAACACGTCAATACTTATACAATTCAAGGATGAAAGGAAAACTTCAGCCCTCCTATAGGATATCTACACTGACTGCCCGCTTTATTAGAGCCCCCTATCATCTAGAAGCGCATTGCACCTCCTTTGGCCTTTAGATCCGCAGCAAATCGTCGTGGCGTAGATTCCACTAGATGATGAATCGTTCTGCAGGAATATCGGCCCCTGTGGACAGGAAGCTTCTTGTAGTTGCTGCAGATTAGATGGAGGTGCTGACATGTTCTGACCAGCTGACAGGAAGAGGTCAGCAGTTCATGCTGTTTGCGCCAAATTCTGACTCCCATCAGCACGGGGCAACAGAAATCTGGATCCATCTGACCAGGAGATGTTTTTCCGCTGCTCAGTGATACAATTTTTGTGCTCTTTTGCCCGCTGGAGTCTCATCTTCCTGCTTCTTAGACACATGGCGCTGGAACTGGTTGCCTCCTGTTATAGCCCATCCATGTAAGAAACAGCAAGATGTGCATTTGGACACGTTAGTTGGAGCCCCAGTGTTGCATTCTGTGCAGCCCCGGTTCTTCAGAACTATTCCTGACATCCTCCTCTGACCCCTTTCAGCGACTAGCTGTTTTTATCTACAAGATCCCCCTGGAGGTGTTCCTTGATTGCGCCATTCTCTGTATACCCTTCACACCGTTACACAAGAAAACCCCCCGCGGTTGGCAGTGAGACCCCGGCTAGTCAAGCACCGATGACCGGCCTCGTTGGAAGTCGCTCCGATCGCTGGATTTTCCCATCTAATGTGGATTCACACTGAAACTGATCCGCGGAAAACTTGTCACGTGATTTTATGCTCCGGGAGGTTGGAGGCTCTAATAAAGTACAATACACTGAATGGCCCCCATGTCTCTGCTTCTCAGGAAGTCATTATAGCTTCCACTTTACTGGAGACCTGCAAGGCTAATCTGCCGGGTCATGGAGGGATTCCTCCATCGCTCCCTACCGCTGCATATAAAGATTAGTCTGGGAAGGTGGAGCGATGACTGCAGCAGAGACAGCGGGTACACTGGTTGTCACAGGGGTCCCAGACAGAAGAGAGAGGATGCTAGAAGACTATAATAAAGGCGCTGCAGGGACCAGTCATTTCTGGCTACAGTATGGGTTACCATGGCCTTTATAGCCGCCGTCCTGACGCGAGGGTCCTGATCGTTGAGATAATCGCCGATAATCTTCTGTACGTCTTTGGTGGGCGCTCCATCCGCATCTTTCACTGGAGCTTTATCTACAGATCCAAGGCAGCCGAGGAGCTGCAGACACTTGTTCCGGACGCCGTGAGACGTGTCAGAGAGATACTGCGGAGAAAGACAGAAGGTTACGGGACGTTATACAGTCTAACATATCTGCTGGCTGCTGCTCAAAATAAAGTGTTGGCGTTTACACCGTGGGGATAAACAGAATCTATACGGCTTATGTGGCGGGTAAATAATGCTCGGCTGCGGATGGAAATAATGAAGGTTACTGTAAGCAAGCAGAGATCCTGAAAACCAGGAGGAATTGATCGAGAAAATAGGCAGCAATTTTATAACTTTACATTATAGAAATAATAACATTTGCTGAAATCAGAAAATTCCTGGAGGAGTCCAGCACACACAACATAAAGAGCCCCCCCCCCCCCTATATCCAACATTATAACTACTAGAATACTGCCCCCCATGTCCAGCTACTAGAATACTGCCCTTATGTCCAGCTACTAGAATACTGCCCTTATGTCCAGCTACTAGAATACTGCCCTTATGTCCAGCTACTAGAATACTGCCCCCATGTCCAGCTACTAGAATACTGCCCTTATGTCCAGCTACTAGAATACTGCCCTTATGTCCAGCTACTAGAATACTGCCCTTATGTCCAGCTACTAGAATACTGCCCTTATGTCCAGCTACTAGAATACTGCCCTTATGTCCAGCTACTAGAATACTGCCCCCATGTCCAGCTACTAGAATACTGTCCCCCCCCCCCCATGTCCAGCTACTAGAATACTGCCCCCCCCATGTCCAGCTACTAGAATACTGCCCCCCCCATGTCCAGCTACTAGAATACTGCCCCCCCCCATGTCCAGCTACTAGAATACTGCCCCCCCATCTCCAGCTACTAGAATACTGCCCCCCATCTCCAGCTACTAGAATACTGCCCCCCATCTCCAGCTACTAGAATACTGCCCCCCATGTCCAGCTACTAGAATACTGCCCCCCATGTCCAGCTACTAGAATACTGCCCCCCCCATGTCCAGCTACTAGAATACTGCCCTTATGTCCAGCTACTAGAATACTGCCCCCATGTCCAGCTACTAGAATACTGTCCCCCCCCCCCCCATGTCCAGCTACTAGAATACTGCCCCCCCCCCATGTCCAGCTACTAGAATACTGCCCCCCCCCCATGTCCAGCTACTAGAATACTGCCCCCCCCCCATGTCCAGCTACTAGAATACTGCCCCCCCATCTCCAGCTACTAGAATACTGCCCCCCCATCTCCAGCTACTAGAATACTGCCCCCCATCTCCAGCTACTAGAATACTGCCCCCCATCTCCAGCTACTAGAATACTGCCCCCCATCTCCAGCTACTAGAATACTGCCCCCCATCTCCAGCTACTAGAATACTGCCCCCCATCTCCAGCTACTAGAATACTGCCCCCCATCTCCAGCTACTAGAATACTGCCCCCCATCTCCAGCTACTAGAATACTGCCCCCCATCTCCAGCTACTAGAATACTGCCCCCCATCTCCAGCTACTAGAATACTGCCCCCCATCTCCAGCTACTAGAATACTGCCCCCCATCTCCAGCTACTAGAATACTGCCCCCCATCTCCAGCTACTAGAATACTGCCCCCCATCTCCAGCTACTAGAATACTGCCCCCCATCTCCAGCTACTATAATACTGCCCCCCCATCTCCAGCTACTAGAATACTGCCCCCCCATCTCCAGCTACTAGAATACTGCCCCCCCATCTCCAGCTACTAGAATACTGCCCCCCCATCTCCAGCTACTAGAATACTGCCCCCCCATCTCCAGCTACTAGAATACTGCCCCCCCATCTCCAGCTACTAGAATACTGCCCCCCCATCTCCAGCTACTAGAATACTGCCCCCCCCATCTCTAGCTACTAGAATACTGCCCCCCCATCTCCAGCTACTAGAATATTGGCCCCTTTATAGAGCTACTATAATACTGCCTCCTACATCCACACTACTGCTTCATTCATTTCAATGGGGGTCCCCATCTCCAGAAGTCCCACTGAAATGAATGCAGTGGCAGTCGGCACAATCAGTATTGTGTTCATTCAGGAATGCTATAGACAGCCATTCTGGGGATCGGTGGGGATCACAGCAGTTGGCCCCCAACCGATCAGCAGGATATCCCCTCTCCTGTCTGTGAATCCAGTCTTATGCTGTCCTCCAATATCAGTCCTGTGTCTTTTGTCTCCTTACCTTGTACGCCACGTCCACCAGTCTCATCCGGAGGGGGGCGCTGTCCAAAAGCTTGATCCCAATCTCTAATAAAGTGTCCATCAGCTGCGCCAGAACCTGGTGAGACTCTAAAAGAGAAGCAAAAAGGGCAAAAAGCCAGAAGAGTCAGATAGTTACATTCATCAGATGCTCCGCAGACAAGCGGCGGACGATATAACAGACTGAGAACCCCGGATGGACGTCCTACAAGAGGCCCCTCCACTATGGGGGTGGGGGGGCTTGGGTCTCGCATGTACCCATCACCGAGGAGTCCTCACAGGACTGCTGACGATGAAGTAAACATGCAAAAGCGCTGAAATCATAGCTCATATCTTCAGTTCTGATCATTTTAACTATTTCTAATGCGTCTCCAATTCTGAACATTATTTGGTTATTATGGTCCACAAAACCTTTAGAACGGCACAATAACGGATAATATAACTATATAGGGGATTAAAGCTGTGTTGTTCTGATCGGGAGCGTTAAACCCCCTGCCTCTCTTCACACAGGAGCAGAGCTGAATGATCATATTCTGGCTGGCTGTATTCACCACTAGGGGGAGCTCATGGCATACAGATTCAATTCATTTGTATGGGAGTTGTTGTCTCCATGCAGTAAGCTCCCCCTAGTGGACTGTTGCAGGCAGCCTGTGGGTAGTAATCAAAGGCAGTCAGTCAGGTCCTTTAGGGTATGTGCACATGGGGCATATTTGCTGCAGAACATTCAGATGGGGAGTTTTGTAAATCCCGCCCACTTTGCTGCTTTGCTATTTTCAAACACAGAAATTAGTGGTGAAAGATGTGCCGTGCACCCACCCCGTGTGAACGACTCTTCCCCTTCCCCTGAGCATGCGCCATCCGCAGGAGTCGGCTCTGACTAACAGCAGGGATCAGTGGGAACGCCAAAACCCTTTATATACCACAATCAATGTTGATCGTGAACTTTAAAAGGTTCACATAGGGAGGGCGCTCTCCCTGTGACGTCATCGGCCCTCCGCCATATAATCGTGAAGGACAAATGGGTTGCTATGGAAACTGGACACCAGTCAAAAGTTGTTTGGGTCTGCCCTAACCTATGATCACTATTACCAGCGATAAGACACAGCAGTTCAGAAGTACTGCAATGTATTATCATAGCGATCATAGGACAACAGGTTCAAGCCCCCTACAGGGACATAAAAAATGTGAGAAAAAAAAACACAACACACACATAAAAAAAAAAAAAAAAATAGTAAAAATACAAAAAAAAAAAACCACTTTTGCGCAATTTCCTCTACTTTAACCCCTTGAGTGGCAGGTTTCCTACCACCCTGTCGTGCCCACCAGGGCAGGTTTTTTAAAATGGTCTAATCATTGAATTTCAACTAATTTTGCACTTGCGTCTCAAGAGCCATAACTTTTTCATTTTTCCATTGACACGGCCATATGAGGGCTTATTTTTTGCGGGACAAGTTGTGATTTTTTTAAACAAGGGGGAGGAAAAAAAGAAATGGGGAAAAAAGAAAAAAAGGGGCCATGTCATTAAGGGGTTAAATAATGTATTAACTTCCTTCTCTGGGTCATTACGACGCAGGGATACCACATGTGTGATTGTATTTTTGATTTTTTACAAAGTAAAGGGAGAAGTGTGTTTTTATTATTTTTTTTATACTTTAACTTTTTTAAAAAAAATTTTTTATTTTTATTTATTTTTTTGTCCCTTTAGGGGACTTCCACAGGGACCCATCAGGACCCCCTGATCACATTCCGGGGGTCCGATGGTGACAGCCCTTTACATGCTGCAGTGACAGCCCTTTACATGCTGCAGTCACATAGACTGCAGCATGTAAAGGGTTAACACAGCAGAGATCGGAGGTTTTCTCTGATCTCTGCTGTAAGAGCAGGTACCTAGCTGTCCTCTCACAGCCAAGCACCAGCTCTCCCTGCCACACAGACCATCGGCTTGCTTCTGACAAGCCGATGGTCTCTATGGCAACCTGTAAACAAAGCAGGAGATTGCGGCATATCGGCAATATCTTCTGCTGGTTTTTCATAGCCCTTGCTTTGTTCTCTGTGGGTCTGTGCAGGCAGAGCACACTGTCACAGCTTGTGGCATTGTGATCTGCAGCTCCCATAGTGATACATAGCCCGGAAATCTTCCGGGCTAGATCACTATCGGCAGTGGAGCTCGTCCCGGAAAATTTCCGGGCGTGCCACTCAAGGGGTTAAAAAAAAAAATGCTTGGTATCATTGCGTCCACAATGACCTGTACAATAAATTGAACGCACTCTCTTATCCTGCATGGCAAATGTTAAAAATTTTTATAAAATGCAATATATACACTAAATTGGTGTATTGGCATCACCCAAAAACAAGCCCTCCCAAAGCTTCATCTATGGGAGAAAAAAAGAAAAAAAGGATGGGATGTTGAACGCAGCGATGTAAAAAAAAAAAAAATTAAATGTAAAAAAAATTCCCCCCTCCCAAAAAAAGGGAGTAAAGTGGAAAAACCTAAAATAACCCAAAAATCTGTCTACATAATTTTAGTATTGTCGCGATCACACCGCAGGAAAAAAAATTATAATCTCGTAATGTTGTAGGATTAATTATATGAAAAAACTCAAAGGCAGAATTGCGGGTTTTCTCCGTACCCTACAAAAAAAAATATAAAAGTTATAAAACAGTATATGCACCCAAAAATGCTACCAATACAAACTCCAGCTCTCCCGCGCCGACGGACCGATAATAAACAGTTATGGCTTAGGAAAAGATGAGATGAAAATCCCCCAAATATGGTGGCGCCCTTAGATACAACACAGGCTGCGTCACTAAAGGGTTGGACATCCTTACAAGGATCCGAGGGGGCACTTACTTTCGTTCTGCAGAGTACTGATGACATCATCCACTATGGAGTCCGGACAGAACCCCGATGTCTTACACAGCAGGCCCAGCAGAGATGCGATCTTCAGCCTCACCGACGTCTCATTTTCCTGCAAAAAAATGCTAATTTACAGCAAATTCTGCTATTTTCCGGTTCTATCTGGGGAGGTTGGGTGACAACCACTGTGAGCGCCAGTCCAGCTCCCTCAGGGGTTAGAGCCCAGCTTTCCTGGTGTCCTGCAGGGCACTCCTGTCCAGTAAGCATCCTAAGCTTAGAACTAAGCGTACCCATGCAGGAGCCTAGGAGAGCTGGGTGACAAGAGACGACTATAGCGGCTCACCTTGTAGTAATGCTCCAGCAGGATGCGGACCACTCCCTCCACGCTCTCTGCCTCCACGGGTTTGCGTGCGAACTGCAGCAGGTACTGCAGTGCGTCCGCCGGAGAGGTCGCCTTGCAGAGGTCGATGTGCAGAGCCGCGGACTTGCTGGGCTTCGTCAGGCGAAGTTTCTTTGCTGAGAGCTCTTCAATGGGCTGCTGCTGTGCGGAAGGGGAAGCATTAACCATCCACACCAACGGCTACATACAACTCCTCAATGTTGTCTAAATCCCTGCTTGCTGTAAGTGAATGGAAACATCGCATACAGAGGTCTGGAAAAGTGGATTCCATCCAACTGACACAACTGGGCGACTCGTTACAATGTATCACAGCTGACAGCCAAGACTAGCGGAAGGCCATTCTGTGACTACTGGAGTAGTCCTGCCGTGACTAGTGGGAACTGCTGGGATTATGAGGGAAGAAGCACTGCGGTGACTAGTAGGGGGCCATTTGTAACCACTGGGAAATCAGAACTGCGGTGACTAGTAGGGGGCCATCTGTAACCACTGGGGAATTAGAACTGCGGTGACTAGTAGGGGGCCATCTATAACCACTGGGAAATTAGAACTGCGGTGACTAGTAGGGGGCCATCTGTAACCACTGGGGAATTAGAACTGCGGTGACTAGTAGGGGGCCATCTATAACCACTGGGGAATTAGAACTGCTGTGACTAGTAGGGGGCCATCTATAACCACTGGGGAATTAGAACTGCGGTGACTAGTAGGGGGCCATCTATAACCACTGGGGAATTAGAACTGCGGTGACTAGTAGGGGGCCCTTCTTCCTGTGACCACTGATAAAGTAGTCCTGCTGTAACTAATGGGCGGCTTCCTGAGATTACTGGGAAGATACGGGGCTTATATGACAAGGGGGAGTGATGCTGCTAAGACCGCCATTAAGGGGAGTGGCTTCTGACTACTGGGGGGCAAAACCAGCAGACACATTAGTTATTACCGATAACGGTTTCTGGGAAAGTTGGATGACAACCAATAGTCACTATTACACCCCCACATGGGTTGTCACCCAGCTTTCCTGGACTCCTGAGTGGCGCATGCGCCTGATTATGTGTTCTGGTATCGCTGAGAAACAAGGCGGATTTGGGCAACACTGCTTGATACTCACGATCCCAAATATGGTCTCAAGTCCCGGACATCAGCAAGACCGGCCGCCATCTAATGTGTGTGGGGGTCCTACTGTCTCAGGGGGAGGGGAGGAAAGAAGGGCTGGACTGTTGGGCTTCAACACGCTCGATCCCGTGTTCTCATGGAAGATAACCAGAGGGGTCCGGAGGGGACAAGGTGGTCTTACTCCCCTCCCGCTGGTTGGCATAGGATTAGCTGTCGGTCAGCGGTGGAACCAAGAAGCAGCATCACCCCATTAATACGTCTCCAGCGCCATCGTCTGGTCTCCTTGTAGGGCTTGTACCAAGATTACAACTTACCCCCCATCCACAGGACAGGGGATAAATTACTGATTGCGGCGGTCTCACTCCTGGAGACCCCCAGAACTGGACCCCCGTATCTGGTTCTGCCTGTCACTGTGGCGGTTGCTTCTCCTCCCAGTGACGTCAGCATGAAGGTCGCGTTGGCCGTGCGGGCGCAGTCAGCGCTCTATTCATTTCAACGGGGGTGAAGGAAACCCCCGAGCGGGCACCACATGGCTCGGCGCTCCCAGTGAAAGTGAATATAGCGCTGGTGTGCTACGGGGCCTGCTCCCCTCCTCGCTGCGGGGGGTGCCGCGGGGCCCGCTCCCCTCCTCGCTGCGGGGGGTGCGACTTCAATGGAGGCCGTCCATGGAAAAATACAGCATGCTGCGATTTTTCTTCCAGACACGCGATTCGTATCCGCGAGCGTGAAGGAAAACTCAAAGGTTCCAATGCCGCTTGTGCCGGGGATTGCCTGCGCGGACGCTGATTGCGAATTCTGCAGGTAGAATCAGTTCGCATGAGACCCCCTCCCCCCCATAGGCTTTCTTCACAGCCACGGTTTTTGTGATAATTTTCATTTTTAACCCTAAAAAATGTTTAAAAAAAAAAAAAGGGGGGGGGGGAGGTGTTTTTTTTTATCTGGTAGACCCAACTTTTAGTTTTTTGGTTTTTTTAATTCATTACTTGCATGTAGTTTCCGTGCGAAGACAGAAGAAAAAAAAACCCTCAAAAACTAGAGCGCCTCCTACAGGCCGCTGCAACTGCAAAAACCGCCAAGGACCGAAAAAACGTAGGGAAAGGGGGAAAAAAAAGGAAAATTTACATATGTTTTTACGTCGTGCGTTCCAAGTTGCGCTACATCGGGGCGCAGGGGATGTTTGTTGCAAAAAACGACTGGAAAAGTTCATTAAAATGTGATAATTTTTCGGAAAAACGCTGTATGTGAAATATCCCCCGATCCGGCTGAGCGCCACCACATCTGCAGGCGTCCGTTGATCCTTCTAAAGGGCCACTAACCCTAAAAAAAAAAAAAAAAAAGCGCACAGCGTGCTGCCACAGGGCGGAGACGGTACGGCGAAAACGTGCAGAATTACGGCGACAGAACAGGCGGCCGCACCGAAGACGGCGGCAAACGTGTCGCGTGTAGAGATGTGAATTTGACATGTAACGGTGCGGGTCAGGGGGGGGGTGACGATGAGAGGACGATGGAGACCCCCGACCCGGAGACGTAGAGACTGCGAGGGCGGCGGCGAATTCGCCATAACCCATATGTACCCTCCGTCCCAGCAGGGCGTGCTGGGAGTAGTAGTCCCACCAGTGCCGTCACCATGAGGATGGGTTATGTACTTTACGGCTCCTCACAGTCCATCTCACTACTAAATAATCAGACTCAGCAGGCCTCAGCCTGAGCCCCGGCCTCTCCTGTCACTACAGCCGGGTGCAGTGGAGCCTCCTGGGGGAGGACAGTAACGAAACACAAACAGATATAAAGGCAGCAGCGTGACTCCATGAATAAGGCAGTAGGGCTTCTCTCACCTGAACCACTCTGGTGAACTCTTCATAAACGCGTTTCTTCAAGTGGGCCGCCATAGTGTACGATGTTTGACCCTCGGCGGCTTCGGTAGTGGTTAGAGTGGAGAGGGAGAAAGGAGGTCTGACGGCAGGAGGTCATGTGACACTAGCCGGTCACATGACTGCAGCAGAGGCGGCTCTGCTACAGTGACTCCATGGTTGTTTTTAACCGCTTCTTACCCGGCGCCTTTAGAGTCAGACCTATAAGTCGCCCTTTGAAGTGGTTATTGCTGTAGTAACAGTGTTTTTAGTGCGGCTTCATACGGGTATATTTGTGCAGCGAGTAGATTTCAGTAGTTTATTCACATTTCCGTATTTTCCGCACGCATTTCCATTGGGAAAAGAAAAATCATATTTGTGCGCCAAAGATCCCCATAGAAGTCAATGGGGCGCAGGAATCCATGCGTGAAATGTCGCGTCATTTTGCTGGAAAAAGAACACAGCTGGAACTAATTCGCCATTTCGTCTTTGGCGCGCAGATGACCGTGCTGTGCAGCTGCAAAAAAAAAGCTAAAATACGCCAATGTGTGCACCAAAAAAACACCGTCCCGTGTGAAAGGTCCCTGTTCAGCGTGTACGTTTTCTCTGTGCGCAGAGTCGCTGCAACAATTGGAAGAAGCTCAGGAGCGCCGATCCGCTGTAGTGTGTCGGATGGCGGTTCTGCATCTGTAGTACGGCGGCCATAGACCGCTGAGGGTCCGCGCTGTATCTCCGGGTTCCTCTGATCTGGTACAGCGGTGCGCACAGCTGTCCGTCCATCGGATGGCGTATTATGTGCCGTCTATAGTAGTGCGCAGCGTGCGAACAGATCCGCGGTACGGACTCCCTTTATGCCACCGTACAAACTGAAGAGGGTTGTTAGGGGTTAATGAGTCGCTCAGACTCCTCGCACAGAAGGTCATTGTTCCCAAACCATAGTAACTCTGCTTGCTCTTGCCAATGATTATTAACCCCTTAACGACCGCCGATAACGCCTTTTGACGGCCAGCAGCTGCAGAACGTGTATGAAG
Source organism: Eleutherodactylus coqui (assembly GCF_035609145.1). NCBI lineage: Eukaryota > Metazoa > Chordata > Amphibia > Anura > Eleutherodactylidae > Eleutherodactylus > Eleutherodactylus coqui. The sequence continues at coordinate 521,402,131 of NC_089837.1, read as the reverse complement.
GGAGATCATTCGGCGATGTCCCTCCATACATCACAGCTGCTGGCTGTTTCTTACAGCCGACACCCAGCGGCAACAACTCTGATAAGCCGTGCAGCTCATCGGAGCTGTAAACCCTTTAAATGCCGCTGTCATTTAATTCCCCCAAACGTGAGACCGCAGGGAGCCGTGCAGGTGTCATGGCAGCCGGGGGAGTTCTGAGGCCCCTGGGGACTAAAAAAAAAAAAGGGAAAATAAGATCAATAAAGTTTTACTGCCTATTAAAAGAAAAATATTAAAAGTTTTAAAAAACCCTTTAGCCATATTTATAATAAAAGAATCTAAATAATAAAAGAAAAATACATATTTGGTCTCGCTGCGTCCGTAAAAGCCCGATCTATCATTGGAACGCATAATTTTTAACCCGCATCGTGAAAGCTGTCAGAAAAAAAAAACGGCAGAAATGCGCTTTGTCACCCCGCCTCTAAGAAAAAAATGCAATAAAAAGCGATGAAAAACTGGTATGTATTCCAAAATGGTACCAATGCAAACTACAGGACGTCCTGCAAAAAATGAGCCCGCGCACAGCTATGCTGACGGAAAAAAAAAAAGCTATTGCGCGCAGAAGACGGCGGCAGAAACATTAAATATCTTTGAAGAAAATACACGTAGTGCAGCAAAAAAACCATATAAGTTTGGTATCGCAGTAATCCTACGGACCCGTAGAATAACGTTATCAGTCATTTTTGTTACAGTTTGTGCGCCGTAGAAGCAAGATGCACTGAAACGTCAGAATTTAATTTTTAATCCATTTTAGGGCTATTTCAGACAACCGTATATCGGCACGGCTTTCACGCCGAGCCGATATACGGTGTCCTTGTCTGCAGGGGAGGGGGGAGGATGGAAGAGCCAGGAGCAGGAACTGAGCTCCCGCCCCCTCTCTGCATCCTCTCTACTATTTGCAATAGGAGGGGGCGGGACGGGGTCAGAGCTAAGTAACGTCGCTTAGCTCCGCCCCCGCCCCTCCAATTGGGGGCTAAGTTCCTGCTTCTGGCTCTTCCATCCTCCCCCCCCCCCCCCCCCGCAGACAAGGACACCGTATATTGGCTCAGCGTGAAAACCGAGCCAATATACGGTCGTCTACATAAGCCCTTACTCCACTTAGAATTTTTAATAGTTTTTCAGCACATTATAGGGGGCATTAAATAGGACATGTAGGGGCGCGCCCAAAGATAGGATGTGCCGCGATGTGATACGGGAACGAACCGCTCGGGTGTAAACCGCCATGTAAAAGAATAATGTTCGGATATTCCTACGAGATTTGTGGGTCTTGAACGATTTTGGCGCCTGTGTGAAGCCGCCGCGGGGCGCGGTTCAGGGTCTCCATCTCTCTGCACCGTTTTTGGAGGTGAGAAACTGATACAAAAACAGAAAAGAACTGATTGGTTTATTTCCCTATTGATTTCAATGGGGTTCCAAAAAACATGGGAACGGCTTCTGTCCGCTTCCATCCTGTCAGGTTTTTGGACTTAGTGCGCTCTGCAGCGTTATTTTCTATCTTTCCATCCAAAAAACGGAAACCTGCCGTCCGGCCTCCGATGTAAACAGATGCGGTCACCCCTGAACTCTTCTGATGTCCGTGGAGAGAGCCGGGGTCGCAGCCGCTGATCGGGAGTCGGACAGAGCGGGTGACATACTGGACGGGGCGAGGCAGCTGCCTGGGCGCGGCTCAGGGTAGGTAGGGCACAAGAAGGAGGCTCTAAGATGCTTACCCACCTTGACTCTGCACGACTTAAACCCGCCACCACATAGAGCGCAAGTACTCATCCTATAAGTGCTTCTCCTTGGTTTTACCAGCGTGTGGGTCTGCCCACACTGTGATTGCGATCGCGTATGCCTGCCCACACTGATTGCGATCGCGGATGCCTGCCCACACTGATTGCGATCGCGGATGCCTGCCCACACTGATTGCGATCGCGGATGCCTGTTCACACTGTCATGAAGCGGCTTCCTGGTTTCTTCTGGTAATTGTGTATGTTCAGCGCTTTCATACGCATCTGTTAGCGATATTCCAAGGACCCCACATGATACGTTACCGAGTTCCAAATTAGTATATGTTCTTTCAGGCCTGGCGAATTCAGGGACAGACACGGGTTGTTGTATCTCAAAGAATTCTCAGTTTATTACTACAGAAAGAAAAGAAAGAAGAACTATACTTGGCTTCATGCCGAAGCAGGAATTATCCCGCTTTTCATTCTTTAAGGGTTGGGCAGTACGGATACCGCCTATTTTCCCACCATACTTATACACCAATCTCTTCAGCTCCAACTAAAAGCTACCGACAGATCAGACACCGTGTGCAATCTAACATTAAATCTATGTGAAATTAAAAGGAGCGCATCAGTCAAAGTGGATACTGTGTGATGCCTGGTTCCTCAGGGGCGGAGCAAGAAAGAAAAACCCCAAAGAATTAGCCAAGCTCCACCCCCGCAGAGCCTGCACATCTAATATTGTGCATTTTGCTTCTATAACTTGTACTATAAGTTCACAATAAACACAAATGTTGATTTTGAAAAAAAAAACTTTATTAAAATGTTTTTGAAAAAAAAAAAGTTACCTGTTCCAATATCCCACCAACAATTTGTAGAGAGGACAGTGAGTATAGACAGTATAACAATGCAAAACCCTGATTGCAGTGGAAATCTCTCACCTATAGTGGGCTATATAGATTCAGTGAGGTAGATCAGTATAGACTGTGCCGTGTCCACCAGAAGTAGAGCATGTGAGAGTAAACCAGAGTCATGGAAACTGCGGCTCAAACATTCTATGAACTTGCCTAAAACTTCCTACAAATTACATAACGCTAAGCCTGTGCTTACCAAACCCCATACATTACAGCCATGACCCAGAGTGTCCACCTTCATGGATGGCGGTCCACCATAACAACATGCGCTTCACAAGACTGCAGGGAACCACAACGGGGAAACCAGAGCAGACCATGGGTTTAAGGAAATACAATTGTGCTTAGAACTTGCAACGCTACAAATACAATAAGTGGCACATGTGAAAGTACCTTAAAGGGGCAGTCCCATGAAAATAACTTTATCCGCTGTATGAGATAAGTATCTGATTGCTGGGTGCAAACACTGGGACCTCTATTCATCATGAAAATGGGGGGGTCCAGTGCACCCCCTCTTACAAATGGGACAGTTGTCATGCGTGTGTTGTACCATTGCATTTATCTCTTTGGGATTGCCGAAGGTAGCTGAGCACTTGTACTTTAAGGGGTATTCCGGTCCTCTTTAATGCGTGACCTCTTCCCTGGATCAGTAGTTAATGGATGAGGCGTCCCCATGGTCAGGATGTCATATCCTGTCCTGAGCAGGCGCAGCGCGGCGCTCCCAGTGATTCAATGAGAGTCAAATGCGCCGACTTGTCTGACCACGGATGACGTCTGCCCGCTGCAATGACAGTGGGCCACACAATTAACAGATGGACCACTTCCTAAGCGACAGCCCTCTGTCCAGGGAACAGGTCATCAGATAAGCAAGACCGGAATACCCCTTTAACTACAGTCCCAAAGAAACAAATACCGGTCTGGCAGATCTGCGCATGCATGACCACCGCTCCATTCAAACAAAAGCACTTGGGGTCAATACAGGTGCCAGCGTTACACCCCCGCTGATCAAATACTCACAGACGGGGGAATTGTTTTCTTTTATGGGACGGCCCTTTTATGGACAAATATGTCTACAAGGAGCTCAAGTTAAAGGGGTCCTCGTGTTTTTTATATTTTAATACATTCCCTTTTCCTAAGTTGGTTTCCCAAAAACCTGATCTCAGGGTGCTCTGACTGGTCGTTTGTGGGGCTGCATCTAAACCCCCTGGATGAGCCTTCTTGGAATGATTAAATATCAATTCATGGATGGATGCGGATGTTTTTACTAGGCAGATTATATATTATATAGGAGTGTTGTATGGAAAACGGTCAGAACTTTATTAAACTGCATCGTTTGTTCAAATTGCACAAGATGGTAGAACTCCTCCTCCTGTTCAGCACAGCAGCCCTTCTGCCTCAGGTAGGTAAATAATGGATTCCAAGGAGAAACAACGTGTCATCATGGAGTTCTTGATGAAAGAAGAGTGCAGGCTGTCCGCCATCCACAGGTTTACGGCGATGACACCACTGACAAGGGTAATGTGCACAGCTGGATGAAGTTTAAAGGGAGTCTGTCGGCGCCCCGTTAACTGTTATAAGACTCCAAGTTAAGGGAACGGGGAGTCCTTCATACTCACAGGGCACCTCGTTCCTGCGCGGTCTTCCCCCTAAGTGGGTGCGCGCACACATGATTGTTTTCAGATGGCTCTGTGCGCACGCTCTCCCATAGAGATGAATGGAACAGTACGGGCAGAGTCATTTGTGTAAGAATGCACCAACTTCACAAGGACAACGCAGAAATACAGGTCCCGAGGAGTAGGAGAAGCTCCCCGGACTCCACGTTCCTTCAACTTTGAGCCTCATAACAGTTTATAGAACTCAAAGCGGACGACAGGTTCTCTTTAAAGAAGGGGGAACCAGAATTGAAAAGAAACCATGTAACAGGCGACCACCGACATGAATAGTCAGTGAGTGGCCGAAATTAATCACGGAGAGAGATGGGATACCATTTAGGACTGTGGCCACAAGCTCTATGCAAAGGGAGTACCTTGCCGGTTGACGCCCAAAACGAAGGAGAGAAGAGTGGAAGTCTGTTCTAATCTGCTGGACACCATTGAAGCCAACAGAGACAAGTTTTTTCCCCAACCTGGTTACTAATGAAGTGCGGAGGCATCTGAATGATCCAGAAACAGATCAAGCCATGGAATGGCGTCACAGCTCTTCTCCACAGCCCAAGAAGTTCAACAGCCAGCGATCAGCAGAGAGTCATGGGGTTTGTTCCTTGGGATGACCAGAGTCATCAATGTCCTGGATTTTCTATGACATGGCCGTTAACAGCAGTGTCACTCAATCAGCAGAAATTAGAAAAGCCTTAAAGAGAACCCACATCTACGTGACAATGAACAACTCCACATATTTGGTAAAAAATTTGGCGATCCGTAAATTAGGCTGGTAGGCTATCCCCCATCCACCGTACAGCCCAAATCTCGCGTTCTCCAGCATGGTCCGTCCAATGAAGGTCAGTATTCAGGGACACCAATCTGATGATCTAGACGAGCTCAGAGCGGCTGTAAAGTGGCTACAACAATGCAAGCCTGGCTTTTTATCAGAGAGGATTCTTGAGTTGTGTTCAACAATGGCACAATGCATCACTTATTATGAAGTATATGGTGAGTAGGACCTTTGTATGGCAGATATATATATAAAGATTTGACATGCTGCAAAACTGAATTCCGCGCTGCCAGTCAGTCAGCGTGCAGTTTGGCCGCAGCGTGTGTACGAGATTTTTGCAAAATCTCGTCCACTTTGCTGGCTAATCCTGGGATTACGAGCTGCGGGCAGACTTTCCCCCCCCCCCCAGGTGAACCCAGCCGTAGTATTACTTGTGTTCCTCTCCATAGGACTGTCCCATACTGTGAATACTGTCTATTCCAGAAGCATTAATATAGCTTGATGGTTCAGCTCCTTGCAGGGAAATCACTTTCTGAATCCATTGCGGTAACAATAATTCAACGTACCGCAATACACTCAAGTGAATGTGGCCTAAAAAGAACAAATCCTGAAGTGTGATGGGACCAACGGTCATAAAAAAAAAAGCAAAACAGAAACATAGCAGAATTGAGCTCCACAATTCAGCTCTGTATATGGGAATGCTGTTTTCCTCACTTGATAAGTTATAACATTTAGGCTGCTTCCAGCCACCACTAGGGGGAGCTCACTGCATATGGATTTATACAGCCAGTATTGAACTCACAGAGCTGTACAAGTGTTTGCAGTGAGCTCCCTCTAGTGGCTGCTAATATACAGCAAGTTAACATCCCCTCCCACCAAAAGCCCCATAGAAGTCACATATGGTTATGTTGCTGGTGGTGTAGTACAGGCTGCCGGGCATGGAGTCTACTTCACTGCTGGAGAGTTCATTGCATTTACTTTACCACCATGTGAATACAAACTTGTAGAAAAAGTCATAGGATTTAAACCTGAACCCTTTATCGGCCACGTGATGCGAGTACGATACTTTGTAACCTTTATCCTCAATGTCCGCTCTTATACAGTCAAGCAGATCAGAGATCCCTGGAGTCGCCTTCCAAGGCCCAAACTTGACCACAGACTCCTTGTCCATGTCGAGAGTGTTCAGAGCGTCGTGACACTTGGATGCGTCCTCCTCAGTCCTCACAATGCAAACGATGACATTGGAGTATCGTGATGCCACCACCTCTGCCCGGGCGATGCGGATCATCACCTCAATGTTCTCGCTGTAGTTAGGCACTCGCGCAAGGAATTGCTTTCTTCCAACCTGTTCCCCGAAGAGCTGCGGGGTGTCTTCCAACTTCTTCACCAACGGCTCAATTTCATAGAACAAGGCCTCCTTGTAGACCTCCTGGATGTACTCAGTGGGCACTTGGCCAGAACGCAGATACTCAAGGATGTAGCGGAAATATGTCCCCTCCCTGTCAATAAAGTACCGGCCCTCAGAGTCCGTGCGGAGCTTGGGCTGCCCATTGAACATATCAAAAAGCTTGGATCCTTGATACTTCTTCAGTGTCCCGACAGTCGTCGTGTAAATATCACCACCGATATTCAACAGCACAACAGGTGACATCTGCAAGAGAGAAGGAGAACATCAGACACAGTATATAATACCAGAATCAAAAATACTCTAGCCTGCTACACTAAAGGGGGCTGTCCGGTATGGGCCACCTATCCCGTAACTGCACCAGTTGTCCAGCGAGAATCTGATAATACTGCCCTCTATGTGCAAGAATATAACTACTATAATACTGCCCTCTATGTGCAAGAATATAACTACTATAATACTGCTTCTATGTACAAGAATATAACTACTATAATACTGCTCCCTATGTACAAGAATATAACTACTATAATACTGTCCTCTATGTGCAAGAATATAACTACTATAATACTGCCCCCTATGTACAAGAATATAACTACTATAATACTGCCCTCTATGTGCAAGAATATAACTACTATAATACTGCCCCCTATGTGCAAGAATATAACTACTATAATACTGCCCCCTATGTGCAAGAATATAACTACTATAATACTGCCCCCTATGTGCAAGAATAGAACTACTGTAATACTGCCCCCTATGTGCAAGAATAGAACTACTATAATACTGCCCCCTATGTACAAGAATATAACTACTATAATACTGCCTCCTATGTACAAGAATATAACTACTATAATACTACCCCCTATGTACAAGAATATAACTACTATAATACTGCCCCCTATGTACAAGAATATAACTACTATAATACTGCCTCCTATGTACAAGAATATAACTACTATAATACTGCCCCCTATGTACAAGAATATAACTACTATAATACTGCCCCCTATGTACAAGAATATAACTACTATAATACTGCCCCCTATGTACAAGAATATAACTACTATAATACTGCCCCCTATGTACAAGAATATAACTACTATAATACTGCCCCTTATATACAAGTATATAACTACTAAAATACTGCCCCCTATGTACAAGAATATAACTACTATAATACTGGCCACTGTACAAGAATATAACTACTATAATACTGCCTCCTATGTACAAGAATATAACTACTATAATACTGCCCCCTATGTACAAGAATATAACTACTATAATACTGCCCCCTATGTACAAGAATATAACTACTATAATACTGGCCACTGTACAAGAATATAACTACTATAATACTGCCCCCTATGTACAAGAATATAACTACTATAATACTGCCTCCTATGTACAAGAATATAACTACTATAATACTGCCTCCTATGTACAAGAATATAACTACTATAATACTGCCTCCTATGTACAAGAATATAACTACTATAATACTGCCTCCTATGTACAAGAATATAACTACTATAATACTGCCTCCTATGTACAAGAATATAACTACTATAATACTGCCCTCCTATGTACAAGAATATAACTACTATAATACTGCCTCCTATGTACAAGAATATAACTACTATAATACTGCCTCCTATGTACAAGAATATAACTACTATAATACTGCCTCCTATGTACAAGAATATAACTACTATAATACTGCCTCCTATGTACAAGAATATAACTGCTATAATACTGCCTCCTATGTACAAGAATATAACTACTATAATGCTGCTCCTATGTACAAGAATATAACTACTATAATACTGCCTCCTATGTACAAGAATATAACTACTATAATACTGCCTCCTATGTACAAGAATATAACTGCTATAATACTGCCCCCTATGTACAAGAATATAACTACTATAATGCTGCTCCTATGTACAAGAATATAACTACTATAATACTGCCCCCTATGTACAAGAATATAACTACTATAATACTGCCCCCTATGTACAAGAATATAACTACTATAATACTGCCCCCTATGTACAAGAATATAACTACTATAATACTGCCCCCTATGTACAAGAATATAACTACTATAATACTGCCACCTATGTACAAGAATATAACTACTATAATACTGCCCCCTATGTACAAGAATATAACTACTATAATACTGCCCCCTATGTACAAGAATATAACTACTATAATACTGCCTCCTATGTACAAGAATATATTACTACTATAATACTGCCCCCTATGTACAAGAATATAACTACTATAATACTGCCCCCTATGTACAAGAATATAACTACTATAATACTGCCCCCTATGTACAAGAATATAACTACTATAATACTGCCTCCTATGTACAAGAATATAACTACTATAATACTACCCCCTATGTACAAGAATATAACTACTATAATACTGCCCCCTATGTACAAGAATATAACTACTATAATACTGCCTCCTATGTACAAGAATATAACTACTATAATACTGCCCCCTATGTACAAGAATATAACTACTATAATACTGCCCCCTATGTACAAGAATATAACTACTATAATACTGCCCCCTATGTACAAGAATATAACTACTATAATACTGCCCCCTATGTACAAGAATATAACTACTATAATACTGCCCCTTATATACAAGTATATAACTACTAAAATACTGCCCCCTATGTACAAGAATATAACTACTATAATACTGGCCACTGTACAAGAATATAACTACTATAATACTGCCTCCTATGTACAAGAATATAACTACTATAATACTGCCCCCTATGTACAAGAATATAACTACTATAATACTGCCCCCTATGTACAAGAATATAACTACTATAATACTGGCCACTGTACAAGAATATAACTACTATAATACTGCCCCCTATGTACAAGAATATAACTACTATAATACTGCCTCCTATGTACAAGAATATAACTACTATAATACTGCCTCCTATGTACAAGAATATAACTACTATAATACTGCCTCCTATGTACAAGAATATAACTACTATAATACTGCCTCCTATGTACAAGAATATAACTACTATAATACTGCCCTCCTATGTACAAGAATATAACTACTATAATACTGCCTCCTATGTACAAGAATATAACTACTATAATACTGCCTCCTATGTACAAGAATATAACTACTATAATACTGCCTCCTATGTACAAGAATATAACTACTATAATACTGCTCCCTATATACAAGAATATAATTACTATAATACTGCTCCTATGTACAAGAATATAACTACTATAATACTGCCTCCTATGTACAAGAATATAACTACTATAATACTGCCTCCTATGTACAAGAATATAACTGCTATAATACTGCCCCCTATGTACAAGAATATAACTACTATAATGCTGCTCCTATGTACAAGAATATAACTACTATAATACTGCCCCCTATGTACAAGAATATAACTACTATAATACTGCCCCCTATGTACAAGAATATAACTACTATAATACTGCCCCCTATGTACAAGAATATAACTACTATAATACTGCCCCCTATGTACAAGAATATAACTACTATAATACTGCCTCCTATGTACAAGAATATAACTACTATGATCATTCACAAGCGAAATATAAAACCTGTAAATAAGTGGCAGTAATATCTGGATTATTATAAAGATATAATAGCTCTGTATATACGGGTCCTTCTCGTACGCTGGGACTAAATCTGTGCTGTTTAAGGCATGACTCTTGGCAGGCACGATCAGGTCCTGGCTGCTGGAGTTTATAATCATGCTGCATACATTATACCGTGAGTATAATGCTTCAGCGCCTGACTTCAGATCCTTGGTTTTGTCTTTTCCCAAACATCAGATTATTACATCCCGGCTCCGCTGTGACTACAGATAATCCTGCTGCAGGCGAGGAGCACAACACACAAGCGCACAGCTTCTCAAAGACACAAGCCGCACCCAGAAGAAGTTGTCATTTTCCTGCAGTCCCCCATCTCAGGTAGATCTGTACATAATGAGAGTTGTGGTGATTAGATGGACGGTCTTGTCACCGGAGGCCCCCCCCCCCCCCCCCGGCCTATAAGAGGCTCTCGGAGGCTCCTTGTGTGTAGTGACCTCTTCTTCTACTTGTGTAGAGCTTGTTGACCACTAGCCCCTTAATGACGCGGCCATTTTTCATTTTCCATTTTCGTTTTTTCCTCCCCCCTTTAAAAAAATCATAACTCCTTTATTTATCCATCCACGTCACTGTATGAGGGCTTGTTTTTTGCGGGATGAGTTGTATTTTTCAATGGTGCTATTTAAAGTACCATATAATGTACTGAAAAACTTTTAAAAAATTCTAAGTGGAGTAAAATGGAAAAAAAACGACATTTTGCCATCTTTTAGTACGTCTTGCTTCTACGGCGCACAAATGGCAACAAAAACGACATGATAACTTTATTCTATGGGTCGGTACGATTACTACGATGCCAAACTTGTTTAGGTTTTTTTTTACTATACTCCTCTTTTTTTTTTTTTAAGACATAAAATTTTTTTCAATTATTTTCTGTCGTCATTTTGTGCGCGCGATAACTTTTTTATTTTTCCGTCGACGTAGTTGAGCAAGGTCTCATTTTTTGCGGGATGTCCTGTAGTTTCTGATAGTACCATTTTGGAATACATATGACTTTTTGATCGCTTTTTATTGCGTTTTTTATTGGAGACAGGGTAACTAAAAAAGTGCATTTCTGGCGTTCTTCATTTTTTGTTTCGGACGACGTTCACCGTGCGGGAAAAATTATGTGCTACTTTGATAGATCGGACTTTTACGGACGTGGCGATATCAAATACATATTTTTAATTTATTATTTAGATTTTTTAATAATAGATATGGCAAAAGGGGGGTGATTTAAACTTTTACAACTTTTTTTTTTTTTCAATTAAAAAAAAACTTTATTGATTCTTTTTTTTACTTTACTTTGAAGTCCCCCTGGGGGACTTTAAGATGCGATGCTTTGATCGCTCCTGCAGTATGACGTAATGCTATAGCATTACGTCATACTGCTTTTTGACAGGCAGCCTATGAAGCCACCCCACGGGGACGGCTTGATAGGCAGTCTGCTAAGGCAGCCCTGGGGCCTTTCATTAGGCCCCCGGCTGCCATGATACGTGCAAGGCTCCCCCGATCTCACCGCGGGGGGGCCGCGCGGGACCCCCGAACATCGTTCGGGGGATTTAAATGCCGCTGTCAGAATTGACAGCGGCGTTTAAATGGTTAATAGCCGCGATCGGCCGCGCGGCCGCTCGCGGCTATTGCCCGCGGGTGTCAGCTGTTATAAACAGCTGATGCCCGCACTGTATGAAGAGAGGTTGCCACGCAACCTCTCTTCATACATACCCCGACGCTCCATGACGTACCAGGTACGTCATTGGTCGTTAAGGGGCTAGGTGCCTCTACGACGCAGAGAAGAGATGTCACCCCGTTACCAGAGTCTGAGAGGGGGTATAGATAGAAAACTTGCAGCAGTTCCTATTTTTGGGTGCTTCTGCTTAAGACTCCCCCATTATTCCCCGGGTACACGGCGCTCACCGATGTGCGTTTACACGGATGTGAGGCATTTTTCTGGCAGTGATGCCCGCCATCCCTTCTGTGAAGCAGCGATCCTCCAACACAGCTTCAGAGGATTGGCGAGGGTTCTCAGTGGGAAACCTCACATCGCACCCCGCGCCATACTGTGCCAGCCCGACCAAGGGGCAATGTGTTCAGAGGAACACAAAAAGATATGTTTTGGGGCTCCAACTTTGGAGCTCCTGTGCTCACAGCCGGTAGTCAAGCTCCTCCACCAGCCTCTCCTCCATCCTGCTACCTGATAGACCTGCCTGTGTACCAACCTCTGGCTTCCCTGACTACACTACCCACCTGCTCTTCTATACCGCGAATATCTACTTGTGTACCGACCTCTGGCTTCCCTGACTACACTACCCACCCCCTCTTCTATACCATGAATATCTACCTCTTGCTTCCCTACTACACTACCCACCTGCTCTTCTGTACCTCCAAGTAATACCTACCTGTGTACCGACCTCTGGCTTCTCTGACTACACTACCCACCTGCTCTTCTGTACCACGAACTAATACCTACCCGTGTACCAACCTCTGGCTTCCCTGACTACACTACCCACCTGCTCTTCTGTACCTCCAACTAATACCTACCTGTGTACCGACCTCTGGCTTCCCTGACAGCGGTACTGATCCGCAGCGGTTACAAGGGCCTCCAGCCCTGACCCGGATCGCTACAAGAGGACCCGCAGCGAGAAGAATGGCGGTCGTATTCACACAAGATTTGTGGGTCTAACGCACCAATATCAGGCGAGATTCTCGGCCGCGTGACACCAGCCTCACTACTGAAAACACACGAAGAATAGTCTGTGCCGCAGGGCGACGCGTTTTTCGTCACAAATTACCGGTTCCGGCATGCGAACACGGACGCAAAAAAAGAAAAAAACGGCGCATCAGAGCGATCCTGTCCAACATGCGAAATACTTACATCTATATCACCCATCAGACGAAAACGGGGCCTGCGGCGACCTTCAGGGTGCGGTCACACGAGCGACGGCGAGTCACACAAATATCTCTTAGGCAGAGAAAAATCGCGCAAGATTTGCGCTCTTTTGAACGGAGTCGATACAAGAAGGAGTTTATGGAGGGCGGTGCGAGGATTCCTACTGAGATCAGCGCAGAACGCCTCCGGTCCGCTGCCGCATGCGAAACGCAGGACTTCACTGACGCCAGGCGGTTTGCTTGAAAAATGCCTGGCATCCGCAGGTAACGTGCGCAGTCACAATATAGCGCCCCCCCCAGGCCGGTCTCACACAGCCATAAGATACATATAGAGCGGCAGGGAAGGAGGCTGGGGGACTACAAGTGCCAGCAGAAGCCAGGGGGAGTAATATATACAAAGCTGGTCTGAGGAGCTGACAATCGTATATCCGCTACAGCCGCTCACTGCTGGGACTTATGGTGGCCGGGAGAGGGCACGCTGGGCGCAGTAGTGATACTCACGCTCTGCAGCGGGCTGGTCATCTGCTTGCCGGAGCTCCGCTGCTCGATGCCGCTCATGGTGAAGCTCGCCGGCTCCGGTGTGAGCCGTCCGCCGCCGCTGCCGCAGGTATTCCCCCGGAGCCCCGCCCCCCGCGTGACAGGTGAGGGGTGTCGACTGAAGCGTGACGTCGCCGTAGGTGTGGCGTGCAGGTGTGATGGGGCGTGGCCTGTGATTGCGCCGCCGGGCTGCTGCCTGGGACTCCGTGCAAATACGCCGCATATTGATGTGAAAGCGTCTTCTGGCCGCCGCAGCGCAGATATAAAACAACGCATCAAAAGACGTGCGGAAATACGCCGGTTATGCACGCATTTATCTCAATGGGCCTCTAGGTTGCGCTATATGTACCGAATACGTGCTGCTAACCCTCACGCCTCCGCGGAATATCGCAGCGGAGTCCCACAGAGACCCCAATACCTGTCCGCATCCACCGCGAGAGTCCCATCCTGCGCGCATCCGCAGTGCAGCGCATGACGCAGCGGCGATGGGGTGTATTCTCGCAGTACCTCCACTGTGCTCACAGCAAAAGTACCGCGTGACAGACGGTTTACATGGACTACAATGGAAGCCGGCCACGCGTTTTTCCGTGGCAAATAGAATCGAGGCGGAACCCCGCGGCTGTCAGGTTTTACTGAACCTAATAGCTTTCCTCCCTTCCATCACAGTCACTGGAAGCCGTCCGTCCCGCGATCCTTCAGTTTTGAGCACAGCGGAAGTATTGCAGGAATACGCGTCAGCGCCGGCGCATCAGAGCGCTTCACTGCACATGTGTGCCGGACGGGACTCACGGTGGATCCAGAGAGGTGATTATGGGGTCTCTGGGGGGCGCAGGGTTTGATTCCGCTGCGATATTCCACAGTTGGAATCCGGCCGGCTGTGGGCAGGAGCCCTTAAATGGGATGCCCTCGGCCGGGGGGGTGGGGGCCCGGCGCCCCCCAGAGACCTTATACTCACCTGTCCAGATCCGCCGTGAATGTCACGCCTGGCACACAGTGCAGCGCATGACGTGGCGGTGCTGGGCTGTGACGCGGATACCCGTGATACTCTGCAGTGCCCAATGTCGCAGGTCGGACGGCTTCCATTGACTGCAATGGAAGCCGTCCGCGCGTTTTTCCGCACAGAATAGGACATGCTGCGATTCTTCCCCACGAGCGAAAAATCACAGTTGATTTCCGCTCATGGCCAGGGGAGAGTCTTTTAACACAGCATGTCTATGGACGGACATTGCTACGGGATTTTCGGGGGGTGTCTGACCGCAAATCCCGCAGCGATAATCACAAAAAAACGTAAATACGGCCTCATAGCGATTTCCTTTGCCGGGTATGAACACAATTGGATTGTTCGAGTGACGTTAAAATAAAAATTAACTACATTTATAACTATTCTTGTGTACACAGCTCCCATGCAGACGTAGCCGTCTCTATGGTTACAGACCACAAACAAACCCTGTGTAGTCTGATCCGGCAGTCATGTCTTCTCTCTTCCCTTTGCTTCTGATGTTCACAGGTTATAAAGGAAAGGCATGCCCGGGGGGCTGGCATAACCTCGGGGGGCTGGCATAACCTCGGGGGGGCTGGCATAACCTCGGGGGGCTGGCATAACCTCGGGGGCTGGCATAACCTCGCACAGATCACACCACACAGGGTTTGTTTGTAGTCTGGCAGCATGGAGACACATGAGTTTGCACGGGTGCTGTATACACAGAATAAGAGATTTTTAATAAAGACTATTTGCAAAGTTGCTTCACTTTTTATGTTTGATGTATTGAAGCAACAGAAAAATAAGGGGGAAAGCACTTTTGCCACCATTAAAAAAATCAAACACACCTCCAAAAAATATTTGCCTAAATGTAAATCCCAATTTACACGCAACGATTATCGCTCAAAATTCGTTCAAACGAGGGCTTTTAAGCGATAATTGTTGCGTGTAAACGCCTCCATCTTTCACTCTGTTCACTGAAAAAGCCAAAATTTCAACACCTGATAATCTGCAAAGCAGACACAGTCGCCACAGGCATGATCGCCAAACTATTATTTTTAGGCAAACATGAAAGCCATTGTTCAGCTGGAAAGAGATAGCAGGGACCACATGCTGTGTTCTCCACTGGAACAGCAGATTACACTGCCTGTGTGAAGACAATGCAGCTGAGTGTAAAGTTCAGACCACATGCTGTGATTTGCAAACAGCTGCTGGAGGCTCATTTACATGCAAATGAAGCTGATAAAGTGCTAATGGGCATTTGTGCCCATCAGTACTTTATGCAAAATGATCACTAGAACTGTCATTCCTTCAATCCTTTGAAAGATTGTCTTTGCATGTAAATGGGCCTTAACACACACTTTTAACAGTAACTATTATGTAAAACAAGGATTACAAACAGCTTGTATTTGGATGTCGAAAAACATATATACAATGCCCAGTTTATACCAGCATGGTCCGTGTCACTATATACAGGATGCATAACTTATACCAGGTATACATATATAATTATATACAGGAAATACCCAGGTTGTACCAGCATGCTCCATATCACTATATACAGGGAGAGGTATAGCTTATATCATATGTGTATAGATAATTATATACAGGAGATACCCAAGTTATACCAGCATGGTCCATATCATTATATATAAGAGATGCATAACCTACCAGCTGTACATATATAATTATATACAGGAGATAACTAGGTTATACCAGCTGTACATATATCATTATGCACAGGAGATACCTAGGTTATACCAGAATGTTCCATATCACTATATACAGAATATGTATAACTTATACCAGCTGTACACATAAAAAATTAGATACAGGAGATACCTAGGCTATACCAGTATGGTCCATTGCACTATATACAGGAGATGTATAACTTATACCAGCTGTACATATATCATTATGTAGAGGAGATACCTAGGTTATACCAATATGGTCCATAGCACTATATACAGGAGATGTATAACTTATACCAGCTGTACATATATCATTATGTAGAGGAGATACCCAGGTTATACCAATATGGTCCATAGCACTATATACAGGAGATGTATAACTTATACCAGCTGTACACATATATAATTAGATACAGGAGATCCCTAGGTTATACCAGTATGGTCCATAGCACTATATACAGGAGATGTATAACTTATACCAGCTGTACATATATCATTATGTAGAGGAGATACCTAGGTTATACCAGTATGGTCCATAGCACTATATACAGGGGATATATAACTTATACCAGCTGTACATATATCATTATGTAGAGGAGATACCTAGGTTATACCAGTATGGTCCATAGCACTATATACAGGGGATATATAACTTATACCAGCTGTACACATATATAATTATACACAGGAGATACCCAGGTTATACCAGCATGCTCTATATCACTACACAGAATTGCCGTGTGTTGCTGCCCTGTGACAGCATTCTTACCTGTCATGACTCACCTGTTGGGGACTGTCGGCTTTCTGGGAGTCCATATTTCGGGCTGTTGAAGTGTTTTCATAAGGAGCCTCTGAGAGATAAGATTTCACATTGGCTTGTTAATGTTTCAGGAATCCGAGGCGTGTGCATGGAGGGCCGAGCCTAGCGCTAGCAGGACTCCGAACACGTAACCACAGGTATACACGTGTAAGTAAATAACACCATCACTGCCAGCTGCGCCTGACATCCAACTACTCCGCACACTGCCAGGTCCCATATGTCCGAGGAACGGGCAGGCGGCATGTGGATCATCAGTCCATCGGCTAGAACAGGGCTGTCTGTGGAATATCGCCCCAAATACACTAGTTTATTACAAGATGTAACTCAGGAGCAGTACAGGATAAGTAATGTATGTACACAGTGACTCCACCAGCAGAATAGTGAGTGCAGCTCTGGAGTATAATACAGGATGTAACTCAGGATCAGTACAGGATAAGTAATGTATGTACACAGTGACTTCACCAACAGAATAGTGAGAGCAGCTCTGGGGTATAATACAGGATGTAAGTCATGATTAGTACAGGATAAGTAATGTATGTACACAGTGACTCCACCAGCAGAATAGTGAGTGCAGCTCTGGAGTATAATACAGGATGTAACTCAGGATCAGTACAGGATAAGTAATGTATGTACACAGTGACTCCACCAGCAGAACAGTGAGTGCAGCTCTGGAGTATAATACAGGATGTAACTCAGGATCAGTACAGGGTAAGTAATGTATGTACAGAGTGACTCCAGCAGCAGAATAGTGAGTGCAGCTCTGGAGTATAATACAGGATGTAACTCAGGATCAGTACAGGATAAGTAATGTATGTACACAGTGACTTCACCAACAGAATAGTGAGAGCAGCTCTGGAGTATAATACAGGATGTAACTCAGGATCAGTACAGGATAAGTAATGTATGTACACAGTGACTCCACCAGCAGAATAGTGAGAGCAGCTCTGGAGTATAATACAGGATGTAACTCAGGAGCAGTACAGCATAAGTAATGTATGTACACAGTGACTCCACCAGCAGAATAGTGAGTGCAGCTCTGGAGTATAATACAGGATGTAACTCAGGAGCAGTACAGGATAAGTAATGTATGTACACAGTGACTCCACCAGCAGAATAGTAAGTGCAGCTCTGGAGTATAATACAGTATGTAACTCACGATCAGTACAGGATAAGTAATGTATGTATACAGTGACTCCAGCAGCAGAATAGTGAGTGCAGCTCTGGAGTATAATACAGGATGTAACTCAGGATCAGTACAGGATAAGTAATGTATGTACACAGTGACTCCACCAGCAGAATAGTGAGTGCAGCTCTGGGGTATAATACAGAATGTAACTCAGGATCAGTACAGGATAAGTAATGTATGTACACAGTGACTCCACCAGCAGAATAGTGAGTGCAGCTCTGGAGTATAATACTGGATGTAACTCAGGCTCAGTACAGGATAAGTAATGTATGTACACAGTGACTCCACCAGCAGAATAGAGAGCTCAGCTCAGGAGTATAATACAGGATGTAACTCAGGATCAGTACAGGATAAGAAATGTATGTACACAGTGACTCCACCAGCAGAATAGTGACTGCAGCTCTGGAGTATAATACAGGATGTAACTCAGGGTCAGTACAGGATAAGTAATGTATGTACACAGTGACTCCACCAGCAGAATAGTGAGTGCAGCTCTGGAGGGTAATACAGGATGTAACTCAGGAGCAGTACGTGATAAGTAATGTATGTATACAGTGACTCCACCAGCAGAATAGTGAGTGCAGCTCTGGAGTATAATACAGGATATAACTCAGGATCAGTACAGGATAAGTAATGTATGTATACAGTGACTCCACCAGCAGAATAGTGAGTGCAGCTCTGGAGTATAATACAGGATATAACTCAGGGTCAGTACAGGATAAGTAATGTATGTACACAGTGACTCCATCACAGAATAGTGAGTGCAGCTCTGGAGTATAATACAGGATGTAACTCCGGATCAGTACAGGATAAGTAATGTATGTACACAGTGACTCCACCAGCAGAATAGTGAGTGCAGCTCCGGAGGGTAATACAGGATGTAACTCAGGAGCAGTACGTGATAAGTAATGTATGTATACAGTGACTCCACCAGCAGAATAGTGAGTGCAGCTCTGGAGTATAATACAGGATATAACTCAGGATCAGTACAGGATAAGTAATGTATGTACACAGTGACTCCACCAGCAGAATAGTGAGTGCAGCTCTGGAGGGTAATACAGGATGTAACTCAGGAGCAGTACGTGATAAGTAATGTATGTATACAGTGACTCCACCAGCAGAATAGTGAGTGCAGCTCTGGAGTATAATACAGGATGTAACTCAGGAGCAGTACAGGATAAGTAATGTATGTACACAGTGACTCCACCAGCAGAATAGTGAGTGCAGCTCTGGAGTATAATACAGGATATAACTCAGGATCAGTACAGGATAAGTCATGTATGTACACAGTGACTCCACCAGCAGAATAGTGAGTGCAGCTCTGGGGTATAATACAGGATGTAACTCAGGAGCAGTACAGGATAAGTCATGTATGTACACAGTGACTCTACCAGCAGAATAGGGAGTGCAGCTCTGGGATATAATACAGGATGTAACTCAGGATCAGTACAGGACAAGTAATGTATATACACAGTGACTCCACCAGCAGTATAGTGAGTGCAGCTCTGGGATATAATACAGGATGTAACTCAGGAGCAGTACAGGATAAGTAATGTATGTACACAGTGACTCCACCAGCAGTATAGTGAGTGCAGCTCTGGGATATAATACAGGATGTAACTCAGGATCAGTACTGGATAAGTAATGTATGTACACAGTGACTCCACCAGCAGAATAGTGAGTGCAGCTCTGGAGTATAATACTGGATGTAACTCAGGCTCAGTACAGGATAAGTAATGTATGTACACAGTGACTCCACCAGCAGAATAGAGAGCTCAGCTCAGGAGTATAATACAGGATGTAACTCAGGATCAGTACAGGATAAGAAATGTATGTACACAGTGACTCCACCAGCAGAATAGTGACTGCAGCTCTGGAGTATAATACAGGATGTAACTCAGGGTCAGTACAGGATAAGTAATGTATGTACACAGTGACTCCACCAGCAGAATAGTGAGTGCAGCTCTGGAGGGTAATACAGGATGTAACTCAGGAGCAGTACGTGATAAGTAATGTATGTATACAGTGACTCCACCAGCAGAATAGTGAGTGCAGCTCTGGAGTATAATACAGGATATAACTCAGGATCAGTACAGGATAAGTAATGTATGTATACAGTGACTCCACCAGCAGAATAGTGAGTGCAGCTCTGGAGTATAATACAGGATATAACTCAGGGTCAGTACAGGATAAGTAATGTATGTACACAGTGACTCCATCACAGAATAGTGAGTGCAGCTCTGGAGTATAATACAGGATGTAACTCCGGATCAGTACAGGATAAGTAATGTATGTACACAGTGACTCCACCAGCAGAATAGTGAGTGCAGCTCTGGAGGGTAATACAGGATGTAACTCAGGAGCAGTACGTGATAAGTAATGTATGTATACAGTGACTCCACCAGCAGAATAGTGAGTGCAGCTCTGGAGTATAATACAGGATATAACTCAGGATCAGTACAGGATAAGTAATGTATGTACACAGTGACTCCACCAGCAGAATAGTGAGTGCAGCTCTGGAGGGTAATACAGGATGTAACTCAGGAGCAGTACGTGATAAGTAATGTATGTATACAGTGACTCCACCAGCAGAATAGTGAGTGCAGCTCTGGAGTATAATACAGGATGTAACTCAGGAGCAGTACAGGATAAGTAATGTATGTACACAGTGACTCCACCAGCAGAATAGTGAGTGCAGCTCTGGAGTATAATACAGGATATAACTCAGGATCAGTACAGGATAAGTCATGTATGTACACAGTGACTCCACCAGCAGAATAGTGAGTGCAGCTCTGGGGTATAATACAGGATGTAACTCAGGAGCAGTACAGGATAAGTCATGTATGTACACAGTGACTCCACCAGCAGAATAGTGAGCACAATTTCTGTTCTGTAAATTACAAAATGCACATAAATACACTCAAAAAACAGAGAATAATGTCCGATGCTGGTGGATTATTGGCATATAAGAGCTGTACCCCATTTCTGCAGGTACCTCCAGGACCCAAAGTCTTACACTTTCAGTAACACATCCTCCCTGCAGCTGAAGGCTCTGGGTAAATTTGTTTTCTTGTGTCAACAGCTGACTCCACCCGCAGCCTGACAGCCCTATTAGATATGTATGAAGGATTTCCACTCACTTTGTGTAACAAGCAGGTGATTCCAAAAATAAACGGTGACGCTTCGGGCGGGACGGCGGGTGGAAGTTTGACCCGAGTTGCTATAACAGAATGTTACAAAGAAATAAGGGCAAATAGCTGCAAGCTGATATGGAAGACAGGTGGGCGGAGCTTACTGTGACACAAAGTATCTGTAGAGGTCAGCCACACCCCCCGCCGATACCAGACGCTTCCTATTTACCGTCCCGGAGCAGTAATCGATTTTACTACAGGTGAGGGCGAATGCAGACGGCCGGGTCAGATTCTGGCAGCGAGATGCGACCCGTGCCCCTGCATTGACCTCCTGCTTACCTGTCCGGCGTCTTCTCTCTCTGCTCTGTGATGTGTCGGCTGAACATGCCGCGATTTTGTTACCGTGCGAGTTTTCACGCGGTCAAATTGCGTCTCTCTCTATAGGATTGCATAAACTAATGGCAGCGGGCAACGGCGAAAATTCCACGCAAAATCTTGCGCAGCTGGACTACTGGCTGCATGCTGTGCGCACACACGCTCATTGATTACTATGGGCGTTAGCGCACACAGAGTGCTGGCTGCACGGTCTGCTCCGATTTAAGGGGTAACGCCGCTTGCTTGGAAAGCTAAGTATACGAAATAGTTCTCTGGACTCCAGGACCCTGCGGTATAAGCCTCATACATTAGTCTACGGTGTTCAGAGCTGGTGACAGCTTCTATTTAAATATATCGATTCCATTTACCAAACCGAGTATAGAGAGAAGAAATGGCGCCTGTAACCACCCCCCCCCCCCCATCACGGTCATGACAAGCAGCACTCCATCCCAAATCATAAGTGTTGTAACTGTGACCCATTTTACATTAAAAATGAATGGACTGTGTACATAGACTAATTACCCTGAGTTGGGCCTGTCTACACCAAACGGATTTTAATTGCGAATTCCCCAAAATCGCCGTCCGTGCATTTGATACACGGGCAGTGAAATGCATTGGGCTCCTGCCGGTTCGATCACACTTGCGGGAAGGAATGCGGAAGAAAAATTGCAGCATGCTCTGTTTTACCAACAATACCCATGCATGGGCTCCATTAATCTCTATGGACGCGTTCCATCCGCAGTGCATTGTGTACGGACACGGAATTCAGATGGTATAAAAAAAAGCAGGAATTTGTGGACAGACAATGCAGGACGGAGTCTGGAGACAACACACCATCCAGACTGCTACCTGCAACCACCGCTGGTCCTTCTGGGCTCTTCCTCCACAAGAATGAGTGTTTGTTTTTTAAAGTGGTTTATACTACTTCCAAAAATGTAGTATAACCCAGCCAAGCTGAGAGCAGCATCCCGTCCTGAAGGCTCTCAGAGCAACTCTTGCCATGACAGCACAAGAGAATGTCGCCTGGGTGGTTATCAGAGTGATAAAAGGGTGTTTACAGGGGGGTAGGCAACTTTCTGATGTCCTTCCCTGCTTGGGTTCGTTCTTCCGCACAAACAATACACTGTCCCCCAAATTTACATCCACACGGAAAACCGCACGTGTACGCGACCACTTTGCTTCTGCAATCATACGCAAGTATTCTGCTGTGGATATCTGCATGTGGAATCTAACCTGTTTATATGAACCCGGCCTTATATGCCGCATTATACCCCAGAGCTGCACTCACTATTCTGCTGGTGGAGTCACTGTGTGCATACATTACTTATCCTGTACTGATCCCGAGTTACATCCTGTATTATACTCCAGAGCTGCACTCACTATTCTGCTGGTGGAGTCACTGTGTGCATACTTACTTATCCTGTACTGACCCGGAGTTCCATCCTGTATTATACCCCAGAGCTGCACTCACTATTCTGCTGGTGGAGTCACTGTGTGCATACTTACTTATCCTGTACTGACCCGGAGTTACATCCTGTATTATACTCCAGAGCTGCACTCACTATTCTGCTGGTGGAGTCACTGTGTATATACATTACTTATCCTGTACTGACCCCGAGTTACATCCTGTATTATACTCCAGAGCTGCGCTCACTATTCTGCTGGTGGAGTCACTGTGTACATACATTACTTATCCTGTACTGATCCTGAGTTACATCCTGTATTATACCCCAGAGCTGCACTCACTATTCTGCTGGTGGAGTCACTGTGTACATACATTACTTATCCTGCACTGCTCCTGAGTTACATCCTGTATTATACTCCAGAGCTGCACTCACTATTCTCCTGGTGGACTCACTGTGTACATACATTACTTATCCTGTACTGCTCCTGAGTTACATCCTGTATTATACCCCAGAGCTGCACTCACTATTCTGTTGGTGGAGTCACTGTGTACGTACATTACTTATCCAGTACTGATCCTGAGTTACATCCTGTATTATATCCCAGAGCTGCACTCACTATACTGCTGGTGGAGTCACTGTGTACATACATTACTTATCCTGTACTGCTCCTGAGTTACATCCTGTATTATATCCCAGAGCTGCACTCACTATACTGCTGGTGGAGTCACTGTGTATATACATTACTTGTCCTGTACTGATCCTGAGTTACATCCTGTATTATATCCCAGAGCTGCACTCCCTATTCTGCTGGTAGAGTCACTGTGTACATACATTACTTATCCTGTACTGCTCCTGAGTTACATCCTGTATTATACTGCAGAGCTGCACTCACTATTCTGCTGGTGGAGTCACTGTGTACATACATTACTTATCCTGTACTGCTCCTGAGTTACATCCTGTATTATACCCCAGAGCTGCACTCACTATTCTGTTGGTGGAGTCACTGTGTACATACATTACTTATCCTGTACTGATCCTGAGTTCCCTCCTGTATTATACCCAGAGCTGCACTCACTATTCTGCCGATAGCCCTCTCCATAGATTAGGGTTGCAAAATGTTGCATATTTATCTGCTCTTAGGCTAGACTCACACAGGTATATGCGCAAAAAAATATGCGTTTTTGCTCATATTGCTGTACTTTTCACTCTGGCGGGGAAGGGATGATTTTGCCGTTTCCCGATGTAAAACGCTATTTAGTGTAATTAGTTTCAGAGGTGTTCTTTTTTTAATGTGGGGGCTTCGGTGCGTATATGCGCACTACCATAGATCATGCTGTGTGAATGCGAGTGAATCCACTGAAAGCAATGGCTTCCATTGTCAGCGCCCTGTGAGTCCGCTCTTAGTCTCATCCCCTCTGGTATGGGATAAATGTCTGCAGGAGCTAGATCTGTAGCAGGTAGAGATGAGCGAGCGTACTCGGATAAGCACTACTCGCTCGAGTAATTGGCTTTATCCGAGTATCGCTGTGCTCGGGGCTAAAGATTCGGGTGCCGCTGCGGCTGACTGGTGAGTCGCAGCGGGGAGCAGGGGAGAGTGGGCGGGAGAGAAGGAGAGAAAGATCTCCCCTCCGTTCCTCCCCGCTCTCCCCTGCAGCTCCCCGCTCCGTGCCGGCACCCGAATCTTCAGACCCGAGCACAGCGATACTCGGATAAAGCCAATTACTCGAGCGAGTAGTGCTTTTCCGAGTACGCTCGCTCATCTCTAGTAGCAGGGCACGGCCTAGCTGCAACTCCAACATGTACTCTAGGCATAAATCATTACAAACTGAACAAAAGGGACGGCCATAGCTCAGAGCGTGTATTGTGGTCACGAGGTTAATAAGTTACAACATTCGCATCTCCAACACTGGACATTCTAATTCTTTTATTTTTACAGTCTCCATAGGACATATCCCACGTGGCCGGAAACATCTCCAGGGAAGAGGAGGAACGCTGCAGCTTCTTCAGGGGTCATCGGGCACAGATCTCCACTTAACGAACAGGATAAAACTTCTCATAGACTTCCGCCATAGGCCTGTTCTCTGAAGAAACAGAAATCAAGCAGGAGATATTAGTAATGAAGAAAAGCTAAAGATATCAGCAGCACAAAGCTCTCTGCTACAATGTATCAGTCTGGAGTTTGCACTGTTGAGCTCACAGAGCATTGTCTAGAGTCTAGACTGATATCCACTTCTCAGAGCAGGACTCAAGGCCCTTTTACACGGAAGCGAGTATCGCTGGATCGCTCACTGTGCGTCCGGCAGGGAGGCACAGAAGGTTCGGCTGCTGGCGCGGGTGACAGGTGAGTTGCAGCAGTCAGCAGGGGGGAGTGGGGGAGGGAGAGATCTCCCCTCCGTTCCTCCCCGCTCTGCCCCGTAGCTCCCCGCCCGCCGCCGAATCTTTGCTCCCGAGCGGGTAGGTACTCGCTAAGGGCAATGCTTGCTCGAGCAATTGCGCTTAGCGAGTATACTCGCTCATCTCTAGTCACCACTAAGGTAGTTAGCGCTCGTGCAGAGCATTTACACTGACAGACTCCGCCGTTGGATCGCGGGCTTCTTGCTCAGCGGGGAGCGTTTACACTGAACGCCAAGCAGTAGTTTTTAAGCTGACTGCAAGTGAGCGATAATCGGCCCGCGTAAATGGCCCACATCACTGTACAGGTTTACTACCTCTGACTGTAAACAAGAGTGTTCTTCTGGGACTACTGGTGACGTATCACCTCAGGATACGTCAGTAATAGTTCATCGGCGGGGCCCGAGAGCCACTCACTACTGTGCAAGTGAATCGAACTACACTGTAATACCAGGTACAGCCGCTATAGAATATGCGGCGCTCAATGCAGCTTGTCAACAGGGACCAAGAATGGAGACCCCTGCTTGGAGACATCTTGCTGTAGTTCCGTGGGCAACGGTGGAGCCGCTCGGGTGCAGTGTGGCCTCGCACGTTTTTTTCGCATGTTTTCTCTTGGCACGTACTAGGCGCACATACATGCTAACATAGTGCATGGGGATTGGTGGCACACAGAAAGTACGCATGTTATTGTGTACTTGCTGCAGGCTTGCACCGCATTCCGGTACACACATGGTCGTGTGAGCCCGGCCTAAAGTTTCCTTCACACAAGCAAGAAAAATCGTGCGAGATTTGTGCGTTGTGAGACGCACGCATATGAACTTCATTCTCTTTGAATGGATTCATACAAATGAGCAATATTTTCCCGCACGGCGCTGCGACGTGGGAAACAAATTGCAGCATGTTCTATCTTGTACGTGCTCTTGCATCGCCGCGCAATTGTTTTCAATGGGACTGGCGGCAGCATCACACCTGGTGCTAGGTGCATCCGATGCAAGGTCTCTCATTGAATACAACGGGAGAAACTCTGCGATCCTTTCGCCATGGCTGACAGCTGCGGATTGCTTCTTCCCTGGCTGTTTTGACATGACACAGGGGCGGGATTCACGGCCCCATATCGCGCTCGCCAGTGTGAAGTTAGCCTTAGAGTCACACATTTCCAAATTTCCTTATGCCAGAGGTGATTGAAAAAAAAATAAACCTGTGGGCCGCCTCTAGTAAAATAATGTATATAAGTAATGGAAAATAATTGGTTAGTGCGCACGTACGGGGTTTGCTGTAGATTTTGTCGCAGATCCGCAGTTTGTCCCTTCAGTTTACTGGAAAGGGTGAAATCTGCTGTGGATCTGTGGCAAAATCCACACCAAATGGTACAGATTAGCTGCAGATCTCTCTGCGGCAGAGAATCCACAGCGAGTGCGCCCGAACGCCTCCGCCTCACTAGCGTTTGTCCGTTAAACGGACCCATATTCTATGGTGCAGCACACACTAACGAGTTTTCTCACGCAGACTGCATGAAAAAAATAAATAACTCATCGCATGCAATATTCTGATCTGTTTCATGGACAAGACTTGCTCATTCAAGTCAACGGGGAGAGAAAAGAAAACGGGCGTCACACAAACTCCATCTCTGCGCCGGATTTTTTATTTTTATAGATGTAGAAAAAAAAAAAGAATTGGGCTTTTTTCAGTTTTTTTTGCAAAAACGTGAAAAGCGCGCGGCATGCAGAAAAAACAAAACCTGACACGCTGACCAAATACGGAGGCCACATGGAGCTGCACACACATAAAAAAATAAAAAACACGTATGATTGTGTAGATGTAGCCTGGACTTTTTTGGGGGGGGTTGTATGGACGTCCCCTTACTACCAGCCGCTGCATTTAGAGCTTATTCACACGGGTGTATGTGGATACAGCCCATAGAATACACAGCGTTTTCCCTGCGTGTATTTGTATTAGGGAGGCCCTTAGCTATAGGTCATTTTCTGAAAGTTGAACATTTGCTGCTCCCACCTCCTAACTGGGCCATGGAAAACCTCAGCTCAATCGGCCAATTGTTGGGCGACCCTCAAACACCTTGAAGTTGGAACACAGTATACCCGTTACGCAATTATTAATTCTGTTCAAAAGCGGATTCCTCTTCCGTATCTCCACCATTTTCTTTTTTCTTCTTCGTTTGCCTGTCCACGGGGGATAATATCTGCAGCGATAATCCGGCCGTGGGTAACGCAGTGAACGGTTTCCAAAGGTGCTCAGCGCTCTACACAAGGAACCACGTTAAAGTGCCGCCGCCGTTAATAGCAATGTTACTTTTAAAGCAGGAAGAGCACCGCGTGCAAATCACATACAATTATGTTACGTGTGAATTAGGTTATGTTAAATCAATAGTGCCGGCTTAACTGAGCAATGCTAATTAATGAACACTTGTAGTGATTTCCATTATTAAGGCCCATTTAGACACAACGATTATCGCTCAAAATTCACTCAAAAGCCGTCTTTTGAGAGAATCATTGTGTGTAACTGCACTGAATTCGCGCAGTTTTCGTTAAGCTCATCTTCTGCATCCCACTTGTCTTCTGCTCGGAGCGCAAGGTGATCGCTCAACGTTTGAGCAATCACCCTGCGCTGTAAATTACGATTATCGCTCAAAAGAAATCTTCTGAGCGATAATCGTTGTGTCTTAATGGGCCTTTAGTGCTTATAAGTAGAGATGAGCGAGCATACTCGAGCGAGTAGTGCCTTATGCGAGTACCTGCCCACTCGTCTCTAAAGATTCGGGTGCCGGCGGGGAGCGGCGGGGGAGATTTCTCTCTCACTCTCCGGCCCCCCCGCCTCACTGCTGCAAATCACCTCTCACCCGTGCCGCCACCCGAATCTTTAGAGACGAGCGGGCAGGTACTCTAATAAGACACTACTTGCTCGAGTAGTTTGCCTTATCGAGTACGCTCGCTCATCTCTACTTATAAGTGATTATAAATAAAATAACCCAAAAATTTTTTTAGCAGAAAAAGTGAATGAGGGTCGCCCGCAGTTGTCCGATTGAGCTAAAATTTCACGCAGATTGTTTTTTTGTGGATTGGAACGAGGCAGGGGAGTGGGAGCTAAACTTTTAGAAAGTTGAAAAATAAGGGCCCCCCTATTCACTGTGCGTTCTACGCACAAAAAACGCAAGAAGGACCAATAGATTTTTCCCGCCCTGCGTATTCAGTGCATATTTCTAACGCTCCCATATAGACTTGCATGGGTGAAACTAAATATGTACAGGAGAGGTAGCAGCATAACAGGCGCTTCCAAAGTATTTAAGAACAAGAACTTTATTGTTTCATCCTTTTAAAACAGGCAACGTTTCGACCTTTTACGGTCTTTCTCAAGTCGATAAGAAAATGAAACAGGGCAAGAGGTCCATGTTCCAGGATGGACCTCTTGCCCTGTTTCATTTTCTTATCGGCTTGAGAAAGACCATTAACCCCTTGAGTGGCACGCCCGGAAATTTTCCGGGATGAGCTCCACTGCTCATAGCGACATAGCCCGGAAGATTTCCGGGCTCTGTATCACTATGGGAGCTGCAGAGCACAATGCCATAAGCTTTGACATTGTGCTCTGCCTGCACTGTCCCACAGAGAACAAAGCAAGGGCTTTGAAAAACCAGCAGAAGATATTGTCGATATGCCGGCAATCTCCTGCTTTGTTTACAGGTTGCCATAGAGACCATCGGCTTGTCAGAAGCAAGCCGATGGTCTCTGTGGCAGGGAGAGCTTGGTGCTTGGCTGTCAGAGGACAGATAGGTACCAGCTCTTACAGCAGAGATCAGAGAAAACCTCCGATCTCTGCTGTGTTAACCCTTTACATGCCGCAGTCTATGTGACTGCAGCATGTAAAGGGCTGTCACTGCAGCATGTAAAGGGCTGTCACCATCGGACCCCTGGAATGTGATCAGGGGTCCTGATGGGTCCCTGTGGAAGTCCCCTAAAGGGACAAAAAAAAATTTAAAAAAAAAGTAAAAAAATTATTAACATTTTTTTTATAAAAAAACACTTGTCTCCCTTTACTTTGTAAAAAATCAAAAATACAATCACACATGTGGTATCCGTGCGTCGTAATGACCCAGAGAAGGAAGTTAATACGTTATTTAACCCCTTAATGACATGGCCCCTTTTTTTCTTTTTTCCCCATTTCTTTTTTTCCTCCCCCCTGTTTAAAAAAAATCACAACTTGTCCCGCAAAAAACAAGCCCTCATATGGCCATGTCAATGGAAAAATGAAAAAGTTATGGCTCTTGAGACGCAACTGCAAAATTAGTTGAAATTCAATGATTAGACCATTTTAAAAAACCTGCCCTGGTGGGTCTGACAGGGTGGTAGGAAACCCGCCACTCAAGGGGTTAAAGGTCGAAACGTTGCCTGTTTTAAAAGGATGGAACAATAACGTTCTTGTTCTTAAATACTTTGGAAGCGCCTGTTATGCTGCTACCTCTCCTGTACATATCTAGTTTCACTATGAGTGGTTGATGATCCAGAACCCGCTGGTGGCTTGGCATAGTGTGCGTAGGTGAAACACAATTTTTTCCCCCCTGATTTTGCTGATTGCACTGGGCTGATCTGAGTGCTGCTGACTGCTTTTTTCTCTTAGACTTGCATGGGTGATTTTAGTGTGTTGTACGGGCCAAAATAGGACATTTTGCTATTTTTTTCACGCACATGAAAAACGCATATTTGAACACCCAATGCAAGCCGATGGGATTTATGCTATCCGTATTACGCGCGTAATACAAACCAGAAATACACCCGTGTGAATGAGTCCTTAGAAAACACCACAATAGAGTATGTGCATTTAATAAAGTGAGATCTCTCGCCCAGCAGCCTCATCTATGAGTGTTAGCTACAAAGAAAGTGTCTCTCTGGAGGACCAGAACATCCATGTATGACCAGGACATCTCACAAATATGAATTAGAGCTGTGTAATACTTCAATCCCCCTGTGGTGGCGCTGCAGGGAAATTAAACCCTTTCTTTCTCCACAAATTACAGCTGATCTCTGAAGGTCCCAACATCAGAGGACGGCTGTAATAAAGGGGATCAACCACGTCTGGTGATCAGTGACCTACCCTTCTGTGGCACGATCTCCGGGTGCCGTTTCAGGTAGTCAAACAGCTCACGATCCCGCTTGGCATACTTGTAATTCTCATACTTGGTCAGATGATACCCGATGAATATACCGACGGTGGTGTAGAGGATCTGCCGGTGAACACCTGATGTACAGAGGAGAAGCACACGAGTCAGAGCTCATCCACTGAATATAAGAAGATATACAGTAATAGAAATCTATTCTTACAACTGGCCTCTCTTAAAGGGGTTGTCCAGCTTTAAGTTACCGATGGCCTAACCTCAGCACAGGCCATCAATAGCAGATAGATGGGGGTCTGCTGCAGGGGGCCAAGGCTGCCCAAGTGGTTTGATGGAGGGAAGGGGCTCCCTCTGTAAGCCCATCAACAACTCGTGGGGTGCCGATGAGTTACCATGGCAGCTGGGGACCTAAAAACAGTCCTATGTACCTGCGTCTATTAAATTACTGCCTGTCAGTGTAACACGGACTGATATAATACACTCCAGTATAGAAGTATTACAGTGTATTAAAGAAGAGATGAAAAAAATTGGGTGTCCACGTCCCCAAGTGGGACGAAGGCCTCCCTCACAAGAGCGTCTGCAGAAACGCAGCGTTGAAACGCTGCGTTTACTGCAGATTCCGCCCGGTTTCAGCAGCGCCGCCATTCTTTATGAAGCCAAGGATGCTGGAAAAAAAAAAAAAAGTAATACTCACCTAGCCGCTGCGGTCCGGGTCGCGGCCGCTGATCAGGGCTTCCCTGAACTCACAAGTCTATTGTTGTAGGCCAGGTTTGAGAACCCCGCCTCCAGCAATAGATTGCTGTGATTGCTTCTCGGCGCTGCCTCAATGCCCAATCACAGCCCTTTATCAACTGTCCGGGCCAATCAGAGCTGTCCCCCCCCCCCCCCCCCAACACACACAGGACCCCCGTCCATAAGACCCCCCGCAACACACACAGGACCCCCATCCATAAACTACTGACCCCTCCACCAACCCCCAACACACACAGGACCCCCGTCTGTCTGAGTACTGACCCCTCCCCCGCACAGGACCCCCGTCCATCAATTACTGATCCCTCCACCAACCCCCAACACACACAGGACCCCCATCTGTCTGAGTACTGACCCCTCCCTCCACACAGGACCCCCATCTGTCTGAGTACTGACCCCTCCCTCCACACAGGACCCCCATCCATCAACCAGTGCCCCCCCCCCCCCCCCTCTGTGACACCGGCCACAATAGTGGCACAGTACCACCAGGTTGGGGGTCTGTCATCTCCGATATATCGGGGTACAATGTAACTTTGCCCCCTACAATAGGATGCTACAAAGGTGTAGCTGGGAGATTCGGGGGGCCTCCCTCACCCAGAGGGCAGTGCGTATATATAGGGGGGCTACAGTATTGGGGTCACCACCTGCAGATAGTGAGGGACCCCCAGCATGGTCATACAGGAGCAGCTCTAATATCGGGGTGCCCTCAGATACACTCGGGGTGTCGTTGTGTCTCACCCGCCCGCATCACCGGGTAATGATTGATGGCGTTGTGTAAGATAGCGGATATATAACCGAGGAATCCGAGGTACAGGGAGTTCCTGTTCACCACGGAGGGCGGCGGTAACGACCGGGCCTCGTCCGGCATCAACCCCATCCTTCTACGGTCCAAGGACACCAGGGAACAACAATAACAGACGGACGGGAAGGGGGGAACGTTTAATTCCTTCCGGATGGAAAAGCGGTCGCTGAGCGAAGGTTCCGCCTGCAGGAGATCACGTGACCTCTCAGCGAGCGGTGAGAAGATGACGTCATGGGTCTGGCTACTCCCAACTTTCCCACAGTCAGAAGGCCCGTAGCAACCAATCAGAGCGTAGCGTGCATTCCCACAGAGCCGCTTCAGAAATGAAAGCGGAGCTCCGATTGGTTGCCACGGGCAACAGTGTTAGATAACTTGCATCCATGAGGCCCAAGATATTTTTTAGATTTTAATCGTTTTAAACTTTTTTTTCTACATTGATGGAGGCGCAGGGTCTTACCAGCCGCTGGCAATAGCTGTGATCAGCGCCAACACTGATGTGGCTATTAACCCTCCAAATGCCCAGATCCCAGTTCAGGGGTCCCAAAATACCCTCCAGGTGCCGTTCGGTTGCCATGGCAGCCCTTATATGAAGCCCTTCATTAGGATACTTTTAGAGAAGCCACATCCTTAAGGGGTTTATTACATTGTAAAGGGCGGCTACAGCGCTACAAGATGGCCGGACTTGTGTCACACAAATGGATTTGCAAAATGTTTTGCATTAAAATCGCACATTAATTTAAATGCCAATTTCAATGAACGGGAACACGTTGCGATATTTCCCTGCACCGCAATGCGTGAAAAAAAATTGCGCATGTGTTTGATTCATGAATGGGGGTCACATGTTTGTGCGGCTCTCGCACGCTTTTCTCAGCCGTGTGACATCAGGCTAAGTGTCTTCAAACTAGCAATAAAATCGCGCAATTTCTGTGCAATGCGAGAATGCGCGAAGAGCAGAATTATGAACCCCAGGCTTTCCAATGATTTCATTCCTATTTGTGATGTTTCCTGCCCGGCGATGTTGCGAGATTTGAAAATTGCGACATGTCCCATCTTTGTGTCTTGCGCTTTTTGTTATCGCTCATGTTGCCCTATGGCGCCTGTGATTTACCGCATCATAGCGCACAAACTTGCGATGTTCGTGTGATGTGTTTTTAACATACAAAACTCGTCTATCGCGCGAGAAAATCGAGAGCGGCGGCGGTGCGAGGAGCGATGATTGTACAGGAAAAGGCTCAGACACCTCATCAACAAAAATACGATACTGCTGCGGTTTCTATGCAGCGACATCGCGATCGCCAGTGTGACGGAGTTCAAGAATCGCCTGTTATTTCCTATCAGAGCGTGAAAAAACGCACATCGCCCTCGCAACGTCCGCAGCTTTTCCACATTAAAAATTGCATAAAAATCGCACCATCGGTGCCCGTCTACAGCTGATTCAGCATCCACAGCGCTCCCGGGGTGCGCCACTAGGGTGGAGCTCTTGGTGATGGTGGCACTAAGCATTCCAGGGCGAGGGGAGCACTGCAGATGCTGAAATCAGCTGCGGATTTTTATGTGGTTCTTGCGGAAATTTCCACTGCAGAAAAAATTTGCAGCATTTCCGCTACTTGTGAACGAACCTTAATGGTCACGGGCGGATCGGATCTGCGGGATCCTCAAATCATGCCACCCGTAGGAGAAGATGGGCGTCTGCAAATGAATTAAAGCATCCGGATTAGTTTTGCGGACCTTTTGGTCTTGAAAAGAAATCGCAGTGCGCTCCATTTCAGTGTGGATCCCACACGGACGGCCTCCATTGAAGTCAATGGAAGACGTCCGATCCGCGGCCCGTCTGCGGATTGCAAGCGGGCTGCCGATTCTGCAAAAACTCCACTGCGCATGTGCGGCGGCCACTGAACAGCGCTTCCGCACACATCCGCAGTGAAGAAAATGAAGACCTGCAGTGTCCTCAGCTGCGGGCAGGTTCGGATTCCACTGCGGGCTCCTGCGTTCGGAATCAGAGCCTCCCATGGACATGAGGCCTAAAAAGGGTGATGGTCAGTCATCCCCCCCCCTCCCATCCACTGGATGGGTGAAGACTGCGGCCGTCTCCCCTATTTCACACTTTGCGATCCCTACTCCCGTTTCTGTAGTGCAGCGGCTGCGGACTCATTCATCACACTGGCGCAGGCAGATCGCTGAACACTCGGCTCGGTTACCTCTGTCTGCCCCAATGACATGAACAGAGTCGCAGTATACATTTGTCGCTGTCCTCACTTCAGCATGCGCCGAAGCCCTTCCTCAGGATTAGTGGGGGGCCAGCGATTGGACCCTGATTAACTGAAAGCTTTCCGATATCCTGTCACTATGTGACCCACACGGGGCGATTCATGACGCCCCGGGGACGTGCCGCACGATAGATGCGACCAGAAGACAAACTAACGTTTACTTGTGGGTCAGGTGTAAAAGAATAACATTTTTAAAAGTGTAGCCGATTTTTTTATGCAGCACTGAGCAGGTAACATGAAGAGTCCTATAAATGGCTAATAGATTGTGTGTCGCAATTCCTCAGCTTCATGTTCAAGATCTCAGCTTGTTGTCAGTGAATGCACACAGGCGCCGGCTGGCCTGTTCAGTTTATTAGTTCTCTCTTGTAACGAGCCAAGCCCCTGCATAGACTCATCCACTGGAGGTACAATGACAGCAAGCAGAGATCTTTGTAACCACAGGGAATGGATACACAAAACAGCATCATGAATCGCTGACCCCTTCCTGTCAGCCGGACAGAACATGTCAGGACCGCCATCTAATCTGCAGCGACTACAAGAAGCTTCCTGTCCGCAGGGGCCGAGATTCCTGCAGAACCATTTCATCACCTGGTGGAATCTACATCCTAACAAATCGCCGATTCAGCGGGCGTTCAGTACAGATTACATCTCGACCCCCACGGCTCTCTACTCCTATATGGGCCTTGATGCAGATAGGCATTTCAGCACTTGGATCTCCTCTGAGGAAGGCGGGTAAGAACATACACCCCCCAATCCCGCCAACTTCTAGACAACCAATCAGTTTCAGACACATTTGTGATGTCATTTATCGCCAAGTTTTTTTTTTTTTATATACAAAAACTCCCAAAAACATTGCTTTTACATTTGACACGGTACAAAAATAAGTTTCTCTACAAAGTCATTCGTGGTCCCCGGCAGATTTGGTGTAAGGATGGACGGATCTTCATTGACGTTTATTGAGAGTCAGTAGTGGTCGACCGAATGCGGAAATATAAAGTCTGATCCAGGAGTAGGCGATGCCCAGGGCGCAGTACACGGAGGTCAGCAGCAGGGGGATGAAGGGCAGACGCTGCTGCCAGGAGGTCAGGGGGTAAATGATCTCACACAGTAATTCCATAGGTATGAGGCCACAGACATACAGGGCTTCCATGCCGTTCAGTAGTCTTCCTTCTTTTCTGTAAGAAGCACGAGAATGTCAGAGATAAGAGAACCAGCACCAAACTATGTAAACCCTGCCCATAACGACTGCCAATGTGCCCCATACAGTGCCAGCACAATGCTTCCTCATCAGCAGAGCCCTCATAACCATTCCCTTCACATAGCCATAGAAATACATGCTAAATGTCTGCCTACCCACAGCCACCACTAGGGGGAGCTCCCTGCATACATTTTACAGCTCCTATTAAAGTCAGTGGCCCTTATTTATAAATATTGCGCCAAATCTTTTTAGAACACAAAATTTATAAAAGTGGCGCACAGACTTGTAACTGACATAATTTACGTTGCACAAAAAAGGGAAAAAAAAAAAAACGCCAAGTAGCTGGCAGACCTGTAAGCTATATTTAAATCTCCGAGAACCATAGCAACCAATTGGCACCCTGCGATCACATAATGGGGGTCTGATGGGTGACACAGTCTGACAGGCTTTTTTACATGCCCGACTCGTACTGACTGCAGTGCTTAAAAGGGTTAAACACCGGGGAACCGAGTTTTCTTTGGATCCTGGTGTTAGACTAAGTGCTGGGCTGTAATACGACAGCCGAGCACCTGCTCTCCCTGGCATGGCGAACCCGTGCAGGCTTCTGATGCAGCCACCGTCAGAATAAAAGCCCATTTTATTAACAGCTGCAGTCAAGAATTATGGGCGGTCGTTAAAGGGATTTGGATACTAGATCCCTCCTGGCTGAACCACAGCCTGCATGAAACAGATACAGAGACCCCCGTTACCCCCACAAGTGTTTGATTCAGAAGCGCTGCGGCATATCCGCTACATGACTAGAATTCACTGCAGAGTTTTTTCGCTGTGAGTGCGGTTAGAACCCCACTAATGCTGTACCGGGTATTACACATGATCCCCCCCTGATGCGAGAACCCCAGAACTCAGTTTAGTAACACACAGAATGGTAGAGTTGGAAGGGACCTTCAGGGTCATCGGGTCCGACCCCCTGCTCAGTGCAGGATTCACTAAATCATCCCAGATGGATGTCTGTCCGGCCTCTGAACACTTCCATTGAAGGAGAACTCCCCACCTCCCGTGGTAACCTGTTCCACTCATTGATCCCCCTCACTGTCTAATATCTAATCTGTGTCTCCTCCCTTTCAGTTTCATCCCATTGCTTCTAGTCTTTTCTTGTGAAGATGAGAATAGGGCTGATCCCTCTGCACTGTGACAGCCCTTCAGATATTTGTAGACCGCTATTAAGTCTCCTCTCTGCCTTCTCTTCTGCTAAACATTCCCAGATCCTTTAACCGTTCCTCGTAGGACATGATTTGCAGACTGTTCCCCAACTTGGTAACTCTTCTCTGAACTTGCTGCAGTTTGTCGATGTCTTTTTTAAAGTGGGGTGCCCAGAACTGGACATAGTATTCCAGATGAGGTCTGACTAAGGAAGAGTAGAGGGGGATAATGACCTCACGTGATCTAGGCTCTATGCTTCTCTTAATACATCCCAGAATTGTGTTTGCCTTTTTGGCTGCTGCATCACATTGTTGACTCATGTTCAGTCTATGACCTATTAGTATACCCAAGTGTTTTTCACATGTGCTGCTGCTTAGCCCAATTCCTCCCATTCTGTATGTGCTTTTTTCATTTTTCTTGCCCAGATGTAGGACTTTGCATTTCTCCTTGTTAAATACCATTCTGTTAGTCGTCGCTCCTTTTTCAAGCTTTTCTAGATCTTTTTGAATCCTCTCCCTCTCTTCCCTAGTGTTAGCTATACCTCCTAGCTTTGTTTCGTCGGCAAATCTGATCAGTTTCCCATCAATTCCCTCCTCCAGATCATTTATAACAATGTTGACCAACACTGGGCCTAGGACAGAGCCTTGTGGTCCCCACTTGATACCTTCCTCCACTTGGATGTGCAGCCATTTATGACCACTCTTTGAGTACGATCACTCAGCCAGTTGTGAATCCACCTAACAGTTGCCTTGTCAATCCCAGATTTGGTCATTTTTTCAATAGGTGTGGAATGAGATACTTTGTCAAATGCCTCACTGAAGTCAAGATATACTATATCCACCGCATTTCCCTGAACAACCCAGCCGGTGATTCTATCATAGATGGAAATTAGATACCGAAATTTCATATCAATGGAAAAAAATTCCCAAAAATTTTCATTTAGCAAAAAACTGTCTACTATAAGGCATTCTTGTTGCCCATAGCAACCAATCACAGTGCAGGTTATTTCTCAAGCTGCTCGGCCAAAATGAACACTGCGCTGTGATTGCTGCGCAGGTCTTACAGTTAAACAGTTTTGCTACATGAGGCCCAAAAAGCTTTATTCTGCTGTAGTTGTTGCGATGTTATCCCCACCGATGCAACGGTTACTGGCCCTGAAACCGGGAGAAAAAGCGGGGCGCCATTATTTCTGCGAGTCTTTAGTGTTTAGGGATGAAGTCGCCTTCCACCTTTCAGGCAGTAAACGTAATGTCTGGGGAAGGGGAACCCCACCGGTCTACATGGAGTGTATGAGTGACTCCCTCAAAGTGAATGTGTTTGGCGCTATAACCTGTAGGACAGAGTACGGCCCCTTCTTCTATAGGGAAACGATCCCGGGGATTTCGTACCTGGACGCTACAGGTATGGCGTCTGCTGCAGCGAGAACAGGAAATACCAGGTTTCATCTTTCAAATGGACAGCACCCCGCCACCACCACAATGGAGTCAGAAGTGAGCAGAAACTACCACACAGATGGATCGCCCATGTAGGTGGTGACGATCGTGAACTTCTTCCTTGGCCTCCACGTTCCTTGGACCTTATAACTTGTGATGTTTCCGCCGGGGATTGTTAGAGTCTACATGCCCTACTCAACACCCACCATGATCTGTGGCATCCCTGAAGCCATTGCATCCGTTAGTCATGATCTGCTATAACGCGTATGACAAAAACTTGACCACAGGCTCCAGGTGTGCAGTCATGAAGGGGGCCACACTGACATCTCTTATAGTGAGAACATTTTTGATGTTGTGCAACAAAATTTTGAGTTTCTTTTCCCCGATTACCTCAGATTTCTATATCCAAGTGACATTAAACAGGAGTTCTGAGGTCTCACATCGGAGAGATCATCTGTAATAACCCGACACTTTGTTTCTGAACTTCAGTGCTGCAGAGTTGGCAGGCTGAAACCAGCCCAAGACTAAAAAAGATGGGTGAGGGGAGCTGTGAATCCTGCTTACCTGAACAGAACAGTCAATGAATGGAAGCTGAACACGGTGAAGATCGCCATCAGCAGAATCTTAATAGGCAACTCTGGAAACAAAACATTCGGTTAGCACCCAATTCTGAGGTCACCGCTCTTCAGTCACCTGCTTCTCTTTCACAAAGATTGAGATACATCAACCCCCCCCCATCCCGAATAGTAAAGCGTCCCATGTGCTCATGAACAATCTTATTCTGTTAGTCTCCACAGCATGGACACTTATTTGAGCAGCAGTCTGTGCTCCAGAGCAGCACTTCTTGCAGTATCAGGAGAAATATTTCTTTCATCTTTTTGGGATTTGTATGCTCCTACGGTGGAACTCCCATCTCCAGGAGGGACAGGACCTTGGATTGATGGCCCACTAGATCACATGGGAATATTGTGCAAGAGTGTTATTACTGGTGGCCCTTAAACACCTTCCCACTGCAGCCCTTTTTTTATTTCCCCCCCCCCTTTTTCTTTCTTCCCCACTTAAAAAAAAAAAAAAAAAAAAAAAGGCAACATAGCCCTTTTATTTTTTTCTGGTGACCTATTACATGAGGGCTTGTTTTTTTTGCGGGACGAGTTGTATTTTTCAGTTGTAGCATTTACATACCATAGAATGTATTGGAGACCCTTAAAAGAAATTCTAAGTGGGGAGAAATGAGAAAAAGTACAATTTGTTTTTGTTTTATTTTGGGGGCGTCGTTGGGGGTTGGGAAACGAAGGTCGAATTATGACATTTATGGTACCTTGAAAATGACGTTCGCTTTATTCCATGGGTCAGTACAATTATGGCGGGGACAACATTTATTTAATATTTTAAAGTTGTGTGATTTAAAAATTAAAAAATACTTTAAAAAAAATTTAAAAAAAAGGAATGAGGGTCTGAAAATGGTAAAAATATTTATTTATTATCGATTTGGCTGTGTGGGGGCCCATTTTTGTGTGTATTTATAAAAATTACTTTGGGGTTCATGAGACTTGGATTTTTTATTCAATTCTTTCTTGGATAGAGGATGACAAAAAAAAATAAAGCAATCAATCAATCCTGCCAGAATTTTTTTTTTTATGGCGTTCACCATATGGGATTAATAAAGTGATATTTTAATAATGTGGAGTTTTGTGGATGAAGTGGTACTACATTTTTTGATGACTGTAAAAATGTTTTTTTCTTTTTACTTTTATTTTTTCACATTTTTACATCCTCTTAGGGGACTTCAGTTTGTGATGGTTTGATCACTCATACAGCATAACGTAATACCCTAGTACTGTAGTTTACTGCGTTCTGACAGGAACTCTTTAAAGATGTGATAGGCAATCATTCATGGCAGCCCTGGGGGCCTTCAGAAGATCTAGGCTACCATAATGACCAAGTGGCAATTCCAGCGGCGGCGCAGGTCTCGCTGTATGACAGACCACATCTCAGCAGACCGAAGTGCACAATTGGTAACACCGCCCCTTGCCAATTGGGTGACAGAGGGGGCGTGTCCACAATGAACCAATGGTGGAGTGGAAGTCTATACTGAACTACTAGTGCAACCAGGAGATGGAGGAGTAACCGCATCTAACGATTATAATGTGACATGGGTGAGCTCGGCGTGCGGCGTGATATTCCGCTTGGGAACGTGTGACGCACCCGCAGAAGTCAGGCATTTTTGTTTCAAAAACGCCTTTCATCACTTCAGTAGTCACAATCCTCCGGCACGGATTTCACGATCGGCAAGTGTTTCCCATGGTTTTCAATGGGAAACCTTGCGTTGCACTCGCAATGCTGGGGAAAATTGCGTAAGATTTGTGTCCCGAGATGCACGAATATGAACTCCATATATATATATTTTTACCTTCAGGAGTGAAAAGAAGAGGAAATAAGGAGAAGTGCCCCGCAGTCGTTAGAATGAAATATATCCCAGCATCCTTCACACCGCTGACTGCCAGGACGCTAAATGACAAACGCAAAAGTAAATATTAGAAAAAAAACAAAAAACCTTACAGTGAGCCATAATTCTATATAATCTTATAGCAGAAGTACATAAATCTTACTTCCGCTCACCTTAAAGGTAGAATTGCCAGGAGAATGGCCTTCTCGTGGACATGCCAGCCGAACATGAAGGAGCTGAGGGCGCAGAGGATCAGGCAGCGCAGAAAGCCTTGAGGTCCCCGCGGTCTAAACCACAAACACAAAACCGACGGCTGCAAGAGAGAAGAGAAAGAGCGTTCTACCCGCGGCGTCCAAGACCGGGCGAAAGAGGGTTGTCTCAGGAGACGACAGCGGGGCGCAATTACTGAGGGGCCGTGCAGACGAGCCGCTTTACCGTATGAACGATGGCAGAGTTCTCTCTTGTGCCGCCCGTTTATACATCGTTGGCTCGCTCACACCCGCCGTATAAGTGAGAAGGACTGAACGATCGGCATTTAAACTGAAGGAGCCAACGATGGGTTAATGTCTGCAGAAAACGAACGGATAGTGAACGATTATCGTTAGTCGCTGTCCGCGATCAGGCAGAACCATCGTCACTGTCACTGGCTTGAACAATCATTCCGTATAAAAGGGCCTTTAAATGGTCTTAAAGTTGGGGCTCTTTTACACACAACGATCGAAAAACGAAACGTCCCATCGTGCCAATTTAAACAATAATCGTTCCGTGTAAGCAGCCGAAGAGAGAACTGATAATTCTCTCTCATCGCTAGTCGTTCATTTTACGCAGACATGCAGCGCCCCCAACAACCAGCGGTGGAGTGAATGAGCGGAAAAGTCAATATTTTAGCAGTTATCTTCCTGTGTATACTGACTGCAGTCTGAAGCGAACGCCTCATCGCTGGAACGGGTCTTCACTCCGTGTAAAATGACCCTCAGACGGTACAAACTAAGAGGGGCTCATTTACTACTGAACATTCAACAGTTTCCTAGAGGGACAACAGTCAGACGTGTTTTGCACCACATTTACTAGGAGTTTTAGACATTTGCGAACATTTTTTTTGCTGTATCCGAAAAATGGTAATTTCTTCGTTAAGGGGCGGGACTAAAGCTGCACCACAAATTGTAGCAAATTGGAACAAGATTTTGGCACAATTTATGATGTAAACCAAGTCAACTGAAAGGTGGACAAAATGTAGACTAGACAGTCTTAAGGCCTCATGTCCACGGGGAAAATCAGGCCCGCCGCGGATTCTTCATGTAGAATCCTGTAGCGGGTCCCTCCTGCCCCGCGGACATGAGGGCTGAAAATAAGAATAAACTCACCTGCTCCGGGCGA
The DNA here is from genome assembly GCF_035609145.1 of Eleutherodactylus coqui. Lineage (NCBI taxonomy): Eukaryota > Metazoa > Chordata > Amphibia > Anura > Eleutherodactylidae > Eleutherodactylus > Eleutherodactylus coqui. The sequence continues at coordinate 521,359,975 of NC_089837.1, read as the reverse complement.
TGGGGATCTTCCTTCCTTCGCGGCCGGATTGTTTTCTTCGGCCCGGCGGCGTGCCGCGCACATCCGCCGGGCCGAAGATCCGGCCGCGAAGGGAAGAACTACATCGACTGGAGCAGGTGAGTTTAATTCTGGTACAGGTCTCCCGTGGATCCGGACGGCTTCCATAGGCGTCAATAGAAGCCTGCGGGAGCCGTCCCCGCGGTAGACCCACACGAAAATGGAGCATGGTCCATTTTTTTCCCGCATGCGGATCCGTGCCTGATGGGAAAAATGACATCCGCAGGTATTTAACTTCCTGCGGGTGTCTAATGCATCCCTATGGGGCGCGGATCCGCGTGCGGGAAAAACACTGCGGAATTTAAGCCTGTGGACACGAGGCCTAAAGAGTAACAGGTACTCCACAGCGCCTCCTGCTGGATAGTAAATCTGTTGAATTTTAAGCCTGTCTGGTATTTTTTACGCTGATTATAATATATTCTGGATCAGATCATGGATTGGAAGTGCTGGCCACTACACAGAAATCAGCAGCAGCTTCCGCTCCGTACTGCAGTGTAGTGCGGCACTGACAGCAGCCGCCCAATCAGCTGATCACACGGGGTCCCGAGCAGTGGACCCAATTGATGATCTATCCTAAATATGTTTATCCTGATTGGAGTACCCCTTTAATAAGCATCACACGGCAAGGCACAGAGGGCACACATGGCAGCGGGCAGCTTGTAAAGCCCGTTCCTTACCAGTATAGATATCAAGGTGCAGATTAAAGTCGCCATAGGTGTGACGGATGGAAGAACGCTGTGTTCAAATTCCTGGACCAACCCGCCGGTCATGGATCCTGTGCGGACTGAAGCCGGACTCAGCAGCTGCATCTTCACACCTGAAACACGAAGGAGGAAGAAGACTTTTGCGCACCATAATAAGTCTCCCCCTGTATCCGCTTCTGGGCGCACATTCTGGCCGCCATTACAGCTGCTATTGGAATTCACCCAGCTTTCCTGGAGTTATAATTCACTACAAATCTAAGAAGATTTACCTCTCAGATTTCTGGGAAAGCAGGGTGACCACCACCTCACAGAAAAATGGAATTGTTCAATAGGTTTACCCTTTTCTGTGATATCCAGATGGAAACCAATATGGCCGCGGGTTTGTCACTCAGCTTTCCTAGGACCCAACCTGAACAGTATAAGTCGGCACAGTGAAGAGTTACTGTTCAAAGGCCAAGAAAGTTGGGTGACAAACTTTGTGTCAGCTGCAATGATAACCGTATTGGAAGCTTTCCCAGATGGAGATACACACAAGAACCCCAGGAGGACGACTCAAGGACCTCGTAAGGTAAAGCGGAGCGATAGTTACCAATCACAGACAGGGCTTTGTCGGCGGCATTGTACAATGCCCAGAAGTTGGGCGCCCAGTAGGCATGGCAGAGGCCTCTCTTAAAAGGGAAGAGTCGAGACAAGACCTGAGGAAGCTGACCCTGCAATAAACAAATATAGGAGATCATCATCATCATCATCATCATCACCACCATCACCACCATATTCTGCAGAGGACGAGCGCTCACAGCAGTCCATCTCCCCAGGAGCTAACAGTCTAATTTACCCATTAATAGACTAACACCTTCTTCATTGGAACCCAAACACCACAAGTACGTTACACATGCTCTTTGTACAGAGGTTGTCCTGGTCAAACCCAAATTCTAGATCCCAATACCCATAACCCCTTCTTGCCGCGGCACTTTGACTTTTCTCGTTTTCATTTTTGTTGCCCCACTTTCAAAAAAATCATAACTTTATTTTTCCGGCTAGATGAGGACTTGTTCTTTACAGGACGAGTTGTATTTTTCAATGGTACCATTTAACCCCTTAGTGAAGGCCTATTTTGGCCATAAGGATGTGAGGCTTTTTTAAGGGGGGGGGGGGAGAGAAATTTCATTTTCGCTTTTCAAAAGCCATAACTTTTTAAATTCTTCTGTCAACAGGGCCGTATTAGGGTTTGTTTTTTCGCATGGCGAACTGTAGTTTTTAGTATCACCATTTTTTGGGGGTACATATAATGTATTTCATAACTAAGCAAATTTTTGGGAGGGCAGGGAGAAAAACAAAAGAAAAAAGAGACACTTCAACTCTGCCATTGACTTTTTTTTTGCTTTTACTGCTGCATTAATCATGCAGCATTTTCTGCAGGTCGGTGTGATTACGATGGCACCAAAGTTTGTTTATATATATAGATTTTTTTTTTTATAGGTTTTCCACTTTTGCACAATAAGAAAACCTTTTTTTTTTAGAAACCTTTTTCTTGGGATGGCTGCATGCTAAGTTACGTAACTTACTCTTCCATTGATGGAGGATCTCTGTGAGGGATTGTTTCTTGTGTGACTAGCTGCGACTATTATTAGGGTACAGTTTTTTTTCCCCATTTTTATTGCATTTTTTGGGAGGTTAAATGAACAAATAGAGACTTTTTAAAAAAATGTAAACACTTATTTTAGGTCCCTATAAAGAATTTTAACGCACGATCACTATGATAATACATTGCAGTACGTCAGCACTGCATTCTATTATTGCTAGGCGAGCCGATAATCACAGAGCGAACACGCATCCCCTGTGAACCCTTTACATGCCGCGATCAACATGAATCATGGCATGTAAAGGGTTAACAGCAGGGATCGGTGGTCTCACAGCTGGCTTCCACTGCAGATGGCAATGGCTCAACTTCTGATCCCGTGCCATGCACAAGACAATAGGATGTAGACATGCGTCCTAAGTACCAGGCAGTCAGGACGTAACTTTACATCCTGTGGCGTTAAGGGGTTAAAAACCTGAAAAAAAATGCATTAAATCTCATTTCTAAGCGGAGATCTGGTTTCTTTAATTTACAGCCCAAAGCCTTAGGCAGTACTACTGAGAGAGTGTAAGGATACCATGTCCGCTATTCATTTCTGTCAGGTGCCCTGTTGTCATGGAGACAGTGGATCAAAATCACCATCTACATCAATGTTTACAAATATACCCATGAAGGACCGGAGGTAGATACAGATATGGATGGAGAGCTGGATTGGTCTCCATGATGGGCAGGAGGTAGATACGGATATGGATGGGGAGTTGGATTGGTCTCCGTGACGGACCGGAGGTAGATACTGATACGGATGGGGAGTTGGATTGGTCTCTGTGACGGACCAGAGGTAGATACCGATATGGATGGGCAGTTGGATTGGTCTCCATGACGGACCGGAGGTAGATACTGATATGGATGGGGAGTTGGATTGGTCTCCATGACAGACAGGAGGCAGATACGGATATGGATGGGGAGTTGGATTGGTCTCCATGATGGGCAGGAGGTAGATACGGATATGGATGGGGAGTTGGATTGGTCTCCGTGACGGACCGGAGGTAGATACTGATACGGATGGGGAGTTGGATTGGTCTCTGTGACGGACCGGAGGTAGATACTGATATGGATGGGGAGTTGGATTGGTCTCCATGACAGACCGGAGGTAGATACTGATATGGATGGGGAGTTGGATTGGTCTCCATGACGGACCGGAGGTAGATACGGATATGGATGGGGAGTTGGATTGGTCCCCATGATGGACCGGAGGTAGATACGGATATGGATGGGGAGTTAGATTGGTCTCCATGACGGACAGGAGGTAGATACGGATATGGATGGGGAGTTGGATTGGTCTCCATGACAGACAGGAGGTAGATACGGATATGGATGGGAGTTGGATTGGTCTCCATGACGGGCAGGAGGTAGATACGGATATGGATGGTGAGTTAGATTGGTCTCCATGACGGACAGGAGGTAGATACGGATATGGATGGGGAGTTGGATTGGTCTCCATGACGGACCGGAGGTAGATGCGGATATGGATGGCGAGTTGGATTGGTCTCCATGACGATGACGCACCCGACAATCAGAAGTTGTCAGTAGTGCCACCTCAGGCTTTGGGCCTTTAACTTCTGCATGGAAGTAAGATATTCAAAAAGGTTTTCATATTTCTAATAAACATTAAAGCCCCTTATATTTTTCTCAATGTTATATGTCCTTTAAAGGTGTATTCCCATCTCAGACGTTTATGGCATAGGCACAGGATATGCCAGTCTGATTGATGCGGGTCGTACCTCTGAAACCTGCGTCTATCTGTAGGACTGAGCTCCCTGGCCCTGACTGTACATGGTGGCCGGGGGTAGCCAGAATTATGGAAACAGTGTAGCATAGCCCACTCAGATGCAACATACAGAGGGGTATGCACATGTTGGCTATGATTGGCTGAGATTAGAATACCTCTTAAAGGCCTCCTGTAAATCATCACATGCCAGATTAGCAAATATTCTGGATTACTGGTCTGCCCTTTTTTACTATAAAATGTTCCATTACAAATCGTAGCATTTGCGCACACAATGGCGGATTATACCTACCAAGTATATAAAGGGTCCAAACGAAATCGCAAAAACGGACAACACTATAAAGGCCAAAGCAAGGAAGCGCAGAAGACTGAAGCTTCTCCAACGTACAGATCCATCTGTGGAACAAGACAAGAGAAGAGACTGAGCCGCGAGCACAGAGTGGGGTCCAAGGAAGCGGCACTCCCACCTTCCCCGTTACTGACTTGCATTAATCATCGTAAAGCAGTAAGACCGCAGTAAGTAGACGCCGTACGCCGGGGCGATGTACAGGTAGATGTGCTTGAAGTTCAGGAGGACAGCGAAGAGAAGTGCGCTCTCCAGGGGTCTCTTCTGAAAGATGGAAATATATATAAATATATATATATATATATATCAGTTCATTATTTCATCATCATTTACATTTTAAAACATCCTCCAACCTCTTAAAGGGGCTCTCCACTTTGCACATTATATGAGAAAATAGCAGGGGGTGGGGTGGGGGGGGGGGGGGGGGGGGAAATCATAATCCAGATCCTCACATGCTGGCCGGAGAGATCATAAAGAGCGTCTCTCGCTCTGGAGGACTGTCCAATCCTGCATTACAGACAACCCACTGGAGTTAATGGACGCTGTAATACTTTATTTCCCCTGCGGGGGTGCTAAAGTTAAACTGAACACTTACAACTAGGTTTTCCTAAAGATTACAGCAGAACATTGAGGTCCCAGCAGGGGAACATTCAGGTAGGTATTGTCCGAAGTGGAGAAGAGCTTTGAGGGTGCGTTCACATGTTGTGCAAACACTGTGGATATTCCACAGTGAAAAGGTTTACTATGAGGGCTCCCACACACTTGCGTTTTTTTTAACAACGTGATTCGCGTTAACAAAAAACGCAAACGCTAACTGGACTAACGCTAAACAGCGGTTTTACTACGTATCCGATGAGTAAATTCCTTAACAAATCTGCAACATGTGAACGCACCCATATAAAAGGTTCAGAAAAAATGGATTATACCTACCTGATAATCGGGTTTCCAGTAGTCTCCACGACAGCACCAATTGAGATTGCCTCCTCCCGATAGGACAGGAACACACTGAGAGGTTAAAAGCTCCCCCCCCCTTCCCCACTTTCCTCAGTGGATTCTAACGAATTGCCGGGGTAGGAGCTCAACTTAAAATTTTTTTTTTTTTTTATAAAATTATATGTTTCTTTATATTACATAGTTTCTTTTCTATCAATTTAGGGAGGGAAGGTACGGGTGCTGTCGTGGAGACTACTGGAAACCCGATTATCAGGTAGGTATAATCCATTTTTTCCCCCAGTCGTCTCCATGACAGCACCAATTGAGACGTACCAACTAAAGTTTCCCTAGGGTGGGATTGCTGCCGAGAGGACTTTGCGGCCGAAGGCCCTGTCCTCGTCCTGCTGCACTTTTACCCTATAGTGTTTAACAAACATGTGGGGTTTCTTCCAGGCTGCGGCTTTGCATATCTGCTCGACCGAAGCTGAGCTATGTTCGGCCCATGAGGATGCTACTGCCCTTGTAGAATGGGCTTTAAGAGCTAAGGGGATTTCCTTCCCGGAGGGCCTTATAGGACTCTGATGGCCAGGTGGATCCACCTGGCTATGGAGCTTTTGCTGCTTTGCTCCCTTTATTTGGGCCACTGAACTGGATGAACAAGTTGTCGTCCCGCTTCCAGTGGCTTGTCGCCTCTATGTAGCCTAGGACTGCTCTCCTAACGTCCAGGCAGTTGAGGGTTTTTTCTTCCTCGTTTTTAGGTTTACTAAAATTTGAGGGGATTATTATGTCCTGGGACCTATGAAAATGTGATCCTACTTTTGGCCTAAACGCCGGGTCCGTTTTAAGTACTAATTCGGTGGCCGAGATTTTCAGGAACAGGTGGCGAATGGACAAGGCCTACAGCTCGCTAGCCCGTCCTGCGGAGGTGATGGCTACTAAGAAAATGGTCTTAATAGTAAGCATTTTTATGGGTAGTGCTTCGATCGGCTCGAATGGTACCGTTGTCATGGCCCCTAGGGCCCAGTTAAGGTTCCAGTCTGGAAAAAGATTTATGGGCCCAGGCCGTAATCTAGTTGCTGCTGCTAGGAACCTGTTGACCCATCTGTTGTCGGAGAACTTTGTGTCACATATGGCGCTAAGGGCTGTGACCTGGAACTTCAGGGTGCTTGGAGAGAGGCCCGTCTCTAGGCCCCTCTGTAAGAACTCTAAGATTAGAGGGATGTCCGAGATAGAATCCCCGCGATCCCTTCCCTGTCTCCATGAGGAGACCCTTCTCCAACTTTCTGGTAGATAAGGTGGGTAGTCTTTTTTCTGCTGGACATTAACGTTTCTACTCCTATCTCTGAGAATCCCTTCTCTTTTGGTGAGGATTCCTCAAGAGCCATGCTGTTAAGTGGAACCTGTCTAGGCTCAGATGGCTCAGTGGGCCCTGCGATAGAAGACCTGTCCAGGTAGGGAAGATGACTGGGTCCCGGACGCTCAGTTGCTACAAGACCGAACCAGCTTCTTTTGGCCCAGAAGGGGGTCACCAGGATTAGTGTGCATACCTGGGTTCTGAAATATTGTAAGACTCTGGGGATTAACGGTATAGGGGGGAAGGCGTACACCAGCCCTTCTCCCCAGTCTTGGCCTAGGGCGTCTACTGCTGTCGGACGATCTCCTGGCCGGAGGGAGAAGAAATTGCTTACTTTGGCATTTTTCCCTGGTTGCGAACAGGTCCAATTGTGGGGTCCCCCACTGATTGATCAGGATTCTGAATGCTTTCAGGGAGAGAGACCATTCTCCTGGGTCCATTTGCCTCCTGCTGAGAAAGGCCGCTTTTGGTTTAGCGTCCCCTTCAAGTGGGTTGCCGTGATCGCCCTGTGATTTGAGGACTGTTCTTTTGTTCTTTGAGGTCATGGGCCCTGAAAGAACTGGTTCCCCACGTGCGCTCCCCATCCCCAGGCGCTTGCATCCGTTGTGATGTGAGTGGCTGGGTTTTGTAGCCAATGAACCCCTCTCCGCGGGTTCTCTGGGGATGCCCACCAACGCAGGCATGTTTTCGCCGCGCTTGGAATGTACATTCTTGTCCCTAGAGAGGACCACTTTTTGTCCCACGTGGATAGGACTGAGGCTTGCAGGGCTCTGGTGTGAGCCTGGGCCCATGCCACTCCTGGAATGCCTGAAATCAAGCTTCCCAGGAGAGACCTGGCTTCCCGAATTGTGCATAATGGTCTCCGTAAAAAGGTTTTGACTAGCAGTCGGATTTTTTGTATTCTCTCCTCGGTTAGGCAGGAGCATTGCGATTCTGAGTCGAGCGTTATACCCAGAAACGTTTTCTGTTTGTCGGGATCTAGGCTGGATTTTTCCCAGTTTATGATCCGTCCCAAGGATTGGGGAAGTTCTAGCACTATCCTCAGGTGTTTTCGTTAGGAGTTCTCTGGACTCTGCTATTATTTGGACCGACTTCTTCCTCAGGTAGGCGGCTACCTCCGCCATAATTTTGGTGAAGATTCTGGGTGCTGAGGAGATCCCAAAGGGCAGGCATCTGCATTGATGGTGCTCTATTCCTTTGCCCATATCCACTGCGAGCCTTAGGTATTTCCGGGACCCCTCGTGGATCGGTACGTGGAAATAAGCATCCTTTAAATCGATGGATGCCCTGTAGGCTCCTTTGGGGATCAACTTTATCGTTGAGGAGATGGACTCCATCTTGAATTTTCTGTATCTGATGCAGGTGTTCAGAGGTTTCAGGTTCACTATCATCCGCTGTTTCCCACAGGGTTTCCTTGCTAGGAAGAGCCTGGAATAATGGCCCTGGGTCTCCTCGTTTTGCGGTACGGGGGATATTGCATTTAGTTGTTGCAGGTCCCCAACGGTTTGCCTTAGTAGGTGTAACTGTTTGGAGCCTCCCGTGATAATGAATTTTCTTCTGGGGAGGGACACCAGTTCTATCCGGTATTCCTGCTGTAAGATCTTTGGGATCCATGGGCCTTCGGAAATCGTGGCCCCTTGATCCACAAAGCCCTCCAGCCTTGCCCCTACGGGGATGGCGTCAGGGTCTCTGATTTGGCTCCCCCTGGTGGGGGTAAAAGAGGATATTCCTTCCTCTGCCCCCCTTGGGGTAACTCCAGCGGCCTGTCTTGCCCTTGCCTCGGTAGGTCTCTGGCTGTTGCCTTGGGGCCCGGAAGAAGGTCTTCCCTCTCTGTGGCTTTTCTTCCGGGGTTTTTGGGGCGCATAGCTTATTTTTTACCACGATTTCAGCCATAACACTCTTCTGGCTGAGTTAGACCGGGCTGTAGCCGTCGCCGAGAGTTTGACAGTTTCGGCCGCGGCGTCCGCTAGGCAATTTGCTGCCATACGCAGGATCGGAAGGGAATTTAGGATCTGTTCCCTTGGCGTCTTATTGGTTAGGTGTAGCTGTAGCTGTTCTAGCCGTACCCCCAGAGTTCGCGCCACACAAGTGGCTGCGATCCCTGGCCTAAGTCTGTTTGCCGCTGCCTCCCATGATTTCTTTAGAAGGCCCTCAGCTTTGCGATCCATGGGATCTTTTAACTGTGCGGCTCCACTCTTTTTGGATTATTTTGGTGATATTCTTGTGGACAGGGAAGGTATGCTTGCGCCTCTCCCCTAGTCCCCCAAATATCTCATCTTGTAGGGTACGTGGTTCTCTGGGCTCTTCCATTTTTAGTGTAGCCCTGACTGACTTAATCAATTCCATTAAGTCGTCCTGATGGAATAAGTATTTTTTGTAGTCCTCCTAATCTGAGGACTCCTCGGCCGCCTGTTCCTCTTGCTCCGACCGATGGAACTCTCTGAGTCGGAAGGCTCGTCAGGAACCTACGCCCTTTTCTGGCGTTTCGCTGGCGGCGCCAGCTGTGACGTTAGGGCTGATCTACCTCTTCTTTCAGCAGCTTCCTAACGTCCTCCTGATTCCTCTTTAACTAGCCTAGCTACGCATGCCTTGCATAGAGGCCTCTGGTACGTAGCTGGCAGTTTTATCCCGCAATCCGCGCATTTTCTGAGTTTTGTTCTGGGGGTGATGTCTTTTTATATCCCCCTGACAAATAAAGCATTTTTTGTGGGTAAATATGCAATTTTCCATACACAATACACTGGATATTGCATTGTATTTTTGCGGGTACATATGCAATTTTCCATACACAATACACTGGATATTTGCATTGTATTTTTTGCGGGTAAATATGCAATTTTCCATACACAATACACTGGATAATTGCATTGTATTTTTTGCCGCACTGGCTACTTACGGCCGCTGAGGCTGAGGTTTCAGCTGTCTCTGGGGCTGGAGCACTCATTACTATACCGGTGCTGCAGACACCCTGCGACCTGTAGTGCTGGTTTGTTCTGGCTTCTCTCAGGTTCCTATTTTTTTTTTTTTCGCGCTCCTGCGCTAAGCCCCGCCCCCTCCACTCCTGATGCAGATGCGATGACGTCATCGCACTGTACACGCGACGCGACGAGCGATGGCGAAATTGGACAAGTGAACAACAATCACTCCGTCTAAAAGCGCGCAATAGTCCATCGCACGTTGTAGCGACTATTTCGAGTGACCATGTAAAGCCTCCCTCAGGAAGGAAGCCACTGAGACTTTATATTAGAGGATCGCATGATTTAGCCAGCATTCATGGACAGGAAGACACTGAGGAAAGTGGGGAAGGGGGGGAGCTTTTAACCTCTCAGTTTGTTCCTGTCCTATCAGGAGGAGGCAATCTCAATTGGTGCTGTCGTGGAGACGACTGGGGGAAAAAGGGTTGTTCAGTGTAAATGCATGAACCGACTGAAAGACGAACGATAATTTGTTCACCTATCGTTCAGGGCGCGCAAAACAACTGAAAGACAATCGGCCCGGGTAAACAGGCAGATGGTAATCTGAACAACTGCCTGTTCATGGTGAATGGAGGCAGACGGTCCAAACAATCCCCGGCCGCTGCACCTCCATTCACTGAGCGATCATCACTCCTCCATAAAGAATGATTATCGCTGAGACAACCGTCGGCCCAACTGCCCCCAGTCGTCCCGTGTAAGAGGGTCTGAATAGTTAAATGTCTGCGATCACAGCTAGCTCTGATTGCGGCTGTTTGAAACAGCTGGCAGCTGCAGGGTATGAAGTACGGCTCGGCTCCCAAACCCACTCCATAGCCCCCGTGGTGGACAATGACTGATAGATCCATTATTGGTCATTACTGCGTTATTCAATATTTTTCAAAAATTCTATAGGATTTAACACTTTTTTGGTTCTGTAAAAGCGACATTGGCACCAAATGACCCCCAAGATGTCATCAGAAGGAAGAGACGCTGCAGCCTTTGCAGCGCCATGCTCCTTGGTCTTCAGACTCGTATGCCTATTAGGGCTCCCACCCACTGGCGATATTTTCTCCACTGCGATGCGATTCTAAAGTTAAGGTCTCACATCGCAGTGTGAGAAAAAAAAACAAAACACGACATGACGCCGGGATATCGGCATCACGCCGACATATCACCAGTCTTTTCAATGGGGCCAGCGGCAGCAGCGCTAGCCCCATTGAAAAGAGATGGAGAATGCTGCGGACTTCTGCCACAGCTGTGGCAGGTGTTTCCTTCATGACCACGGGGATGAAGGAATCCTCTGCCACAGCTGTGGGAGAGGTTCCCGGCATTCTAGCCCATTGCTTTCAATGGGATTGGCACTGTTGCCGATCCCATTGAAAGCACTGCTTTCTCCCAAGCCCCGCGGAATGATTATCGGGAAAGGGCTTGAAATATAAGCCCTTCCCCGATAATCATCAATAAGTGTGTAAAAAAATAAAAAAATTTATTACTCACCTCTCCTGCTGGCTCCCCGGCACTGCTATTAAGCTCTTTCAGCAGTCGGGGATTTAAAAATCCCCGCCTCCTGAAAGGGCTGTGCAGATTGGCTGAGCGCTCAGCCAATAGCAGCTACTGCTTAGCTATTGGCTGAGCGCTCAGCCAATCACACATAGCTCTTAGCTATTCATTCATGAATAGCTATATCATAGCGAAAGTTTCCTCGAAGATTGGTATTTATGTGCAGTCAGTGGATTCGACAACCAATGACAGAGTGTTGCGCCGGGGGTCGAAATTTCAAACATATGCCTGCCTAAGAACCCAACTAATCAACGACCGATATTTCAGCCCATGTAAATGCTCCCAACAATTCGATGAGCGATGGCGAAATTGGACAAGTGAACAACAATCACTCCGTCTAAAAGCGCGCAATAGTCCATCGCACGTTGTAGCGACTATTTCGAGTGACCATGTAAAGCCTCCCTCAGGAAGGAAGCCACTAAGACTTTATAATAGAGGATGGCATGATTTAGCCAGAGTTCATGGAGGAGGGTCCCAGGAGGGCCTCCCATTCACTACAATGTAATAACCGCCAAATCACGCTTACCTGGAACATGCGAGCGATGGACAGAAGCATGATCCCGGAGAGGAAGCCATTATACTGGAAGTGGATATCTGAGAACGCGTTGAGGACGTGAACAACAAGGACTGCATACAGACTGAGGACCAACAGAACGCAACGAAAACACAAACTTAAAGGGAGTTTCCGGAACTTCTCAAAAAGTTAGTAAAGACAGAGAATGGACTGAGTGGAAAAAAAAGGAACTATGTAGGAATGAGCATTTAAAATGTGTTGAGGTGCCCGGCGCTGCTGCCTCGGGTCCTGCCACTCCCATCCTGCAACACTCATGTGACTGCTGCAGCCAATCACTGCCATCACGGGTCATGTGTGCAGGAACAGCTATAGACCACTAAAGACGCCAACAGGACGAAAGTGTTTACTTAATCCATAACTTTCTGGAAAGTCACTTAAAGAGTCGTCACTTTTTAATACTTCTTCTGGTTGCCATTGCCGTCAAACCTCATAGCTGTGCTGCAACTCCTGCTATCTGGGCTCCTACAAGTGACAGGGAACTAGCAAAATCCTGAATGCAGCTTTAAATGCAACTGGAGAAGAAAAAAAATGTTATGTAGATCAGTGCAAGATGGGTGAGAAAAGGGAATTTACTTAAAGGGGTTTTCCAGGCAGCACCTGCTATCAGTGCCAGGACACATCGGGGTTGCAGCGAAGCTGCTGCTCCGACTCCTGTGTAGTGGCGGCGCCCATAACTGCAGGCGCAGCGCTCAATGAAATCAATGGGACCCCAGCCTGCAGTCAAAAGCACAGCTGCCACTGATCTGCGCCTGCAGTTACAAGTGCCGCCACGACACAGAATGGAGCAGCGGCTTCCGCTCCGACCGCGGTGTATCCCAGCTGTAACCGTATTTATGTACAGAGGATACGATCTACAATCAGGAGCCCGAAGTTCCAGAGGAGAAGTCCAGCGAGGATGAATGCCGGTCTCTCCAGCAAATCCCTCCGATCTTTTCTTCCATTGATACACTGGCAGCACCTGGATCAAAAGTACATAGTTAACCCCTTAATGACACAGCTTTTTTTTTTTTCTTCACCATCTTTGGTTTTTCCTCCCCACTTAAATAAAACCCTTAGGAGTTTTTCTGCACCAATCGATGCAGCGGAGGGCTTCTTTTTTTGCGGGGAGAGCGGTATTTTTCCGTGGTACCATTCAATGTACTGAAAAACTTTTGAAACTTTCTAAACGGAGTGAAATGGAAAAACCAAAGAAAAAAAATCCACCATCTTTGAAGGGGCCTTGCTTTTTCAGCGTACGCACTGCGGCAAGAATGACAGGATGACGTTATTCTGCGGATCGGAACGATTACTACGATACAAAGTTTACATACTTTTTGTATTACTTTTTAAAAATAAAATATATTTGACTAAAAATAAGTTATTTTCTGCCGCCATCTTTTACCCCCATCGATATAGTGGTGCAGGGGCTGGTTTTTTGTGGAACGCCCTGTAGTTTCCATTAGTACGACTTTTGTGTACATTGGATGACAAAAAAAACAAACAAAAAAAACACATTAATGGCATTATGTTTTTGGGGGGCTTTTTGCCAATGTTCACCGTGTGGGCCAAATTATGCATTACTTTGGCATCACTACGTCCACAAAAATCTGTTTTTTTTTAATATCAAAAACCCTTATTATCCTTTATTTTTCTATTAATTAAAAAAAATGTAAGTAATTTTTACATTTTTTATTGTCCTCATGGGGGGGGGGGACTTGAACCTTGATACCAAACTATTACATTATACTGCATTCTGACAGGCAATCAGTGACGGTAGCACTCAGGGCCTTCAGATACAACTGAGCAGCACCTCTAAATATTGATAGCAATACTTAACTGACAGCAGCATTTAAAGGGTTAACAGCCCCAGTCAGTGTTCATGCTGATCGCAGCTATTGCGGGTGGGTGTCAGCTGTCAGACAGCCGGCACCTGCCATACATGGAGGAAGGGAAGGGGCTCCATACAAACCCTGCATGATGAGGACGCAAGGGGTAAAAACCAGAACGTGCCGCTAACGGTAAAAGATGCGATGAGCGACAAACGAACGCTTTATCGTTGGGCATATTTGCGTTAGATCAGGAATTAACGGGCCTTCGGGGAATCATTGGACCGTGGAAAACTTCTTACATCACCAGTGGGAAAAGTTTAGATGAGCAAAAAGCTCTTACACTAAGGGGGAGGAGCCTCAATAGGAGGGAGGGGCCTGGTAATAATTTCAATCAGTCTTTAGTGTAATTACGTATACCCGTCTGCCTGGCGCTTACTGTCTGGCTGCATAGATGAAGAGGAGGTCGGTGAGGATGACGGAGAACCTCTGGAACAGGATGGTATTCTCGCTGGCATAGTTTAGGTTCAGCACCTTCAACATTTCCGGATCGAAGTACCGAGCCAGGTGGGACAGAGCGTACTCGAACCACGCAAACAGCGGGGGGTAATCCAACGTCCACTCAGAAGTCGCCTACAGATTAATCAACAATTAGGTTCATAGACGTAGTAAAGACAAATGGACGTACTGCTACAAGGTTAAAGGTCATACACCGACTAAGGGCAGAGAGCGCCAGGCTGGCCATGATCCGTGACCGCCATGTAGCTTAGACTATTCGACCCGTAGAGTCTAATAGGCTGCAGTCATAGGCTTAGTAGAACGCATTACATAAGCAATGCAGTGTAGTACCCTAGCAATCGAAGAATCGCATCTCCAAATTCCCTCGGGAGACAAAAAAATATATATAAATAATAATTTAGCATTAAAAAGGTTCAAAAAAGTTTAAAAGAAAAAAAAATTAATAAAAAAAATAAACTAAAACTACATGTAACGGCCCAGGCTCGTAATCCCTTACACTCAGTGTGGGCTGCACCTGCAATAGCAACAGGCCGCTGCACTTCTGTCTATAGTGACTGTGGGCCCAGTGAACAGCTGATTAGTGGGGATCCCGAGATGCGGACCCCCGCTGATCAACTATTGATGTCCCAAGGACAACCCCGGAAAACCCCTTTAATTCAATAAGTGTACTTATCACTAGTCCTGTTTTTAAAGGAACAGTTCCTTGAACTGGATCACAGAAGAGGTGGAGCTGTTGCTAATTTGCATAAAAAGCACCCTTACCTCCATGTAAAGGCACACCTATGGATACATTCACAAGAAGCAGAAGAGGTGTGGATCACCACCACAGATTTCCATTTGGATCTGCACTAAAATAGTCACCTATGAACGTACCCTTACGGCCTGCCCCTAAAAGACTTGAGAACACCTCTGAAGTACCCACTTTTGGGCGGGGTTTGCATAAATCCCCGCCCCCTTTTGTGGGTTATCGTTCTGTCAAAAATAGACTATTGGTTAACAAATAAAAAAAGATTTTTTTTCACTTTTTTGGGATTTCCCTGTGTGACCTCCTCAAGTGTTACCAGTACACCTACCTCATAGTACCACCGAGATACGGGCAGACTGTGGGTGATCGCCAGCCAGTTTCTATGGACCTCAAAATCTGTAGAATGACTGTGGAATGAAAATAATTCGTTACCGGGGTTTATCGGGGACTTTTGAGTATTATTGATCGTCAGGTCCGCCGGTTTGGGTCTCCACTGATCAGCCGATTCTGGCTGGAGTCACTACATAAAGGGCTGGAATAGATCGCACTGTCTGTAGTTCACCACCGGGGGCAGTAATGCAGGCACAGCCCCAACCTTGACCACCGCACTATGGTCAGCGTGACCTGCTTCCTGCACTCCCCATACTGACAGCGAGGTCAGGAATCAGGCCGGCGGACCCCTGAGATCATCCGATGACTTGTCCTGAGGATCGGTCATCAACGGAAAAATAAATAAATAATACATGTAATATTGGCATCCAATCCCTTTACCTCATTGGTGTCTGAGCCTCACCCTCAAAATAGAAGTCCTGGGCAGTGAAAAAAGTATTTGCCCCCTTCGCAATTTCTTGTATTTTTGCATATCAGACACGACTGTTTTAGACCATCCAACCATTTTTCGTACTAAACAGATAACCAGAGTAATCACAAAAGGTTTCTGAAGAGGACCCGTCGCGGGAAGAAGTTAGCGGAGCGGTTGTGAAGCTCTGCAGCCGCCGCGCCGCTGACTATCCTCTTCTTCATACTCCGCTTCTTTCATCTGGACAGACGCAACTAAGATTTGGCTCCTGACGCTCTCAATGTGTCAAGTGGATACAATGATGGCGCCCCCTGTCTCTGGATGACAGACAATTAAACAGTTGGAGCTGTTGGTGCTTGTCGGACGATCAGACGCTCCTCCCTACTGTTGGTCTGTCGGGGCCGTCCTGAGCCCGGTCACCTTGTGTGCCCTCATCCACTGGTCCCAACACCTCCTAACAGTCTGGTTAGATGCTCCTCTCTACTGGTGGTCTGTCGGGGCCGTCCTGAGCCCGGTCACCTTGTGTGCCCTCACACATCCACTGGTCAGACGCTCCTCTCTACTGGTGGTCTGTAGGGGGCGTCCTGAGCCCGGTCACATTGTGTGCCCTCACACATCCACTGGTCCCAACACCCCCTAACAGTCTGGTCAGACACTCCTCTCTACTGGTGGTCTGTAGGGGGCGTCCTGAGCCCGGTCACATTGTGTGCCCTCACACATCCACTGGTCCCAACACCCCCTAACAGTATAGTCAGACACTCCTCTCTACTGGTGGTCTGTAGGGGGGCGTCCTGAGCCCGGTCACCTTTTGCCCTCACACATCCACTGGTCCCAACACCTCCTAACAGTCTGGTCAAAACGGCTGGTGGGGGACAATTCATGGATACGACCATCCAGCTTCTCACATCCCAATAATGCGCCCCTCTCTGGTAACGGGGTGACATCTCTTCTCTGTGTCGTAGAGGCGTCTAGTGGCCAACAAGCTCTACAAGCGGAAGAAGAGGCCACTACACAAGGAGCCTCCGAGAGCCTCTTATAGGCCAAGGGGGAACCACTTTTAGGGTCTCCGGTGACAAGACCGTCCATCTAATCACCACAACTCTCATCATTTACAAATCTGACGGAGATGGAGCCGCAGGACGGGGTTTATAGCAAAATTACAACTTCCTTTAGGGGGTGAATGCCCACGGGCAGTAATTCCAGCAGTATTTCCGCCCGTGCCCGCTGCCGTAGGGCTGCATTAGTTTATATGATTCTATGCAGATGGACGCAATTTGACCGCGTGAAAACTCGCACGGTAAACGAATCGCGGCATGGCCTATTTCTGTGCGAGGCTCGCACAGAAACGTCACCGCTGGCGCGCTGGCTCTGCTCTGTGCATGTGCCGGCTGGGCGGCAGCTGGCACACACCAGAGCGGAGGAGGAGACGCCGCAGAAGGTGAGCAGTGGGTCACACGTTGCATCCCGCTGCAAGGATTCTCGCAGAGATCCGACCGGCCCGACCGTCTGCTTGAGCCCCGTGTGTGTATATATAAAACACAAACACCTCCTATCAGCTCAGACTGCGATATACTGAAGAGTGCAGAATGTGACAGCGGTATAACTGAGCAGCAGAGGGAGATACTGAGGGTTCACATACTTCTGACCATGCAGTATATATGTGCCATCCATACAGTTGCAGTCAGTGTGTGACACATATCATCACAACCCACAGGAGCAGGTCCCATCACCAACACAGCAATGCATGCTGGGACTTGTAGTCCTCTCTATCATTACGAAACATGTTGCAGTCGGTTCCTTACTAGGTTGGTATGAGGAGACATTTCAGCAGGGTCACCCCCAGAGCCAGCGTCACAAACCACCCTCCATCCCCGGCCACTCGGCTCCGGGCTCCGATGTCCACGTTTCCGCCTCTGGCGGCCGCCATCTTGCTACACCCAGACAGCACGGTAGCCGGCAGGCATATTAGCACTAACTGCTTAGGTTAAGCAGCGCTGCTGGATTGGCTCTTCGGCACCACGTGACTAGATAGCGTGCACGCGCATTGCCTTCAGCAGCCGTGCACCACACAATACAGTTAAGCAGACGTGCACTACACACTGCACTTAAGCAGCACGGGGTTAGGTTTAGGGTTGGGGTTTAGGGTTAGGTTTAGCTAACCCTAAACCGCAACCCTAAACCGCAACCCTAAACCTAACCCCGTGCTGCTTAAGTGTAGTGTGTAGTGCACGGCTGCTGAAGGCAATGCGCGCCCACGCTGTGTAGTCACGTGGTGCCGAAGAGCCAATCAGGTGGCTCTAATCAGCAGCGCTGCTTAACCTAAGCAGTTAGTGCTAACATGCAGCCGGGCAGGGCCGGTGACGTCAGCGTGCTGGGGCGGGGCCTAGAAGAGCGGGAGCTGAGCGGTGAGGAGCGGCTGTTATACTGTGGCGGCTGCCAGGAGGATGGGGCCGGACCCTAGAGGCCCGCACTGATAGCACAGTGACCCCAGCACATCCAGGGGTGCACATGGCAGGGGATGACGGGCTGTGACTGTACCCCGCCCTCCATATGTACATCACACTGCAGTCATGCATGGCAGCACTAGCTGATCTCCCGGCTGCCTGAGGTCACGTGGTGCCGGGGTCACCTGCTGGCCGCACCCAAGAGTTTAGGAAATCGTTACTTCAGAGGAACCGAGGAGTAAAATCTGTTCACCCAGGAGACCCCACGTGAGGCGTCCATACTTGGGGCTCATGCCCACAGCCGTGACGGGCTCTACAAGCGGAATACGGCAGCGGAGTCCGCCATGCCCCCCCCAAGGACCCCATACCTCCCGATTCCGCTGTTGGAGTCCCGCAGTGTCATATGACGCGGTGGGCGGGGAAGCGTATTCACGCTGTGCTACAGAGGAAGTATAGAGTGACGGCCGGCTTCCATTGACTACAATGGAAGCCGGCCGCGCGTATTCCCGCGGCAAATAGGACATTCCGCGGGTTATTTCACACCGCGGAATTCCGCAGCGTGAACAGTGAGCTAGTAGGTTCAATAGGACCCAATAGCTGCGGGGTAATGCCGCGGACTTCCACCGCATGAAATCCGGCCGTAGGCATTAGGGCAAAAACACGGGCATATGGGCAACTGCATTCACAGAATGGTAGATTTGGAAGGGACCTCCAGGGTGATCAGGTCCAACGGAGTCATCGGGAGGTCCAACAGGGTCATCAGGACCTCCAAGGTCCAACAGGGTCATCCGGGTTATTGGGACCTCCAGGGTCATCGGGTCTAGCCCCCTGCTCAGAGCAGGATTCACTAAATCATCCCAGACAGATGTCTGTCGAGCCTTTGTCTGAACACTTCCATTGAAGGAGAACTCCCCACCTCCTGTGGCAACCTGTTCCACTCATTGATCCCCCTCATTGTCTAATATCTAATCTGTGTCTCCTCCCTTTCAGTTTCATCCCATTGCTTCTAGTCTTTCCTTGTGCAGATGAGAATAGGGCTGATCCCTCTGCACTGTGACAGCCCTTCAGATATTTGTAGACAGCTATTAAGTCTCCTCTCAGCCTTCTCTTCTGCAAGCTAAACATTCCCAGATCCTTTAACCGTTCCCCATAGGACATGATTTGCAGACTGCTCACCATCTTGGTAACTCTTCTCTGAACTTGCTCCAGTTTGTCTATGTCTTTATTAAAGTGGGGTGCCCAGAACTGGACACAGTATTCCAGATGAGGTCTGACTAAGGAAGAGTAGAGGGGATAATGACCTCATGTGATCTAGACTCTATGCTTCTCTTAGTACATCCCAGAATTGTGTTTGCCTTTTTGGCTGCTGCATCACACTGTTGACTCATGTTCAGTCTATGATCTATTAGTTTACCCAAGTCTTTTTCCCATGTGCTGCTGCTTAGCCCAATTCCTCCCATTCTGTATGGGCTTTCTTCATTTTTCTTGCCCAGATGTAGGACTTTGCATTTCTCCTTGTTAAATACCATTCTGTTAGTCGCCGCCCACTGTGCAAGCTTGTCTACATCTTTTTGAATCCTCCCTCTCTTCCCTAGTGTTAGCTATCCCTCCTTTGTGTCGTCGGCAAATGTGATCATTTTTCTCTCAATTCCCTTCTCCAGATCATTTATAAAAATTTTGAAAACACTGGGCCGAGGACAGAGCGACTACAGAGCATAGTTGTGCATGAGCCAGATTTTTTTCTTATCAGTCCACTGAAACTCCATGTCATAGCACACGTTTGAAAAAAATAGCAGGAAGATAGGTCCTGCCTTATTTTTCCTGCACGTAGTTAATACTATATATGTATAGTACTATTACCGGGCGGGAATACTGCTAATGAAGACAAAAGCATTGATATTAATGGTTTTGATACGTCCTGTTATGCAGCCGAGATTATCCGGACTGCATAACAGGACTAAATCATGTACCGGTGAAGAATCCCTTAGTGATGAGCGCTTTCACATTTCTATATACATTATATACACAAATGTGAGGTAGATTCTCCTCAGTATATACACGTAAAGGCTTCTTCGCATGGGAGTGCTTTAGTTCTGTTATGCGTCCGTGCTAATCCCAGCCGCATAACGGGACAAGACAAAATCATTGATTTCAGTGGCTTGTACAAGAATAAAACTACTATAATACTGCTCCTATATACAAGAATAAAACTACTATAATACAGCCCCCCTATGTACAAGAATATAACTACTATAATACTGCCCCCTATGTACAGGAATATAACTACTATAATACTGCCCCTATGTACAAGAATATAACTACTATAATACTGCTCCTATATACAAGAATAAAACTACTATAATACAGCCCCCCTATGTACAAGAATATAACTACTATAATACTGCCCCCTATGTACAAGAATATAACTACTATAATACTGCCCCCTATGTACAAGAATATAACTACTATAATACTGCTCCTATGTACAAGAATATACCTACTATAATAATGCCCCTATGTACAAGAATATAACTACTATAATACTGCTCCCTATGTACAAGACTATAACTACTATAATACTGCCCCCTATGTACAAGAATATAACTACTATAATACTGCTCCTATGTACAAGAATATAACTATTATAATACTGCCCCCTATGTACAAGGATATAACTACTATAATACTGCCCCCTATGTACAAGAATATAACTACTATAATACTGCCCCCTACGTACAAGAATATAACTACTATAATACTGCCCCCTATGTACAAGAATATAACTACTATAATACTGCCCCCTATGTACAAGAATATAACTACTATAATACTGCCCCCTATGTACAAGAATATAACTACTATAATACTGCCCCCTACGTACAAGAATATAACTACTATAATACTGCCCCCTATGTACAAGAATATATCTACTATAATACTGCTCCCTATGTACAAGAATAAAACTACTATAATACTACCCCCTATGTACAAGAATATAACTACTATAATACTGCCCCCTATGTACAAGAATATAACTACTATAATACTGCCCCCTATGTACAAGAATATAACTACTATAATACTGCCCACTATGTACAAGAATATAACTACTATAATACTGCTCCCTATGTACAAGACTATAACTACTATAATACTGCCCCCTATGTACAAGAATATAACTACTATAATACTGCCTCCTATGTACAAGAATATAACTACTATAATACTGCCCCCTATGTACAAGAATATAACTACTATAATACTGCCCCCTATGTACAAGAATATAACTACTATAATACTGCCCCCTACGTACAAGAATATAACTACTATAATACTGCCTCCTATGTACAAGAATATAACTACTATAATACTGCCCCCTACGTACAAGAATATAACTACTATAATACTGCCTCCTATGTACAAGAATATAACTACTATAATACTGCCCCCTATGTACAAGAATATAACTACTATAATACTGCCCCCTATGTACAAGAATATAACTACTATAATACTGCTCCCTATGTACAAGAATATAACTACTATAATACTGCCCCCTATGTACAAGAATATAACTACTATAATACTGCCTCCTATGTACAAGAATATAACTACTATAATACTGCCCCCTATGTACAAGAATATAACTACTATAATACTGCCCCCTATGTACAAGAATATAACTACTATAATACTGCCCCCTATGTACAAGAATATAACTACTATAATACTGCCCCCTATGTACAAGAATATATCTACTATAATACTGCTCCTTATGTACAAGAATAAAACTACTATAATACTACCCCCTATGTACAAGAATATAACTACTATAATACTGCCCCCTATGTACAAGAATATAACTACTATAATACTGCCCCCTATGTACAAGAATATAACTACTATAATACTGCCCCCTATGTACAAGAATATAACTACTATAATACTGCCCCTATGTACAAAAATATAACTACTATAATACTGCCCCCTATGTACAAGAATATAACTACTATACTACTGCTCCCTATGTACAAGAATATAACTACTATAATACTGCCTCATATGTACAAGAATATAACTACTATAATACTGCCTCCTATGTACAAGAATATAACTACTATAATACTGCCCCTATGTACAAGAATATTACTACTATAATACTGCCCCCCTATGTACAAGAATATACTATAATACTGCCCCCTATGTGCAAGAATATAACTACTATAATACTGCCTCATATGTACAAGAATATAACTACTATAATACTGCCTCATATGTACAAGACTATAACTACTATAATACTGCCTCCTATGTACAAGAATATAACTACTATAATACTGCCACCTATGTACAAGAATATAACTACTATAATACTGCCTCATATGTACAAGAATATAACTACTATAATACTGCCTCATATGTACAAGAATATAACTACTATAATACTGCCTCATATGTACAAGACTATAACTACTATAATACTGCCTCCTATGTACAAGAATATAACTACTATAATACTGCCACCTATGTACAAGAATATAACTACTATAATACTGCCCCCTATGTACAAGGATATAACTACTATAATACTGCCTCCTATGTACAAGAATATAACTACTGTAATACTGCCTCCTATGTACAAGAATATAACTACTATAATACTGCTCCCTATGTACAAGAATATAACTACTATAATACTGCCCCCCTATGTACAAGAATATAACTACTATAATACTGCCCCCTATGTACAAGAATATAACTACTATAATACTGCCCCCTATGTACAAGAATATAACTACTATAATACTACCTCCTATGTACAAGAATATAACTACTATAATACTGCCCCCTATGTACAAGAATATAACTACTATAATACTGCCCCCTATGTACAAGAATATAACTACTATAATACTGCCCCCTACGTACAAGAATATAACTACTATAATACTGCCCCCTATGTACAAGAATATATCTGCTATAATACTGCTCCCTATGTACAAGAATAAAACTACTATAATACTACCCCCTATGTACAAGAATATAACTACTCTAATACTGCCCCCTATGTACAAGAATATAACTACTATAATACTGCCCCCTATGTACAAGAATATAACTACTATAATACTGCCCCCTATGTACAAGAATATAACTACTATAATACTGCCCCTATGTACAAAAATATAACTACTATAATACTGCCCCCTATGTACAAGAATATAACTACTATACTACTGCTCCCTATGTACAAGAATATAACTACTATAATACTGCCTCATATGTACAAGAATATAACTACTATAATACTGCCTCCTATGTACAAGAATATAACTACAATAATACTGCCCCCCTATGTACAAGAATATAACTACTATAATACTGCCCCTATGTACAAGAATATAACTACTATAATACTGCTCCCTATGTACAAGACTATAACTACTATAATACTGCCCCCTATGTACAAGACTATAACTACTATAATACTGCCCCCTATGTACAAGAATATAACTACTATAATACTGCCCCCTATGTACAAGAATATAACTACTATAATACTGCCTCTATGTACAAGAGTATAACTACTATAATACTGCCTCCTATGTACAAGAATATAACTACTATAATACTGCCCCCTATGTACAAGAATATAACTACTATAATACTGCCCCCTATGTACAAGAATATAACTACTATAATACTGCTCCCTATGTACAAGAATATAACTACTATAATACTGCCCCCCTATGTACAAGAATATAACTACTATAATACTGCCCCCTATGTACAAGAATATAACTACTATAATACTGCCCCTATGTACAAGAATATAACTACTATAATACTGCCCCCTATGTACAAGAATATAACTACTATAATACTGCCCCCTACGTACAAGAATATAACTACTATAATACTGCCCCCTATGTACAAGAATATAACTACTATAATACTGCCCCTATGTAGAAGAATATAACTACTATAATACTGCCTCCGATGTACAAGAATATAACTACTATAATACTGCCCCCTATGTACAAGAATATAACTACTATAATACTGCCCCCTATGTACAAGAATATAACTACTATAATACTGCCTCCGATGTACAAGAATATAACTACTATAATACTGCTCCTATGTACAGGAATATAACTGCTATAATACTGCTCCTATGTACAAGAATATAACTACTATAATACTGTCCCCTATGTACAAGAATATAACTACTATAATACTGTCCCCTATGTACAAGAATATAACTACTATAATACTGCCCCCTATGTACAAGAATATAACTACTATAATACTGTCTCCGATGTACAAGAATATAACTACTATAATACTGCCCCCTATGTACAAGAATATAACTACTATAATACTGCCCCCTATGTACAAGAATATAACTACTATAATACTGCCTCCGATGTACAAGAATATAACTACTATAATACTGCTCCTATGTACAGGAATATAACTGCTATAATACTGCCCCCTATGTACAAGAATATAACTACTATAATACTGCTCCTATATACAAGAATATAACTACTATAATACTGCACCTATGTACAAGAATATAACTACTATAATACTGCCCCCTATGTACAAGAATATAACTACTATAATACTGCCCCCTATGTACAAGAATATAACTACTATAATACTGCCCCCTAGGTACAAGAATATAACTACTATAATACTGCCCCCTATGTACAAGAATATAACTACTATAATACTGCCCCCTATGTACAAGAATATAACTACTATAATCCTGCCTCCTATGTACAAGAATATAACTACTATAATACTGCCTCCTATGTACAAGGATATAACTACTATAATACTGCCCCCTATGTACAAGAATATAACTACTATAATACTGCCCCCTACGTACAAGAATATAACTACTATAATACTGCCCCCTATGTACAGGAATATAACTACTATAATACTGCCCCCTATGTACAAGAATATAACTACTATAATACTGCCCCCTATGTACAAGAATATAACTACTATAATACTGCCCCCTAGGTACAAGAATATAACTACTATAATACTGCCCCCTATGTACAAGAATATAACTACTATAATACTGCCCCCTATGTACAAGAATATAACTACTATAATCCTGCCTCCTATGTACAAGAATATAACTACTATAATACTGCCTCCTATGTACAAGGATATAACTACTGTAATACTGCCCCCTACGTACAAGAATATAACTACTATAATACTGCCCCCTATGTACAAGAATATATCTGCTATAATACTGCTCCCTATGTACCAGAATATAACTACTATAATACTGCTCCTATGTACAGGAATATAACTGCTATAATACTGCCCCCTATGTACAAGAATATAACTACTATAATACTGCCCCCTATGTACAAGAATATAACTACTATAATACTGCCCCCCTATGTACAAGAATATAACTACTATAATACTGCCCCCTAGGTACAAGAATATAACTACTATAATACTGCCCCCTATGTACAAGAATATAACTACTATAATACTGCCCCCTATGTACAAGAATATAACTACTATAATCCTGCCTCCTATGTACAAGAATATAACTACTATAATACTGCCCCCTATGTACAAGAATATAACTACTATAATCCTGCCTCCTATGTACAAGAATATAACTACTATAATACTGCCTCCTATGTACAAGGATATAACTACTATAATACTGCCCCCTACGTACAAGAATATAACTACTATAATACTGCCCCCTATGTACAAGAATATATCTGCTATAATACTGCTCCCTATGTACCAGAATATAACTACTATAATACTGCTCCTATGTACAGGAATATAACTACTATAATACTGCCCCCTATGTACAAGAATATAACTACTATAATACTGCCCCCTATGTACAAGAATATAACTACTATAATACTGCCCCCTATGTACAAGAATATAACTACTATAATACTGCCCCCCTATGTACAAGAATATAACTACTATAATACTGCCCCCTAGGTACAAGAATATAACTACTATAATACTGCCCCCTATGTACAAGAATATAACTACTATAATACTGCCCCCTATGTACAAGAATATAACTACTATAATCCTGCCTCCTATGTACAAGAATATAACTACTATAATACTGCCTCCTATGTACAAGGATATAACTACTATAATACTGCCCCCTACGTACAAGAATATAACTACTATAATACTGCCCCCTATGTACAAGAATATATCTGCTATAATACTGCTCCCTATGTACAAGAATATAACTACTATAATACTGCTCCTATGTACAGGAATATAACTGCTATAATACTGCCCCCTATGTACAAGAATATAACTACTATAATACTGCCCCCTATGTACAAGAATATAACTACTATAATACTGCCCCCTATGTACAAGAATATAACTACTATAATACTGCCCCCCTATGTACAAGAATATAACTACTATAATACTGCCCCCTATGTACAAGAATATAACTACTATAATACTGCCCCCTATGTACAAGAATATAACTAGTATAATACTGCCCTCTATGTACAAGAATATAACTACTATAATACTGCCCTCTATGTACAAGAATATAACTACTATAATACTGCCCCCTATGTACAAGAATATAACTACTATAATACTGCCCCCTATGTACAAGAATATAACTACTATAATACTGCCCCCTATGTACAAGAATATAACTACTATAATACTGCCCCCCTATGTACAAGAATATAACTACTATAATACTGCCCCCTAGGTACAAGAATATAACTACTATAATACTGCCCCCTAGGTACAAGAATATAACTACTATAATACTGCCCCCTATGTACAAGAATATAACTACTATAATCCTGCCTCCTATGTACAAGAATATAACTACTATAATACTGCCTCCTATGTACAAGGATATAACTACTATAATACTGCCCCCTACGTACAAGAATATAACTACTATAATACTGCCCCCTATGTACAAGAATATATCTGCTATAATACTGCTCCCTATGTACCAGAATATAACTACTATAATACTGCTCCTATGTACAGGAATATAACTGCTATAATACTGCCCCCTATGTACAAGAATATAACTACTATAATACTGCCCCCTATGTACAAGAATATAACTACTATAATACTGCCCCCTATGTACAAGAATATAACTACTATAATACTGCCCCCCTATGTACAAGAATATAACTACTATAATACTGCCCCCTATGTACAAGAATATAACTACTATAATACTGCCCCCTATGTACAAGAATATAACTAGTATAATACTGCCCTCTATGTACAAGAATATAACTACTATAATACTGCCCTCTATGTACAAGAATATAACTACTATAATACTGCCCTCTATGTACAAGAATATAACTACTATAATACTGCCCCCTATGTACAAGAATATAACTACTATAATACTGTCCCCTATGTACAAGAATATAACTACTATAATACTGCCTCCTATGTACAAGAATATAACTACTATAATACTGCCCCCTATGTACAAGAATATAACTACTATAATACTGCCCCCTATGTACAAGAATATAACTGCTATAATACTGCCTCCTATGTACAAGAATATAACTACTATAATACTGCCCCCTATGTACAAGAATATAACTGCTATAATACTGCCTCCTATGTACAAGAATATAACTACTATAATACTGCCCCTATGTACAAGAATATAACTACTATAATACTGCCCCCTATGTACAAGAATATAACTACTATAATACTGCCTCCTATGTACAAGAATATAACAACTATAATACTGCCTCCTATGTACAAGAATATAACTACTATAATACTGCCCCCTATGTACAAGAATATAACTGCTATAATACTGCCTCCTATGTACAAGAATATAACTACTATAATACTGCCCCTATGTACAAGAATATAACTACTATAATACTGCCCCCTATGTACAAGAATATAACTACTATAATACTGCCTCCTATGTACAAGAATATAACTACTATAATACTGCCCCCTATGTACAAGAATATAACTGCTATAATACTGCCTCCTATGTACAAGAATATAACTACTATAATACTGCCCCCTATGTACAAGAATATAACTACTATAATACTGCCCCCTATGTACAAGAATATAACTACTATAATACTGCCCCCTATGTATAAGAGTAGTAACTGACAGCCTCTCGTTGTTACACCTCATCCTTCCTGCCGGCTCAGTGATGGCGGTTTAGTTGGAGCACACTGTGGACCCATTACTGAGGTTTCCGGGAGCAGTAATAATTGATGCTCTTCCTCTGGGTCGGCGGTTGGACGGTTCTTCTATAAGGTGACCTTGCTGGTCGTCCTCTGATGTCTCTCTCGTATGTGGCGGTGCAGATTATTGATATCTACAGACTTCAGCTATTAATTGTCTCCTGCTTGGCGAATATTATATTCTTCATATTCTGTTTTTCATCCATCTGTGACTTCCAGTATGGTCTGCGTGGCGGTGGGCACCCAGCTCTCCTAGAGTCCTGAACAGCAAGCCTGCCTTCAATAGAGGCCGGAACGGTTTGTGTAATAACTAGATGTGGCGTAGTCAGAGGCTGGGTGGCCACTCTTACAATGTCCGCCATCAGGATTGTCACCCACGACAACCGTTTACCTAAAGGGACAGCAATTGAGCAACTTTACTGAAAAAATGAAGCCACTCCCCATACGCGGGAGGATTTGGCGCCACCTGTCGGATCTTCGTGGGGCTGTAACTTCACTTCCCATGTCGTACACATGCTCAGTATATAAACAGCATAGAACATGCTGGGACATGTGGTCCACCTGAATGAGCAGCCGCTCAGCATCCCCAATCACAAGTGACAACCAACACGGCAATCATCACATCTACCATACGGTTGTCACTCAGCTTTCCTGTAATCCTGAATGTTAAATCTTTCAAGTTCTACTGCCATACAGAAGCAGTGGCCTTTTCTCCCTGACTAGGCCAGGATGCCATTTAGGATTCTGGGAAAGCTGCATAGCAACCCCTGTCATGACAACATACTGGATGTCACCCCACTTTCCTAGAGCCCTGAATGATAAATCCGCTCAGTTATACGGCGGTGTAAAAGCAGGATCTTTCGTTGCCTAATTTGATCAGGTTGCCATTCAGGGTTCTGGGAAAACTGACTCACAACCCCTTTATAGAAACAATATTGTTTATCACCCAGCTCTCTTAGGATCCTGAGCTAGGAATCTATCCAGTTATACAGTCTTAGAAAAGCTGGGTTAGCATTCTGTACTTTGGGAAAAACGAATCAACAACTTTCCTAGGATCTTGAGCTACAAATCCATCTAGTTCGAGTTATATAGAGGCCATTCAGTACTTTAGGAAAGATGAATCACAACCTCTCTTATGGAAACGATATTGTTTGTCACCCAGCTTTCCTAGAATCCTGAAATAAGAAATCCACCCTGTTATACAGTTGGGCAAAGCAGGTTCCTTTTATTGCATAACTAGGCTTCTTTGCCAGTCAGGACTCTGAAAAAGCTGAATCACAACCCTTGTTGTGGCCGCCTCTTGACTTATAACCCAGCTTTTCTGCAGTCCAGAATGTTAAGTTTGTCTAGTTATACAGCTGCTTAGTAAGGGGACCTTTTACCTCACAAATAGAATGGGTTATCAATCAGGATTCTGGGAAAGCTGAGTCACAGCCTTGTCATATTGGCCATATTGGTTTATCACCCATCTTTTCCAGAATCCTGAACTATAAATCTGTTCAGTTATACAGCTATGCAAACACGGAGAGAACTTTCATTGCATAACTAGGCTTCTTTGCCTTTCAGGATTCTGGAAAAGCGGAATCACAACCTGCCTCATCGCAGAGATTCCGGTTGTCACCCAGCTTTCTGAGAATCCTGAATGTTAAATCCATCTTATTATACATCAATGCAGAAGCAGGACATTTTACTCCCTAACTAGCCTACCAATCAGGATTCTGGGAAAGAAGAGCTACAACCTATGTGACACAGCTTTCCTACAGTCCTGAATAATAAATCCGATACGCGACAGAGCTGTACAGAAGAAGCAGACCTGTCTATGCATAAGCAAGCTGGTTTGCCATTCAGTGTTCTTGGAAAGTTGGCACCACCTCTGTCATGGTTGTCATATTGGTTTATCACCCAGCTTTCCTAGAATCCTGAATGTTATGCCCCCTAGTTGTACAGCTCTTTAGAAGCAGCCACCATTGACTCCTTAAGGCCTCTCTTTTTAACGCACCCCATCATTGTGATAGGTAATGGAATGCGTAAAAATGCGCTAAAACACACAAAAACACGCCGCGTTTGAGCGCACATTTCTCTTGCATGCAAAAAAAAAATAGAATTCGGTCAATTTTTTGTGCATTTGCGCTATTAGCGGCTCCATAGCAGTATATGGGGGCAATGCGCAACGTGATGCGCGAATAACAGCGCAAAACTGCGGGACGTGAACACATCTGGACCTCATTAGGCTAAGAACCTTTATACTTATGAGGGGGGTTTTCGCGCTCATATAAACCGGCCCTGCGTGCGCAAAAAGTGGAGTAAATTGCGCTAATAAGCACTTAAAAGTGCCTTGTTCACGCCAATCCATTGCGGCAAAGTCGCGCTACGCCGGCGCTACTGTGTGGAATTGACAGCCGCAGCATGTCAATTCTTGTTTTTTTCCGTTGTGGCCGCTCTATGGGGAGAGAAAGCTGCAGCGCAATTCTGGCGGCCGCACCGCTCCAAAACCCGCGGAAGCAGCGCTTATCCGGGAACCCCGCCTTAGAGCTCACTTACATGAGTTTTTTCGTTGTGAATTCCGCGCATATTTTTTACTCGCGCAGTACGGTGAGTTGAACCATGGGTTTGGGTTTGCATTGGGGCATTTAACCATGTGTTATTCACGCGCGTTAAAACAAACCGCAGCGTGCCCTATTTTGGACTGTATTACGGACCGAAATAGCCCATTGAAATGGGATTGCGCAAATTGGCAGTGAAAACGCACGTAACGCGTTCAACCGCGGCATACTTACGCGTTATATCAGTGCGGCCTTCCTGCCGTTTTTTGCGCACGCAAATACGCAACTCGCCTCGGCCGGCCCCTCTGCGGAGTATACGGCTGTATAGGTGATGATGCAGAGTATAGGTGTGTGCGTGCCACGGTATACCAGTGGGTGTGGTCAGCATGCCAGCGACTCTGCCAACCAGCAGAGACATCAGTGAAGTTTGGGCAGCGCTGTCCTGCAGATAGACGCAGCGTCCCTCCCTGCCCGGCTCCAGCATCTCCTCGCTCTCACACACTCCTCTCACTCCGTGGTCCCCGCTGCATCCAGAACACATCCCAGATTCCGGAATCCAGCGGTGAGTAGCATCCTTCGCTCATGTCTATAACCTTCAAGATGTAGCAGAGCCGAGTTTGTCATTTGGCGCGGGTCTTATCAGTGGCTTTACATATCTGGACTCATCGACTTAGCACAGTGAAATAACAGTTTCAGCTCTGCTACATCCCGTATCAGGTCACCGTGGACTGAAAACCCTGCAGTTCATGCTGGGGTTTGTAGTTCCACAACAGATTTGCAAGACTGTTTGTGATTAGGCTTGATTGCCAGCTCTTTGGGTTACTTAACTATACACAGGTGTAGTTTAGTTGAGTTTGTTAGCTGGCATAATCCTGTGTCGTCAGGGATTTTGTCTAGGACTGCAGGTAAATCGTCTGCGCTGCGTGATGTCAATCCATCCATAAGAAACAATGAAATGACAAATTCAGCTCTGCTGCATCTGGGATGTTTTAGGCTGCATTCACGCGCCGCTTTTTTAATGCTACGGTTTTGGGGGGAAAAACGGCTTGCGATTTCTTGATGTGTTTTTTTAAATTGCGCTTCCAAACCGCGACATAAACGAGGAATTCCAGTCCTGCTCGCAGTATTCGCACTACCGTGGTGTTGTCTATGTACAGATGTAGCAGAGCTGAACTTGTCGTCTCTGTGAAATCACACTCGGGGATCTTCCAAAGCGCTGGAGGTAAACCTGCATTACTTTAATATCAGTGTAAAGTAAAATGACCAATTCAGCTCTGCTACATCGTATCGCGCCTCTTTCACGATGGAGTTGGCCGTACGACTTTTAGACAAGCTTTTCTCCTACATTTTAAAGGCTATTCCTGTCCTTTAGCGGGTTTGATTGTAAGCTTTTTGGGTTAGTCACCAATTTTCAGATGTAGCTGGGCTGAATTTGTCATTTAACACTATGAGGTAAGATCATGCAGAAGCTTAACCTGCAGTCCCATGTAAAACAACACACGCACACACACACACACACACACACACACATATATCTTTTCCTGCATTTTTGTACCAGTATATGGAAAGTCACATCCCGCAGAAGTTGACTGCAGGTATAGCAGAGCTGACTGTGTTACATGGAGGAGACTCGCACTTATTACATGTAGCAGAGATTAGTTTGTTGTTTGGCACAACCCCTGACTAAGTATTGTGCCAAATGACAAACTAAGCTCTGCTACATGTAATAAATCCAAGTCTCCTCCAGGTAACAGAGTCAGCTCTGCTATATCTGCAGTCTACTTGGACGTCACGCTATTTCTCTGCTGCAGTGATGTCACCTTTCATATAAAAGTACGAAAATGCAGGAAGAGTCGCCGCCTATAACACGCCGTATTTCTGAAAGAATAGCGCTTTTATTTCTGGAATCCTATTGACTGGTGCGGCCAGTTAGTAGGATTAGTGGGACCCAATACAGATGTAGCAGAGCTGAGTTTGTCATTTGGCCCAGTAGCAATATCACAATACATTAGCAGTGCTGTTACATGGGACTGCAGAGCTGCTTTATCTGAAGTCTATAGTCTGCTAAGCGTTCTCCGGTCTCTCGCAGTCGCCGCTCGTCTCCTTCCAGCAGTTGGCAGTGTCACTAGATTTGGGACATAAAGGCACAAGAAATGGCGTCCAATCCGCTCCACCACGCACAGGTCCTGCGTGCAGCGCTGGCAGGAAGCCGCTCTGCGATGCGTAATGACAGGTTCAGCTCTGCTACATCTGCATGTGGGACATTGATGAGGACTCTTGTTTCTGTTGTCACGATGTTGTTATTACGGCTGGAACGTGACAGACCGTTCTGGAAAGAGCCGATTGTCCCGCTGGTAAACACAGCGACGAGCGGCCAAACCGTCCGCAGCGCGAGACAGAAGGCGGGCTGCAGCCGAGTGTGGAGGCGTTTTTTTTTTTTATTTTGCTACTTTGTATCAGGTGAATATTCAAACTGAAATAAACGGATTTCGCTTCCATTCGACTTTTTTTGGACCATTTTTTTTTACCTGAAAATCGTGCCTCGGCGCAAACTATTTGCACATGAGCCAGGAAGATTAGCGCATAGTACTGTATTTTGGCGCACGCAGGGCCAGTTCCTGCGACACACCCCTTCCGTGGATTACAAAGCTATTCAGCCTGATGAAGTCCAGATGTGTTCTTTTCTTTAGCAGTTTTGCGCAGTGTTTCACGCTTCCCCTTGAGTATTTGCGAGACTTTTATGCAAAACGCAGAGAGATGACGCAGGTCCTACTTTTTTCGCGCGCAAAACGCTCTCATCAGAACACACCTGTTGGAATCAGGGGGTCCCATTCAGTGTTTTGCACACGCAAAAACATGCCCAATTATATATACAAGGTGAGTGGAATCAGGTGGCGCTCCCGTGGATCAGGGATAACTTTTAGGACCCCTTTAAGAGACTTGTCCTTCTTAATACATTAGTCGCTCGTGGCCGGTCTAAGTAAATAAGCCCCATTAACTGTTTTCTCCTGTGGATCGGGGATAACTTGTCATCGTGGTGCAACCCCTTACTGGGTGGGTGCAGATTTGTTTCAGCACACTGATCCGAAATGCACTGACATGTAACTACTTGATGTGGATTCCACGCCAAATCTACACTGGGAAATCTGCACACGGATTGGTCCATTCCAGAGGGCTAAATTCACGTGCATTGAAGAGCAAATTCACCGCTAGGAGGTCATTCCAATTACCCAGTTGCATATTGCAGGTCATAAGTTTTCAAACTGATTTTATGTATCACTCTGTAGTACTGCTGATGACCCGCAGGTGGCAGTGTTACAGTCAATGCATTGAAACTAAATCCTCCAGGTAATCATATGTAACATTTGCCTGAACTCCGTTACTGGCGATGGGTCGGCTGCCGGGTATATGCTAGAGAATAACCTAATATTCGGTATTCGCAGCCTCGACTTTAGGACGATGGCAGCAAAATCAGATCCAGAGCAATAAGTGATTAAATATGCATCAAGGTGGAACCTGATCCCTCGCTGAGCTGCTTTATTATTCATCGTAATTATTGTGCAGGACGCCCGGCCGAATGGGCCACCGCAGCAAATGCAGAATTAGCTCAGCACAGGCAGGGTCTGTGGTCAGGACTGACTGGATGACGAGTCTTCACCAGAGATGTTGTCCTACCTTGTGTCTTCGCATTGACAGCCAGGCAGGAGGGAAGGGGGGTAAATACTAGCAAGCAGGGGCGCTAAATAAAGTCAGACTCCAAGCCTGACCCTAAAATTTATTCAGACCCCACCATTTACTCACTGGTCCTCTTCTACTCTTCACCTACAGGCGCAATCCACCATTCTCGTGTGCAGTGAAGGACTGCGTCAGGACCTGGTGTGGTGGTGCTTGGAGATGAAGGGAAGCCAGGAGTGATGCACAGGAGGGATTTCCACAACTTGTGAAAATCAGATAACTGATGCATACTTGCAGCCTCTGGACAATGCCAAGAGGGACAATTCTTCTGGTGCGTTTGGCACGCCATGGAAAGTTCCTTTTTTGGTTATGGAATGTTCCTTTTACGCAAATCATGCCATTTGTGTTCTCTCACAATAATATTGCCCCTCAGTGACTACCTCACAGTAATAGCGCCCCTCAGTGAACCCCTCAAGTAATAGTGCCCCTCAGTGACCCTCTCACAGTAATAGTGCCCCTCAGTGACCCCCTCACAGTAATAGTGCCCCTCAGTGAACCCCTTACAGTAATAGTGACCATGCTCACAGTAATAGTGCCACTCAGTGACCTCCTCACAGTAACAGTGTCCTTCAGTGACCTTGCTCACAGTAATAGTGACCCTGCTCACAGTAATAGTGCCCCTCAGTGACCTCCTCACAGTAATAGTGCCACTCAGTGACACCCCTCACAGTAATAGTGCCCCTCAGTGACACCCTCACAGTAATAGTCCTCTTCAGTGTCTCCCTCTCAGTAATAGTGCCCCTCAGTGACCCCCTCACAGTAATAGTGCCCCTCAGTGACCCCCTCACAGTAATAGTGCCACTCAGTGACCCCCTCACAGTAATAGTGCCACTCAGTGACCCCCTCACAGTAATAATGCCCCTCAGTGACCCCCTCACAGTAATAGTGCCACTCAGTGACCTCCTTGCAGTATTAGTGCCACTCAGTGACCTCCTCGCAGTATTAGTGCCACTCAGTGACCTCCTCGCAGTATTAGTGCCACTCAGTGACCTCCTCGCAGTATTAGTGCCACTCAGTGACCTCCTCGCAGTATTAGTGCCACTCAGTGACCTCCTCACAGTATTAGTACCACTCAGTGACCTCCTCACAGTATTAGTGACCCCCTCACAGTAATAGTGCCCCTCAGTGACCCCCTAACAGTAATACTGACCCTGCTCACAGTAACAGTGTCCTTCAGTGACACCCCTCACAGTAATAGTGCTCTTCAGCATCTCCCTCACAGTAATAGTCCCCCTCAGTGACCCCTTTTACAGTAATAGTGCCCATCAGTGACCCCTTATAATAATAGTGCCCCTCAGTGATCACATCACATGAATAGTGCTCCTCACTGACCCCCTTGCAGTAATAGTGCCCATTAATGTCCCTCTCACAGCAACAGTACCCTCAGTGACTCCATCACAGTAATAGGACCCCTTAGTGACTCCTTCAAAGTGCCCGTTAAGTGTCTCTCTCATAGTAATATTTCCCCTCAGTGACCTCCTCACAGTAAGTGCCCCTAACAGTTATAGTGCCCCTCAGTGACCGCCTCACAGTAATAGTGCAACTCAGAGACCCCCTCACAGTAAGTGCCCCTCACAGTTATACTGCCCCTCGGTGATCCCCTCATAGTATTAGTGCCCCTCAGTG
This sequence comes from Eleutherodactylus coqui, assembly GCF_035609145.1. Taxonomy (NCBI): domain Eukaryota; kingdom Metazoa; phylum Chordata; class Amphibia; order Anura; family Eleutherodactylidae; genus Eleutherodactylus; species Eleutherodactylus coqui. The sequence goes on along the minus strand of NC_089837.1, from coordinate 521,323,644 downwards.
ACGCCCTTACAGTAATAGTGCCACTCAGTGACCGCCTCACAGTAAGACCTCCTCACAGTTATACTGCCCCTCGGTGATCCCCTCATAGTATTAGTGCCCCTCAGTGACCCGCTCACAGTAATAGTGCCACTCAGTGACCGCCTCACAGTAAGACCTCCTCACAGTTATACTGCCCCTCGGTGATCCCCTCATAGTATTAGTGCCCCTCAGTGACCCGCTCACAGTAATAGTGCCACTCAGTGACCGCCTCACAGTAATAGTGACCCCCTCACAGTAATAGTGCCACTCAGTGACCGCCTCACAGTAAGACCTCCTCACAGTTATACTGCCCCTCGGTGATCCCCTCATAGTATTAGTGCCACTCAGTGACCGCCTCACAGTAATAGTGCCACTCAGTGACCGCCTCACAGTAAGACCTCCTCACAGTTATACTGCCCCTCGGTGATCCCCTCATAGCATTAGTGCCACTCAGTGACCCCTTCACAGTAAGAGTTCCTCCACATGCTCCACTCAATAATAATGCCCCAGATACTCCCCTCAGTGGCCTATATTCACCCCTTTTGCTCCACCCACCACCACAGTCCTCCACTCACTTCTGGTTAGCTTGATCCCACGTTTGCTGCGCCCAATTCCCAGTCTTAGTGTTGGTGCATGCTGTTTTTTATTTTACTCCATTTCAAGCTTCCTCTGCAGGACACCTCTCCTGCCTCCAGGGACAACAGAACAGCCCCCCAAAATCCAGGACTTCGCTGCCAAATTTCCATTTCCTATTATAGACGATTATGGATACGTTGTGGTGAGGGTCCCACCTTTGAGACCCCTAATAGAACAGAGACCTCATTGCTTGGATGTTTTAGTAGCTTCCATAGACTTGAATGGAGATAGATGCACAGTCACCTCATCAGGGGTAATGGGGTCAAAAGATCCCTCTTCTTCCAGTAAGTAGCAGTCGCATAGGTGTAAGACTCCCATGTAGGGTGGTCCTCCCAGAAAGTTCTCTAATGATGATGTGTGGTGTTTCTGGCTTTGTAACCTTTCTCTAATTACGTTCCAGCTCTTCTATTGTTGGTTACTCTATAAAAGTTGGAAATTCCGACCCCGGACAGAAAAACAAAGCCATGGATAAGATATTAGAAGCCGTTATGCAGTCTTCTTACCCCATGTACGTCAAGCAGAGCTTAGCCCGACGAGTCATTGAAGCTTCCAAGCAGCCTATTGACATTGAGCAATGTTGGTCCATGTTAGAACTTTCCACCAAGCTCTTCTTTTTGGGTGAGTCCTGCTTTGCCAGAGAAACATCCAGAGAAGTCCTGGAGGTCTACGGTCGGTACCATCCGGAGGAATTTGAGGAATTTTTCAACGTGCGATTTATTTTGAGTCTTCTTCAGGAAGGATACGGGTCTCTCGGAAAGCGACATGCCTATATCTTAGATTACATACATCTCGGACTTCAGTTTGTGTTGGACAAACCTTCCACGGAGGAGATCTTCAGGCTCTTGAGGGTAGAAGTCCTCCGCATTGTCTGCGAAAGACCGAGTCTTAAGATTTGCGTGAGGGTCAGCAAACTCTTGACTTTGTACCCCCAATGTATTCCAGAAGGGAACCACCAACTCTTGTTCTGCCAGCAGCTGGTACGATGTATCAGTCAGTTCCACTGTCACTCCGAAGCAGAGGAAGGGATCGTACAGTTTCTTGACCAGGTCAACAGAGTCAGTGCTCTTCTGCAGAATATCTGGAGGCTTCAGAGCTCTCTGGTCCTTCCATCCCTCAAGGAGCTATTTGCTATTATATCTTTAACAGGTAAGAACCTGGAGAAAGAAACCGCCTTATGGCGTAAGGAATATGGCGCACTACAAAGCATCCGTGCACGGACATGTTGGCTCTCTGCTCTAGTTACCTATAAGAAGACTTTAGGCTGGTTTTAGAGGGTGACTAATGGGGTAATTGCCCAGGGCCCCTGTTTTCTAAGGGGCTCCAGATGACAGGAAGCCCAGGGGTAAGCTAAAATCTTTCAAAATGATTCAGCAGCATGTAACGGTATTATTTAGGGGTTGATTTGCAGTATTATGTGGGAACTACGCAGCAGTATGATATGGGCTCTATTTGAGAGTTATTTAGTAGCTAGATGTCAGTTTTATGTTAGCTGTGTACGGTAATATCTTAGTCATATTATGTGGTCTGTAATATTATCATGGCACTGTACGGTGGTATTATGTGGTGTATTTAAGGTAATATTATCTTGACACTATACGGTGGTTTTATGCAGTCTACATAAGGTGATACTAGCTCCGCACTATATGGTGATATTATGTGGTGTGTAAGAGGTAATATCTTGGCACTGTATGGTAGTATTGGTACTACAATGTGGTAGTAGGCGGTCTATATAAAGTGATATTATCTTGGCACTACATGGCTGCATTATGCGGTCTATATAAGATAATATCAGCTTGGCATTATATGGTAATATGTTATCTGTATGGTAATATTAGCTTGGCACTATATGGTGATATTATGTGATGTGTATATGGCAATGTTATCCTGGAATTATGCAGTGTTATTATGTGGGCAGTATATGGCAACATTATCTTGGCAAGGTATGGCTTCATTATGTGGTCTGTATCTGTAAGTTTTGTCTTGGCACTATATGGCGGTAATACGTTAGCTGTGTATGGTAATATTAGCTTGGCACTATATGGTGATGTTATGTGGTGTGTATATGGCAATGTTATCTTGAACTATGCGGTGTTATTATATGGCGATGTTATCTTGGGAAGGTATGGTTTCATTATGTGGTTTGTATCTGTGAGTTTTGTCTTGGCACTATGTGGTGGCGTGTGTGAGCCCTATTGTGCTTGTTTAACAGGATCTGATTTTCTACAAAACCAGCCCTGGGACGACCCTTCTATATCCTCCATGTGTCCTAATTGGACATATAGGAACCAAACCCTTTCACCAACTTCCATTGTAGTAGCACCTCCAATGCCAAGATGTAGCTACATTCAAACTGGGGTTTACAAGATCCATTCTTCTGTCCATCACCATTCATAAAAGATGAGAATGGATCCCAGTTGGGAGGTGCGGGGTGTGCGAATGTAAAAAATCCCAAGTGGGAAAGTTTGGGAATGTTGTCTCACCCCCCCTTCCCCCCCAACTTTGGTAAAGAATGAGAGACATTCCTCTGTCTGATGCTTATAGAGGTTCTCTGCTTTGGAAGTCACTACTTGCTAGAAGGGTCCCTTTAGAATAATAGGATCATAAATTTCCCTCTGCTGGGACCCCCAGTGATCAGCTGTAATCTGTGACGAAACCTGACTGTAAATGTTCAGTTGCCCTGTAGCGCCTCCACAGGTGAAATGGAGTATTACACAGTGTCTATTCATATCAACGTGTTGTCCTTGTAATGCAGGACAGATCAGGTCCTCCAGAGTGAGAGACTCTCTTTATAACTGCTCTCCTCTGACCAAGGGATGAGGATCCTGAACAGAGGACCCCCCCTCTATTTTCCATATTCTATTGACTTGGCTGGTTGAGCAATCATTGGGATTTATGGGTTATGAAAATAATCATAGAATTGTATGTAATTACGTATTGTCAGTTCTGATGCTGATTTTTGGGTTTTCTAGATGAGACGGAGACCCCCTCCAATGCCCTGGCCAGTGTGGTGCAGTATATACCCCTGCAGCTCATGGAAGGCATTGTAAGGAATTTGGCCAATGCAGACAGCGTGACTGATGCCCAGATGATGACTTCTATTAACAGGTACAAATTGTGATGTAATAATGAATGAATCCCATCATTTTTGGTTCAGAGATAGATTCCCTAAATGTTAACACACCTCATCTGTCAAAAAAAGTCAACTAGTATTAATAGAGGACAGATTCTCCCCTGTGAGACTTCATGCTGTGAGAGGGGAGGAGGAGCTGCAGAGGAAAGACACCTGATTGGCTCAGGAACACAGGACAGGTCTTCTATCACATCAGTAGGGCCCTGCCCACCAGGAGCATAGCTAAAGACTCATCAGCCCTGGTGCAAAAGGTCAGCTTGGGACCAGCCCTCTTCTCCACATATAATTTCTCTTTGCCGCAACCGTTTGTGGTTTTTCCATAGAGTCTTAAAAAGGTCAGGGTCACAGGTCTCGAGACATATGTATCTCCCCCCAAAAACATTTATACACATTGTAGATAGTATAAGACAGCTTTAAGAACACTGTTTCTTGGATACAGCGGCTCAGCACTGTTCTACCTCTGGATAATGCAGTCACAATTCTCCACAGTGATTGTGTTTACAGTGCAGTTATTTCCAGTAATAGTGATTACAGTGCAGTTACTTCCAGTAATAGTGATTACAGTGCAGTTACCCCCAGTGATCACAGGGGATGTCTTCTCCAATTGCCATCGCCCTCTTTCCCTTTTCTGCTCTAGCTGTGCCCACACCATCATGAAATTCTATCAGCCACGAATCGTCTCTACCCACTGTCCTCATCTTACCACCACCTCAATGAACCTTTCAGTGCCCCATATGTTACTAATGCCTTTTTTGTGCGCCACAATAATAATTCTCTTCTTCGTGCCCTCATATAGTCATAAAACCTTCACTATAGTCCCCACAAATCATCTCTCTGCCCTCTGTGGCCCTCCCACAAAGTAAATGCGCTCCCTTTATGGCCCCCAGAAAGTATTTGTCCCCACTTAGTTGCTCCCCAGAAAGCATTTGTGCTCTAGAAAAAGTATTTGTGCCCCCACTGTAGCCCTCAGAAAGGGATTGTACCCTCTCTGTAGCATCCAGAAAGTATCTGTACCCCCTCTGTTGCTCCTAAAACTAATTTTGACCCTTCTGTGCCCCACAGCTGCTGGCCCCGCAACTCTTTTTACCTTCAGTGTCTCCCCTTGTTACAGTGACACAGAGTGGCGACACTGCATGCAGATTTAAACTTGTTCCTCTGTCTCCAGCCCAGTGCTTCCTTCTCACAGTGTTCTCTAAAGTGACGGAAACAGGGGAAGGATTCGAGGGCTGCACATGCGCCGCTGATGCCCTGGGTCACTGTGTCAGCGTGGCTAATGGCAAGTTCGACATAGAAGGGAGAAAAACCTGGGTGTCCATAACTATTTCTGGTGGACTGGCCCTATCCATCCGCGACAGCACGAAGGATGTCAGGGATGTATTATAAGCTAAACACTGGCATCAGTTTTACTAGTGTGGCAAGGGTGCTTAGGGGCCCGGTTACAACTGCGACCCCTGCAACCACTATAGCTATGCCACTGAAGACCCAAAGGTCGCACACAACTTTTGGAATATACTTATTTCTTATGTCTTTTTGTTGCAGGATGATTGACTGGGTGTCGTGGCCTCTCGGCAAGAACATTGATAAGTGGATTATTGCGCTATTAAAGGGGCTCGCTGCTGTGAAGAAGTTCAGCATTTTGACCGAAGTTTCCCTATCAAAAGTACAAAAGGTCCGAGTCTACAAAAGCTGTTGGGGATTTATTTAGCCGGGTTTTGGCCATTTTGTTTGTTACAATTAGTTATTATTATGATGGGGTTTCTCCAGCTGAGAAAAAATATGGATTAGCTCGCACCTTTAAATGACACTCATGCATAATCCCCAGTGTAGAGGTTGCTAGAACGTTTGGTGTGCCGACAATTTTGTTTTCAAAATTCACAAATTTTCTAAACACTTGAATGTGAAATTTCAAATTGGAGCTAAAGCTAAAATAAAGCCGCAGGTGATGAAACCGCAGTGTACATGGCAAATGGGGCAAATGTTTGAATTTTTTTGTCATGTGCCACATCATTGGGTGACGGGACTCTAGGAAGAGAGTTATGAGTGGCATCAAAAGTGCAACTGCATACGTCATTATAATTGACCAGAGGGATCTTCCTGCTGCCATTGTTATAGGAATTCCACTTCCTATGGCTGTCACTGTTATAGGAATTCCACTTCCTGTGGCTGTCACTGTTATGGGGATTCCACTTCCTGTGGCTGTCACTGTTATGGGGATTCCACTTCCTGTGGCTGTTACTGTTATTGGAATTCCACTTCCTATGGCTGTCACTGTTATGGGGATTTTACTTCCTGTGGCTGTCACTGTTATGGGAATTCCACTTCCTGTGGCTGTCACTGTTATGGGGATTCCACTTCCTGTGGCTGTTACTGTTATGGGAATTCCACTTCCTATGGCTGTCACTGTTATATGAATTCCACTTCCTGTGGCTGTCACTGTTATGGGGATTTCACTTCCTGTGGCTGTCACTGTTATTGGGATTCCACTTCCTGTGGCTGTCACTGTTATGGGGATTCCACTTCCTGTGGCTGTTACTGTTATTGGAATTCCACTTCCTATGGCTGTCACTATTATAGGAATTCCACTTCCTGTGGCTGTCACTGTTATAGGAATTCCACTTCCTGTGGCTGTCACTGTTATGGGGATTCCACTTCCTGTGGCTGTCACTGTTATGGGGATTCCACTTCCTATGGCTGTCACTGTTATTGGAATTCCACTTCCTGTGGCTGTTACTGTTATTGGAATTCCACTTCCTGTGGCTGTTACTGTTATTGGAATTCCACTTCCTGTAGCTGTTACTGTTATTGGAATTCCACTTCCTGTGGCTGTTACTGTTATTGGAATTCCACTTCCTGTGGCTGTCACTGTTATGGGGATTTCACTTCCTGTGGCTGTCACTGTTATTGGGATTCCACTTCCTGTGGCTGTCACTGTTATGGGGATTCCACTTCCTGTGGCTGTTACTGTTATTGGAATTCCACTTCCTATGGCTGTCACTATTATAGGAATTCCACTTCCTGTGGCTGTCACTGTTATAGGAATTCCACTTCCTGTGGCTGTCACTGTTATGGGGATTCCACTTCCTGTGGCTGTCACTGTTATGGGGATTCCACTTCCTATGGCTGTCACTGTTATTGGAATTCCACTTCCTGTGGCTGTTACTGTTATTGGAATTCCACTTCCTGTGGCTGTTACTGTTATTGGAATTCCACTTCCTGTAGCTGTTACTGTTATTGGAATTCCACTTCCTGTGGCTGTTACTGTTATTGGAATTCCACTTCCTGTGGCTGTTACTGTTATTGGAATTCCACTTCCTATGGCTGTCACTGTTATGGGAATTCCACTTCCTGTGGCTGTCACTGTTATGGGAATTCCACTTCCTGTGGCTGTCACTGTTATGGGGATTCCACTTTCTGTGGCTGTCACTGTTATGGGGATTCCACTTCCTGTGGCTGTCACTGTTATGGGGATTCCACTTCCTGTGGCTGTTACTGTTATTGGAGATCTTCTTGCTGTCAATTTTACAGGAGGTCCTATGGGTGTCACTATTATGAGGGTTCTGTAGCTGTTTCTGCTATGGGACTCCTAATTCTATGGCACACACTGTATGTGGGGAATCTCTTAAGGTCCAAGTTATGGGGCTGTTTGTTAATATTAGGGGAGTAGTCTGCAGGGCATGTAAGGGTCTTTTACACGGGACGGCCTGGTCTATGCCTGACCAACATCATCGCTAGTGAATGGAGGTGTAGCAGCAAGGGATCGTTCCGTCCGTCGGCCTCCATTCACAGTACACAGGTAGTTGTTCATAGATGAATGATTTCCTGTTTCCCCGGCTGATTGGTCGTTCGTGTTTTAGGCATGCTTAAACTGAATGTCATTCGTCGTTCAGTCGCTGCACGCTTTGGCACTGACTGACAATCTTTTAGATTCTCGCTGATCGCAGGATTACGCTGTATTCACATGGGGCACAAAACAACGCTTCAGCAAAATTGCCGGCGTTTCTGCCAATACAATGCTGTTTTTGATGCAGTTGTTGTAAAAACATGAAATGTAAAAATATGAAATCTATGGCAGCTACAAGTCGGCGTAAATTCTAGTAAACCTTCTGACGGGCCATGAGTGGCCACGCCCTTAATCCCAAGCCCCACCCACTTTGTTTATTCTTTTATAAAGAACCAGGTCTGGTAGAAAATTGCAAAAAAGTCACTTATTTTGATGCACCAGCAACCTAGCGTAAAGCTAATAAATATGCCCGAAGTATATTAGTAGGTTCCAGGGTCGATTTCATTTGTACACCCCAGTTTGTGTAATACTTGCGTCTCATTTCAGGTGTTCTCGAAGCTGCTGTACCCCGTGGTACGAGAGGCGGCGCTGTCGGTCCTCAGGTATATGCTGCTGAGTTTTCAGCACTCGCCCGATGCATTTCATTTGGTAAGACACGGATTCATTAAGCTAAATACATCCAGCATGCTCATTCAAACCTTCTCAGGCCTCAGTCACACGGGCGCTTGTACGGGCGTTTGTACACGCCTTTGTTAGTTGCATTTGCCGGCCGCATCTAAATAGAACCAATGCCTTTTAATGGGAGCGGGCACATGGGCAAATTTTACATGCGCTCAAACACACGCAGCGAAAATTATAGGACACCGGTTGGTAGAACAAATGTAACTGCGATCTGCGGCAAACGGATGTTCTGTATATGTGAAAGCAGCGCCGACCCCATTGAGAACGTATAGTGAAGATCGCGATCCTCTGTCACAGCTGTGGCAGAGGAGAGCGACGTTCTCACATTGAATTAAAAGCAATGGGCTGTCGGCAAGCGCTGCAGTGATTTCCGGGGAAGGGCTTAAAATATAAGCCCTTCCCTGAAAATCAATCCAAAAATGTGTAAAAAAAAATATATATATACTCACCTCTCTGCAGCTGCCGGGGCTCAGACGCGTCCAGCCGGCTCTTCTCCTGCACTGCTCTGAGTAGTATTTAGCAGGTGGGGATTTAAAATCCCTGCCTGCTGAATGGTCTGCCTCTGATTGGCTGAGCACTGTGACCAATCAGAGGCAGCTCTCAGCTATTGAATGACAGCTGAGAGCTGCCTCTGATTGGTTCCTGCACTCTGCCAATCAGAGGCAGCACTCACCCATTCATGAATTCAATGCTGTCACAGTGTCCAGTGACAATGGGACTCCCTGCAGTGATGAAGAAATCTTCTGCCACAGCTGTCACAGAGGATCGCAATGTTCTCTGTATGTCAATGGGGCCACCGGCCCCATTGACCACAGGTGAAACCCCTGGATGTGACAGCATCCAGGGGTTTCACATCGAAGGACTCACCAGCCACAGCAGGGGACAGCGGGCAGCGCTCCTTTTGACAGATAAACGTTGCTAGCAGTGTTTTTTCCGTCCCTGACACCGGCTTCGGTCACGCCAATTTTTGAACGCATAACTGATGCGTTCAAAAATTTGTGTTAAAACGCCCGTGTACTGAGGCCTCAACCCGATTCCCAAATCCCCTACAGTATTCCTCCTGGGGGACCGCCCTCCGCGACGTAAATATCAAGCTCATAGACTAATTCAGTATGCATGCACGGCTGCACAAATCCACATCGCTTCTCAGTGGACGTCCCCCCCTCTCCTTCCCAGAGGAGCTCCATAGAATATCCTCAATAGTGCTGTATGATCCATGCGATTAGAGCAGACTCCACCACAAATCTCATGAAAATCTGGCAACCCTGGATTGACCGCTTAGAGGTCACAGGGCTACATCGTAATATTTCATCTACTTAATTATCATGCTAGTAACCAGGTACACCCGTGTCATATATACATGTCTGGACATTAATATGGATTCTTGACGACCCATTGTTCAAATTCTCATGTTAAGATGCGTTTACACACAAAGATGATCGCTCAGAAGATGGCTTTTCAGTGATCATTTTGCATGAACTACTACTTGGTACTAATGCCTATTAGTACCAAGTAGCAGCATGTGAGCCGCCAGGAGCTGTATGTATTCGGAGAACAGACAACCTGCTGTTCTCTGAATACATTCCATTTACATTCAGATAATTGTGTCTGCATACAACATCCATCTTGGCGATATCTGGCCCCTGCGAGGGGATTTAAGAATGTTACAAGTAGAGATGAGCGAGTATACTCGCTAAGGCTTATTACTGGAGCGAGTAGTGCCTTAGCCGAGTATCTCCCCGCTCGTCTCTAAAGATTCAGGGGCCGGCGGAGGTGACAGGTGAGTTGCGGCGGGGAGTGGGGGGGAGAGAGGGAGAGAGAGATCTCCCCTCCGTTCCTCCCCGCTCTCCCCCGCCGCTCCCCGCCCCCCGCCAGCCCCCGAATCTTTAGAGACGAGCGGGGAGATACTCGGCTAAGGCACTACTCGCTCATCTCTAGTCACAAGCCTATTTTATATTTGAATATAAAACACAATAAAAACCTTTGAAACTAAATACATTCAGCTGGGAAAAAGTATTGACCCCCTTTCCAGATGGTCCTTTTATGGCGTATTTGTCGCACTGATTGGGGGCGTATTCGCGGTAGGTACACTGCGTTCCGTCACGCCGTCTGTAGACGCTGCAGGGTTTCCACGGTGGAATCTGCTCTGAAAAATCCGCAGCATTTACAGAACTAACCAAGTGGAGGGGATTTAAAAAGTCGGAAGAATCCTGTGCGGATCCACAGCCTATGTGAAATTCCGCAGCACTTCTGGCCGGTGACGTCCGCTCCGCATTACAAAGGTTGAAATCCACTGTCAAAACCCGCAGCCTTAGGGCGCTCCCCGCAGGCAGGGGCGCAGCATGCTTGTGCAATGAAAGATGGTTGATTCAGGAGCCAGTCCGCACATTGTACTCTACTCTTTTGCGCATGCGGGGCCTGTTCATATGCGCGTGCGACACACTCCCTGATTTAAAAGGCTATTTGGCCTTATGAGGACCAGATGTGTTCCTATTTCCCGAGGAATCGGGCAGCGTCTTGCGTATTTGCGCCCCTCCCATAGACTTCTGTGGGGACCTTTGCTGCGTAACTGTACAGGGAAATAGAGCAGGTCCGATACTCTGCGCATTGTGCTCGCAAATACGCCTGTTTAAAGCTGGCCTAAGGGCTTATTCACATGAGTGCGTTTGTGTGCGCCGTACGCAGTCAATAGAACTCATTTATTTCAATCGTTGCATTCGCATGAGCATATTCTTGTGTGAACATTTCATTTGCAGCCTGTTCTGTTTTCGTGCGTAGTGCGCCTGAATCTGGCACATATTAACCTAATTACCTGTCTAATTCTTCTCCCTCAGATCGTTCCTCACATCCCGCAGATGGTTACTTGCCTCTCCAATGAGACCACCAATTCAGCCGGCAGCTGCCTGGAGCAGTTTGCAGAGCTCATCCACTGCATGGTCTTCCGCTTCTCGGGGTATCCTGATCTGTATGAACCGGTCATGGGAGCGATAAAGGTGGGAGCTGTGGGGCTTATTTACTAACACTGGCTAAGAGTTACAGTGCAAACTAAACAGTCCTAAATGTGCCAGTGGATTACAGAGGCTCCGCTAAATGATAAATCTGTCACGGTTTAAGACCAAATGCCCACGGACGGATTATCACTGTCAGACACCCACCGCGAATTCCGTAACAATGTCCGTCCATAGACATGCAATGGTAAACAATTCTCCCCTGCCCACGAGTGGCAACCAGCTGCGATTTTTTTCGCTCGCGGGGGAGAATCGCAGTATGTTCTATTCTGTGCAGAAAATCGCACGGACGACTTCCATTGCAGTCAATGTAAGCCGTCCGTCCCGCGACACTTCCGCAGTAGTCCTGCAAGAATCTGCGTCACAGTCCAGAGCCGGCGCGTCATGCACTGCACTGTGCGCTAGCTTGCCGGGCGAGGCACGGCAGATCCGGAGAGGCAAGTATAGGGTCTCCGGGGGGCGCCGGGTCTGATTCCGCTATGATATTTCGCAGTTGGAATTCGACCTGGCCGTGGGCATGAGGCCTAAGTCTCTCTAGGCCAAGTTTAGATTCACGAGGGGGAGGGTGCGGGTGGCAGGGAAATTGGTTACAATTGGTTGGAAAGGGTTACATCACTGTGTAATTGCAATGTTCTGCAACTTTCTAGCGGCGCGTTCAGGTAGACTGCTTTACTTTCAGATCCACATGGGATTTGTTTCTTATGTGGATTTATCATATAACCTACGTCCGAAATCAGAGGCCTCAAAATCGGGCTGCGGATCCGCATGAGGATTTAGCCTCATTCAAATAAGGCAAATCCTCGTGCGGCCGCCGGACGTCGTTTCCACGTGGAAAACCTGTCAAAAATAGATTTTTCAGCGCTCTTCTTTTTACAGATCGCAAATTCACATGCAGAAAATTCTGTACGGTTTGAACCGCGGCGCGGATTTTCATAGCATTCAATGTCGCACTAAAATGGGATGGATTCCAACATGAATTTAAGTGCAGAATCAGCGTCAAAAACCCTCCATGCGAACAGTGACTCAGAGGGTTTCCAGTCCTCCCCATTTTTAGGATCTCTGTTTTCTGTCAGTGAAGAGACTGTGAAAAAACCTGTCCCAACATAATCCTGCTCATGTACAGCGCACCACAGCTCTGACTTCATCGTAGGTTTACACTAACTGACAGCAAGAAGTGATCTTGAAAACGATCAGGAATTGGAGTATAAAAGCGTGGAAACACCCAGATAGAATGAAAACGGTTTGGCAGACGGTGATCCTATTCTCCACAGAAGCTGCAGGGGACACCTGTTAGGCTATGTGACCAAATTCTCTGCCAGTCTGATATATTACACACCGACCTTCCCACTAAAAAAACTAGAGTTGAATCCAAGATGGCGGTATTCAAAATGGCCGTCATTTTGGTGGTATGACCTAATAGGTTTTCCCCATAACTTGTATGCTAAATTGGATCCCTGTCTGCCAAACCATTTTCATTCTATATGGATGTTTCCACACTTTTGAGACAGCCTGTGTATTAGAAAGTTACTGGTGGGGGTCCAACCGCTGGGATCCTGATAACGGGGGCTCGGTTCTTCCAAGAGCCAAGATCATACAACACGTTTTGGAAGCTCCCTTGGAATCAGGCTCTACGGTAATCACACAGGGACCAATAATACTCCTGAAGGAGCTTCATCACAGAGAATAGGAATCCTCCATGGTGTTTGTCGGGTAGCCCCTTAAATCTCAGGTTAGGTGGGCTCTCGATAAGGTGGAACAAGTAATGGTGGAGGTCTCTGTAAGGTGGAACAAGTAATGGTGGAGGTCTCTGTAAGGTGGCACAAGTAATGGTGGAGGTCTCTGTAAGGTGGGACAAGTAATGGTGGAGGTCTCTGTAAGGTGGGACAAGTAATGGTGGCGGTCTCTGTAAGGTGCGACAAGTAATGGTGGAGGTCTCTGTAAGGTGGGACAAGTAATGGTGGAGGTCTCTGTAAGGTGAGACAAGTAATGGTGGAGGTCTCTGTAAGGTGGGACAAGTAATGGGGGAGGTCTCTGTAAGGTGAGACAAGTAACGGTGGAGGTTTCTGTAAGGTGGGACAAGTAATGGTGGAGGTCTCTGTAAGGCAGGACAAGTAATGGTGGAGGTCTCTGTAAGGCGGGACAAGTAATGGTGGAGGTCTCTGTAAGGTGGGACAAGTAATGGTGGAGATCTAACTGACTGCACGTTCTTCTCTCTGGCAGAAACTGCCGGTCCCCAACGAAGATCGGATAAAACAGCTTCTTGGGCAGAACGCTTGGACCTCCCAGAAGAATGAGTTGGCGCCTTATTACCCTCGACTGGTGTCCAAATCTGACACAGGGAAGATCGGACTGATAAACCTGGGAAACACGTGTTACATGAACAGCATCCTGCAGGCCTTGTTTATGGCGTCGGAGTAAGTGTGTCCCTCACGGCGTGGCATCGGGATCCTTCCCGGATAGGTCCATGATGGCCTTGTGGATGTGGCCAACACTTGTGGAGGGCCACCAGTGTGCAGACCCCCCTGTCATTACTACTCAACCCTGTAGACTGCATGCAATGCCCTTAATGAGTTGTTGTCCTGGCTTTAGCGCCCCCTCACAGGCTGCATATGACTTGTTGATGCGTCCCATTGGTTTAAGCATGAGCCTTTCCTTAAGGAAAGACATCAACAGACATTTGACAGCAGCATGTTACCAATGTAGCAGAGCTGGATTTGTGATCTAAAGGCCCATTTACACTGAAAGATAATCGCTCAAAGTTCACTCAAAGGACAGTTTAAGTGACAGTTTTGAGCGATCGTCTTTGCATAACTCCAAGTAGCTGATTAGCTACTTCAGAGTTAATGCAGGCGGAGCCAGATAATGCAGGATACCACTGCGATAGCTCCAAGAACAAAGCAGCTGTTTTCCATATGCAAACAACTGCATTGTTCTCGGAGTTTCAGTTGGTGTCCCGCTGAGAACTGCAAGCAGGATACTAGCTGAAAGAATACTATCAACGCTGTCCGCTGATAACAGTCATTGGTGTTTTTTAGCTTGCTAGAAATCACAGATGAACGAACAGCGCACGATGGCCGCGCGTTTAGACACAACGATTATCGACCCACAAAAGCCATCTTTTGAGTGAATTTTGAGTGATCGTTGTGTCTAAATGGGCCTTAACGCTTCACAATGTTCATTCACGTTAATGCGGTTCCATCAGGGGCCGAGTAATTGCCCCGGGCTCCTGTTTCCTTAGTCGCCCGTGAAGACATGAACCCCAGAGGTGAGCTACTGCCTCTCAGTATTGTTTAGCAGTCTATGCTGCCATTGTGTAGGAAGTGAATTACAATATTATGTGGTCTCTTTGGGTAAGTATTGATTGGATACTGTATAGCATGTGGCGCTACACGGAGGTATTATGATAGTATTGTCTTGGTGCTATATGGTGATATTATGTGGACTGTGTGTGGCAGTATTTTCTTCGTACTATACGGTAGTATTATGTAGGCTGAATATAGCAGTGTTGTCTTGGCTATATGGCGGTATTATGTCGGCTGTATATAGCAGTAGTGTTTTGGGAATGAATATCATAGTATTGCCTTGGCACTATATAGCGATAGTATGTTGGGTGTATATGAAATTATCATACTAACATTACATGCTGTTATGTGAGCTGAATATAGCTGTATTGACTTGGCCCTATATGACGGTCTTATTAAGGCTCAGTTTTGCAATATTGCCCTGGCACTGTATGATGGTATTAAGTGGGCTGAATATTGCAGTATTGCCTTGGCATTATATGGCAGCATTATGTGAGCTGCAGATTGCAGTATTGCCTTGGCATTATATGAGCTGTAGATTGCAGTATTGTCTTGGCACTGTATGATGGTATTAAGTGGGCTGAATATTGCAGTATTGCCTTGGCACTATATGGCAGCATTATGTGAGCTGTAGATTGCAGTATTGTCTTGGCATTATATGGTAGCATTACGTGAGCTGTATATTGCAGTATTGCCTTGGCACTATATAGCGATAGTATGTTGGGTGTATATGAAAATATCATATTAGCATTACATGGTGTTATTATGTGGGCTGAATATAGCTGTGGTGACTTGGCACTATATGACGGTCTTATGAAGGCTCAGTTTTACAATATTGTCTTGGCACTGTATGATGGTATTAAGTGGGCTGAATATTGCAGTATTGTCTTGGCATTATATGGCAGCATTATGTGAGCTGTAGATTGCAGTATTGCCTTGGCATTATAGGGCAGTATTATGTGAGCTGTAGATTGCAGTATTGTCTTGGCATAATATGGCAGCATTATGTGAGCTGTAGATTGCAGTATTGTCTTGGCATTATGTGAGCTGTAGATTGCAGTATTGTCTTGGCATTATATGGCAGTATTATATGAGCTGTAGATTGCAGTATTGCCTTGGCATTATATGGCAGTATTATGTGAGCTGTAGATTGCAGTATTGTCTTGGCATTATATGGCAGTATTATATGAGCTGTAGATTGCAGTATTGCCTTGGCATTATATGGCAGCATTATGTGAGCTGTAGATTGCAGTATTGCCTTGGCATTATATGAGCTGTAGATTGCAGTATTGTCTTGGCATTATATGGCAGTATTATATGAGCTGTAGATTGCAGTATTGCCTTGGCATTATATGGCAGTATTATGTGAGCTGTAGATTGCAGTATTGCCTTGGCATTATATGGCAGCATTATGTGAGCTGTAGATTGCAGTGTTGCCTTGGCATTATATGGCAGTATTATGTGAGCTGTATATTGCAGTATTGTCTTGGCATTATATGGCAGTATTATATGAGCTGTAGATTGCAGTATTGCCTTGGCATTATATGGCAGTATTATGTGAGCTGTAGATTGCAGTATTGCCTTGGCATTATATGGCAGTATTATGTGAGCTGTAGATTGCAGTGTTGCCTTGGCATTATAGGGCAGTATTATGTGAGCTGTATATTGCAGTATTGTCTTGGCATTATATGGCAGCATTATGTGAGCTGTAGATTGCAGTATTGCCTTGGCATTATATGGCAGCATTATGTGAGCTGTAGCTTACAGTATGGTCTTGGCATTATATGGCAGTATCACCTTCACGCTATATGGTGGAATTGTATGTGCTGAAATTGAAAGATAACCTGCATAAAAGTGTGGGCTTTATTTTGCTTATTGCCCCGGGTGCCTTTGTCTATAAAACCGGCCCCGAGTCCTATATGATGCCAGAGATAACACACGGTTATATCCGCAGTGGAGGGGACAGACAATGCAGCCTATATCCGCTCCCGGTCACTTGGACACATAACGCATCTAGAATCTGACTTAGACTTGGGGGTGAAACATGTTGGCAGTTGAGCCTTCCCTGGTCTTCCGCCTTGGTCGCACCCCAAGCGTCACGGTCACATTCATAGTGGGGGTTGTCGTATGTGATGCAGATATTAGGCCTTGTGTTTTAGCAGCCGATCATGGATTTTGCTGCTGGAGCGCCCCCCTTGTTATACGCCCTTTTGGACCCCGGATCAGTGCTCCAGCCATCCCCATAAGCACAGAGGCCACTCGTCCTTGTGTGAAGTGCTCTGCAGTGAGGGATGTGCCTTTAAATAGCCTCCAGCCTTGAGCTCCCGGAGCCCCGCGGGGCCACACTCGCTGCCTGTTCATCGATTTTACTTCTGGATGACAATTTACTTCTACCGAAAATAGCATCACGGATTTAACCATCACGAAGGGACCGACCGCCCTTCTGCAGCGCTGCCTGCACTCTGCTCATTCCTGACCCTAGAGCATGATGGGAGTTGTAGTTTTGTGATAACTGAACAGCTACAGGCTGCAGAAAACTGCTACTGGGGGTGCAAAGATGGCATTGATGCCCCCAGCTTGGAGGCTGAGGGATCTCACAGTTGGGGGCTATGCTACAGATTCTGCATGAGGGCCCCTCTGTCTGATCCCCAAGATCCATTCATGATCATGAGCGAGAGAGGGAGCAGCTTTAACCCCTGAGTAACTGGCAATACATTTTTTTAAGGAACCGTTCTTACGAGACAGAATTGCGCTGCAGGACGCCGCCAAACTCGCAGGTCTATCGTGATGTGGAATTGCAGGCAGGTTTTAAGACATTTTCAATTCCGCATCAAAATCTACAAGTGAAGCTCCCCCGCACTCGTCTTCAGTCTTCTTCCAGCCCTTCCTGTATTGGAGGATCAAAATCCTCACCTCCAGGAAGGGCTGGCTGTGATTGGTTCACGAGTGCCGTGGCTCAGCCAATCAGAGCCAGCGCTTGATGTACCAATCACAGCCATTCCCAAGGCAAGTGGCTTGACTGACTACTGACAGCCAGGCTCCTGCTGTAATTGCGAAGAAGCCTCAGATCCTGGCAGTTTAACCCCTTACATGCCACAATCAATAGCAACTGCAGCTTCTTCTGTCACCCATCAGCATCCCGCAGTGCAGTTGCAAGGTACCAATGGATTCCCATAGCAGTTGGAAGCCTGAGAAAGGCCTCCATGTCTGCCATGTAAGGCCGTGTTCACACAGCCGATAAAATCGCGTGAGCCGCACAAATCTTGCACAAATATGAACCCCATTCATTTGAGCAATGTTTTGCTGCGCGGCACCACAATGTGATGTGGGGGGAAAAAAACCGCAGCATGTTCCATCTAGCTGCGCGATCTCGCATCGCAACCCCATTATCATCAGCGGCACCGGCGGCAGCAGCATTGGCCCCATTGAAAGCAGTGGGAGAGCTCCGCGATCCTCTGTGACAGCCGCGCCGGAGGATCCCTGCAGCCTTGAAGTGATGCCAGGCTGTTTTGACATGAAAACACTTGGCATCCTCGGGGCTTTCACATGGAAGCCGATCGCGATATGGGGGCAGGATTCACGGCTGTGCGAAGTTAGCATAACTCAATCTATTCTACCCTGCCTCCAGCCTAGTTTGTATCAGGCTTCTGTCAGAGGCTTAGTAGACTGCAGTACAGAAGTAATGCAGTGCAACTTTCTAGTGAATGAATAATCGAATCTTCAAGTCCCCTTAAGGGGCCAAAAATGTAAAAAAATACAAAATTAGGGCTGTATATGAGAATGCCTTCAGCTAACTTCACAGCGGCCAGTGTGATATTGGGCTGTGAATCATGACCGGATATCGCACTCGCCAACATGTAATCTTCGCGTGAATGCAAGGTGGCTTTATCTCAAAACCGCTTCACATCACTTCGGGGAAGCAGCAATCCTCCGGCACAGCTAAATGGGGTGAACTCGCGTGCACCGAGCCCGTGATGCTGCCGCCGGCCCCATTGGAGACAATAGGCAACGTGAAACGCCAAAGATAGGATGTGCCGCGATAGATGTCCCACATCGCTTTGCCATGGAATGCGGGAAAAGAATCGCTTGGTATGACCACCTTCAGAAGAATGGGGCTCATATTTGGGCTTCTTGCAATGCACAAATCTTGCACGATTTTCTCGGCCGTGTGAAAAGGGTCTGAAAATGGATAAAATCCCCCCAATTTGTTTTCTTTTTAAAGCAACACATGGAAGGTTTTACCGCGTTATTCTGAGAATATTCCTTGATTTCTCTCGCACGGTGAATGCCAGAAAAACGTAACGCCAGAATTGCTATTTTTCGCTTTCTTGCCTCCCAAAAAACATAATAAAAAGTCACGTGTACCTCGTACTGGTACAACTCTTCCCGTTAAAAAACAGGCCCCGCCGAGCTCCGCTGCCGGAGAATAGCAACGTTCCTGGTCTTAGGGTCGGATCCGGCGCGGGACCCGACCCGAGCGCCTGCAGGGACCAGCGCGTACTCACCCACGCCTGCGGCTCCAGCTGTTTGATTGTTAACGTAATCCTACGCAGGCTTCCAGCGACGGAAATTCCGCGTGAAATCCCACCGCGGAATTTCCGCTGGTGTGCAGGAGGCCTTAGAATGCGACGATGCAGTAATTGTTTTTCTTTCAAAACATGTTTTTATTGTGCAAAAGTAGTAAGAAATGGAAAACAATCTCTATAAAGCCGTTATCGCAGTAATCGGGCCGATCCTGATAATATACAGCACATTATATGTACCCCAGAGAGCGGCCATTGAAAATTACCATTTGTCCCCCCCAAAAACACGAGCCCTCATAGGCGGCCGGCGAGGTATGGCTCCTCCAACAAGACGATGGAAACCACAAAAAATAGGCCGGTCACGAAGGGGTTAAGATGGGGGGGCTGACCAGTTTGGGGTAGTTTTCTGTTGGCCCCATAAGAGATCTGGGATCTTGCTTACTCCTCTCTCAGGCTGCGGTAAGTACGGAGCGCTGAGTAGACCGCGGAGCGCTCGCTGACGTGTCACCCGTTCTCAGTTTCAGGCACTCGGTCCTCTGTTTACGAGACAGCAGCTCTCAGCCCCTCATGATGAAGCTGCAGCATCTCTTCGCCTTCCTAGAACACAGTCAGGTGGGTAGGAGTCCATATGTTGACGTTTTTGTTATAGTACAGAGCTGCATTCATAATTCTGCAGGATTCTGAGCTTAAATGTTCAGTCACTTTACAGAGCATTACACCCCACACTATACAGTAAGCTGACACGCTATCTGCTCCCTTGCATGATACCAACTCAGCTGCACTGTTATGGGGGTGTTGTCCAATAGGAACCAGCGGAGTAGGGAGTGCAGCTCTGAAGTATCATATACAGGATGTAACGAGGATCAGTACAAGATAAGTTATATATGTACACAGTGACTCCAGCAGTAGAATAGTGAGTGCTGCTCTGGAGTATAATACAGGATGTAACTCAGGATGAGAACAGGATAAGTCATGTATGTACACAGTGACTCCACCAGCAGAATAGTGAGTGCAGCTGTGGAGTCAAATACAGGATGTAACTGAGGATCAGTACAGGATAAGTAGTGTATGTACACAGTGACTCCACCAGCAGAATAGTGAGTGCAGCTCTGGAGGATAATACAGGATGTAACTCAGGAGCAGTACAGGATAAGTAATGTATGTACACAGTGACTCCACCAGCAGAATAGTGAGTGCAGCTCTGGAGTATAATACAGGATGTAACTCAGGATCAGTACAGGATAAGTAATGTATGTACACAGTGACTCCACCAGCAGAATAGTGAGCGCAGCTCTGGAGTCAAATACAGGATGTTACTGAGGATCAGTACAGGATAAGTAGTGTATGTACACAGTGACTCCACCAGCAGAATAGTGAGTGCAGCTCTGGAGTCAAATACAGGATATAACTCAGGGTCAGTACAGGATAAGTAATGTATGTACACAGTGACCCCACCAGCAGAATAGTAAGTGCAGCTCTGGAGTCAAATACAGGATATAACTCAGGGTCAGTACAGGATAAGTAATGTATGTACACAGTGACTCCACCAGCAGAATAGTGAGTGCAGCTCTGGAGTATAATACAGGATGTAACTCAGGATCAGTACAGGATCAGTAATGTATGTACACAGTGACTCCACCAGCAGAATAGTGAGCGCAGCTCTGGAGTATACTACAGGATGTAACTCAGGATAAGTAATGTATGTACACAGTGACTCCACCAGCAGAATAGTGAGTGCAGCTCTGGAGTATAATACAGAATGTACCTCAGGATCAGTACAGGATAAGTAATGTACAAATGTTTCCTGAGTGGCCACTTTAAAGCATTGAAAAATTATATATATTTATATATATATATAATATTTTTATTTTTTTTTCCTACAGCGCCCGGCTATCTCACCTGAGAGTTTCCTGGCGTCCTCTTGGCCCCCTTGGTTTACGCCCGGTGTGCAACAAGACTGCTCAGAATATCTGAAATATCTACTAGATCGGTAAGTCAGTAGCAACATTGTCATTGTGGTGCTAATGCTTGATAATACATGCAGACAGATGAGACAAGAGGTTGGTCACACAACTGAATTGGCCCCCCGTTTAATAGGCAGTGCTTGATGTATTTAATGGGATTTTCCAGCTGTAAGTAATTGATGACCCATCCGTAAGATGGTTCATCAATAGCTGACCAGTGGGCTGCTGCATCAGTGAACGTACTTGGAAGCACACCTGGGATCACAGGTACACCTCCCATTCACTTTAATGGGAACAGTGCCTGCAATACCATGCGGCGCCACTGCCAAATGTATGGAGCTGTGCGCTTCCAGCTCTGTACACTCACTGAAACTTCAGTCTGGCGAATAGCTCATCCCTGGGGATCCCAAGCGCAGACCCGTGCCAAAGAGCATTTGTTAACCTGTCCTGAAGTTAAGTCATGAATATTTACAGTAGTAAATCCCCTTTAGTAAACGGTTATGCTCCCCCTAGTGGTGGCAGGAGGCAGCAAGAATTGTATTATATTTAGAGCAATGTATTTAAAAAAAAAAAGAAAACAAATGGAAAAAAAAAAAAACACCAAAGATTGTATAGGTGGGGTTGCTGAAGCTCTGTCCCCTATGCAGGGGAGATGAGTCCGGAGCTTGACAGCGCTGCACAAGGGTCCCCCTCCACAGGCTAGATGCCACAGCAGGGGAGAAGGAGAGGCACCATAGAGCGCCAGTTCAAGCCCCGCTCCCCTGTCAGACCAGCGGCAGGGTACGGGGTGACTGAGGAAGCGCTCAGAAAGCAGAGATGGGGTTTTTATCCCTTATTAATGCTTGCATTGACGTGGTTAGCACATCACCGCCCAGAACGTCAGCCCCTTGACAGGGACAGTAAATAGAGCATGACTGGTCCCCGACTGGGCACTGCCTACAGCCCCGAAGCTTCGGGAATTTACAAGGTGCCTCAGGCACCTCATATGAAAGTCTAGCTGCTCCACCATCCTGAACCTGCGTCGCGCCACCCCCCATGACAATCGGACTATTGTGTCAGGCTCCACCCCTGAGGTTGTGCGCTTATGATTTTGGAAGGGATTTTTCAAGTTGTGTAGCAGAAAAATTGGCCTTCTTGCTTCTAGCAACCAATTACAGCTTGGTTTTTGGTAAATGAAGCACATAGTATCCGCGTACCTTCCAACTGCCCCACTTTTTGTAGGATTGTCAAGTACTATGAGTCACAAATGGGTGGTGCTTTGCAAATATGCATTAAAGTTGGTGTCACTTGGCAGATCAGTTCAGGGCTTGAAGGTACCTTGTGAATGGAGATGCAGATGCTGGGATGTATGGGTTTAATTTTGCCTGGAGTCTTCCTTTAAGGTATCTCAAGATATTCCTATATATTTATAAAGTGACTATGAATATAGAATGATGGGGAATTGCATGTTTGTAGTGGAGCTAGGATGGCCAAAATATGAAGACCACTTACTCCACCATCACCTTTATCTGTGAGATATACCTCAAAAGTGATGAAAGTTTCCGGTTTCATGGTTGCACATTTTTCTCCCCTCTTCCCCCAAGGCTTCACGAAGAGGAAAAAACAGGCAAAAGAATATCTCAAACATTAGCCCAGTCTAACTGCAGCCTCCAAGTGAAGAAAACCATCTTGGGCAACAGAACGTTAGTGGAGCAGATGTTTGGCGGTCGAATTGTCACCAAAATTCGATGTCTGAAGTGTCAGAGTATCTCAGCCAGGGAGGAGGCCTTCACAGACTTATCTCTAGCTTTCCCACCACGAGATGACTCAACAACTAAATTTCCGAAGACCACTGTGCCTTCCAGTGTACCAGTTCGTGATACGGGGCCGAAGAATCTTGAAGGCCTGGAGTCAACAAGTTCGTCACATCATGGGCCATGGAAACAGAAGGCCAACAAGGACGAAGGGAAACGAATACCTGAAGAGACAGCGAATAAAGAAAATCCAGAAGACAAAGATGAGAACAATTGTTCCTTGGCCGGCAGTCAGGCCGCTTCTTCGTCTTCTGAGGCAGCAGGGTTGAAAAAATATTCCCTCACCCTGTCGGATTTGATCAACCATTTCTTATGCCCCGAGATGCTGACAGAAGATAACAAGTATCGTTGTGAAACTTGTGCCTCCTTACAAGACGCTGAAAAGATGGTGGAGCTCTCCAAAGGTCCACAGTATCTGATCTTGACTTTGCTAAGGTTCTCTTTCGACTTGAAGGCCATGAGGAGGAGGAAGATCTTGGACAATGTGTCAATTCCCTTGATGCTCAAATTACCGGTCCAAATAAATCCTTATCGGCCGGAGAACATCTGTATAGAAAGCAGCAGTAGATCCGCCTCGGCCCACGCCCGCCAGTCCGCAAACTATGACTTGTGCACCGTCATCGTACACTCCGGGCTGTCCTCAGAAAGCGGACATTACTATTGCTATTCGAGAGACTGCATGGACAAAGATGGTCATAAAGCACCGAATACCGGCGTTAAGAAGTTTGGAAGCGACAAACATCTAGACATGGAGATCCAATGGTATCTGTTCAACGACACCAGAGTCTCCTTCTCTTCCTTTGAATCCGTCAGCAACGTCACTTCCTTCTTCCCCAAGGATACGGCCTATGTATTGTTTTACAGACACCGGACACAATGCCAGACGGACTCTGTGATAGACTCGGGGTCATCGAAGTCACATGGAGACGTTGCTCTCAGCAAGGAGCTTATGGAAGCCATCTCCAAAGACAACATCAAGTATCTGCAAGTAAGCTTCAGTATGGAGGAAGTTTACTAAGACTGATGTCCCCAACACCAGTCGTCTTATACTTTCCGCAGGTGCACAATGTACCCAATACTGGAAAGGTGCGGGTCTCTTCATGTATTGGCTGCATCGCTGCACCTACACAGATATATATGCCTGCTCTAAGCTGGCGTACATCTCCAGCATAACTTACGCTAGTCTCTGGCGCAGATTATACATAAATCTGTCAGTCTGGGGTGGCCTCGCCCTCGCCCGAAAGCCCCAGCCCCTTTTTTTTTTTTACAAAAGTCATGAGACCAGCGCAAAAAGCCAAAGTTGCAAATTTTTTTGCAAATCCCAGAAACTGGGGTAAAAGTCTTTATAAATGTCCGCTTAGGTCGCTATTAATGTAATGGCGCGATTAAAGGGGTATTCCATCTTGGGAAGTTATTCCCTAACCACAGGGGATAGCAGGATAGGGCATAACTTGCCAATCTGTGAGGGTCCAATCGCTGGCATCCCCACTGATCCAAAAATCGCACCCACCGAGTCCCAAAATTTTGCTAACGCTGGTCTAGCAGGCGCTCCATTCTCTTCAATCGGACCACCAAAGATACAGATGCAGCAGCGCCAACTGTGTCAGCTGGTATGCCTGGTAGGCGGGCTATGCAGTACAACACTATTTGTGTAGCACGGTTTTTGCTATATGCTTTGAATGCCCAGCCGCGTTATACAAGCAGTGTAGCTCTTCCATGATATCGCTATACTGCGCTAGTGAAAGCTACCTTAGCTCTGCTGCACCTCTAGGCAAGTTCAAGCACTCATCGATTACCGCTCGGCCTGTTGGGAGTGAGTGGGACCATCGCAGTTTGCTGAACACGTGAACTCGGCTATCTCCAGTAGTTCCCATTGAGATGATCATCACGGTGGTGCGCATGCACGGCCGCAGCGGTCACACTTCAGGGAGGAGCTGGGGCAATTTCCCATGTTTTGAATACCCCTTTAAGAGGGGATTGGAGGTGAACACATAGCAGTACCCATTATAGGGGCATTCGTATCTCAGCCACAACCACCACATCCAGGCTTGGTGCTACGGGGTTTCTGCAACTCCCATCGAAGTGAATGGGAGTTATGGAAGAAAAGTAGTACTTTTGAGATGCGGAAACAGTATGGCTTGGCATGCTGCGCCATTTACGTAATTCTGTAAACCCCGACTACCTTACATAGATGCAACGGCCAAAAGAATGTATCCAGGGATCCCCAATCCCCCGAGGGCAGGCTGAAGCCGCCACTGGTGATGTGAAGAGTGGGAGCTTGCCCCTGAACCAGGAGGATCAGGATGAACACCCATGGGGACGTTTGGCTTTTTTGCATGGGTTTGTGGAATTTAAAGGTTCATATATTTTATTGTTGCTTTTTAATAGGAGCAAGAAAAGGAAGCGAGGAACCGTGCGGCTTATATCTCCCCTCTTCTGAAGTCCCCGCTGTGGTGGCAGGACTTTGACAAGGACAGCGATGACGACGCTTCTGCAGGGGGTCTGGGATCAGCGGCTGGAGGGGCTTCCGGCTCCTTTCATGGTCTTGTGTTTTAGAGGACCCACCTCGGACATCCGCACTGCTCGGGTCTTCTGTACATTGTTGTGGCCTTGTAGTTTTAGAGATGCATAACTGCACCCTGTTAGATACACCCTGCGATACAGCGTATCCAACACAGACCGATTTGGCCCCTCTGCTGTGTTACAAGCCTAAATCTAATGGCCGAGTTTAAAGCTCTGGGTGGTCCACAGCGGGCGCAGACTATGTGGTGTATCTACAGGGTACGGTTAGATACATCTTCTCGGAGTGTATGGGCTCACTGACACGGGCGGCTGCAGAGGCTGCAGTGCTAAAGCCCATTGACTTCTATCGGCACACGCCTGTTTTGGGTTTTTTTTTCTCCATGTGACAAAAACTGCAATATGTCTGATTTAGGGCCATAATACGCAGCGGTATATGCCATGGAGCTGTAACACGCATGAACACATAGTGCGCCCGTGTGAGTGACCGCCAAGCGGTCGCCTTAAAAATGTGAAAAACAAAACCCCCCACAAGCCTCCAGACGTAACGCTGCAATAAACAAGAACTACTGGAGTCTCTCGTCAACTTCTGTCCAACACGGTCTAAGTTATATTGGTTTCTGGGCAAACCAGGTGACAACCACCACTATGGCTTCCAAGTCATACAAGAAGAACTACCCAGCTTTCCTAAACGCCTGAGAAGCAGATCTGCTTGTATGTAGAGAGAGGCCATGTGCTACTAGTAATATCTGCCATTCAGGAATCCAGGAAAGCTAGGTAACACTTGTGCGAGTTCCGAAGGTGGCCCTATTAATGGTCAGCTGATTCCCGGACCCACGGTCAATGCATAACAATTAAAAGCAGCTAGCGCTGTCTATATTGCAGTGGCCCAGTTTGGTACTACAGCCATAGCTACCATTGAATTAAATGGGAGCAGTGCATGCAGCACCAAACTGGGCCACTGCAATGTTGACAGCGCTGTCCGATTCCAGCGCTGTGCACACAGATAGCTTATTTCCAGCTTCGCTGTTCGAATCAACAGCACTTGAAGCCGATCACACTGTCTGTAATGCAGAAGGCTGGCTGCTATTGAATTCAAAACCAGAGCAAGCCGGGCCGCTGCAATGTTGACAGTGCTACGGTATCTGCTTCCAGAGCTGTGCATACTGACAATGAGCTGGGGGATCCTTAGTTACAGTACCCAATCGATTATCTATCCTGAGAATAGTTCATCACAGAGAACACCTTTAGCAGTATGCAGTAAGCTCCCCCTAGTGGTGGCTGTGCAAGGAGCAAAATTTCACCTCTTCTCTCCTGCTATTGCATACAGACCAACCCAATCATATACAAACAAGCAAATGGTAATGAGATAATGTCTCACTAGTGCCACCTACAGTATAAGTACTGCTCTGTATAGGTATTACTTCAAGCATGGTTTGCTGCCAGTCTTGCCCAAGTTCATTGTTCTTAGGAGATGCTAATCCTGGTGGTCTAGGGGGGAGAGGGTTTGCTTACCACCCTGCCAAACCTTCCGGGGTAGCAGTATACTGCCCAAGGCTTCTGGGGATGTTTGCTTGGCAGCCAGGCAACAGGAGGCAAGTACAGGTCCTTATCCGTAGCGCATCCTGCTGGCCTGGGAGTTAGTGAATACTGGAGGACAAATGAAAACACTACATCCCAGTGGATTTTTGGAGGCTGGTAGACGACTCCAGGAGCGGGAATATATGGACCAGAGTAACTCATCTGCAAGCTGCGAAGTGTAAGAGGGTCAGTTTTTATATGGAGCCCTTGATGTTCTACGCAGGACCCCACTTGAGGACGTCAGTAAGGGCGGAGCGCTCCCTTGTGGAGGTTTCCTTCTATTGAACCTCAGCCGCACAGAGCAGAGTTGTGTTGGGCGATACAAGATGCCTTTATGAACAGCATCACAGGTAGACGTCTTCTCTGGACCACGGTGAGCGCCCAGCGCTGCCGGACTGTCGGTGGAGAGCGCCGCCGGCACCGCTTTACTGCTCATGAGTAAAGAAGACCTTCAGCCACTTCTGGGTGATGGGGCCCCTGCCGAAACATACCTGCCATCCACTCCTGGGGGACGGGGCCCCTGCCGAAACATACCTGCCATCCACCTTCGGGTAATGCAGCACTTTTTGATTCTACATGGAGTGTTGATTAATTTCTTAATATGTCTTTATAGCGGGCAGAGCCATTTTTCTGATACAGAGCTCCAAATCTTCTACATAGACAAGCTATAAATAAAATCCTCACTGCCTACATTCAGCACTAGGGGGAGCTCAGGAGATAACTGTATACAGTTACAGATACACAGTATATATTCTATACACACACCCTGGGCAAGTAGCAGTTCCTGCAAATTGACGTACAGTTATGTCCTGTGGATGGCGTGGGCTCACCCATAGCGGGAGCCAACTGTGACCGACAGCCAGCCTCCTGCTGCAACATGAGGACACTGATCCCTGCTGTTAACCTCTAACATTCCAAAAACAATGTTAATCACAGCATGTAAAAGGTTCAGAGAGAGGGGGCGCTCCCCCTGTGATGTAATCAACCCTCCGACAAGTAATCGCAGAGGGACGATGGGACGCCACCATGGCAACCAGATGCCAGTCAACAGCGTATAAGTCTTCCATAGACTATGATCACTGTGATAAGCGATGCATTGATGATACTGCAGTGTATTATCAAAAGTGATGATAGGTGGGATTGTAGGTCCAAGTCCCCTACAAAAACACAAAAGAATATAGTTAACAACGACCCGCAGAGTAAATCAAACATCTTTTATTCTGTATAGTAAACATTACAAAAAAAAAAAAGAAACCCGCGCAATAAGGGCTTCAGCTCCCTCTAGTGGTGGCTGCAGGAAGCTATAAGAATTGTATCATTTAACTGTCTGTGCCCGGGATATGGAGCTCCATATCAGAAAAGCAAAACTCTAACCTTTATACAGATACATTAAAAAAATCCATCAGCACAGGATTTCACACTTCTATCTGGACACAAACATAAAGAAGAACCAGCAAAAGCTAAAGGGGTTGTTCAGTTGTAAACTATTGATGGCCTATCCTCAGAAAAGGTCATCGATAGTAGATCAGTGGCGTCTGTTGCCAGTGACCCTCACCAGTTCGCTGGGCCGGTGTACTTGTGTTCGGAGACGATTTCTGAGGTAAGCAGACAGCTCTGTTCTTACTGCAGTGGCCAGGCTTTGTACTGCAGGCACAGCTCACATTGAAGGGAATGAGAACGTGCCCTGCAATACCAAGCCTGGCCACTACAGTAAGAACAGAGCTGTCTGCTGGGTTCGTGTTCATACAATGAGCTGATTTCTGCAGGAAGTAAACAGGTGATCGGCAGGGGTCTCAGGTTGCAGAACCCAGACGATCTATCGATGTCCTGTCCTGCTGGTAGACCAGTGAAATTTTCCCTAGTCTCCTAAAAGGGGTTATCCAGTTGTAAACTACTAATGAACTTTCCATTCACTACACACTGAGGGAAACTTAGTGAGCACGGCATTTCCTGCACTGGGCTTCGTATAATTTCCCCAGGTGCATAGTGCGCTGAATACATAGTGGCGCAGGCTTCTATGTATTTGGCGCATCCCCATGCGCCTAGACAGAACGTACGGCAGGTCTGACAGATTGAGGCCTTACTCAGATGTGCGTATATCAGCCGAGTTTTCACGCCCGGCCGATATACACTGTCCCTCTCTGCAGGGGGGCATATATCTATATTACTCCCCACTTCTACACCATTCGCAACCTGATTGGTTGTTTGGATTTACTCATTCCTGGTGATTGGTTATTTGGGTTTGCTGATTCCTGGTGATTGGTTATTTGGTTTGCCTGGTTCACGGTGATTGGTTGTTTAGGTTGGCGGGGAGTAATAGGCTAATATGCTGCAGGGGGACGGTGTGGGAGCAGTGCACTGAGCTCCAGCCCCCTCTCCACAGCTGGCAAGGAGAGGGGCAGAATGGAGGCGGAGCCAAGTTCTGCCACACCCCCTCCTATAGCAAATAGTGGAGGGGGCGGGACCTCAGTGCACTGCTCACGGGCCGTCCCCCTGCAGAGAGGGACAGTGTATATCGACCGGGCGTGAAAACCTGACCGATATACACACATCTGAATAAGCCCTTACGCATATAAATTATTTAAAGATCTGTCAGTCCGAGCAGCCACGCCCCCTTACAAAGCCCCGCCCACTTTTTGAAAAATACCTACGGTAGTAGAAAGGAGAAAAGTTGCAAAATTTTGTGTAAATACATGTCTGTCCCAAAAAAACTTTAGAATTTTTACACTAGAAACATGTAAAATCTTTCATAGTCCGTGCCCCGGCGTACGGAGAAGTGATGAGCGCAGGAGGCGGGAACGGTTAATATGTACCATGTTTATTGACATCAGAAATAAAATCCTAAGCATGAGTTCTATGTTAAAACGACAAAGTTCTATCTAAAGTATAAATAAAATGGACACAGACTATTAAAAAAATATGAATAAATTAATAATTTAGGCGGTTACTTCACGACGACTCGTAAATTAGAAACACAGATCCGTTAATAGTACGAGATATACATTCCATGTGGTGACAAAGGGATTATTGGGAAAGTCCAATGTGAGCGCCCCCTGTGTGTTCAGGACATACTGAGCAGTGTCCACTCCGGCAGCCGAGTGGTTAACCATGAAAAGACATGAGGGGAATCTGGGGGCTATTCTACAGGACAGAAGTGGGGTATAAGGTCCGGGGGACCCCAAAACTTCAAGAGCCATAGGTTATATCATCACAGTTTATGTATTAAGAAGGTTGCGGGTTACTAAATCCCCTGGATTGTGTGTCATATAAAGCACTTGATATGTTACATGCGTGTGCGGCGGGGGCAGGGCAGCTGTACCTCCCGCTTGTCGCCACCCCCCACAACACAAGTGAACAGGTCACGGCTCCCCCATAAGTCAGCACACGACTACTGAAATACTCTACTGTAACCTCCCACTTGTCTCTAATATCCCTCGGCACTTACAAAGTTGTCCAGGATTAGAAAAACATGGCCGCCTTCTTCCAAATGCAGCGCCACCCTTCTCCGTGAGTCGTGTCCGGTATTGCAGCTCAGATCCTGTTCACTTCAGTGGAGCCGAGCTGCTATATCACACACAATCCTGTGGACAAGGGTGGCGCTGCGTTTGGTGGAAAGCAGCCATGTTTTTCTAACCCTGGATAACCCCTGCGGTCCTGGAGAAATGAAGATGGCTGCACGGCTCCTCTGACTACCAGATGCGCATTGTGCACTAGTCTACATCAGTGCTCTCGGGGTGGCTGCACATCTATGTCAGGACCTCCATTATAGTCAATCAGGTCCGTCCGACGCGGTTCGCTTCCGTGCGGAAATGGAACCATTCGGTCGCGGGGTTCCCCTTTTCTGCTCCCCAAACAGGGCAAGAAAGTAGAATCCCCAACGCCGGTGTGAAAGCACCCTTAGACTAAATGCGCATCAGGTAGTCAGAGAAACAGTGCAGCCATCTTTGTTTCTGGACCGGGTCGCCGTTATGTGCAGTGCTGCCCTCATCATATTTGCGGATCCAAGTTTAGTACATTGCGCCCCTGAAATACTCTGTGCTGCTGCGGGCACTACGCTTTTTACCAACGCCTCCTCCTATCATGCATGCAAAAGAAATCATATGCACAATCTCCTGAAATCCTCTGTGCTGCTGAGCTACTTGCCCCCATCTGCCACCCCCCACCATCCATCCGCTCCTCTCATCAGGACTCTCTATGCAGCTCTGTCATCACCGGCATCATAAGTGGAAGCTCTCCGTCTCTCCTGAAATCCTCTGTGCAGCTGTTACAATACTGATGGCTTTATAATATCCGGCACCCCATCACCTGGATCGTCAGGAAACGAGGAGCAGCGCAATATATCGTCCCGCCTCGTTACCAAAAACAAAGGCAAATGACACATTTTATAGGGAAATCAACGTCACAGAAACCGCTAAATACTGTCTGTGGTGTAAAGATATCGAAGCCGCTAATAAACCGCACTCGCTATAAAGGTTAAACTTGCTGCATTATAACGCACGGCACGGCAGAATCCCCCCCACCCCCCCTCCAGTAATATCCAGCTTTTGGGGGATCATTATTGTCCAATTTCAGCACCAAATAAAATGTCGCCATACCTTGCTTTGCCGTTGTTAGGCCGTTGAGAGCGGCGACTCGGCGTGGGACGCCAAAATTAAAATTTTGAAAAAATGTTCCCAATTTTTTTTTAAACCCAAATTAAATATTTTTCAACTTTTTTTGTTTTAAAATGGCACGCAGCACTTCATAAAGTAGAACACAGGCGGTAAACACAAAACAGGGCCAATGCGACTGATATTTCACAGACCGGTCTTACCGCCATCGCAGGGGAGTACAATGGCTTTAATACAATTTATTAAACAGGGCCGCGTCTACTAACAGATTCACTACTCAAATCTAAACAGAAATTTGTTTCTAAAATGACCAAATTCATCTAAATTGTATTATAAGCAGGCTCCGCCCCTGAGGAGCGACCACTTAAGAAAGAAGGATGTTTCTGCTCTATATATCATAATATGTCTGACAAGCTGGAGAACGTGGTATGGATAGGAAGCATCTTCAATATGGCGGCCTGCAGCGCCCTTTACAAGTCCCAGTGCCAGAAGCTAGGTAGATCTGCGCCAGCTTCTCGCACTAAATATAGTAAGGCCTCCTTCCCACGAGCGTGACGGGCTCCGCCGCGTAATATTACGCTGTGAAGCCCGTCACGGCGCCCCCCAGAGCCCCTATACTTACCTGCGGGAGATAGCGTGAAATCGCTTCCCCGCCCACCGTCGCCGCGTCACCGCCCGTCACCGCCCACCGCCGCCGCGTCACCGAGCGTGTCACGTGACGCGGCCGGCCGTGACACGTGACGCGGCCGGCCGCGTCATATGGCGTCATATGACGCGCGGCGGTGGGCGGGAAAGCGTTTTTTCACGCTATCTCCCGCTGGTTACAGCGGGAGATAGCGTGAACGGACGGCTTCCATTGACTGCAATGGAAGCCGTCAGTGCGTACAGCCCGTCCTCACCCGCAGCAAATAGAGCATGCTGCGGGTGAGGACGGGAGAAATCGCGGTGCGTAATTCCGCGGTGGAATTACGCATCGTGAGCATTGTGCTATTAGGTTCAATAGAACCTAATAGCTGCGGGCAACGCAGCGGATTTTCGTTCGTGGGAAGGAGGCCTAAGAGCTCATTTACACGTGACGACAGTTGGGCGCAGATGACCCGACAGCCGTCCCGGTGATGGTCACTCCTGCGTTTTTATAAAGTATCGCCCAGTGACTGGAGGCGGAGCAGCCGCAGATCATCCCACCCGTCTCCATTCTCAGTAAACGGGTCGTCGTTCATTGCCTGGCACGCCTGAAGCACGAGTATCGCAAGTTCACAAAAGTGATGCAAAGTGTTTTTTGAATGTAGCGAGTGCAATCTGAATTTTTAAAACAGTCGGATGGGCAAAAAAAAAAAAATCGTAAAAAAAATAAAGCATGCGGCGATTTTTTTTTTCCTTGAAACGTTCGTGAAATTTTAAAAAAATTGCAAGTGTGACCTTAAAATAATGCGCTTTATTTCCATCCGATTCCAGACCGTTTTTTCAGGTCCATTA
Source organism: Eleutherodactylus coqui (assembly GCF_035609145.1). Taxonomy (NCBI): domain Eukaryota; kingdom Metazoa; phylum Chordata; class Amphibia; order Anura; family Eleutherodactylidae; genus Eleutherodactylus; species Eleutherodactylus coqui. The sequence goes on along the minus strand of NC_089837.1, from coordinate 521,290,621 downwards.
AGCGGATGGCAAAATGGTTTCTGTAAATAAAGCCTTATATAGTTGGCGGGGCCCGGATTGGCCCTGGAGCCCAGGAGCGCACAGTTTATAAGGAAAGGATCAGATTTTAATCACAACCTTAAACTTTTAGTCTTTTAACATTTATTTCAAATTTTCAAAAATTGCTCCTTGGGAATTTTGGCCCCGTGTTCTCAATTCACCGCAAGACTATAGTCAACTCCACATATAGGGTTCCTGTATACCTGTAGTGAGACACTGCTGCTAGGGGAGAGTCTCTGAAACACGGGGTTGCTCAGATGCACCTTGTGGCGTCGCACGCTCCGTGCATGTGGCCTGGCTGTGTGAAGAAGCTCCCAGAACCCTCTTCAGAAGCAAACAAAAACATTCTGTAACATAATACTGATTACTGGAGTCCTGCTCTTGGTCTAGCAGACACAGACGTGCGTGAAATGGAAAACTAGCGCCTCCCAACAAAAAAAAATTAAAAAAAAGAAAAACCAGATGAGACATTCAGTGAAGTAGTGGCTTTTCTTAATTAGTATAAGCCTACACAGACCTACGACTCACTAATCAACGCTAGGCAATTTTGAAAAAAAAAAGTGCTAAAAATATGATGTATCCATCAATTCCACAGTGATCACGTAAAAAAAAACCTGAACAAAATAAAATAAAATGTGAAAAATGGTGTAAATAAATGTGAAAAATTTGAATATATGAAAAAAAATAAAAAACAGATAAAAAAAAATTTTTTTTAACCAGAAGTACAAACAAAAATGAAGTTAAATTTGTGGTATCAAAGTGTTCTCCATATTTGCAATCAGTGTTTCACGACGTGAAGTTGACCAAGAGGACATTTCTATTTTCAAGATAATTTCCAACCTACAGTGAATTTTTAAAAAAGTGATAAAAATGAACAAAAATACCCACCCCAGAAAGAACCAAAAACATTCTAGACTACGGTATGGGGACATTTATAGAAACCTGTTGCACAGACACCATAATAGACTTTAGGAAGAATGCATTACAGAGGAGGGGGGGGGGGATAACTATTGGGGCTGCAGAAGTAGCAGTTGCATCCGGGCTCTGGTGTCGAAGGGGGAAGAGAGGCCTTTTGGCCAAGTAAGTTACCAGTATTATAAACAGCACAAGGGTCACAGGAACTACAAACTATGCCTTTTCTATAGAGGTAGGTTCCATGGAGGCAGGTTGTGCTCATCCTTTTTCCTCAGGGGCGGAGTTACATCTTCATTAACATCCATTAAATGCAAACAGGAGAAGGGAGGAGCCAGTCTGAGGACAAGGTTGTAGCTAAGCTTCCCACTAAGGTTCAGTTTGTTACTCTACCCCTGTATTGGCGTGTTAGGCCCCTCCCCAACACCCGGAGCCCATGCTATCATTCGTGCCAATATTCCCTCTTGTCAATGGTGGCATAAACCCAAGTGGCCCCCATTTTTTCAACCAGTTGTATTCCGGTGATGAGTGGCTATGAGATACATGGACCTTTTTTCCCTCCAAACACAAATGCAACAGTTTTGAAGAAAGGTCTGTCCAAGTGGTGATCATGCCAAGGTGGTCCCTAACCGCACAGCATGGAATGATGTGCAGATGCATGTTAATAGTGGCATGGGTAGAGTCTCTTACATCAGTGAGGACCCAGAAAATTTTGGTTAACAGTCTGAAGAATATTTTTTTTTGCCATCAGCCACGTTACAATATTGCTATGCAAAAAGTGACATCACCGGTCACGTGACAGCAGCCAGGCGCTCATCAAGACTTTTTGTAACCAATCCCCCCATTATGAAAAACCAAAAATTTGTTTCCATACACCATACATGCATGACCTACTTTCTACGACAGGAAATTTTTGGGGAGGACTCCAAACGTAGGCAACATTCATAAAAAAAACAGTGTTGGTTCATTGCTTTCACATTTCTCGAGTCACATCTAAAGCTAGATTTCTGCTAGGTCCTTAGTAGCGGCAGGAACTCACATTTTCCCCTGCTGGTTCAGTGTCTGTACAAAGCATGCTCTGCTGCATGGCTTTGTGGGAGATGTAGTGTTTAAAAATTATTAAAAAGGGATGGGGGGGGAGAGCATGTAATACCACCGAGTACAAATAGCAAGCAGGAAAATTCCAAATACTGCTTTGGAAGTCACTATAGAATAATACATCATGTGACTTGCTAGGACTCTGGGCACCAGATTTCCTAAATGTCCACCGTCGTTGCATTTGGTAAGAATTTACTATGTGGCGATTAAAGGCACGGCTAAAAAAATAAATAAAAACCTTAAAAGAAATGTGTTCCTAAAATGACCAAATGCATTTAAATTGTATCTACTAGTGTGTATTATAAACAGACTCCGCCCCCGAGGAGCGACCCCCTTATGAAAGAGGCCCGTTTCTGCTCTATAGATCATAATAAGCCTGACTAGCTCGAAAACGTTGTACGGATAGGAAGGGTTTTCAATATGGCGGCCTGCAGTGCACTTTAAAGTCAGTATAATACTCAGTGTTATGTGAATTGAGGACTAGACCAAAGCATCAATTAAAGTAACCGAGGAAGTATCTGAGCCCCGTAAGGATGCCAGCGTGAATTGGTGCGTTGGAGAGCCGCTCCCACAACGACGGTTCTCTGTAATACATGGTCAGGACCTGGGTAATTGATAAAGGCAGAACAAGCAGCATGGCGGTTTGTCCAGTGCAGTAGTCTTCACCGAGGAGGCTCCAGCTTGTCAGCATGCCAATGTTCACAGGGCGGAGCTTTCACTGTTTGGTGCTCTTGGCGGGCTCCGAAGACTGGCGCACGTCCGTCCACTCCTGCATAGTGTTTTGCAGAGCCTGGGTCTTCTCTTTGTCCACTTGTACATAGTCCACCTTTTCATCAGACGCTACAGAAGACGTGGAGGGCTGCGGGGAGGAGGACAAAAAAAATACTTATTTTCATCACTTAACTTAAAGAGGTTCGGTCATTAGAAAACAAAAATTAAATACTTACCTATTCCTCTTATCGCATCTTCTCCTGTCTCTTGCAGTCCCTGGGATCACCTCACCTCTAGCCGGCCGATTCTTCTTCCTGTTACGAAGCATTCATTGCCGGCATTCTCCTTCCTGCAGGGCAATGTACGCTACGTCACTAGTGACATAGCGTTCACAGCCTGGCAGGGAGTGCCGAGCTATTGCTGAGACTGCGCACGTGCACTGTCTCTCTGCAGTAGTATATGAACTCTCTCGGTGAGACAGCACACATGCGCAGTCTTGGCAATAGATCGGCATTCCTTCCTAGGCAGTGAAGATTACGTCACTAGTGACGTAATCTACACTGACCTGTCGGGAGAAGAATGCAGAGAATGGAGGCTCCATAACAAGATGAAGAGGATCCGATCGGCATGCGGTGAGGTGACCCGGGGGACTGGAGAAGATCAGCGAGGAGAAGATGAGGTAAGAAGACTGCCTGGGGAGGAATAGGAAAGTATTGATTTTTTTGTGACAAAACCCCTTTAAGCAAAGCTCCTGAATGGTAAATCTGACCCTTGGACCTCCCATAAGTGTAACTGGTGACAAAATATAGAGGTCAGTGGCCATGTATGATGTATTGGAGGCTCCAATGATCAATGGAGTAAGGAAGAAGGTCTGGCGTTACCTTCCGGTGAGGACTTGGTGACACTGGCTGGAAATCCAGCGCCAGGTAATCCACACTCCCGGTGCTCTTCTTCTGGGCTGGACTGTTGGTATCGCTGGTTCCCGGAGAAGCAGACACTGGATTTTGCTTGAAGAAGAAAAAAATATGTATAAAATGCATCAAGATTAAAGAGGAGAAGCAGATTTAGAACCTACACGTTAAAGTTACACCTCTTTTCAGGAGAGAGGGTGGACAAGAAGAGGTCAACAAAAAAGGAAGTGAAACTTGAAGCTCTTGGGCTCCCATGCAAAACCTGTAAATCGGGCTTCCCCGACAGACCATGTACCATCTTAGGTGGCAGAGAGGACCTGGGTTTGACTATAGTGACATTTTAATCAGGTGGTTTGGAGGGCTGGGGGGGGGGGGGGGTAGGGTGACAACACCATGGCTGTTACTCATTATTTCAGGGGTAGGGACCTGTGGCAGTCCCAGTTATTGAGGGTTGGAGGTAGGGGGGGTATAGCCATTCCCATTAGTGGGTGGCTGTGGTATCTCTGTTATTGAGAGAGGGGTAAAAGTCTTGGCCATCCCTGTTATTTGGGTGAGGTGAAGGGACCATGACCATCCCCATTACTGGTGATCTGCTGCCAACACTGTTTCAGAGAGGAATTGTGGCCCTTCCCATTACTGGGGTGAAAGGGAAGGGGAACCTAGAGGTCCCTGTTATTGGAGGGAGTGGAAAGATAAAGGCTCTCCCCACTATATACAGAGAAATGGACAGGATTCGTAAGCAACCTCGTTATGGTGGGTGCCATGGCTGTTCCCGTTAAATCGGGGAATGGGAACCATGGCTGTCCTAATTATTTGAAGGGAAGGGGAGAGGACAGGACAGTGGCCATCCCCATTTTTGGAGGGGAAGTGGAAATATATGTAGCCAGCGCAATGTTAGAAAGGGAACTGGGGCCATCCACGATATTCAGGGAAGGGGAACTATGGCTGTTCCCATCATTTGGAAGGAAGGAGAGGGAACCACGACCATCCCGTTTTTTGGGGGGAAAGGGGAAGGACTTGTAGCCAGCATTGTTATAGGGAGAACTGTGGCCTTCCACACTATTTTGGCAGAAGGGGACCGTGGCCGTCCCTGTTAATGGGGGGAGAGGAAGGTTCTGTAGCCATGCCCATTTCGGGGGAGACTCTGGCTGTCCCCGTCATTTGGAGGAAAGAGAAGAGAACCCTGGCCATCCCAGTTTTTGAGGGGAAAGCATCTGTAGCCAGCACATTAAAAGGGAGAACTGTGGACATCCATGTTATTTGGGCAGAAGGGGGCGGGACATGGTTGTCCCCATTATTGCGAGGAAGGGAAGTATCCGTAACTGTCCCCATTATGGGGGTGGTGGATGAGGGGGGGGGGGGGGGGATAAGAATGTCCATCCCTGTTATGAATGGCAAGGGAAGGGACCGTGGTCATCCCCGTTAATGTGGAGGCGGCATTTACAGCGCCACCAAATTTCAACACGGGTTAAAGACAAATACAGTTCGATGCAACAGATATTCTCTCCGATTAAAATTGTTTGTCAAACTAGAAACCGAAATTCTTCCGTTCACCTCAACTCCCCACCCAAAAATACCAACCAAACTGTACGGCTGCGCTATCCAAGCTGGGGTTGTCAATTTACTGAAAATAAAATTACCCAGAATGCCCCAGTGTCATCCGAATGCAATTCAGTGAAAATTCATCAGCTGCCGATACACGATAAGGCCCAAGACTCTGTAGAGACTCACACCTACCATGGCGACGTAGTTTTCTTCACTGTCTCCGGAGCTGGTGCTGGTAATACTCTGGGTGGACACCGGGCGGCAGTACTGAGACGAGCTGGATTTTAGAGAATGCCTGAAAATGTATAATAGATTATTTTTCCGCTGTCGGACTGATGGAATTTTCCTGTATTGCACAGAATTCTATTAACCCTAGATCTGCAGTTTCAGTATTACACATTATAGAGGCTCTACTCACGTCTGTCTGCACCAAGACTTAGTGACTGGAGACTTGAAGGGAAGCTCATCAATGATGGTGGTCGCTCGCAGGTCCAGCGGGGTCGGCTTAGCTGTGGATTAGGAGATTGTTGTTACTACTGCCATCAAATAAAAGGTTTGAAGCAGCAAACTGATGACTGATGGTTAAAGTATCTCTAATGATTATGTAGTGTAATGGTCTCTGTTGTGGCCAGCGCGGATATTGGGAGATTGGTCCTAATCCCAGTCGCGGTAACTATATATTTTTTTAGAGTTCTTCACTGGGTATATTTTGGGCAGGGGTGTCTGATGAATGAATAGGAGGACACGTTTTGCCCCTTTTTTAAGAGGTGGGGTGCGGCACACAAGTAGTTGTGTTTCTGAAGCTTGCACCGCTTCTAAGTGGTAAGTTCAGTCCGGCCTGCAGTCGTATGTTGCGAGTGAAGCCATAGAGTCTCCTCTGTGGTCATGTGCAGTTTGGAAGTGTGAGCCATAAGAGGAACCCTAGAAGATACTATCCAGAAGAAGTGTGCCCGGACAGTTGGAGGGTTGTAGCGGCGGTGGCTCTAGCATGGTTTAGGTATGGGTACGGGTACAGATACAGATAGAGGAGGGGCCCCAGCTCACCTTTTGCATCAGGGCCCCTTAGCTTTTAGTTACGCCCCTGGCTCTAGTCATGACCTGCTGAAGCGCCGAGTCAGAAAGAGGGACGATCACTGTAAGGACTGAAAGTGAACCAGTCAGGGATGAGTGTCCACAGAGTTGTGCAAGACTGGGTAAGTAACTTGTAGATGAAGAAGCTACACTGAGCTGGACCCCCACTTCACATGGTCCCTAAAAAGCTGCTCGTATACCCCTGGTGGCCAGGTAGAGCTAGTTGGTTGACTTGTAAGGCTTATTCAGTAATGCGGTCCCTCTTTCCTGTTAGCCGGACCCCTATAACACTTCTGTCCTAATTACATACAAGCAGGAGACCCCAAAGCGACTGCTGCTCTATATAAAGCCAACCTACCTTTCCTGTCTGGCTTCAGATTGCGGTTTACTGGTGGAGGCTGGATCTCACTGACTCTGGTCGGCCGCTGGCACAGGGAGGCGGAACTTCCTTTGCGGGCAGGGAGTGTGGCGGAAGAAAACCCCAGAAAATCGAAGTGATGAGGACCGGGACTCATGGGAATATAGACGCTCTGGGCGTTGTCGTTCAGCTTCTCTGAATTGAACTGAGAGGATGACCCGGGGTTCATGGGCACGTAGTTGTCTTCAGAGTCCGCACTTTCGGAGCGAGTCATCGTGCCTTTCGTTTGCTAAGAAAAGATTTCTAATGATTTGCATGTTCAAGAAAAAAGTCATTTTATAACGGATTTTCTAAAACAAAGCCCCAAATACCCCCATGGACAGAAAGATACATTACACAATACAGGCTGGCTGCAGCCACCACTAGGAGGAGCTCTGTATACTGTATTCTTGAGTTCAGTGTATGCACCGTATTCAGTACGTTCAGGAGCTCCCTCCAGTGGTGGCATAAATATATTATTTACCTCTACAGAACTTGGTAATATTAAGTGGGAGCGCAGACATGAAGGTCCTGGACAAGGCATGAGATTGAATGGATATTAAAGCAATATTCAGTGCAGCAAGCAAAACACTGTTATTTACTCACAAGATATGAGTTGAACCCATCATTGATTGACTCCACAGACTGCTCCGTGCTGAAGTCTGCAAGGTGAGGATAGTCATAACCTTCACAGGACGACGCTGCTCATATACAAGGAAAGATAACCGTGTATGACATACAGGTGCGGTACCACACAAATAATGTAGTTATATTCTTGTACATAGGAGGCAGTATTATAGTAGTTATATTCCTGTACATAGGGGGCAGTATTATAGTAGTTATATTCCTGTACATAGGGGGCAGTATTATAGTAGTTATATTCCTGTACATAGGAGGCAGTATTATAGTAGTTATATTCCTGTACAAAGGGGGCAGTATTATAGTAGTTATATTCTTATACATAGGAGCAGTATTATAGTAGTTATATTCTTGTACATAGGAGGCAGTATTATAGTAGTTATATTCCTGTACATAGGGGGCAGTATTATAGTAGTTATATTCTTGTACATAGGAGGCAGTATTATAGTAGTTATATTCTTATACATAGTAGACAGTATTATAGTAGTTATATTCTTGTACATTGGAGGCAGTATTATAGTAGTTATATTCTTGTACATAGTAGACAGTATTATAGTAGTTATATTCTTGTACATTGGAGGCAGTATTATAGTAGTTATATTCTTGTACATAGGGAGCAGTATTATAGTAGTTATATTCTTGTATATAGGAGGCAGTATTATAGTAGTTATATTCTTGTACATAGGGGGCAGTATTATAGTAGTTATATTCTTGTACATAGGAGGCAGTATTATAGTAGTTATATTCTTGTACATAGGGGGCAGTATTATAGTAGTTATATTCTTGTACATAGGGGGCAGTATTATAGTAGTTATATTCTTGTACATAGGGGGCAGTATTATAGTAGTTATATTCTTGTACATATGAGCAGTATTATAGTAGTTATATTCCTGTACATAGGGGACCGTATTATAGTAGTTATATTCTTGTACATAGGGGGCAGTATTATAGTAGTTATATTCTTGTACATAGGGGACAGTATTATAGTAGTTATATTCTTGTACATAGGGGGCAGTATTATAGTAGTTATATTCTTGTACATAGGGGGCAGTATTATAGTAGTTATATTCTTGTACATAGGGGGCAGTATTATAGTAGTTATATTCCTGTACATAGGGGACAGTATTATAGTAGTTATATTCCTGTACATAGGGGGCAGTATTATAGTAGTTATATTCTTGTACATAGGGGGCAGTATTATAGTAGTTATATTCTTGTACATAGGGGGCAGTATTATAGTAGTTATATTCTTGTACATAGGGGGCAGTATTATAGTAGTTATATTCTTGTACATAGGGGGCAGTATTATAGTAGTTATATTCTTGTACATAGGGGGCAGTATTATAGTAGTTATATTCTTGTAGATAGGCACAGTATTATAGTAGTTATATTCTTGTACATAGGAGGCAGTATGATAGTAGTTATATTCTTGTAGATAGGCACAGTATTATAGTAGTTATATTCTTGTACATAGGAGCAGTATTATAGTAGTTATATTCTTGTTCATAGGGGGCAGTATTATAGTAGCTATATTCTTGTACATAGAGGACAGTATTATAGTAGTTATATTCTTGTACATAGGGGGCAGTATTATAGTAGTTATATTCTTGTACATAGGAGGCAGTATTATAGTAGTTATATTCTTGTACATAGGGGGCAGTATTATAGTAGTTATATTCTTGTACATAGGGGGCAGTATTATAGTAGTTATATTCTTGTACATAGGGGGCAGTATTATAGTAGTTATATTCTTGTACATAGGAGGCAGTATTATAGTAGTTATATTCCTGTACATAGGGAGCAGTATTATAGTAGTTATATTATTGTACATAGGGGGCAGTATTATAGTAGTTATATTCTTGTACATAGGAGCAGTATTATAGTAGTTATATTCTTGTACATAGGGGACAGTATTATAGTAGTTATATTCTTGTACATAGGAGGCAGTATTATAGTAGTTATATCCTTGTACATAGGGAGCAGTATTATAGTAGTTATATTCTTGTACATAGGGGGCAGTATTATAGTAGTTATATTCTTGTACATAGGGGGCAGTATTATAGTAGTTATATTCTTGTACATAGGGGGCAGTATTATAGTAGTTATATTCTTGTAGATAGGCACAGTATTATAGTAGTTATATTCTTGTACATAGGAGGCAGTATGATAGTAGTTATATTCTTGTAGATAGGCACAGTATTATAGTAGTTATATTCTTGTACATAGGAGCAGTATTATAGTAGTTATATTCTTGTTCATAGGGGGCAGTATTATAGTAGCTATATTCTTGTACATAGAGGACAGTATTATAGTAGTTATATTCTTGTACATAGGGGCAGTATTATAGTAGTTATATTCTTGTACATAGGAGGCAGTATTATAGTAGTTATATTCTTGTACATATGAGCAGTATTATAGTAGCTATATTCTTGTACATAGGGGGGCAGTATTATAGTAGTTATATTCTTGTACATAGGAAGCAGTATTAGTAAGTCCTCACCTCGATGACGTCGGTTTTCCATGGCCGGTAACGTGTTCCTCCTTGGAATGTTAACAGAAATATTGTCTCCATTGGTGTGCTGAGGACTTCCCCAGCGAGTCTCTGTTTGACCTGGTTTAGGAGGCCTTGGAGGAGGAGCGTTGTTAAAGTCATTGGAAGCCAAACCCAATGCATTATGGTTCTTGTCCAATGTAAAGGTCCTTGGGATTTGATAAATGGAAAGAGGAGTCCCAGGAAGGTCATAAGCGTCCATCGAGAGGTCACTAAACTCCTTACATAGAGCGTTACTAGGAGTCTTGTAGGTGTAAACGTCCTCATTTTCAGATTCTAGTCCAGTAAGGCTTGACTTGGTAGGAGTATCTGAGCCGAAACTCCTGGGTAGATCATAGGCGCTATCCCTTAGCTCGGAGCTGAGCCGCCTTGGCTTTGGTAAACTGTAGAAGCCATGCACCTGACCACTCACTCCATTCAAACAGTGGCCATAACCCTGAGCCAGCTTCTGAACAGCTGTATCACTACGCATGAAAAAGGAGGACCGCGTGGCTTGAGAAAAACTGGCACTTCTGAAAGAGATCGAAAACGTTCGTCAAAATTCTACAAAATTCAAATCAAGAAGAACAACTGCAGTATAAATCAAGGTGGAGGAAAACAGCAGCATGCTCAGCCACTGATAAGACAGGAGGTGGATATCAGACTAATTCAGACACCAAGAGACAAAGCTAATAAACCACAGGTTAGCAGAGGTAGCAGCTCAAACAGAAACACAATCACAATTGCAGACTGGCCCTAATTGATCGATAAACAGATGCCGGACTTACCTCATATTCTCTGTTTTCCGGCTCATACATTGGTGAAGGAATAAGTAGTCCTGGGGGGCACTAGCTGAGAGCGTTGTCTGATGCATGTGGTTAGATGGAGGTTCAAATGTGAATAGGGTGGGCTGGCTGGAATGGGAGGGAGCAGACGACTTTCGTTCCCTGAGCAAGTGATGAGCGGAGCTGAATTCTGCAGGAGACGATCTGGGACCATGATTTGCAGATTGCACATTTCTTAACGAGTCTGCATGGGAGAATGAAAAAGGGGTTAAGAACTGAGTAAAGTTGTTTGTATAAGATGGCTGTTGAACAAGGCCAAGGATATGAAACAGCTTTAACACTGCATCGTCTACCTACAAGAATATAGCTACTATACTACTGCCCCCTACGTACAAGAATATAGCTACTATACTACTGCCCCCTACGTACAAGAATATAGCTACTATACTACTGCCCCCTACGTACAAGAATATAGCTACTATACTACTGCCCCCTACGTACAAGAATATAGCTACTATACTACTGCCCCCTACGTACAAGAATATAGCTACTATACTACTGCCCCCTACGTACAAGAATATAGTTACTATACTACTGCCCCCTACGTACAAGAATATAGCTACTATACTACTGCCCCCTACGTACAAGAATATAGTTACTATACTACTGCCCCCTACGTACAAGAATATAGCTACTATACTACTGCCCCCTACGTACAAGAATATAGCTACTATACTACTGCCCCCTACGTACAAGAATATAGCTACTATACTACTGCCCCCTACGTACAAGAATATAGCTACTATACTACTGCCCCCTACGTACAAGAATATAGCTACTATACTACTGCCCCCTACGTACAAGAATATAGCTACTATACTACTGCCCCCTACGTACAAGAATATAACTACTATACTACTGCCCCCTACGTACAAGAATATAACTACTATACTACTGCCCCCTACGGACAAGAATATAACTACTATACTACTGCCCCCTACGTACAAGAATATATCTACTATACTACTGCCCCCTACGTACAAGAATATAACTACTATACTACTGCCCCCTACGTACAAGAATATAACTACTATACTACTGCCCCCTACGTACAAGAGTATAACTACTATACTACTGCCCCCTACGTACAAGAGTATAACTACTATACTACTGCCCCCTACGTACAAGAGTATAACTACTATACTACTGCCCCCTACGTACAAGAATATAACTACTATAATACTGCCCCCTACGTACAAGAATATAACTACTATAATACTACCTCCTATGTACAAGAATATAACTACTATAATACTACCTCCTATGTACAAGAATATAACTATTATA